>NC_141140.1:28958551-29615217 GCF_053477565.2 Lygodium microphyllum | reverse complement strand
AAGAGAATTTCATGATATTATCATCAAAATTATTTAAAGAAATTCAAGAGCCAACGTAGGATATCATCCATCGAGAGGCTTTAGCTGTGTTGAAGCTATTCTCTATGGGTTGCAGATTGAGGAGATTGATTCTCATAAGGAGAGTATTGAGGAGTCTACAAATGGAGCTCTATGTATGCAGTCCAAGAAGTCTCTTCATCATTTTTTCGGGACCTAAAATGGGCTCGACACTGGCTCTCTAGCACTAGCCGGACCTCTAAGACATAAAGACACCCCACACAGCCTCACGACCAAGAGCGTCTAAGGATCACACTACACTAAACTCTAATATTGATTTTGCATTTGTAATACAACACAGTCCAACATTTACCTTCCCTCCTTCTCAGAGGGAGATCCCATAACATATAGGTATAATACCTCGTAGCACAAACATAGGGAAGCAGCTCTCGGTTGACTGCCCGCAGCTCTCCTATGTTAAGGGGATTGGCCCCAAGATGTGCTACCTAACATATGAAACATAATATACAAACTCCACTCTTTTCTTATTTTGTATGATCAAAGAATATATAGATCCTCAACAAACAGTCCTAAGGAAACCATACAACTAACCTACAGCTTAGGCTCATTTCCACTCCACGTATAAGTCAGGTCCTAGGAAGACAATTGCTATGCAGTCTAGGATTTTATACCATGTCATGTGTCATGCATAGTGCATATGATCCTAGTACACAAACAATATTTATCAAATCAGCATTTTGTGATGTGCAAAAAACAGTCCTTTCATGATCTTCACTAAATGTATGCTTTGATGTATGGAGACTAGCACAGATTTCTCGTGCTATTAGCCCCTTAAACTAAAATATCACAATTTTAAATGAAATTCATAGTCAAATATTTCAAAGATTCACACCTTCTTAGCCCTCTTAATCTCTTAACTTCACCCTTTCCCTCTAACGTTTAGGTTGTGCTGCGTTGCATGGGTGTAGGATTTTGTTTTTTGTCATTTTCGATATTTAAAGAAAAAAAGATATACTAAAACATTAAAAAAAAAAGCTGAGGCTTAAACTCATGCCTCAACCTTGCCAAACATGCACGAACATTATTCATATTTTTTCTTAATTTTTAAAGCTTAAAAATCTAATTTTTTATTTTTAAGCTAATTTTTACTATTTTTTATACATAAAAATAGGTTTTTTTTGGATCTATGATTAGTGATTGATTATGACAGCTGAGAAATGGTTTTTATCAGAGTTTTATCCCATGGGCATCTCTTTTTTCCACTTGAAACCAACAAAATCTTTATTTTTTCTCTAAAAAGACACTTTTTGGGTTATAATTTAATTATTGTTACTATTTATTATTGTGATTCTGTATTTCTTTTATACACATCCCTCAATCATGATGCAAAAAAGATCCAAACATTTTATTCCATATGAATTTCATTTAGACCATCAAACATAAAAAAGAAGCAAATTTTCTTTGTAAAAATGAGACATACTGCTTATATGCACTACAAGGATTTAAACCTATAGCGACGCCGCGTAGCGACGCAGGTAGTGACGTCGCTATTTATCGACGTCCCATAGGAAAAAAAAAAAGGCCGAAACCGAGCGCAGGTTTATTTCGTGTTTTTTCGTCTACTGTTTTGAGAGTGAGAGCGAGAGAGAGAGCGATCATCGTGAGAGAGGGAGAGGAAGAAGGCTTGCCGCCGCCACCGCCGCCACCGCATTGGGCACTGGAAGAGGTTGCAACAATCCTGGAATCTTCTGCCTATCATATTTGGATTTTTGGCATACCAGACAAGCCTCAATGAAGTTATGTGTATCTTTTCGTAATGTTGGCCAATAAAAGTAGCGCTCAATTGCACTTAGAGTGGCTGCCCTCCCTCTATGCCCTGCATAAGGGGGTTCATGACTTTCTTTAAGCACCTTTTGTCGAACAGGAAGAGTGACACAAAGGCGATTGTTCATGAGAAGGTAACCGTCTTTGATGGAATAATCTAGATGAGAACCTCCTTGCTGTAAATTTGACCAAATTGCTGCAAAATCAGTATCTTCATCATAAGTATTCTTCATCGTTTGAAAATCTTCATGATGAGCCACTGTAATAGTTGCAATGCGAGGCACTCTAGAAAGTGCATCAGCAACTACATTTTGTTTCCCTGGAGTGTACATAATTTGAAAATGAAACATAGACAAGAAATTTTCCCATCTTGCATGTTTCTCCTGCAAATGCTTTTGAGTCTTGAAATACTTCAAGCTTTGATGATCGGTTTTAATAAGAAATTCATTGCCTAAAAGATAATGTTTCCATATCTTTAAAGCATGAACCACTGCTAAGAGCTATTTTTCATAAATGTCATACCTTTTCTCCACATCATTTAGACGGCGGCTTTCAAAGGCTACGGCATGGCCTTCTTGATTTAGCACTGCACCAATACAATCACCGCAAGCATCTGCTTCCACCACAAATGGTTTTACTAGATCTGGAATGATAAGAACAGGTCCAGAAGTAAGAGTTGTTTTCAGCCTTGTGAAGGCTGCCTTCTCTTTTTCCTTCCATTGGAAAGAGATCTTCTTCTTTGTAAGGTCATGAAGTGGAGAAGCCATATGTGCAAAATGCTTGATGAAGCGGCGGTAATAAGAACATAAGCCAAGAAACGATCGCACCTCATGTACATCACGAAGATGAGGCCATTGTTGGATTATCCTAATCTTTTCAGGATCCATCTGAATCCCTTCAGAAGAGATGACATGCCCAAGGTAATTTATTTTATGCATGAAAAATTCACTCTTTTTACCATTTACCAAGAGTTGATTTTGTTGTAGTAATTGTAGAACAATTTCCAAGTGTTGATGATGCTCCTCTTCATTCTTGCTAAAGACAAGAATATCATCAAAGAAAGTACTGACATATTGTCGATGCTCTCTAAAGATGCGCTCCATCATTCGATTAAAGGTGGCTAGTGCATTGGTTAATTCGAAAGGAACCACCAAGAATTCATAAAGACCGTATGAAGTGCGGAAAGCAGTTTTGTGTACATCTTGTGGTATTGCCCTAATTTGATGATAACCACTCTTTAGATCAATGCAGCTGAAAACCTTTGAGCCTCCTAGACGATCCAAAATGTCGTCAATTCTGGGAATAGGAAACCGATTCTTCACAGTGATTTTGTTGAGGGCTCAATAATCAATGCACATCCTGAATGTGCCATCTTTCTTTTGAACAAGAAGAACCGGTGAACAAAATGGTGAGCTACTTGGCCTAATTAGCCCACGGTTGAGTAGGTCTTCGACTTGCTTTCTGATTTCTTCTTGTTGAGGACGGCTCACACGGTATGGTGCTATATTAGGAGGAGAATTGCCCGGGATAATATCAATATGATGGTCTTCTGGCCTTTCTGGGGGAAGCTGATAAGGAAGATCTTCCAAAAAACAATCTTTATACTTTTCCAAGAGCTGATGTTGCTCTTGGTTTTCAGCATTCATATTATCTTTTACATCAGTGATATAAAGCAGACAACATTGAACACAATCCTTAATTGCTCTAGAGACTTGCATATGGCTTACCATAGGTATGGTGTCTCCAGAAACTCCAGCTTGGATCTCATACTTCTTGCCTTTGTTGGTGAGTTCTACATTCTTTTTCTGAGAGAAGATGGTTGAATCTACTCTATGATTCCAGGGCATGCCAAGAATCACATCGCAACCATCAAGGTCTCCGATACAGAAGGTATCTTCGCCACTATAGCCTTGAATTTGAAACTTGAGCTTGCCAATGTAGGGTATCACAGTCTTCACTGTGTCACCTTCATCAGCATTTAAAGCTTGGCGAACTTCTGCCGGAGTGTCCATCTCTTCATTCTTTAATCCAAGCTCTTTAGCTAATTGCAAAGAAATGATATTTTCATTCGCCCCAATATCTATCAAGAATAGTGCTTGCTTACCTTGCAACTGTCCCCAAGCTTTTAATAATTTGCGCGTCTCTGGAGTGTGAGTTGTGTTTGCAACTACATCACTGATAGCATTGATTTTCACTGGCGACTTAGGCTTGTTGTCAGAAACCTTGCTTTGTCCTTTGTTTGGACATTGCTTCGCTATGTGGCCTGTTTGTCCACATTTAAAGCACTTCCCTTCTTTCATGAAGCGTTGCTTTTCTTCTTCGAAAATTTGCTTTGCTTGTGGGTATAGATTGGAGAGAAATTGAGGAGCATTAGGAGGTGCATAGGGCTTCATCTTCTTTTGATTTGATGGCTGCTTTTGCCACTATTTTTGTCCTTCATTTGGGGCTGAATACTCCTCATCATCAACTACTCTCTTCTTATCATTCTTTTGGAATGATTTGTTGCCATTGTGCTCCATTTCCCATGTCTCAGCATGGTCAATGAGTTGCCTGAGACTAGAACAATGATAATGATTAAGAGCAGTACGAAGTTTAAAATGCAAACCTCCTTGAAACTTCCTAAGCTTTTCCGAACTGCTGATCTTCTTGAAATGTTGGACCTTCAAAAGTAGCTCCCAAATTCTCTTGGTATAGTCACCAAGTGACTCATTTTTCCTTTGCCAAAGCCGATCCCATTCCATTTTTACATCTCTTTTGAAATGAACAGGAAGAAATTGGCTTTGTATCAGGCGAACAAAGGACCGCCATGATTTTGGGGCAGCATGATCATATTCCAACCCCGTCCACCAAGTATGGGCTAAGTCGGTTAAATGTAAAGCTGCAAACTTAATCTTTTCTTTTTCTTTATACTTGTCACGACCATACAAAATTTGAAATTGACGAATAAACTTCAGAAGAAGATCAGGATTTCGGGAACTATCATACATACTGAACTTGATCTTCTTTTCAAGTTGAGATAGTGACTTAGTCTTCTTCTTCTTCTTATGCCTTCGTCCATGCTTGGATCTTGAGGTTGAAGATGATGAAGTGCTTGATGGGGATGAAGATGGAGACGAGGGTGAAGAATGTTGACGCCTTTGACGATGATGAGGTCTTCCACGAGAATGGTGTGACTCTTCATTACTAGAAGAGGATCCATCAGAATAGGCGCCAGATGACTTTGAAGAAGAGGATGAGCTTCGACGCGATCTCTTTCTTTGTCTTGAAGTAGAATGGGACTGCCTCTTAGAAGCAGTTGGACTTCTTGATCGACTCCTTTCATTGGTATGGCTTTGTCTCCTTGAAGTAGATGGGCTTCTTTCCTTGAATTCTTTGGGATTCTCAACTTTTTCTAGTTTGAGAAGTTGCTCACAAATTTGCTGATTCTCCTCTCTAAGACTTTGAATGGCTTGAAGGATAGCACTCGATTGATCCATTGAGACTAAAGAAAAAAAAAAAGCTCAAGCACTCAATGCAAGGGCTGGAAACAAACAAACTTATAGTTGTAAGCACTACCAGTGTTGGGGGTGAGGACCGAGCCAAAGCTCTGATACCACTGTAAACGCCCCGAACAACGTAGTATGCTTAACAATTATGATATTCGCTTGTTTTCGAGATTTAATATAAAAGAGAATGAACACGTAAAGCTGAAAATGAAAATTACTCACAAAATTACAGCCATGAAAATGTAAAAGTAATGGAGACAAGATTGAGGGTTGAAGATGGGCAACCCCCCCCGAAGGAATGTATTCTTGCTCAACCCAAGTCCCTTAGGGAAGAGCTCAGTTACAATCAACCTGAGAGTGAGAAGAAGTAATTCTCACTCTCACAAGATCATGCAAAGATGTACAAACACACATGCATTATCTATTATGCAATGATAAGAACTGATTTCTTTACAGTATGAGAGAAGTAAAAGGGAAATTCAGCCTTTCTCCATCGTTGATCAGCAGTACATGGATAGGGTTGTAGGAATTTGATAATGGAGAAGTGGGGGATGATGATGGGGATGGATGGGGCCAGTTTCTGGCTATCTGTGGGTGCTGTACATGAGTTTACAGCAAAGAAAAATGATGTTGAATGAAGAAAAACGAGCTCTTATTTATAGGAGAGGGGAGAGCTAGTACAAAAGGGAAAAGTGGAGTAGCACAAGACAAGTGTCCAGCCACATGTCATGAGATGTGACAAGTGGTGGGACACTTGGAAACTTGTGTGACAAGTGTCTTGACACTTGTCTCTTCTCTATGGCCTTCCTTTTTGGGTTGAATACTGTCAAGAATAGAAACAACCAAATTTAGTAAGCACAGTCAGAGTACAGAACTTACTATTTTTAGAATGACATCCCTATTTTTTAGGACTAGCATTTTTAGGCTAATTCGAGGCTCCTAAATTTTAGGGACCTCCTAAAATTTAGGGACCCCCAATATGGGTGTCATATGAAAGCTTTTTCCGTGTACATCGCAAAAATGGTATCCGAATCTTCATGTGACTTTCCTATGCAAAGAAATGTGCATTTCAAGCTTTCAGCCCACACATGCACATTATACAAGCATTTCATGATCATGCCATCTTGTTGATTGTAACTGTTTGTTCTGGTGGATCTAGCCCACACTTCAAGGCATCAATCCTTTGTGTGTGCGAGTCTAACCCTCATATGCGTGAGTTCTAGTCACAGGCGCCCAATCGGGTCATATAGGTGGAAGTGTGAACTATCTTTTCTCTAACCCACTGCGTGGGTCCACCATAACCTGTGACCACTCATCAGTGGCCAGTTCCAATGCACCTTTCTTTATATCTAATTAGTGCAAATGAAATAAATTTAATAAATCATTATATAGACAAATTAATGAAAAAGGATACAAATTCTGTTTCTATAGAGTTGTGACAAAGCAAGAGAGCCGGTGATGAGCAACGGATCCAAACATGGTTGTGAATGAGATGGAGTATTTTGGGAACTTGCAAAGTATTGTTACGGTGGATTACCGTAGCTTCTCCATGATACTATTCGATGTGCAGTGGTTCAAAGTGATACTTAGAGGAGCTGGAGCAACAGTTCGACGAGGTCCATCTAGATTTCTCGAAATAGATTCCGAAAAAAAATGGATGGATTTGCGCGACACCTTTGTGTTGCTAGCCCATTGTGAACATGTGCATAGACTCATTTGCTTGCTAATTGTATTACGACATGGCTTATGTCACAATGGTTTGAACTCTCTTGTACGTGTTTGTGAACAAGTAACCTTCTATCCAAACCCCCGACAACCTCGATGGTGGTATGTTATACCTTCAACTCCCTGAAGTGCGAGAGTATATGATCAAAGTGATGTTTCGAGCATAGATGAAGATAATATGCAAATAGAGGGGTCGATATTGCAAGGGGTGGAGGCCGTCGAAATCTTGGAGCTAGTATCAGCTAACAATGATGGAAATACAAGAGTCCAAGAATTCTTTGAGAACGAGATGGACTCATTCTTTTGTGGTGACATGTCTATCGACTTTCCAGTGTATGCGGAGTTGTGTCAGGAGATTAACATGGGACCATAGGATACTTCACACTTGGAGCATCCACTTACTCAATTCGTTGACCAATCGCTTATAAGGATACATAAGATATGCATTTTAAGTGAGATTTTTTTAAAATGATTTATATTACTGTGCTTTGAATGATTTAAATTGATTATTCTAACATCATTTTTTATCTGTGCAGGTGACATTTTCAGGATGAGTCGAGGGATGAGCGATAAGGAGTTACAGGACATCTTCGCACGCATGTCTCCAGACTAGATCACCAGATTTAGAGAGATGGCAGACCAGGAGCTGTCTCGGTTTTCATCAGGGCGCTCTGCTAGATTTGCTTCAACGTGATTGGATGCTTCGGCTTTGAGCAGACGATCTCGACACTCACGACTTGGGCCAGAGAGAGGGAGTGTATCAGGATCAAGGGGATGCTATAGAGATACAGAGGCAGTGAGCCCACGATCGACACGGGATACATGTGCGACTCCTCGCTCTCGTGGCTTAGGTGGATGCTGTAGAGACATGGACGTGGTGTCTTCGTCTCGTCGTTCAGCTAGAGCTGCATCACCTCTAGGATTTGTCACACCTGTGGGGACGTCTACTCTAGTTACTTCGGCTTTTGCACAGCCATCAGCAGAGGTGGCACCCCTGTGGGTGCCACTCTGAGAGATATTACCCTCGTCGATACACTGGATGCATAGGGGTCTCCTGGATATGCCCAGGAGCATGGACGCAGATAGGAGAGGACCCATCTTAGGCAGACTCCTGGGAGTTATGGATATCTAGTCGATAGTAGGTCAGGAGCCATCATCATGAATGATGAGGGGAGGAGGGTGATGGCTCGCATGAGAAAGTTGTGCCAATAAGCTTTTCGGCACAACGTCTTGGATCATTGGAAGAACATACCGGAGGGGAGCAAGAACTACATAGTAGCATCCTTGCACGAGGAGTTTTCGGTGCCAACTGCCGCAGTAGATAGATTCTCTAAGGGCTGGATGATGGATTGCATGCGTGCATACATGTCACATAGACGATCCAACGCATGCAAGGCAATCAAGAGTGGGGCTGCAAAGCCCGAGTGGTTAGATACAGACGACTAGTGCCGATTGAGGGAGGAGGCTACAGATTCTCCAGGACGTTGGAGTCAGTAGCGTGAGGTGGCGAGGGTACGACTCGAGGCCAGAGTGGTCCATCATCTTGGGAGTGGCGGCCACATGATATATTTGGAGGACTTTGTAAGTTTTTCTTTTGTTTTACTTGTTTATTTTTTTGAAATATTATTTGTACTGACAATCATGTTTTTAATAGTTAGCATTTTGTTTTCTTTGCAGCACTCCATTACAAATCGCGATCTGACTGGCCTTGAGACTCGATATACAGAGAGGCACGGTCTCAGGGCATTGATCGACCGATTGTATAGATGGGACGGCCTTGTAAGTCACTCATATTTCTTGTCTCTAGTTAACATGAGCTATTTGAATGCATTATTGTATGGCGGACTGATGTGTTGTTTCTTTTTCTACAGAGTTCGTTCGATGCTCCTTTGCGGTGGGACGAGATTTCGGGGGATGAGGATGCGTAGCTCGCCCTTGGATCCCTGGAGCTCACACACCTTTATTTTTGAGTTGCCTGATCTATGCAGACATATTCTATGTATTAGTGACATCCTGTCATGATTGTACCAATCACTTTTTATGCGATCATGTATTTATTTCATGTATCAGTTTTATGATTTCAGTATACATTGTTTTTGTTTGCAAGCGCATTGTACACAGGAGTGCAGAAACTATTTTGTATGGGTCTCATAAAGCACACAGTGCTATATGTGGTAGGGCAGCTTGCTGCCCTGCCACAATTTTTTTTTCCATGTTACCGTCGCTATTAGTGTCGCAAATTTTACTGCTCGCGTCGCTATTAGCGTCGTTATGCACGTCGCAAACTGTCGCTATCAGCATCGGTATTGGCATGCATAGTGACAGTTTGTGACGTGCATAACGATGCCAATAGCGACACTGATAGTGACGCCAATACTGATTGTTCTATGGTGTTGCCAATAACGACGCTTTTTGCGACGATGGGAGCAAATTTTATCGTTTGCATTTTCGTCACTTTAAATGTTGGTATAAGCCCTATATCTTGTAGTGATACATGTTGCACGTGTTTTAAAATCTGATTTGAGACAGAAAAGCAGTTCAACATTGATGCTCAGCCCGTCTCCGGTCACCCATCTTCAACCCCACTCGATTTGGAAGCAATTCAGTACACCGCGGATGAGCATTCACCAATCGGGCTTCTTCCACATGAATTGCCTCTTAGGAGGAGAGAGAGAGGGAGAAGAGAGAAAGATTGGTTTTTTGTCTTTTGATCCATGCAGCCATTTCAGGAGCTGGAGGCGGCGATTGAAAGCGAAGGAGTGTAGATCATTGATGCAATCAATTTGGAGGGTTGTATTGAGGCTCCATAGCCCCTCTCCTCTCAAAAACTCGTCGCTTGGTTCCATGGCGCCTCCATTTTCTCCACGTGGTTGAAAAAAAGGTCCCCCCCCCTCCCCCCCACACACCCCTTTAATTTTCCCTATTGGCCCTCTTTTTCGGCCTATCTCCCAGGTCCGATGCCCGTTTTGCACACTGAAAATTTATGCACACTCGTCTCTAAGTCCCCCGCTACCGGGCACCTCCTGAAGTCCAATCGAGTAGTTGGAAAAATTATGAAAAATCTACAACTGTCAATTGATGTATCTTGAAGCACTTTTAAAACCCGTCTTTGACTTGCTACTTAAAATCGAACTAACTACAGCGACCGCCTTCGACAGAGTTTATTTTTTCCTTAAAATTCAAAATTTTTGGCAAATTTTAAGTCCTTCTCAGGCTCAAAAACTCAGTTTTCATTGGCGACCACACGGGATAGGGTGACTCAGCCTGTCAAATCCCACGAACAAATCTACATATGCACACAACCACAAAGAGCATCAAGCTGATACAGAAAATACAAAACATAGCACAGCTCTCACCCTACCCCTTGTCAAAACCAAAGCATGAAATCCACGAGGAGTAGGTCTAGCATAATCTGACAGAAAGCCTAGAGCTAGTCATAAACCAAATGCTCCAACACAAGCCAAAAAGAACTATCAATGAGGTCGCCCTAATTGGTGGTTTGAACTACCATCCTAGCTAAGGACAACTCAACTAGGAGTTCTTACTAGGCGAGGACTCCTATAGCCTGATCAAGAAATATTTTCTTTTAACACATTTTTCCTTTTAGGCCTCCATGTTCCATACTCGGGCATGTAAAAAGGAGGGAGCTAAGCATAGTGACCCAAGGAGAACAAGGCATCGGCCTTAGGTCTTGTCTCGATACCTAGAACCTACCAAGCCCTCGTAAGGTGACACTTAATCCTTTTGTGACGCTCACTTTTATTTTCGCTCCAACCTTCCTTAGTTCTCTTTGCTTTTCATCTAGTTGCCACCCCTAGGAAGACAAGGCATCGCCCCTCGTCCCCCGAGGAACCTACCAGGCCTTCACAAGGCAATGAACAATTGCTCAAGGATTTTTCTTTCTTTTTTTTTCTATTGTTTAGAGAGGGGTTAGAACCCCTTTTTACACACCTCCGTATATCCATATATTTTCTTTCAGATATTTAGGGTTTTTTTTCCTTGTATTAACATTTTGTCTGGCCGGCTTTTCTAACTGCCTCACACTAATAGGAACTCCTAGAGCGGTTGCCTAGCAGGTCAGCAGAATAGGGTCACTAGAACTGCCTTCTAAAATAGGTCTTTCAGTGCCTGGCAATGCCTTTGTAGGATGTAATGACTACTCAGACCTCCCACATATATAGCTAACTCAAACCTGGGACGTCATGCCTTGCTAGTCCCCAACAAACAAACAAAAAGTAACCCTCACATACACATATATCATTAAGTACTTAAGGGAAAAAGAAAAAATATTTGGGAAGGGGATGAAACCACCTGGAATGGCCACAAGAAGCTCCTCTGCATCAAAGGCTCCCTCCAGTGACTTTGTCAACTTGTATGATGCAATCACTAAAAAAGAAAACCATTAAACGTATATACACCAAAAAGACATATGGCCCTCTTGGCCTAAAGAAATAAATCATGTCACTGCAAAACTAACTGGCCCTCTTGGCCTAATGAAATCAAACACTAAAACCTTAAAGCAACTGGCCCTCTTGGCCTAATGAGAACAAACAAAATAGCACCTAGGCATCCCTTCTTGGAATAAGGAAAATATATGAAAATACACTCCATTCCAAGGGAAAAAAATAAGGCTCTCAGCCCTAAACTAAATGTATCAAGTTGTGACCCATACGTTGTGCATATATAGCAAGAGGCATACGCATAACATGCAGTCTGATCAACCTATGGGTCCAAGATAATAGTGGTAGATGGTGTTAGAATATCAAGTTTCCGCTACTCTTCAATCAGTCTATCTTTATGTGTGTAACCAACATTAGCTAGATACAGCTGTACACGTGTGTGACATTCAATAAGTCGATGTAGTTAGTGACTTAACAGTCTTGGTTAGTCATACCTATGTGTGTAAGTCTCTTTTAGAGGGTATGATGGAAGAATAATGGAAGAAGAATAATAATGAGCTGAGGCTCATCTTCTGCTCCACTCTGTCTCTCTTCCTCTCTTCCAACATGGTATCAGAGCTTGAACGCCTGAAGCCTGAAAACTGGGCAATGGCCATTTGACATCAAGATGCTAGATCTAAAGAAAATGTCAACAAAGGAGACTATTCGCACATCCCATTTTTTTGCAGAAGCTATATCTTATTATAGAAATGGTTTTTGGTGAAACGCCCCCCTAAACTTGGCCATTTCGACATGATCTACAACTTTGCAGAAGAAAAATTTTTCAAATTCCTCACAGATTTTGAGATATTCAGCATAGACCTGTGCAGACGAGCTGTTTACTGTAATAAACAACAAGTGATAGGATCGTTGCTTGACTAAGAGCTCATCTAGGAGCTTGAAGAACTGATTACAGATATGAAATAGCAGTGGTCTATTGTATACAGATAACCTACAGCACGTACGCACCTCTGACATGAGCTTGGAGCTCTCAAACTTGTTCAGTAGTACCATTGAAGCATAGGTATATATGCTGGAAAGTCATATGGACTTGATGTCATGTATTGGAGCTAGGATTTTATGTTGAAAAATATTTAGAACTAGAAAATTTTAATGGCTAAAAACTGTCACTGAATGTAAGCAACAAGCATTGTCTCTTACTGAAGCATTACATGTCATTTTGTAGCTCTTGTCATTTGTATGATCTGATATATGTATGTTGAATGCTTGGAAGACTAAAGAGAGCATTGGATGCAACTGAGGATTGAAATCTGGAGATGAAACAAATGCCTTACTTGACTTGTCATTTACAGTAAATGCAGTGTATGACATTGTCTCTCTACACTCCCAATCTTAACTTGAAACAGACATCGTAAATATTCAGGACACGAATACACAACAATAGAACCATATATGAGCAACCAAAATCTGGTGTTTTCCTCACTTAGGATCTCAAAGAAGTTGATTTCCTCAATGTCAGGAAGGTGCCTGAATGCTAGGCTGTAGGTTTTAGAATGCATATCCTCTTCACTGCAGTAATAATATATGAGATAGAGATATAGTACTTGCAGAGTCTATGTACTGACTAAAATACCTACAGGTTATCCCACATGCAAAAAACTATCTTGACCTACAGGAAACTATCGTGAATTGCAAGAGACTATCCTAATTTGCAGGAAACTGTCCTGACTTGCGGGAAACTATCATGAATAGGAGGAAACTGGTCCTGAACTGTAGGAAAAGGAGTCAGATACTTACAGGTTGTGTACATCACTGAATAGCTAAGTTGCAACTATGGAAAATGCTCAACATTAGGGCAAAAATGCTTAAAAAATGGCACTTGTAAGAAAGTGATTAAGTTGCTAATTAGTTGAGGTTTAGGAAGAATAAAACCTCTAAATTTGGTTGTCCAGATGTGATTAATGAGAGAATATTTGGTTCATTGAAGAGGTCGGCCATTAATTGCCTTCATCTTTTAATCCAGGTTAGGGGTCACCTTTTCGGCCATTTTTGTCTTGGAACTCGAGAGATTTTGTATTTTCGAGATTTTCGTACGAACTTCGCATTTGTTTGCTCCCACGTTTTCTTTCTACACACTATTCTCTTTTGCCATTCTTTTTGTTGCACTTGCTTCCTATCACTGTGAGATTCTTGCTCGGTTCATTTTCTAGAATGTCTAGCAATACTACTTCAAATAACACAGGCGCAAGCACACGTAAATACAAGCTAACTATTCAGCTAGATCCGATTTACACATCTTGGAGAAGTATACATCATCGAGCATTGATAGATGAGATTGAAGCCAACAGGTTGTGAACACAAGGAATGAAGCATATAGATTTGTGGGTGGACGGAAATATTTATCCCAGGGATCCTTCTACAGGTAAACCACCTCCTTTTTTCAATGTCCATGACTATATAAGATATGCTGGAGAAGGTTACAATGGGATGGTTGGCTACTGTATGAGGTTATACTCTGCATCTTACACATATATAGCTCAAATGCACGAAATGAAAAAAGCACTAGAAACTACACAAACAAATATTTTAGAGTTGACAAGTCAGATTGATGTTTTGAAAAATGTTAACAAGTCATTGCAGGATAAGCTAACACGCTTGAGAGAAACTCCAGTAGGATTTAGAGAGAGGAAGAGACCATTAAAAAATATAACCAACTTGTGTGAGAGAGCAAAGAAAAGGAGACTAAATCTTACAAAGAAATATGTCTCTAACATATTAGGCATCAATATCTGAGAGAAGGAGGAAAGAATCAAACTTTTGAAGGAAACCATGAATAAGAAAGATATTTTGAGGATTCTTAAGTCACCCGAAAATGCGGATTTGAGAGGTCCAACTCTCAAAGAGTTAGTGAAGGACTTAAAAGGCACGGTGAAAGCAAATGAAATTGTAGAGCATTAGGGCCAAAAACGCTTCAAAAATGGCACTTGTAAGAAAGTGATTAAGTTGCTAATTAGTTGAGGTTTAGGAAGAATAAAACCTCTAAATTTGGTTGTCCAGATGTGATTAATGAGAGACTATTTGGTTCATTGAAAGGGTCGGCCATTAATTGCCCTCATCTTTTAATCCAGGTCAGGGGTCACCTTTTCGGCCGTTTTTGTCTTGGAACTCGAGAGATTTTGTATTTTCGAGATTTTCGTACGAACTTCGCATTTGTTTGCTCCCGTGTTTTCTTTCTACACACTATTCTCTTTTACCATTCCTTTTGTTGCACTTGCTTCCTATCACTGTGAGATTCTTGCTCGGTTCATTTGCTAGAATGTCTAGCAATACTACTTCAAATAACACAGGCGCAAGCACACGTAAATACAAGCATTAGGGGAGTTTGAGGTCTCGAAAATGCCCTGTAAGAGATCCTAGAGAGAGAAAACAATTTACGAAATAAAATCATTTTATAGAATTTTTAAAAGGTTTATATTTTGGTAAGTTAAAATATCAAAATTCGTTAATAAGTCATTGTCGTGATATTCTCGTGGTCACATCAAACCTAGAAATCTAGGTCGCCATAAAGTTGGCAAGGTTGTCATAATGAAGATCTTACCTCTCCTTATTAAAGTGAAAAGTAATATTCAACTTGAATTTTGGTGGATACTCGATTGCCTCCCTCCATCGTTTCTCTCTTCTTTTTTTCTCCTCCTTATTAGTCTCTTCTTTGTTTTCGTTCTTGCTTCTAATCATATCCTTAGCTATGGATCAATCACCCAATGATCTCTGTAACTCAGCTATGGATCAATCATCTAATGATCTCTGTAGCTCTCATAAAAGACCTCTCTATCATCTTCATATTGAGTTGGATAGTGAGTATGAACCGATAAGAAAGAGAACAAAATCTATCACGGTTACAGAGTCTATGAAACATATACCGAGGTTTGAAGAAAAGAAGAATATTCATCTTTGGTTAGATGGAAAGCTATATCCCAAAGATCCTAGTAGAAATAGCACTCCTCCTTTCTATAATAGCTCGTCATTAATGAGGTTTATTGGTGATGGCTACAATGGATTTTTAGGTTATACACTTAATCTTGTTGTAGAAAAGGATATCCTTGGACTAGAGGATCATCTTTTGATGAAACACAATATAGAGTTGTTGCAGAAGCTAGAGGATTGTCAACAAAAAATTCATTCATTGGAAAAGCGTATCAAAGCTTATCAACAAAAGCAAACTTTATTAGGCCTTCAAAATCGACAAAGAGCTCTTAAAAATATTGAGAATCTCAAACGAGGAGGAGGAGGCTGTGGTAAAAAATCCAAGCAGCAAGGTATATTTTTTTTCACTTGAAAAATCTTAAATATGGCTTTATTTAAACTACTTGCATTGATTTGTGATGTTAATTTTGCTTAGATCTCTTCTACAACCAAATGCAAGTGAAAGAGATTCTTTAAAAGCAGCTCAATTTTATTATCATCTTCTTCCTTCAGTGGTTTCAAAGGATATTTTGGAGAAGAAGAAATTTAAAAAGGCAAAGAAACAATGCTTGGAGCCATTTGTGAAGGATCATTCTTTGGATTCTGAGTTAGTACAGAAGACACAGGATAGTATTGGTATCAGTCGAGATGCTTATATGCAACTTTTCCAACTTTTACAATCAAATATGAAGCAAGGACAGGTACACAATTGCATACTTCCGAAAGCATTTGTGGTTAGGACTATCAGACAGAGAGTTAATAACAAAGTGATGGAGATTCTAGGTGAGCCTTTTCATATCAAGGCTAGCTTCAAGGGCAAGAAAAAGGAGGTTACATTCAATGAATTTAACAATATTTTCCTTGACTTGCCCACCCTACAATGCTTAATGATCAAATTTTATGACTTGTCAGTAGCAGAGGCACAGGGAGTGGCTAGATTTGTAATTAAACTTGATGAAAGTGAGATTCTGAAATGTAAAGAATTGGAGAGAATCTCTATCACCTTGATGAATAGAGCACTTTTGTCAAGTCATTGCAATCACTCAACATCATTTAGTGTTCAATCTGAATATAACATCTGGTGGCTAGGATCATTTGAGGTAGATACTGAGAATTTTGATATACTATATTGGGTTTTTCATCAAACATCAATACCTAATGTTATTCAAAGGCAACAAGCAGGAGAAGAGCTATTTGTTGAAGGATTAGGGAACTACAGGATTGAGTGGCACATTGCTGGTGACCTAAAGACACTCAAATGTATGTATAATGTATCAAAGGGAGCTAACTCGAGATCTCCTTGCTTATACAGCATGTCACCAGCTATAGAGTTAAACTCAAGCAATTGGAATAGAGCTCCCTCTAGGCACAATAAAGATCCACAGTTTAAACCAGTCTTGGACATTCCTTTAGCGAATGCCCATATTTGTACACTTTATGCACTTTGCAGGATAATCGAAAAGCTTGTTCATCTCTATATAGGATTTGCATGGAATTTGAAGCCATTATCAACTAGAACACATGCTATAACAAAGGTTGAAAAAGTTCTCTCTGCAATTGGTTTGCATGGTGGCAATGTTGTTATTGAACTAGATCTTCAAAAGTCTAAGGATGGTAATTGTGTCCCAAAAAAACCATCTATTGGTGGAGTGAAGGCTAGAAGGTTTCTAGGCTTTCATGGGAGACTTGGCAAGATAAAATCGAGAAATGGTGGCTCAACTATTAAATTTAATCAGTGGAAATCCCTACATAATGCAGTTAAGGATTACACTGATAATGGACAAGCTCGAAATAGAAAAGCTAAAGTTTGGGAAACACTAGACAAAGTGTTTTTTTATTGTGATAAGACTGAATGGAATGATGATGATCTCAAAGACTTTAAAAACCAATTGAACCTTGTCAAAAAGGCGATGACAGAAGCTTGGGGTGATCAACACTTTACTCACTATATGGTAAGAAGTTTGTATATGTTTGTTTCTTCATTGTCGAACTCATATAATGTTTTTTAATAACTTTCTTTATTTGTTAACTATGCAGCATATTTTATACAACCATGCTCCATACTTTATTAAACAATATGGATCTCTATCTATCTGGTCAACCCAAGGTATGGAAAAATCACATTATCAACCAAGAACAAAATATTTCAGACATACAAGACATGGAGGTGGAAGACACAAAGCCAACATTTTATTAGAGGTCTTTCAATGGTTATATCGACAAATTTGGCATAAATTCAAGCTTAAAGATACAACCACATCAAGCAATACATCATCTTTAGCAAGGACTATACAAATTGTTACCCAAAGAAGAAAATATAGATATTTAAATTCTTGCGCAAAGCAAGGATTTACAGAATGTTTACAAACCAAACAAAGAGTTGGGAAAAGATGGGTTTCAAGAAACCCTTAATCTTTGGCATCTTCTAGTCTGATTGTGTTGCAGAAGAGTCCTTAGTTTCAGGCACCTCAACAGGGCCTTTAGAGGAGTCCTTGGTTTCAGGTAGCTCGACAGGGCCTCTAGAGGAATCTTTTGTTTCATCCCACTCAATAAGACCTCTGTATTTCAAAAACTCTTGTTTCCGATAGCCTGGAAGAAGCTTCAAATTCTTACTATCTCCTACATAAGAGAGCAAATAGGAGCCAAGAACTCCAAAATATCCAGCTCTAGATCCACTGTATCCAGACATAAAGCCAAAAACTCTTATGGCTTCTTCCTTCTCCACCAAAATGATCTTGTCCAAACCTCTGCTAAAAACTTGAGATCCAATTACCTTTGAGATAGCTCTCAAAGCCATCATTGGTAGACTTGGAGAGCTTGACAATCTACTATGATATATTACAATTGTTTGATTGTTTAAGTTTCCAATATAATGGCCAAGGCTTTGATTTTTTCCAAGCTTCATTGGCCTAGAGCCCTTGGCCCTTCCAAGAAAGTTGTCCAGATCTTCAACCTCAATCTATAGAACAAACCACAACAGTACAAGATATAAGATATTTATCTATAATGCATAATAAAGTCTAACATAAACTCAATGGGTAACTTCGAATTATATTTCATACCTTAGGGTGTTCATCTTCTTCAAGAAGACTATCATCATAAAGATTTATTGAACTCTTGGGCTTCTCATCTGATGGAGACTTCAATCTCTCTTCATACTCTACATCATCAATATGAAGTTTCTTCTGGACCTGCAAGAACTCTTCTTCTGTAGGTAGCCCCTCCTTTTCATATTCTATGATCTGATTAATACATGTATGTAAGGCTATAGAGCTATCTTAGAAATTCTCTCCCTCAACATCAAGACTTGCTAGTGGTTCTTGTTCATAACCTATAAAATTCATGTCATTTTTGCCCCAACCTGCAAGGATTGCTAAGCAATAATCTTCTCTAAGATAAAAAAGATGTTGAATATCATTTAGCAACACATATCTCTTCTTGTTGATAAGATAAGTGTAAAATGTTGGAACACAGGTAAGAGGACATTCTTCATCAACCTGTGCACTTGGCTCAATCTCCTTTTCTTCCCCACCATTGTGATATTGTCACTCTTGAATAAACCTACATCAAAACCTTGGACAAGTTGATTCTCAACATCTTCTTGGAACATCTCCTCCTTCTCTTCGACCTCCTTATCCATACTTACAATATCCTCTAGCTTTCTCTGTTGGTCTATATCTGGAGAAGAATTTTCCATGTACTGAAGATACACAATAAATCCAACATCCTTGTGGATCAGAAGGCATTGGTGTTGGTACCTGTGGAAAGGGCAATATGTTTCTTTCTTTCTGAATTCCTCATCAATGAGGTTGAACCTGCCAAGCAAAGTTGACCTGGATGTATTGGTGGCTCCCATGACATCACTATAATGGACAAATCCATTGACTTCCAAACCTTGCACATGTCTATCATAAAAACATCTGTACTCCTTAAGTTTATCATCAAGATTCTCCAATAACTCTTCAAATCAAAAGGAACATTGAAAATTTCCCTGATATAGCAAAACTTGGAAGAATTTCCAGTGGTGTGTAAAAAATCAAAGAGCCTATCATTAGATGTCTCAATTATCTCCTCCTCATCCATTCCTTCCAGAGATAGCTTCCTCTTTGTCATCTTGACCAGGAAAATATTTATCCCTGAAAAAAAAAGCACAATAGAACCAATATCCAATAAAACAAGATGATATCATGGAAAGAGGCCCCAACATTGATTTTCCAAGACAAAAAAATCAAAACAGGAGAATTTTTTTAGTTGACCGGTGAAATGCGAAAATTCAAGTGTGTAAGGTAAATGCCTGTAAAGGAATCGCGTTTCATCGGACACTAGCTTGAAGACAAAAATTATTCTAATATGTGGCCGGTGAAACGCGATACTAAGCAAAATATCATCAACAGAGACATTGTCTTGCGTTTCACTGGTAAAAAATTGCAAATGAAGAAAAGAAAAATGAACAATAAATAAACTCTATGGAAACACACAAATTGATGATATAATCATTTTTGGAAAAGCTATGCTGCTTTTGAAAGATAGAAAGCACATAACATCTTTAATTGTTCAAGTGTTATAAAACATTCTTTCTATATTAATCAAATTTATTTTGTTAAAATGCTTGTAATAAAAAAATTTGTTACCTATCAAAGATTATTGAACTGCTCTCCACACAGGAAGCAAGGACCTTGAAGGGAAGTCGAGACGAAATTTTGGCAGAGAAGAAGAAAATGTCGGAGAAAAGGGTTTGAAATGCTTTTATATCGACCGTTAAGCATGTGGTGATAGTTCCAACGAAAAAGTTTGTGTAATAATGGAAAAATACGTGTATACGTGTCTGACTTAACACAGCGTAATAAACTCCTCAGAAGACGTGCGCATTCTCTTTTTCCAAAAATACGTCACACGTGTGTTAAATAACCCTTTTCCAAGTAAATAAAAAATTCCGGTAAGCGAGAGTACATCACACGTGTGTTATTAACACTTTGCGAAGAACGTTGAGTCCATGCAAATTCACCGCCTTCACCTTTCATCGCATTTCATCGCTACTCCATCTTTGTTTTTGGTGTTCCTTCCAGTCTCCAAGCATTTCCTTCCAATCTCCAAGCATTTCACTGCTTCCCCAACAAAGCAAATCTTCAAGCATATTGCCATCTTTAGGTTGAAATTGTGAAGAACAAGCTAAAAAGAAGGTATGGTTTCTGCATCTTGCTTTTCAATAACAAGCTCCATTCAATGCATTGTTTTGATATTTTTCCTTAATCCTTTATGTTATTATTAGCTCATGACCACTACAAAAGAATTTTTTCCACAGTGAAAGCATTCCTTAATATTGTGGAAATTTAAGGAAATCTTCAAATTTCCTCCCTAATTCTGTGGATATTTTAAGTAATCTTAAAAGCTTTCCTTCGATCAAAGCTCTTTTTTCTTGGTTTTGTCAATTTTTATGCTATTCATGAGCTGTCTGGTGAAACGTGAAAATAAGGTACTTCAAGCAAGTTTCTTGGCTTAAATTCGCGTTTCACTGGACACAATGAACAACAAGTCCGGTGAAACGCGAAAAGAAGCAGCTGCAAGGAGGCGCCTTGCTTGACACTCGCGTTTCACTAGACAGCTCGAGAAAAATTCAGCTGATACGAGAAAACGCCATGCAGCATAGATAACTCTTGTCTGGGACTCGCGTTTTGCTTTACATACTAGAGAAGAAGTAACATATATTTTTTTGGCAGATGGCTAGGACTAAGGCAACAGCAAGAAAAGAGAAGATTGATCCTAGGGATTTAGCATCAAAGATTCATCAGTCTTCAAAGCCTCAGAAGCTCTCTAAAAAGTCAAAGCCAAGGAGAAGGTTTTCTCAAAATGTCAGGTGTCTAAGGGAGATTAGGAAGGCAGTAAATGCTCTTGACAATGCAATTCCAAAGTTGTCTTTTCAGAGGCTTGTCAGGGAAATTTGTGACAGATATAGTTTGGATAGTTTCAGATGGACAAGAACAGCTCTTAATTGTATACAAGAAGCCACAGAGGATTTTCTAATTGAGTTTTTCCAAGATGCCTACATTTGTGCTGCTCATGCTCATAGGCTCACACTCATGGACAAGGACATGGTAATTCTTAGGAGACTAAGATATAGATTTTCAAAGGTCCTTGAGCCAATTCCCCTCACTGATATGAAGACATTTAATATCCTTAATGTGCCCCCAGCTAGAAGAAAGAAAGATGATTCTGGTGTCAGGGTTGAGGATGTCACCCATGAGAAGGATACAAGGCAACATGAAAAAGAGGAGAAGGCTAAAGAGGAACAAGCAGATTTAGGAGGCAAAGGGTTGAAGAAAGGGAAATAGAGCAACTAGAGTCCTTTGAAAATGAGCTAGCCACCCTTCTTGAAGTAGCTAATCCAAAAGGATTCAGTGTGTTTTGTTTCTTACCTGGTGACTTAGGCAAAAGAACTGAGGTTATCTCCTTTGATGTTGCATGTGTTCAGATTCTTAAGGATAAAAGAAGAGAAGTAAATGACAGTCTTATTCTTGCTGGCCTAAGGTATGTCCATCCATAATTACTTATACTTTTTGATATTTTTTTAGCAATAAGATTTTTCTTGTTTATACTCACTATTTCTATGCCTTTTCTAGGTGTATAATGCATGAGTTTCCTTTGGATATACAACAAAAAATTGAGGTTTTTGATCCATCTATCTCATTCTTTATGAGGAATGAGCTTGATGCAAGCTTTATTGAGCACTAGCTCAATTTGATTGACTTCGATACTTTGGAGCTGCTTATAATTCCATATAATGAAAAGTAAGTGATTCAATATTCTATTAGAGTTTTTGAGATTTTATCCTACTAATTTGTTGAGATATGATTGCTTTAGTTCTCATTGGAGCTTGATTGCAATAGACCTTGTGGATAAGCAATGCTTTTTAATCAACTCTATGAAAGGAAGCCATGGAAATGCTAAATTGTAAGTTATATTATCCAAGGGCTCCTTGATATTTCAATTCTTTTTTTTGTAAGTACTCTAAATTTCAACATATTTTATATACAGAGGTGCCAAAAGATTAATTGAAGAGCTAGAGAAAAGACCCCCTATGCCATATGATTTGCTTGCAACAATGCAATATAGACAAGTTGCGGTAAGTTATTCATTAAAATAATTGAAACATGAGTTTATATGAACTACCATTCGTCCTCTTTATAGTTTTACTTTGTGTTGGTGGTTGCAGTGTCCCCATCAGGATGATAGCCATTCTTGTGGCTGGAGGGTGATTGCAAATGTTAGAAGAATGGTTAACTTTGTTTATCTTAATGATGATAAACATGTAAAGGTAATATGAAAGATGCTAAACTTTAAGATAGATATTAATTGCAAATAGTCCATTGATGATAAAAATATAGTCTATTGTAAGAACAATAATGAACTAAAACTCTTTTTTCTATAAATGTGTGACAGTTTTCGAAGGATTGCTATACATCTGAGCATGTTTGGTACATCAGAGCAAAGCTCTTGAAGTATATGATGGTCAATTGTATACAACCAACAACAGAGATTGGTGGGGATTTGCACCATGAAGGAGATGCGATGCCTATAACCACGGAAGGCAAATCCACATCTTCAACACCTTCTATACCCAAGACATCAAAGAAAGGCAAAAGGACTCCTAGAAAGGATAGTTCTCCAAAAAAGAAATAGCTTTGCCATATCGCCTTGTAGGCCTTCATATATAGAAATTTGCCCTTCATCCCTTGTATATCTCATAGAGATGGCAGATAGACATCTGCTACAAAATTTGTACATGTATTTTATATTGATAGTAAAGATATATTTTCTTGAATGTCATTGCAGTGTATTTTATTTTCTCTCCTTTTCGATATCTGCAAAAAATAAATTACAAATGTTTGTTAGTTAGAAAGTGAGATCTTGATATACATCTAAGTAGATATAATATGATGTGAAAACTTACTCGTTTCTTGTCAAGCTGGAATACAAAGGAGCATGGTAGTTCAATGTCTTCATTTTGTAAATCCATCCTCACTTGATGTAGTGTACATGATTTTCTGATCTTTAAGATTGCAATAATATCCTCGTTGAACCAAATATCAAGATCCACAATAGGATCCTTGCTGAAATCATTAAGATTATGTCTAAAGCAACTAGACTACTACCAACAAAATGCCATCGACTATAGTAAAAGCTAAGGATAAAATTTTGAGTAGCAATCATATATTTACAAGCTATAGAGTCTTGATCTATCTTACATATAAATTTTCCTTCTGTCCTTGTATCCCATCCTTTATCAACAAATTGTATGATATGATCATATGTTAGTCTCTTCATTGAAAGCATGGTTTTTGTTATTCTTATCTCCATATTAGAGAAGAAATCAATAAATATATTAATAGGCATAAATAAAGTAACTTTGCTTAGCCTACTTGAGATATTAGATTTTAGTGTTTTTTGGATCTCAGAAAATATCTTACATCTATAGCCCTCACTAGTAGCTGGACTTGGCAAATGCCACTCAAAGCTTGAAAAATCTGGCAAAGGAAGGAGTTTTATTGATCCCCATTGGCAACGCCGCATAGGAATAACATAAGAATGGTCATTAAAGAATATTCCATTCTCTGCAAGCTCTGTCTTCTTTCTACCTCTATACATTTCTTCTCCAATTGAACCATGTATAACATCAATAACATCAATAATAGATTCCACTGGTTGCCATTCCTCAAGATTAGAGGGATAGACATCTACAAGACAAACAAATATTATAATGGAAAAACCTAAACCATGTTTAAGAAATGAAAAACTTTAAGAATCAAATTCTTACAATTTGGTCTATGCATTGGAAGCTTTGAAGATCCAGGTTTCAAACACAGCTCTCTATGCATGAACACATGTTGCACTAGTACCTCTTTGATACTATTCTTATTTGCTCCAAGCTTAAAATCTCGGATTCTGCCCTTCCAAGCAGAGATAAACGAGCTCTCATGTCTTTGCCTTTTTCCACGTTTTGCTTGTTGCATGGTGATCCAACTACCTTTGTTAATGATAGTAGGAATCCATCTTCCATCAGTTTGGAATGAGTTAAACACTGATATGGATGTGATTTGGGAGCTTGGACGCCTTGTTGAAGGTCAAATTTCTGTATCCATAGTAGAAGAGAGAGATACATGCACAGAGAGAGAGAGAGAGAGAGAGAGAGAGAGAGAGAGAGAGAGAGAGAGAGAGAGAGAGAGAGAGAGAGAGAGAGAGAGAGAGAGAGAGAGAGAGAGAGAGAGAGAGAGAGAGAGAGAGAGAGAGAGAGAGAGAGAGAGAGAGAGAGAGAGAGAGGACTAGGCTATCATAATGGAGGGAAAAACAATAGAGGAATAAAAGAAAGGAGGGAAAAAACTGAGCGCCATGCTTTTCACCAATTTGAATTTCGATTACATCAGTCATTATCATTAATCTAGAAACATCATTAAATAAAAGTAGCCGAGACTCTATGCCATTAATGCAAAAGATGTCATAATCACGAATATAAGAGACTAAAAATACATAATAAAAATACAAATTCGTAATATTATCATATTTATATATTTTTGTAAAATGATTTTTAATTTTTTAAAAAATAGAAGTTTCGTTACGGAGGCTTTGCTCTTATTGGTCTAGAGCACTCTCTCTCCACATCCTAAAAGGCATTTTCGAGACCTCAAAACTCCCCTAATGCTATCTATTCAGCTAGATCCGATTTACACATCTTGGAGAAGTATACATCATCGAGTATTGATAGATGAGATTGAAGCCAACAGGTTGCGAACACAAGGAATGAAGCATATAGATTTGTGGGTGGATGGAAATATTTATCCCAGGGATCCTTCTACAGGTAAACCACCTCCTTTTTTCAATGTCCATGACTATATAAGATATGCTGGAGAAGGTTACAATGGAATGCTTGGCTACTGTATGAGGTTATACTCTGCGTCTTACACATATATAGCTCAAATGCACGAAATGAAAAAAGCACTAGAAACTACACAAACAAATATTTTAGAGTTGACAAGTCAGATTGATATTTTGAAAAATGTTAACAAGTCATTGCAGGATAAGCTAACACGCTTGAGAGAAACTCCAGTAGGATTTAGAGAGAGGAAGAGACCATTAAAAAAATAACCAGCTTGTGTGAGAGAACAAAGAAAAGGAGACTAAATCTTACAAAGAAATATGTCTCTAACATACTAGGCATAAATATCCGAGAGAATGAGGAAAGAATCAAACTTTTGAAGGAAATCATGAATAAGAAAGATATTTTGAGGATTCTTAAGTCACCCGAAAATGCGGATTTGAGAGGTCCAATGTATAAGTCGAAAAGCTTATCGTGCTATCTCTGGATTATGGTTTAAAAATCTTAAACCCAATACGGTAACTATATTTGGATTGCCCTGAGCCCTTGCAGTTTCGACTGCAAGAATTGCCATGAATCACAAGATTCCACATGTTTTTGGAGATTACATTCACATCGAAAGGTCTATGTCCTATGAAAAACAAAAAAAACAGGCAATTTTTTATTACAATGCGTTTAACAATATATGGGTTGATCTAAAAAAGGTGCAAATTGCAATGGTTCACATGTATAAAATCACAGTAGAAGAAAGTTATGGTGTTCTAAAGTTTTCCTTGAAGTTGGATGAAGCACAGATTCAAAAGGGACAGAAGATCGAAAGAATTAGCATTTGCCTCATGAACATGGCATTGGACCATAGCAATGGTGAGGGCCAAGCTCCATTGCATAAGATCCAATCCGAGATGGAGATTTGGTGGATTGGTGCAGCCCAAGTACCAATTGAAAATCATCAAACGTTGAAATGGTTGTTCAACCATACAGGTATTTCAAATATCATTAAGTCTCAAAGTGAAGGCGAAATGTTGGTGTTGATGGGGTTGGTAAATTTAATGTGGAATGGCATATGAGTGCTGATTTGAAAACTATCAAATGTATGCTTGGAATATGGAATGGTGCAAATGCAAAATATCCTTGCATTTATTGCATGGAAAGTATTGGATCCAAAGATTGGAGTAGTTTGCGACCAGTAAGAAGAGCCCCAAATAGAGACTCTATAGATTTGAGTAAATTTAAAAACATAGAAGATATCTAGGATCCCATTCTTTCCATCTCTCTTAAGAATGTTCATATTTGTACTTTGCATGCAGAGATTAGAATAATCGATAAGCTTCTCAGGTTGCATCTTGACTACACATATTCCATTAAGCCATTATCTTTATCAGATGAGTATATTGATAAATGCGAGGCATTACTATCGAAAATGGGATTTCATGGGGGCTAAGTTCACTTGAGAAAGGATCCAATACTTTTAGGAAAAACAAGAGATATCTTGGCCGATGTCTCTATGGGAGGCTCAAAAGCTAGACGATTCTTAGGAAACCATTCAAGAAAGCAGGTGAATGCGGCTTGGGAGTGTTGGAGAGAGCTATGTGAGATCACAACAAATGTTGCAACCATGCCGAGGCTTGCGTTTCTTAGAATGGAGGTCTGGATACACCTTGATGTTTTTCTGAAACTCCTCAGGCAACATAAGACAACATACACATATGCGGAAGAGTTCAAAAGATCAATCACAAAGCTTGTTCAGGCGATAAAAGAGGCATGGGGAGAAAAAGATATCACTTTTTATTTGGTAAAGTAACAATTATTTAATATGGGCTTATTTTGACAGGTTTTTGAATTGGTATAAAATTAGTGTTACTTTGTATTGCAGCATATTCTTCATATTCATGGACCTTACTTTGTGGAGGAGTATGGCCCCTTAGCAACTTATAGTAACCAAGGCATGGAAAAATCCCACTATCAAGCATGCACAAGTTATTTTCGAAGCACAAGGCATGGGGGAGGAGTTACAAAAAGCAATGCTTTGGAGGAGCTATTCAATTGGTTTTTTCGACGACAACTTCAAAGAATGCAGATAAAAGATGGCAATGACACATGAGCAATCGCACTTTTATATATAAGAAAGAATATATACAGAGATAGTTTTCCAAAACTCTCACATTCTCTTCCTCCTCAGGAATCTTTCCTCTATAATGTAGAAATTTTTTTCTCTTGTAGCCAGCTATAGATTTTATATCAGTTCGGTTTGCAGCCAAGGCGTAGGATGTGAATGCCAAAAAGTATCCTGTTCTAGAAGCAGAGTAACCTGGATTGTAGCCAAAAATCCTAATTGCTGCAGTCTTTTCCAAAAACATTACTTTGTGGGCATTATATTGTAATCCTGAGAAACCTAGAAGCCTTGTAAGAGCTTTAATACAAAGTATGGGCCATGCTGCATCCTCTGAGAAACTACTATGAAGTACTAAAAAGGAATCAGGGTCAATCCTAGCCAAGTAGTGGTCGAGTGCAATGTCTTTGAATGTACTACCAGCAGCTTTCGATCCTTTGCCATGTCCCAAGAAGTTATCTGTATTAGCAATCTCCAACTGCAAATAAAACCCATACTGAATGAGCATGAAATGTAAACCTACCAATGTGTAAAAGCAAATTCAAAATTATCTTACCACTAGATTTTCATCGTACTCCAGTTTAAATGGATTCCATAAATTTATTGATGATGTTGTCTCATTGGTGTTAATCAATTCTTTAACATATTCAAACTCCTCTCTTCCAAAATTGGAAATCCCAAGTTGGCTTTGAATGCGATTGAAGTCCTCATCAGTAATACTCAACTCTTTCTCAACTTCTTTGGCCTTTTCAAAACAAAGAGAGAGGGCCTCACCAGCATCAATAAACTTATCGTCTAGAGTTTCTTTATCAAGTTTGAGTATCTCTTCCTTTGTTCATTCTCTGTGTCAATTATCCCATTTGCAGCATCAGAAGCCTCTGCAATAATTGCTAGACAATAATCTTCCCTGAGATTGAAAAGTTTTTGAATATCTGACAGTAAAATGTACTCCTTCTCCTTGAAAGGTATAGATGGTAGAGAAGGAACAGTATGGTGAGAACTCTCATCAGTTGGAGGGTTTGTATCTCCTTGGCTCTCCTCAATGATAGTCTCAGCTTTGAAGTGAGCAACATCCAAATTCTCAGCAATAGAAGCCTCAAAATCTGCATCTACAACCTCCTCTGTTTCCTTTTCATCTGCCAGATCATCTAACATGCAAAAGCTAGCAGACTTTGCTCCTTCCAACTGTTGCTGATCAGCTTTCAGAGGATATTTGACAAGGGTGAAAACAATAAAATCAGCAGATTTTGTCATCATCTTGCAGTTTTGGAATGAGTGGAGCACAATATGTCTCTTGCATAAAACCTGTCTAGAGAGTGGGCACCACACTTCTTAGTAAACACTGACTTTTCATTTCCTGTTGACCCAATTGGAACATTGACATATTCAATTGTGCCAACTTCAACAGAAGGACCTGCAAGATTTTTAAACTCCAAAAAGTCCTCCAAAATATATTTTTTACAAGATTTGAAAACACTGTCAAGGTCCCAATCAAGATTAAAGACATTTTTCACAACTCCATAGAATGAGAGATCCATTCCATTCTGAAGGATAAAATCAAGAAGCCTCTTTGATGGAGTGATATCAGTAAGCTCTGATACTCCTTGACCTCTCATTATCGACGTTCGCTTCCCTGGAGATGTACTTGGCATTCTCACACTGGTGGCAGAGCATGGAGAAGAAACAAAATGCACAGGCTCATCACATGTTGATGCCCTTGAGCCTTTTGAAATCCTTCTTCTTTTACCAGTTCCTGGAAAAACCTTGGAGCCTAGGAATTCTGTGGGTTCAAACATGTTTCCAACTTGTGCCGATATGGCGCGATAAGACTAAAACGCTTCAGAGGATATGCCCCCTCGTGCCGTATTGGTGATTCTAGCAAGAACCTTAACGAAAGAGCCACAATCGTGATCACCCGAGCTTGGGCACTATGAGCTTAGGAGGGAAGCTGAAGGAAGACTCTGCAGAACCTCCAAAACGATGCGAACAGACGAAAGCAAAGAAGACAAACACTCGCTCTCGCGCTGTATTAGGATAAGAGACAGAGGTCCACAAAAAACCGAAAAAATCCGTACGGATTAGGGACACACCCTTATGTAGGCGTGGAATTATGCCACCTGGCACTATCCGTTGGGCTTCGACACGTGGCAGTAGCCGTTGGCCAACACGTGGCCGATAAACACGTGGCAAACACATGGACCGGTCATTAGTTCACATGTAGCATATGCACGATATGCGCAGACACGTGGCACAATCAGCGTGTTCGACACGTGTCATGATTGACGTGGGTATATAAGGGGTTATTTTTCCTACGTGTACACTTTACATTTCTCAAGCTCTTCTGCCTTGCTTGCAGATATGGTGCGATCCAAGTCTTGCGTCTTCTGCGTTTCTAATCTCTCGCATTGTATCGGTGGTCTTTTTGCTGAGTCCTTTGCTTTGCTGGTCAAAACAAGGTGTGCCGATACGGAGCGAGGACGTTCGTCCGAGGCTTTCGTAACCTCCCCCTCGCGTCATATCGGCCTTGTGTGATTTCCAATACGGAGCGAGGGCTTCTCTATGTTGTCTTTGTTTTCTCCATATCACGCCGTATCAGCATTGTCATCTCCAATATGGAGTAAGGACATGGTTCCATCATCTTTGCATTCCTCTTATCGTGCCATTTCCGCATTTCTCCTCTTGTAATCTCCAATACGGAGCGAGGGCACGCTTCCATATTGTTTGTATTGTTCATATCACGCCGTATCGGAATTTATCTTTTCGTCCCTTCTCGCACCGTTTAGCCTGTTGCGTTTACAGATTTTTGCTATTTCAGTTGTTGTCCTTCTGGTTCTTGTATTTGCTTCTCTAGATGGCAAGGACAAAGCAAACTGCAAGAAGAGTGTATCTAGATGGGAAGGACAGTGGGGGTAGAAGAAAGTTACAATTTGATGAATCTGAGGAGGAGCCCTCTTCAAATTTTGCTGAAGCTGGGCCATCACAGGCCCTAGAGCATTTTACCACAGAAATTCCCCCTACACCAGGTGTTGGCCTAACATCTTCCATGGAGTTAAAGCATTTCAGTGCAGTGAATGTTTCTTCTCCTGAAGTTGAGGAAGCAAAGGGTGAGACTTGCCCTGTGAAAGATTCATCCCCTACAATTGCACCTGAGCCTACATCTGCTGAAGCCACTGAACCTCCCAAGCCACAAAAGAGAAAGAGGAAGTCCTGGTTCTTCTATATGCAGAGATGTTTCAGTGAGATCAGGAAAGCCCAGAGAGCTACACAGCATGTCATTCCAAAGGCTGCTTTTATAAGAGTCGTTAAAGAGATCTCTGATAGATTGTCTCAAGTGGCAATTGTCTCTGGTCTAAATAAGAAGTGGCAACTCTCAGCCATTCTTGCCCTGCAAGAGGCCGCATAAGATTTTGTTATTGATTTCATGAACGATGCTTACATTGTTGCCGCCCATGCTCATAGAATCACCCTTATGAATAAGGATTTCAACATCATCAGCAGAATCAGGTATAGGTTCGATAAAGTGCTGAGACCCTTGCCTTCCAACGATCAAAAAGCCCTTGAAATCCTTAACATTTCCCCGAAATTGTCCAGGAAAGAGAAAAAGCTAAAGGTTGAGGATGTAACTCACCTTTACTCTACAAGCGGTGCCACCCAGTAGGAGTCTTTCTTGAGTGAAAAAAATCAGGAGGAGTTGGAAACTGAAGATGAAGTTTACAAGAGGAAAGCCGCATCACTTGCTCCCGTCAACAACGAGAGGATGGGCAAAGTGTATGGGCAGATACTTGTGAATGTTTCTGTGGAACCTGAGGAGGAATATCTTAGTATATCTCCCGAGGACAAGCCCATGTTGGAAACAAGGGATGTCCAACTATCTGACTCCATTGTTTTTTGTTGCATAAGGTAAGGCTTATATTTTTTGTTTTTTTTTTTTTTTGCGTAAGTAAAGTCTTATAGGTTCAAGTATATTTTGGATGTAATTTGTATTGAATAGCTTTTGCTATTGATCGCAGGGCATTGGTCTCCTCTCTCACTCTCGATATACGTAGAACCATATATATTGTTGATTCACTTCTCTCTGTGGAACTATTTGCAAAATCTGGTTCTACTATTTCACAGTTTTTTCGTAGCTTCGATAGTGTGACAAATTACCACATCTTTTTCCCTTATGTAGAAATGTATTTTTCTTTTTCTGTAGAGGAAAATTTATATTCATTTGCTTTCACCCTTCTACTCACCTCTTTTATGAATTTGGAGAGGGCATTGGAGTCTCATCTACATTAATTGTCTTACAAGAGAAATTATCTTTATGAACTCTCTCAGCAGTGTTCATGGTCAAGCACGAATGTATGTTGAAAGAAAATTACTTACTTTGATTTTATTTACAAAAAATATTTTGAACTTACAAAGCTTCCTTTTGCAGTGCTGGTAGACTTGTTTCTACATTTTTGGATACTACATATGAGGATCTTGCTGATCCTCAAAGGCCTTATACGTTTCTTCTACAAGAAGTTCCATTGCAAAGCGATGCGCATTCTTGTGGATGGAGAGTTATCTCAACAGTGGATTGAAAGTTGTTACAAATAGAAGGAGTGAATGTAAGTTAATTTCATTTGATGTTTGTGTAACCCTTATCATGATTTCTTTTCACTAACTTATAACATTTATTCTTACAATGTAGAGACTATCCTGATTCATATGTTTGGTGGATAAGGGAGAGATGCATTGAGCTGATCTGGACAAGGCAATCACACCATATGATCTTGACTCCCCTTTTCCTCCCAAAACTTCAATGGCCAAGGGCACAAGCAAGGAAAAGGGCAAGGGAAAGGGTAAGGACAATGGCAATGGTAAGGGCAAGGGCAAGGGCAAAGGCAATGGGACCACTGCTGCAGAGTCTAAAAAAAAAAGGAATGCCAATGCTTTCTCCTGTGAAATTTGATCCATCCCCTCTTAAGCCCCAAGAAAAGAGACTACTTGTAAAGGTGAAAATTTTTCAACAATCAAAGAAAGGCCCTGTGAGAAAAAATATCTTTGAAGAAATCGATAAAGAATCAAAATAGCAAACATAAGCATACACGAGCCTTATTATTTTGGCTTTGTACATTTATATGAAATTTTTGTACCTCATGGTGTAATGAAATTTTTCACTTATAAATCGAATGTAATGCACATTTTATTTATATACATTCGAAAGGCAACTTGCTTCATGATAGCTTATGAGTTCCCACTAAAAAATATCTTAAGGACAGTCTTTTAAGATAAATTCCTGCAAAGTTTTCATTCTCAAGGCTCAAAACTCACAATTGTGGGAGACAAACAACTCGTACAAGAGAAACAACGCTCGGCTCTTTTACCAATTGTTATGCCATTCACTTTGAACTTATATCTAGGGGATGTATTGTCTAGCAATTCCAAGGTATCCCTCATATCTTTCAGACTCCAATTGAAAGTAACATTCACCTTCTTTACTTCTTCATGCGGCAAAATGTGCACCGCAAGTTTATATGGTGTGCAATCTGTATCGGAATCCAAGGGAACCCAAATACCCAATCTTAGTTTGTATCTCCTGTAATCAAAGCCCAAAGCAAGAGTTTGGCGAGGGATACTGTAAGCCAAAGCCAAGGATTGAGGGCATGCACTGCACCTCAAGATATCACCCTTATGGTCACACTCTCTAGATTTCCAATGAGTCCCTATAGTGTTGTCCAAATCCTCTTCCGAAAAGTTTCTACTTAGCCAGGATACCTTCGTTCTTTGTAAATTTGTTGTTTTGAAGCAAGCCACGAAGATATGGAGGGGTACAAACCATGATAAACGTATTCTTCTTAAGATCCTTCCAGCTGTCATGGACTTTTTAATATCCTGAGATATTTTGAATTTGAAACTCTGCACCGTTACCTTGTCAGGAATCTCCCAGTTTAGAGATGAAAGACTTGGCAATGGCAAATCTTCGATATTCCCATACCTATCCGCTTTAGAGGGAACCACATACTGTGCATAATATATAAAAACCTTGCATTCACTAAAAAAAGACACAGTTTGATCGGCATAAATAATGTCTGCCAATACCTTATGAATGGCATGGAAAGTCCCACTTAGGCTTTCCATAGGTTCCCATTCAATACTTGTTGACGGAAAGATATCTACAATGACGAACCGTTTGTTAGAACTTGCATAAATGGAAAAGAATTATATACGTTATTCAACTAATAACTTACAATGTGTTTGTTGGGGAACATGTTCGTTTGGAGGCAAGTGCATATCCTTGGTCATGTAAACATGTTGCACCTTGACAAACCAGCCTTCGGGCATAATTTTGAAGGCAATGATACGCCCCTTCCAGTGATGTTTTATATCATCTCGTTTTCTTCTTTTCACCTTATGAGAGCCCTTACAAGATGGCAGCATGGTAACCCAATCGTTTACAGTAAAGGTTTTGGGCTCCCAATTTCCATATGCTCCCTGGTTATAGACTATGCAAGAGTGTATTAAACGAGAAGGGCGCCTGGAGGAAGCCATGAAAAGAATGAAAGTGTAGAGAAAGAAGCTCAAAGAGGGGTGAATGAACTAAAAAGTAGCGCCAAGAACACAAATGAGTATGTATTGGGCGCCAAAAACAATATTGAAGAGTTTAGGGGTTTGACTAAAAAAGAAGAGAGAATCACGAAATGGACTCCACTATCTCTAAAAAAGAGGAGACAAGAATACCATATTCTTGCACACGTGGCGAACTCTCTTTGGCCCTTTCCTTAATCTCGTGATTAACAAAACTGCATTTTTTGAAGTGTTTTTGGCCCGAATGGACATGTGATACTGTGGGTATAACTCGAAAAGGTTATCGTGCTATCTCTGGATTATGGTTTAAAAATCTTAAACATAATAGGGTAACTATATTTGGATTGCCCCGAGCCCTTGTAGTTTTGACTGCAAGAATTGCCATGAATCGCAAGATTCCACATGTTTTTGGAGATTACATTCACATCGAAAGGTCTATGTCCTATGAAAAACAAAAAAAAAGGTAATTTTTTATTACAATGCGTTTAACAATATATGGGTTGATCTAAAAAAGGTGAAAATTGCAATGGTTCACATGTATAAAATCACAGTAGAAGAAAGTTATGGTGTTCTAAAGTTTGCCTTGAAGTTGGATGAAGCACAGATTCAAAAGGGACAGAAGATGGAAAGAATTAGCATTTGCCTCATGAACATGGCATTGGACCATAGCAATGGTGAGGGCCAAGCTCCATTGCATAAGACCCAATCCGAGATGGAGATTTGGTGGATTGGTGCAGCCCAGGTACCAATTGAAAATCATCAAACGTTGAAATGGTTGTTCAACCATACATGTATTCCAAATATCATTAAGTCTCAAAGTGAAGGCGAAATGTTAGTAGTTGATGGGGTTGGTAATTTTAATGTGGAATGGCATATGAGTGCTGATTTAAAAACTATCAAATGTATGCTTGGAATATGTAATGGTGTAAATGCAAAATATCCTTGCATTTATTGCATGGAAAGTATTGGATCCAAAGATTGGAGTAGTTTGCGACCAGTAAGAAGAGCCCCAAATAGAGACTCTATAGATTTGAGTAAATTTAAAAACATAGAAGATATCTAGGATCCCATTCTTTCCATCTCTCTTAAGAATGTTCATATTTGTACTTTGCATGCAGAGATTAGAATAATCGATAAGCTTCTCAGGTTGCATCTTAACTACGCATATTCCATTAAGCCATTATCTTTATCAGATGAGTGTATTGATAAATGCGAGGCATTACTATCGAAAATGGGATTTCATGGGGGCCAAGTTCACTTGAGAAAGGATCCAATACTTTCAGGAAAAACAAGAGATATCTTGGCCGATGTCTCTATGGGAGGCTCAAAAGCTAGACGATTCTTAGGAAACGATTCAGGAAAGCAGGTGAATGCGGCTTCGGAGTGTTGGAGAGAGCTATGTGAGATCACAACAAATGTTGCAAGCACGCCGAGGCTTGCGTTTCTTAGAATGGAGGTCTGGATACACCTTGATGGTTTTCTGAAACTCCTCAGGCAACATAAGACAACATACACATATGCAAAAGAGTTCAAAAGATCAATCACAAAGCTTGTTCAGGCGATAAAAGAGGCATGGGGAGAAAAAGATATCACTTTTTATCTGGTAAAGTAACAATTATTTAATATGGGCTTATTTTGACAGGTTTTTGAATTGGTATAAAATTAGTGTTACTTTGTATTGCAGCATATTCTTCATATTCATGGACCTTACTTTGTGGAGGAGCATGGCCCCTTAGCAACTTATAGTAACCAAGGCATGGAAAAATCCCACTATCAAGCATGCACAAGTTATTTTCGAAGCACAAGGCATGGGGGAGGAGTTACAAAAAGCAATGCTTTGGAGGAGCTATTCAATTGGTTTTTTCGACGACAACTTCAAAGAATGCAGATAAAAGATGGCAATGACACATGAGCAATCGCACTTTTATATATAAGAAAGAATATATACAGAGATAGTTTTCCAAAACTCTCACATTCTCTTCCTCCTCAGGAATCTTTCCTCTATAATGTAGAAATTTTTTTCTCTTGTAGCCAGCTATAGATTTTACATCAGTTCGGTTTGCAGCCAAGGCGTAGGATGTGAATGCCAAAAAGTATCCTGTTCTAGAAGCAGAGTAACCTGGATTGTAGCCAAAAATCCTAATTGCTGCAGTCTTTTCCAAAAACATTACTTTGTGGGCATTATATTGTAATCCTGAGAAACCTAGAAGCCTTGTAAGAGCTTTAATACAAAGTATGGGCCATGCTGCATCCTCTGAGAAACTACTATGAAGTACTAAAAAGGAATCAGGGTCAATCCTAGCCAAGTAGTGGCCGAGTGCAATGTCTTTCAATGTACTACCACTAGCTCTCGATCCTTTGCCACGTCCCAAGAAGTTATATGTATCAGCAATCTCCAACTGCAAATAAAATCCATACTGAATGAGCGTGAAATGCAAACCTACCAATGTGTAAAAGCAAATTCAAAATTATCTTACCACTTGGTTTTCATCGTTCTCCAATTTAATTGGATTCCATAAATTTATTGATGATGATGTCTCATTGGTGTTAATCAATTCTTTAACATATTCAGACTCCTCTCTTCCAAAATTGGAAATCCCAAGTTGGCTTTGAATGCGATTGAAGTCCTCATCAGTAATACTCAACTCTTTCTCAGCTTCTTTGGCCTTTTCAAAACAAAGAGAGAGGGCCTCACCAGCATAAATAAACTTATCGTCTAGAGTTTCTTTATCAAGTTTGAGTATCTCTTCCTTTGATTCATTCTCTGTGTCAATTATCCCATTTGCAGGATCAGAAGCCTCTGCAATAATTGCTAGACAATAATCTTCCCTGAGATTGAAAAGTTTTTGAATATCTGACAGTAAAATGTACTCCTTCTCCTTGAAAGGTATAGATGGTAGAGAAGGAACAGTATGGTGAGAACTCTCATCAGTTGGAGGGTTTGTATCTCCTTGGCTCTCCTCAATGATAGTCTCAGCTTTGAAGTGAGCAACATCCAAATTCTCAGCAATAGAAGCCTCAAAATCTGCATCTACAACCTCCTCTGTTTCCTTTTCATCTACCAGATCATCTAACATGCAAAAGCTAGCAGACTTTGCTCCTTCCAACTGTTGCTGATCAGCTTTCAGAGGATATTTGACAAGGGTGAAAACAATAAAATCAGCAGATTTTGTCATCATCTTGCAGTTTTTGGAATGAGTGGAGCACAATATGTCTCTTGCATAAAACCTGTCTAGAGAGTGGGCACCACACTTCTTAGTAAACACTGACTTTTCATTTCTTGTTGACCCAATGGGAACATGGACATATTCATTTGTACCAACTTCAATAGAAGGACCTGCTAGATTTTCATACTCCAAAAAGTCATCCAAAATATATTTTTTACAAGATTTCAAAACACTGTCAAGGTCCCAATCAGGATTAAAGACATTCTTCACAACTCCATAGAAAGAGAGATCCATGCCTTTCTGAAGGATAAAATCAAGAAGCCTCTCTGATGGAGTGATATTAGTAAGCTTTGATACTCCAAGACCTCTCATTGCTGACTTTTGCTTCCCTGGAGATGTGCTTGGAATTCTGACACTAGTGGCAGAGCATGGAGAAGAAACAGAATGCACAGGCTCATCACATGTTGAAGCCCTTGAGCCTTTTGAAAGCCTTCTTCTTTTACCAGTTCCTGCCAAAACCTTGGAGCCTAGAAAGTCTGTGGGTTCAGACATGTTTGCAACTTGTGCTTGATATGACGCGATAAGACTCAAATGCTAGACGCGGATGTTCGTACTTGCGCCGTATTGGTAATTCAAACCAGCAACTTTAACCAAAGGGTCGCAACCTTAACGATGCAAGAAGAGAGAGCCAAAATCAGTGATCACGCGACCTCGGGCACTATCAGCTTAGGAGGCACACCGAAGGAAGACTCTGGAGAACAAGAAAGCCCAAAACGACGCGAACAGACGAAAGCGCGAAAGACAAACACTCGCTCTCGTGCCGTATCAGGAGAAGAGACAGAGGTCCACAAAGAAAGTGAAAAAAGCCGTACAGATGAGGGACACCCCCTTATGTAGGCGCGCAATAATGCAACCTGGAACTATTCGTTGGGCTTCGACACGTGGCACTAGCCGTTGGCCAACACGTGGCCAACAAACACGTGGACCGATCGTTAGTCGACACGTAGCATATGCATGATATGCAGACACATGGCACAATCAGTGCCAGACACGTGTCTGACACGTGTCATGATTGACGAGGGTATATAAGGGGTTATTTTGCCTTCGTGTACACTTTACATTTCTCGAGCTCTTGCGCCTTGCTTGCCAATACCGTGCGATCCAAGTGTTGCATCGACTGCGTTTCTATTCTCTCGCATCATATCGGTTATCGTCCTTACTTCAGAACGAGTGTGCCTCTTTGCCGATTTCCTCACTTCGGTGGTCTTCAATTGGTGCACCGATACGGAGCGAGGACATCCTTCGATAGTTTTCGTAACCTCCATCTCGTGTCATATCGGCCTTCTTGTCCTCTCCGATACAGAGCAAGGGCGTCCTTCCATAGTCTTCCCAATCTTCATCTCGCGCCATATCGGCATTTTTGTTCTCGTCTCCGATACGGTGCGAATGTGATGATTCGTTTGTTTTGTTTGTTCCTTCTCGTGCCGTATTAGGCCTGTTGCGTTTTGAGTAATTTCCTATATCACTTTTTCTCCTTCTGGCTCTTCTATTTTCTTCTCTGTATGGCAAGGACAAAGCAAACTGCAAGAAGAGTGTATATGGATAGGAAGGACAATCGGGGTAGAAGAAAGTTACAATTTAATGAATCTGAGGAGGAGCCCTCTTCAAATATTGCTGAATCTGGGCCATCACAGGCCCCAGAGCATTTTGCCACAGAAATCCCCCCTACACCAGGTGTTGGCCTAACATCTTCCATGGAGTTAAAGCATTTCAGTACAGTGAATGTTTCTTCTCCTGAAGTTGAAGAAGCAAAGGGTGAGACTTGCCTTGTGAAGGATTCATCCCCTCCAATTGCACCTGATCCTACATCTGATGAAGCCATTGAGCCTCCCAAGCCACAAAAGAGAAAGAGGAAGTCCCGGTTCTTCTACATGCAGAGGTGTTTCAGTGAGATTAGAAAAGCCCAGAGAGCTACAGAGCATGTGATTCCAAAGGCTGCTTTCATAAGAGTTATTAAAGAGATCTCTGATAGATTGTCTCAAGTGGCAACTGTCTCTGGTATAAATAAGAAGTGGCAACTCTCAGCCATTCTTACTCTACAAGAGGCCGCAGAAGATTTTGTCATTGATTTCATGAACGATGCTTACATTGCTGCTGCGCATGCTCATAGAATTACCCTTATGAATAAGGATTTCAGCATCATTAGCAGAATCAGGTATAGGTTCGATAAAGTGCTGAGGCTCTTGCCTTCCAACGATAAAAAAACCCTTGAAATCCTTAACATTCCCCCAAAATTGTCCAGGAAAGGGAAAAAGCTAAAGGTTGAGGATGTAACTCACCTTTCCTCTACAAGGGGTGCCACCCAGCAGGAGTCTTTCTTGAGTGAAAAAATTCAGGAGGTGTTGGAAACTGAAGACGGATTTTACAAGAGGAAAGCCGCATCACTTGCTCCCGTCAACAACGAGAGGATGGGTAAAGTGTATGGGCAAATACTTGTGAATGTTTCTGCGGAACCTGAGGAGGAATACCTTAGTATATCTCCCGAGGACAAGCCCATGTTGGAGAAAAGGTATGTCCAACTATCTGACTCCGTTGTTTTTTGTTGCATAAGGTAAGGCTTATATTTTTTGTTTTTTTTTTGCATAAGGTAAGGCTTATAGGTTCAAGTATATTTTATATGTAATTTGTATTGATTTTGATCGATTCAAATAGCTTTTGCTATTGACTGCACGGCATTGGTCTCCTCTCTCACTCTCAATATCCGTAGAACCATATATATTGTTGATCCACTTCTCTCCGTGGAACTATTTGCAAGATCTGGGTCTAATATTGCACCATTCTTTCGTACTTTCGATAGTGTGACAAATTGCCACATCTTTTTCCCTTATGTAGAAAGGTATTTTTCTTTTCTGTAGAGGAAAATTTATATTCATTTGCTTTCACCCTTCTGCTCACCTCTATTTTGAATTTGCAAAGGGCATTGGAGTCTCATCTATATTAATTGTCTTACTAGAGAAATTATCTTTATGAACTCTCTCAGCGGTGTTCATGGCCAAGCACGAATGTATGTTGAAAGAAAATTACTTGCTTTGATTTTATTTACAAAAAATATTTTGAACTTACAAAGCTTCCTTTTGCAGTGCTGGTAGACTTGTTTCTACATTTTTGGATACTACATATGAGGATCTTGCTGATCCTCAAAAGCCTTATATGTTTCTTCTACAAGAAGTTCCATTGCAAAGCAATGCGCATTCTTGTGGATGGAGAGTTATATCAAATATTTGCAGAACAGTGGATTCAAAGTTGTTACAAATAGGAGTGAATGTAAGTTAATTTCATTTGATTTTTGTGTAACCCTTATTATGATTTCTTTTCACTAACTTATAACATTTATTCTTTTAGTGTAGAGACTATCCTGATTCATATGTTTGGTGGATAAGGGAGAGATGCATTGAGCTAATTTTGGACAAGGCAATCACACCATATGATCTTGACTCCCCTCTTCCTCCCAAAACTTCAATGGCCAAGGGCACAAGCAAGGGAAAGGGCAAGGGAAAGGGTAAAGGCAATGGGGCAATGGTAATGGCAAGGGCAAGGGAAAGGGCAAATGCAATGGCAATGGGACCACTGCTGCAGAGTCTAAAAAAAAAGGAATGCCAATGCTTTCTCCTCTGAAATTTGATCCATCCCCTCAAACCCCAAGAAAAGAGACTACCTGTAAAGGTGAAATTCTTTCAACAATAAAAGAAAGGCCCTGTGAGAAAAAACATCTTTGAAGAAATTGATAAAGAAGCCACAAAGCCAACAAAGGAGAAGACAGTAGATAAAGAATCAAAAGAGCAAACATAAGCATACACGAGCCTTATTATTTTGGCTTTATACATTTATATGACATTTTTGTACCTCATGATGTAATGAAATTTTTCACTTATAAATCGAATGTAATGTACATTTTATTTATATACATTCGAAAGGCAACTTGCTTCATGATAGCTTATGAGTTCCCACTAAAAAATATCTTAAGGACAGTCTATTAAGATAAATTCCTACAAAGTTTTCATTCTCAAGGCTCAAAACTCACAATTGTGGGAGACAAACAACTCGTACAAGAGAAAGAGCGCTCGGCTCTTTTACCAATTGTTACGCCATTCACTTTGAACTTATATCTAGGGGATGTAATGTCTAGCAATTCCAAGGTATCCCTCACATCTTTCAGACTCCAATTGGAAGTAACATTCACCTTCTTTACTTCTTCATGCGGCAAAACGTGCACCACAAGTTTATATGGTATGCAATCTGTATCGGAATCCAAGGGAACCCAAATACCCAATCTTAGTTTGTATCTCCTGTAATCAAAGCCCAAAGCAAGAGTTTGGCGAGGGATACTGTAAGTCAAAGCCAAGGATTGAGGGCATGCACTGCACCTCAAGATATCACCCTTATGGTTGCACTCTCTAGATTTCCAAAGCGTCCCTATAGTGTTGTCCAAATCCTCTTCTGAAAAGTTTCTACTTAGCCAGGATACCTTCATTCTTTGTAAATTTGCTGTTTTGAAGCAAGCCATGAAGATATGGACTTCCAACTGTCATGGACTTTTTAATATCTTGAGATATTTTGAATTTGAAACTCTGCACTGTTACCTTGTCAGGAATCTCCCAGTTTAGAGATGAAAGACTTGGCAATGGCAAATCTTCGATATTCCCATACCTATCCACTTTAGAGGGAACCTCATACTGTGCATAATATATAAAAACCTTGCATTCACTAAAAAAAGACACAGTTTGATCGGCATAAATAATGTCTGCCAATACCTTATGAATCTCATGGAAAGTCCCACTTAGGCTTTCCACAGGTTTCCATTCAATACTTGTTGATGGAAAGATATCTACAATGACGGACCATTTGTTAGAACTTGCCTAAATGGAAAAGAATTATATACGTTATTCAACTAATAACTTACAATGTGTTTGTTGGGGAACACGTTCGTTTGGAGGCAAGTGCATATCCTTGGCCATGTAAACATGTTGCACCTTGACAAACTAGCCTTCGGGCATAATTTTGAAGGCAATGATACGCCCCTTCCAGTGATGCTTTATATCATCTTGTTTTCTTCTTTTCACCTTATGAGAGCCCTTGCAAGATGGCAGCATGGTAACCCAATCGTTTACAGTAAAGGTTTTGGGCTCCCAATTTCCATCTGCTCCTTGGCTATAGACTATGCAAGAGTGTATTAAACAAGAAGGGTGCCTAGAGGAAGCCATGAAAAGAATGAAAGCGCAGAGAAAGAAGCTCAAAGAGGGGTGAATGAACTAAAAATTAGCGCCAAGAACACAAATGAGTATGTATTGGGCGCCAAAAAGAATATTGAAAGATCTCCCGACTTTCAAAAAACTCATTATTAATGTCATCACATCTCTGTCATGTATTTTGTCAGATTTGTAAGTAAATAACGTCTTTGGGACTCCAAAACATGTCAGACTTTAGGGATTTTGGCTAAAAAAGAAGAGAGAATCACAAAATGGACTCTACTATCTCTACACGTGGCAAACTCTCTTTGGCCCTTTCCTTAATCTCGTGATTAACAAAAGTGCATTTTTTGAAGCGTTTTTGGCCCTAATGAGGAATTGACAATATCAGTCAAATTGTGGGAGAAAAGATGGACAATAAAAATTTTGCTTTATGGAAGTTCCGTATGAAGAATTTTTTCGTTGGCAGAGGTTATTGGGACTTATGTATAGGTGATGAGGCAAAACCTGAAATGCTTGAAAGGAATCTGACAAATGATCAAAAAAGGGCTCATAAGCTATGGGCTGAGAGAGCATACAAGGTATTACATTGATTTTCTTTATGTATATCAGATGCTATGGTTATACAGATTATTGGATGCAATTCTCCAAAGGATGCATGGGACATACTCATGAAGAATTATGAAAATGTAACACACGCAAGAAAGATTCAGCTGAAGCAACATTTCAATAACATGTCTAGGAATGACAGAAGCATTCAAGCTTACACTACTACAGAGATCAAGAACATAGTGGATCAACTTGCCACCACTGGATCTTCAGTGTCTGAGGATGATATGATTGCAGTAACATTGAATGGACTTGGAAAAGAGTATAAAACATTTGATACATCTATTTCTGTGAGAGCTGAATCCCCTGATTGGGATGAGTTGATTGCTTTGCTGTTGCATGAGGAAGTTAAGCTTGGACTGAATATAGGTTCTAGTATGTCTCAAAGTAGAGACACTATTCTTTACTCTAGCCAACGTGGCAGAGGCAGCACAGGGGCTATGGCTCTTTTCGAGGTCGAAGAGACACTCAAAATACTTAATACAACAACATCAGAATGCCTGGCATGGCATGAATACATAGGGCTAGCATGGATTTGGTGGTTTTTAAGGCAGGGGGAGATTCCCTTAGAGGTAGAGGAGGATCATGGCAGTCAAATGATCAGTCCAACATGGACAAGGACTATCATTATTGTGGTAGATATGGGCATATAGACAAAGATTGTCATAAGAAGTAGGCTAACATGAAAGCCAAGGGTAGACAACATGGAAATTATGCTTGATGTAGCGAAGTTCCTGATGATCAGGGTGATACGTTGTTTACCATGCAGCATGTGTCTAAGAATGCATCTAGGCAGAACTGAGATGAGAGATGGTACATTGATTCAGGGGCTTCAAATCATATGACACCCCATGGAGAATGGTTTGATGAGATGGTTGCAGGTTCACATGGACGTGTTTGTATTGGGGATGACACCCAACATACTATTCAGCATAAAGGAGTTGTACCTTTGTTGATGCCCGATGGCAAGAAAAAGAGCATGCATGATATACTACACATACCTACAATAACCAAGAATCTTTTGTTAGTTGGATAGATGGCATAATAGAATCTGCATGTGAGATTTAATAGAGATGGATGCTTTGTTGAAGAATATAGTAATGGTTGCAAATTGATTGCTGCTAGAGGTTGAAGAGATGGAAGAATGTTTACTCTTGATGTGTCAATTCCAGAATTGAAAGCAGCCATGTTTGCACATGATGGTGGTGCTATATGGGATGTTGAGATATCGCATATGCGGATTGGCCATGTGAATGTACAAAAGCTGAAATCTATGCGGTAGAAGGAGATTGTGCTTGGACTGCCTAAGTTCAAGTATCGTGACTTTGGACATGTATGTAATGCATGTCAGTTTGGAAAGCAAGCACGATTTCCATTGATGAGACATGTACGAAATAGCTCACAACCCTTGAGCAGAAAGGAAAAATAGGGTATTGATGGAATCGGCAAGAGCTATGCTAAATGAGAAGAGTTTGCCAAATGGTTATTGGGTTGGAGCAGTAGTGACTGTTGTCTATGTGCTAAATAGAATCCCTATAGCAGGGATGTTGGGGTAAAAGGCCACTGGGCCTGCTTGTGTACAATGACCGCTCATATTCTTTATTTATATATATATGAAAGTGCAATAAGGCTGTCATAACATTATTAACAGCACTTACATTGTGTGTGCTCTTCTCTCCCACATCTCCTGCATCCCTTTCAACTGCTATCAGAGTAGGTCCTTTGCGAGTGCTTCCTGGCCTTCCCCGGCATCTACACGAAGTATGAGAACTTGCTTCTCACTCAGTTCTCAGCCATTCTTTGGCCTTGACTACGAGGAGACTTTTAGTCCGGTGGCTAAAATGGCAATAGTCAGAACTATCATTACTTTGGCAGCATGCAAAGGCTGGAAATTATGGCAAATGGATGTCAAGAATGGTTACTTGAATGGTGATTTGGCTGAGGAAGTATATATGGAGCAGCCTGAAGGCTATGCTCACCCGGACTTTCCTACACATGTATGTAAGCTGAAAAAGGCTTTATATGGGTTGAAACAGGCACCTAGAGAATGGAATGCTCGGATCGACAGTTATTTACAGCAACATGGATTTAGATTGGATGATGCAAATCACAATTTTTTCACGAAGAAGACAGATCATTGATATGTGTTTCTAATGGTTTATCTAGATAATCTTATCATCACTAGAAATGATGAAGAGGGTATCGCTGAAATTAAATCATGTTTACAGGCTGAATTCAGAGTCAGTGACCTTGGTGAGTTGAAGTATTTTCTTGGCATTGAGGTAGCTTCTACGCCTCAAGGTATATGGCTGCTACTACAGAAGCAGTATGCTCATGACATGTTATAGAAGTATGGTATGGCTGAATGCAAGCCTATGGAGACACCTCTTAATCAAAATGTCAAGTTGTAGGTTGATGTTGGAAATGACATAGAGAATGTGACCATGTATTGATAGATGGTGGGTAGCTTGATATACTTGCTGTCTTGACTTATGTTATGCAGTAGGGCTAACTAGTCAGTTTATGTAGAAGCCTTGCAAACCACATTTAGATGCAATTAGGAGGATCATGAGATATGTAAAGGTACTACAGATTATGGGATGTTTTATGCATATGGAAAATCCCTTGACTTAATAGGGTTTACTGATGCTGGTTGGGCTAGTTATGCCTATGACAGGATGTCAACCAGTGGTTATGCATTTGGATTAGGCAGTAGTATGATCAGTTGGCACAGTAAGAAACAGCCTATTGTTGCATTGTCCAATATAGAAGCTGAGTACAGAGGAGCTGCCTTAGCGGCTTGCGAAGCAGTTTGGTTGATGAATGTTGAATGTTGAAATGACTTATTTTTTGGCTGATTTTTGTTGTTTTTGAGAGCTAAATGGTTGATTTTATGAGATGATTGATTGGTTTGTAAGTGGTTTCAAAGTGTTTTGGATAGGTTGGAATGGTTTTGTTAAGCTCATGATATTTATTAGTAGAGATGTGAAGTTCTATTGATGTTCTGATATGTTCTGTTTGGTCCTGATAGCTTCTGTTGAGCTTCTTTTTTGTTCTATTTTCTCTTTGTATAGAAGGATGGAGTATTGATTGATAGGGTTTGAGATTTTTTGAAAGCTTATTGAGTGATTTTTGATGGTTTGGAATGGTTTTGGTATGAGTTATGTGGTTCTGATGCTTTCTGTTGACCTTCTGTAACTCTCTGTTGAGCTTCTGTAGACCTTCTGTATGCTTCTGTATGTGTTCTATTGGATGAGAGTGTAGCTTGGAAAAGTTTTCTAGCCTTGGAAAGAGATGAATACAAGTGCAAAAGAGCTAAAAGAAGTCAAAGAAGTAGCTGCTGAAGATTCAAGTAAAGACTGGAGTGAAGTGACAGTGGTGAGCTATGAAGAGTCACTGTAGTGGCTCTGGTGCCTCTTCATATCAGACATACCTCTTGGGAGGTGCATCCACGACCTAAGAAGGATTATTAAGGGTTATTATTGAGTGATTGTAGTGAGGATATGATGTACTATTGATGGAGAGAGAGAGAGAGAGAGTCAGAGATAGTCAATTCTATCAAAACAGTGTGATTGTACATGAGAGATTGAGAGAGAGAACTATGAAGACATTGAAGATGAATACTATGTGATGCATTTCCATTCAAAGATGGTGTATTCCTTTTCTTTCTTTGTTCTATTGATGAATTTTGTGAAGATGTTGAAGAATATGGTTGATTCTATCAAATCCGTGGGAGATCTATATGATACTACATGAAGATTTGTTGTGCCTGGTGTTCTTTTCTTCATTGTGATCATATAAACCCCAATAAAAAAGCTTGTTGATGTTACAAGATAGATTTTCTTGCAAGATAATTTCCTTTTCCTTGGTGTTCTTCTTGGGGCTCCATGTTTTTGGTGCGCAGCCAGGGAAACTTGCCATCAACAAGCACCAAAAGAGGCTAAAAATGAAGGAAATGGCATTGCCAAGAAGAGAAGAATTCAATGGATGTTTGTAAAGTTCCTTCTTCCACTGAAGAGTTGGAATTTCTCATAATCAAAGCCACTTTCCACAAGAAGTTCATCCCACAATGGCGGAAACACATCACCATCATGATGCATGCTCTATGTGGTGGACAGTTTCCTCTTCCTGTTGAAGCAGTAGAAACTTGCATCTTGGTGGCAAACTCTTTGGGAACAAACTGAAGAGCAGAAACAGAGAGAATGACCATTCATGGAAGATTTGGCATTCATTGAGAAGTTTCCAGACATCATCAAGTGGGAAATAGTCAAGAAGCTTCAGGAGTCTTGGTCTATAGAGGTTCACGAAGACAAGAAGGAAAAGAGTTGGAATTTGTTTGTGGATGCTCAACAGTAAGATACGTGGGATGCTTGGTGTTTTGAAAATCTTTTGTTTGTTCAATTGGCAACCCACTGGAAGTTGGTAGACAGAGTGTTTTTCACAACATACACTGTTGAAACCATTAGAAGCTAGTGTTACTATGATGATGGCACCACCACAATGCTTAGATGTATGCATTTTGACACCTTCAGAACCGAATACCTTCCTCTATGCAGTGGCATGAAAGCAGAATTTAGAGACGTTGAAAAGCAAGAAGTAGAAGAAATATTGGCAAGAGAGTCCTCCAGAGACTGAAGCCTTCTGTTATCCCTTTGTGGAGCACTAACAACATAGTGGAGCCAACCCCCTGATTAATGACACAATAAAGAGGCAAGCGTTAGAATGAGTCTAGAGGTACGTGAGAAGAGAAAAGGCAAAAATCAAAGCTGAGAACGAGCTCGTAGTAGAAGCCGCCTTTGACGCCCTTGCCGAACTCTTTACAGAAGTCCCAATGGCACATCAAGCCCTTCCTCCTCCTGCTGGAGGTCCACTTCCAAGCCAGATCCATCCTGGAAATATTGATGCCATGCCAACGAATGTAGGTCCATTGCCAGTCTTTAAGGGAGAGTACAATGAAGACCCTGATCTTCATGTAGCATAGTTTATGGTAGCATGTGTGGCTAACAATGCTAGAACCCCTGAGCATTGGTTAGCAATATTCCCTGCCACTTTCAAGGGCGTGGCGTTTCAGTGGTATGAGAGACAAGCAGCAGGAACTTTTGGCACATGGGACGACCTGAAGTTGGCCTTCCTCACTAAATTCAGGCATGAAGGTTTTGAAGAGTGGATGCGAGAGGAATTTATGAATTTAAGTTAGTCCTCTAGAGAAAGAGTAGAAGCTTATGTCTCACGAATGGAATCCATCCTGAAGAGATGGACTAACCATAATCTAGATGATGGCATTCAGAAGGGGGTGTTTCTCAGAGGATTACAACTAGAAGTCCGTAAGTTTGTGGAGTTGCAAAGACCAGCCACACTGCAAGCTGCAATAGAAGGTGCAAGACTGTACGATGAGATGGAAGCTAGATTGGCGATGAATCCAGGAAGAGGAGTCCTACCTCCTCTGATGCCAGGAATGATGTACCCACCAAATGCAGTCCCAGGGACAGTCCCCTACCCCTACCAACAGATGCCCCCAGTATCACAGTACAATGCACCAAATCCACAGTGGCCACAATCAATGCCTCAAATGATGGTTCAACCACAACAACAATGGTCCCAAACAATTTCCCCAATGCCAAATCAGCAGCAACAGTGGAACCCTACCAACTGGAGCCAATAGCCAACAGTTCAAATAGGAGCTCTAAATCAGAATCAGAATAGAGACCCCTCTGCACCAGCCCAACCTATTTATGCAGTGATTACATAGACTCCTCAAAACCCTACTGCCAGTACCTCAGGAGGAGAAAGCTTGAAGGATTATTTATCCAACTCAGTTGCAAATACAAAAAAGGCGTTGATGGATGTGATTACAGAGTAGCTACAGACACTGAAAGTGAATACCGCTAGCATATCCAATGTTGCAGGAGCAGGAAGAGATGTGATGCGATCAAATACTTGGTGTGGTAAGTGTCATCAAGCAAGCCATTTAGCCACTGAATGTACACGAAAGCCAATAGTCCCTGGAGCTTTCTATTCCTACTGTTTGCGGAAGAACCATACAGAGGATATTTTCTCTCTGAAGGAGATGCATTATAGGAGAAGGAAGGAAGAAGACGCAAGATTCAACTTGTTGGAATCCAAAATGACAACACAGGATATTGGACCCAAGCCTAGAGAGTTTGGTCCTAATTTTGGTCCAAGGAGGTTTCCCTCCCAAAGTTACAGACGAAGACAGTCTGGCGGTGGTCAAAGATCAGAAGTAGAGTGTTACAGATGCGGAGAAAAGGGACACATTTCACCAAATTGTCCAAATCCCATAAGGTCAGTGGATTATAAGCCCTTATGCAGTCGATGCAAAGGAGAAGGCCACACTGCAAAAGAGTGTCCAAGCCCAGCCCCACTGAAAAACAGTGCTACTGATAATCCGGCCAAGGCCCAAGAGCCTACCTCCAATTTAGTGGAATTGAAAGTTGCTGTCATCACGCGTGCAAAGAAGAAGGAACCACCTATCCAGAAAGAAAATAATCCTCCTGCCAGAACAGTGAAGTTCAATCTTCCACCATAAGAATATAACAGAACAGAGCCTTACAGTGCCGTACAGAGCACTACAATGCCACAGAGGGTTACAAAGACAATTCCAGAGACAGGACCAGAGGTCCAGGAGATAGAAGAGGAGGAGGTGCCATAAGTGACAAAAGAAGTCCCCACGATGCCCCTGTTGGAAGAAAAAAGGAAAATGAAAATGGGTGTTGCCCCATTTCCTAACCGGTTAGAGAAGCCAGTGGATCCTATTAAGAAATACGATCTGGTTAGAGATCTAGATACCTTTAAACCAAACCTCACATTCTGACAATTATTGATGTTGCCTCCCAGTTGCCGAAAAAGGTTCAAAAGTATACTGACAAGAAGACGTGGCTTAAGGATTGCTCCCTCAACAATAACAAAGTCCAACAAAACTCCATAGCCTGTAAAAGAAGTGGATGTGGCTAACGCCTTCCTAGATCCGGGTACCCCAGAGACTGGCGTATGGATAGAAGGCTGCTTTATTGCAAATGCACTGATTGATGGTGGCTCATCATTGAACATTATGACGGATGTGACAATGAAGGATCTAGGCCTACAAGGTGTGCAACCAACCCAATGGCTCATCAGACTAGCGGATCAGAGCAGAATCAAGCCTTTGGGCATTCTCCCATATGTGAAGACTACAGTGGCTGGAAAATATTATTGGCTAACCTATCTAGTGGTGAAGCCAAACTCTTATGGTACATCCTACCCTCTGTTACTGGGCAGACCATGGCTTTTTGAAGCCAGAGCAAGGACATATTGGTTCAAAGGAACCTTGACCTTGGGTAGAGGACCCAATTAAGTGGTGCTGAAGCTATATGGTGCTCAAAAAGGACATGGATCCACCTCCTTGGAATTATCTTCTGACTTCCTTAATGAGGCTACAGATGGAACATCACTAGATGAAGATGCTATCAAACAGATCCTTCCCAAGTAAATAGTGGCATGTTCCTTAACAGTGGATACTGTAAGACAACTCCCAAAAGATGCAAAGTCCCTGTCAATGGGTGAATACTTCCTGCCTGAACCAGAAACGATTTCCGAAATTACTTCTGACAATGAGATAGAAGCATGGATGTACTGCTCTCCCTGTTACATGGCCACAGTAGAGCCAGAGACAGAGGCAGAAGATGAAACAAAGAACATGTTCTTCTCTTACAGAGCTCCTACAGAGACAGAGCCAGAGACAGAGACAGAGACAGAGACCGAAGAGGATGGAGATGATATTAAAGAAGAAGGTTATGAAAGCGAGACGGAAGAGTCTATCCCACCTGAAGAGGATACATATGAAGAAGAAGTTCCAGAAGCATCAGAAGCAGACGAGCTCATGCTGTGGGACAGAATGGCGATGGTACCATTTGGTTTGGTAAATGGAACTTCTCATATGCAAAATCTTTATAAGAAATGGTTAAAGAAGACCAAGCCATTTTTCAGCAGTGGCTCATGCCGCCCTCACCCACCTTTGCCAAGAAAAGATGATGATGATGCACCGTGCCAACAAGCACCAGTCTCACGATTCCAACAGGCATCAGAGGGTCCCTGTTATGTGATGTTCCTGGACTCGTCATCAGAAGATGAGTTTTCAAGCCAAGAGGTAACTAATCGTGAAACCAAACCTGAAACGGCTCTAATCTCATTTCAACATCTCAAGGAGCAACCTGAGTCTCCACCACGAGAAGAAGGCAGTCAAAGTGGTACATCAGATGAGGACACCACCCCCTTGAAGGAGTCGGATCTGTATCCAGAAGCAGTCCGTGGGACCTTCATCCATGAAGTAGAAGGTGAAAGACAGTTAACCTTTGTGGATGCAGATGGCACTGGACGCCATTTGAAGGTGGGTAGCAGCCTACCAGAAGAGGAGTTGTCAACCTTGTACAACTTGTTGAAAGAGAATTTGAACGTGTTTGCATGGTCCTACAAAGACCTAAAGGGGATTGATCCCACAATATGTCAGCATCATATTGACTTGGAGCCTGATGCCAAGCCAGTACGGCAACGACAGAGGCGAATGAACCCGAATTATTCCACATTGGTGAAAGCAGAGCTGTTGAAGCTTTTGGAAGTCGAGTTTATCTATCCAGTGGCAAATAGTGAATGGGTTTCACCCATCGTGGTTGTACCCAAGAAGAATGGCAAGCTTCATATATGTGTGGATTTCTGCAAGTTGAATTCCAAGACCAAGAAGGATCACTTTCCAATTCCTTTCACAAACCAACTGTTGGACACAGTGGCAGGACATGAGCTTTATTCCCTTCTGGATGGATTCAGTGGATATAACCAAGTGCAGATAACAGAAGACGACCAATCCAAAACAATCTTCACCACAGAATGGGGGACCTACGCTTACCGAGTGATGCCGTTTGGGCTCTATAATGCCCCTGCTACCTTTCAGAGAGTCATGATGGCCGCATTCCAAAATCATCTGCACGACTTTATTGAGGTATATTTGGATGACTTCTGTGTCTATAGTTTGATCCGTGAACGCTGGGGACATTTGGAACAATGCTTTGACCGATGCCGGGAGTATGGGATTTCCCTCAACCTCGACAAATGCAACTTTGGGGTCTCTTCTGGAGTTCTGTTGGGCCACATTGTCTCTGCACAAGGGATATCAACAAACCCTGCAAAGATCGAAAAGATTGCAGCTCTGACAGCACCCACCAACCTCAAATAGCTGAGGGGATTCCTAGGCCACGTGGGTTACTACAGAAGGTTCATAGCCCATTTTGCAACAAAGGCAACCTCCTTGCATAAGCTTCTGAGGAAAGATGCAGAGTTTATTTGGACGGAAGAATGTGACACAGCCTTCAACACTTTGAAGCAGTGTCTAATTGAGGCACCCATTTTGCAACCTCTTGATTGGACGAAGGAGTTTCATGTGCACACTGATGCATCCATTGAAGGCTTATGCGCAGTTCTATGCAAGAAGGGCTCCTCGAAGCTGGATCAGCCCATCTATTATGCAAGCTGAAAAGTCACTGATAGAGAACGGAACTACACAGTGACAGAGCTGGAGTGCTTGGCAATGGTGTTTGTCCTAGAGAAGTTTCGCCACTATCTACTGTCTACCCACTTTAAATTTTATGTGGATCACGAGGCCCTGTCCTTCTTGATGAACAAAGCAGACGTGAAAGGACGAATGATGAGATGGCTCCTTCTATTCCAGGAGTTCGACTTTGAGGTAATTACCAAACCTGGTTGTTCCCATGTTTTGGCTGATCATCTGTCTAGGAGCATGATGATCCAGACCTCCCTGATGATTCCCTATTCCTAGTAGAAACTGTATCCCCCTAGTATGCAGACATTGCCAATCTGCTGGCAACCCAACAGTACCCTCCTGGCATTTCTAGTCGGAAAAGGAAGAAGCTTATGTTAGAATCAGCCCCCTACACCCTGTTAGGCGGTGCACTGTATAAGAATGGAAAAGAAGAAGTGCTCAGAAGATGTGTTGCAGGAGATGAGATTGGAATTGTTCTGAAGGCTTGCCATGACGAGCCATGTGGAGGCCACTTTGCAGGAGAAGCCACATCCAGGAAGGCTCTGCTAGCAGGATACTGGTGGCCGACCCTTCATAAGGATGCATATGATTACTGTAAAAGATGTGATGCTTGTCAGCGGATGGGGAAACCTACCAAGATAGGTGCCATGCCACTGCAACCTATCCTTCCTTTGAAGCCATTTGAGAAGTGGGGCATTGACTTCGTAGGCCCGATCGATCCTCCCACCAGATGGAAACAGAACAGATACATCCTCATATGTACGGATTATGTCACAAAGTGGTGTGAAGCTAAAGCCCTAAAGCAGGACGATGGTAACAGCATGGCCTTGTTCATGTACGGGAATATCATCACTCGTTTTGGTAGTCCCCTAGAGCTGGTAAGTGACAGAGGCACTCATTCCATTAATAAAGTCATGGAAGAGTTAATAGAGCTGTATAAGATCCGCCATCGCAAGTCCACTCCTTATTACCCTAGAGCCAATGGCCAGGTCGAAGTCACGAATTGCATCCTCTGCTTGATCTTGACAAGAACAATTGCCGCACATCATCGTGATTAGGATGATCGACTTACAGAGGCCCTCTGGGCGTACAGAACCTCCCATAAAGCAGCAATAAGACAGACACCCTTCCAGTTGGTGTATGGTACAGAAGCTGTTTTCCCTGTTGAATTGGAATTGCCCTCTTTGCGAGTGGCTATCAAAGAGCATTTGGGGGACGATGATTCACTGCAACGCCGTCTCCTGCACTTGGAATGTTTGGATGAAACTGGCAGGATGGCTCTATAGTGCATGGAAGCCACGCAAGCTCGACGTAAGGCTTACCATGACAGCTTCATCAAGCACAAGGAGTTCAAGGAAGATGATTTGCTCCTAGCCTATGATTCACAATTTGGCAAGTTTCCTGGCAAGCTTCAATAGCGGTGGATGGGCCCATATAAGGTACTTGCTGTCAACTCTAATGGCTCTGTCCAAGTGCAGACCGTTGATGCCTCTGATGGTCCCTTCCTGATTAATGGCTATCGCCTAAAGAAGTACTTCCCTCCCTGGGGATCTTGACAATCACGATCACCTGATCCTTTCCCCCATTGGTGTGGCACTGTAACTCTTATGATGCTACTTCTGATAGCCGTTCTTCAGCCACTCCTGATGAGGTGGACATAACCCTCTGTCCCCTCAGCCCCACCTTCCAGCCCTGCTCTCTTATCCTCTATTTTCCACCAGCGACAGTGGCGAGATGGGTTCTGACAAATGGTATTTCCACCATTCCCTTGCTTAATTCGAAACAAAAAAAAAGAAAAAAATATACATATCGGTCATGGGAGAAAAGGACTTCGGTCCCTGTCATGCTGACCTATTCTTTGAGAAAAGGTGGAGACACCCTCGGGAATAGGGGAAAACAAGAAAAAAGAAGAAAAAAAAATATAATAAAGAAAAAAAAACTGTTATGGGAGAAAAGGAAGAAATTCCCTGTCATAGCAGGCCTCGCTCCAAGAACAGGTGTTTAACACCCTGGGGCGGGAAGCTGGCTGTGGAAAAGGTGGTAACACCCCGCAGTTCAGGATAACTGACTCACCAGCAGCACATTGTCTAGAAGAAATTTGAAGCCACCTCCCTTGGTGCGCTGTCTCTGCAACTTCATCAGTCTGTCTGCCCCTTTCGTAGATGAGCGGATATTTTCTACAACCAATTGAAGTACTAGATCTGATGGCTACCTCCCTGGGTATGCATCTTCAATAACTAACAATGCGATCTTCATCGACAAACAATCGAGTGACGCGAGCTTTCATCCTAACCGGATGGGGAAGTGAGTATGGTTGCCCTCTGTAACTATCAACAGAGAGTGAGACAAAGGGTGGGGTGAGAGACCAGTCTTTCCCCTTTAAGTCAAATGAGAGGTGAGAAGTGTGAATGAAGTGTTGCACACACGGGAAGGGCCTCTCAATGCACAAAGCATGATCTGTTTCTGTGCACTGCACCATAAGGCTCCTTGGCCTTCCTTCTCGCACCGTATGCCGGCACAGGGCGGGATGCACAATTGCACCATCAAATGCGCACAAGGCATACAACCTCTGTACAAGTGACCATGAGGATTACATCAATGGGTTTCAGGACATGGTTGCCCTCTGTATCTTTCAACAGAGCGTGAGACAGAGGGTGGGCTGAGTGTGACTGGAGTTTCTTCAATCAATTACTAAGAGGTGAGGATTGAGGGACGTTACGACACTTGGAGTCAGGTACGTTCTCGTTTCCCTATGCACCCACGGGGTGGGTCTCTACCATCATCATAGGACACGTCACCCTGTTCTGTACACTGCACTGTAAGGCTCCCTTGCCTTATTGCTTGCACTTATGCCAGACGGGTTGGACGCACTGATGCACCATCAACTGTGCACCCTGGCATACTCCCTTTGCACCATTCCCTTCTCGATTCCTAAATCGGGTGTGAGATATGGGTTTCAATCATTATTTCTCGAGTGATATTAGTCATGGGGTGAGTGACTGCTCTTTCATTCCATATGAGTGATTGTGCGTTGAGTGCAACATTCCTCATTATCGACAAATTTCCTGCAATTTCTTCAACCAGCTACCTCCCTGGGTGTTGCCGTGTGGTCCCTGCCATGAAGGACGTGTGCTGGAGCGAACCTTGGCACTTCCTGCAGTCGACAACGACAAAGGACGTGCCATCGACAGTCCACCTTGATTCTCGACAACATGGGCCAAGTTTTTCTAACCCTACACCTTCTGTTTCTCAGTGACGGTCATGTTTTAAGTGTGGGGACATTAGCGGTTGGTATGTTGAGTCCTAGGTCCCTGTTGCTCGGTTAATCCTGTCCGTTAAGGTTTTAAGTGTGGGGACGCGTCCCTGCGCGTCTACATTGCATACCCCTCTGCATATGCCTCAACCTGCTCATGCATGTATGTTATGACTTGCTTTTACCCTCCTGGGTCCCTTCCCAACCCACCCATTCATTTTTCACCCACGCTCGGGGCTGTTCCCTTGCAGTTTTCCTTCATTCTCTGATTTTGCTGTCCTGCCAGGTACACGCACCCTACGTTCCCCGAAATCCACATCCAACCTTATAGCCCTGTTCATCCCTTTGACCTGACCAATTTTCCTCTTTAGCTACCCTTGTTCCGGTGCAGGGTTCTTGAGTTATTAATTTTTGACGCATTTTGCGCAAATTAGTGAGTTTTTCATGTGAACGCACTTTTCTTGCTTCAGAACGGTGATCTGATGTCACAGCCCTGACAACCACTTTCTCCCTGATATTTTTCCTTTTTACTCCCTATCCTTCCGATGTTTGATTCATCCGTTATTAATTTTTGCGATTTCTCGAGACTTTTTCGTGCATCTTTTTGACATTTTTCCATGTGAACCTGCCCTGTTTGCATCGGAATTCCAATTTGATTTGACACCCGTGTCCACCGCGCCTTCCCCCACCTTTTTTCTTTTTCCTCCACCCTCTTTCGACTTTTGGATTTTTAATTATTAATTTTGAAATGTGTTTTCAGGTGTATTTTTGGGGTTTTTTGCATGTGAACCCCTCCTACTTCTGCCAGAACTGCGTTTTAACATGACAACCCTATGCCACCCCTTCCTGGGCCATTTTTATTTTTTATTGCATGTCATTCCGGTAAGCGGTTCGTCCAATATTAATTTTCGATTCCCTTTTCGGGTCCCTTTTTTGGGTTTTTCCCATGTGAACGCATCTTCTCTCAATCGGAACCATGTTTTGACATGATAGGATTGTCGGGCACTTGTTTTTGCACATTTTTTCTTCTTCTTGCACCTCATTCCGATGCACGAATCTTCCGATATTAATTTTCGTTTGCGCCTTTTTTGTGTTTTTTGCATGTGAACGCCCTGTCTTTCCCCCGGCACCCCCGTTGCCTATTTCCCATTCTTCCCCCTGCCATCCTGCACAATTTTTGTTTTTACGGCATTTCGAATTGATGCCCGGATTGGGAGATATTAAATTTTTCTTTGTTTTTACGTGTTTCGTGCGACTTGTCTTGCGTGTGAATGCACCCGTTTTCAAGTTCATGCGTCTCCACAGGCCCCGGTCGCATCCGCGTGCCCTGTACTGACATCCCGACGCTATTTCGATTCCGTCACGGCAAATTTTTTTACCCCGCCCCGTGCATGCGCGTGGGACGGGGGCACGCCTTTCTTTTCTTTACTTTTTTTATTTAATTTATTATTAAAAAAAACCCCATTTATTATCTTCCCCTCCCCCCACGGGCACCCTCTTCCCATGGGCACACTCCCCTAGCCCCCCCACCCCCCACGGGCAGCCTTTCCCCATGGGCACCCTCCCCTATCACCCCCCACCCCCCCTTTCTCTCTCCCCAACACCCTTCCCCCCACAACCACCTCCATCTCCCTCTCCCCCCTGCGTCCCCCCTGCGTCCCCCCTGTCAAGATTGTGGGAGAGAAGGAAGGAGTCTCGCTTGAAGCTTTCTTGCTTGCACAATGGGGGAAGACACACAAGGGTGGAGGCTGAAAACAGTTTTCCTCTTCTTAGTTGTGTAAGCCAAAAGAACTCAAGTACAAAGAAATAGAAGAACCCTCTATATGGGTCTCAAACCAAACTCAACTAACTAAGGTGGCATACTAACTGATCCACGAACTAGAATAGATAAGGATAGCTATCATGTAGCTATTATTCATGGGCGGTGTACCAACCACATCTGCAACTGACACGTCGGTGACATAAATACACAACGGTCACCCTGGCGTATCACGAGTGGAGCTCGATATCTCAACACTCCCCCTCGAGCTCAATCCCAATTCCTGCACACCAAGCAGGTCTCTGAACTTGCGCAGCTTCTCTGCGCCCAATGCCTTCGTAAATATGTCAGCTACCTGATCCTCTGTGCTGACATAAACTAGATCAAAAAGACCTAGTAAAACCCTCTCTCGCACATAGTGATAATGCACCTCAATGTGCTTTGTTCTAGCATGATAGACTGGGTTATTTGCCAAGTGTATACTACTCATGTTGTCACAATAAATGACAACTGGTCCATCTGTAAACTGATGCATATCATAAAGTAGCTTATGCAACCAAGCTACCTCGCATGCAGCCATTGCTGCACCCCTGTACTCAGCCTCTGTGCTCGACAAGGCAACTGTAGGCTGTTTCTTGCTGCTCCAAGTGACTGCAGCACTCCCAAAAGAGAACACATATCCACTGGTAGATCGTCTATCAGAAATACTACCAGCCCAATCAGCATCAGTGTATCCATGCAACTGTATCTGAACCCCAGTCTCATAAAATAGTCCATACTGCAATGTGGACTTCACATACCTGAGTATGCGTCTAGCCGCATCCAAATGTGGTTTCCTTGGAGCCTGCATAAACTGACTTACCAATCCAACAGCATAGCTCAAATCTGGCCTGGTAATAGTCATATAAATCAAACTTCCTACTATGCGTCTGTACATGGTAGGGTCTTCTAGAAGCTCACCTGCATCTGTGCTCAGCTTCACATTCTGCTCCAAAGGAACTGAAATAGGCTTACAGCCTGTCATCCCATATTTGGACAGCATGTCCAATTCATACTGCCTCTGCAAGAGCTGTATCCCACTTGGTGATCTAATCACCTCAATGCCCAAGAAATAACGCAGCTCTCCCAAATCCTTCATCTCAAACTTTTGCTTCAATAGCATTTTCACATGAAGGATATCTTCATCACTGTCACCTGTCATAATCAAATCATCAACATAAATGACAAGTAGCATAATACCTTTCTCTGTTTTCCTCACATAAAGTGAGAAATCTGCCTTGGAAATCTGAAAGCCAATAGTGACAAGATACTGTCCTATCTTGTCAGACCATGCTCTAGGTGCTTGCTTCAAGCCATACAAAGCTTTCTTCAACCTGCAAACAAACTCAGGATGAACAGCATGCACATAACCTGGTGGCTGCTCCATATATACCTCTTCTTGCAAATCACCATGCAAGAAGGCATTCTTTACATCCATCTGATGTAAAGACCATCCCTTTGATGCAACCATAGCAATGACTGCTCTTACGGTTGCCATCCTTGCAACCGGACTGAATGTTTCTTCATAGTCAATGCCATATGTTTGTGCATACCCCTTGACTACTAATCTTGCCTTGTATCTGTTCACAGAACCATCTGCATTGTGCTTCACCTTATAAACCCACTTACAGCCAATTGCATTCTTACCTTTAGGCAAAGGTACCAATTCCCATGTAGCATTTGCTTCCAAGGCATCCATTTCTTCATCCATGGCTTTCTCCCATTTTTCTTTTCCCATGGCTTGCTCAAAAGAAGTGGGTTCTGGTTCCTGTATCACCTTGACCATATATGCATAGTGAATGGCTGTAAATCCATCATATTTCAGCCTATCCACAGGATACCTAACTCTGGTAGACCTGCGCAAAGTGGGTTCACTCCCAGGTGCCCTCAAAACATCCCTGGTCTTCCTTACTCCAGGTGTAACAATAGAAGGAATACCCAACTCATCATCAATGCTCTGTTCTGAGCCACTGGATTCACCATCCACATAAGAGTGACCTGCATTCACATCAAACATGGGCTGATCAACCTTCTCTTTTCCTTTTCGTGATACCTGCATACCACTATCTGCATTGCTTTGAGAAGATTCTCCTGATCTCAATCTGCCTGTCCATGGCGAAGAATGTGAACCACTGCTAGAGGACGCTCCAGGTCCACTAATATTTTGTGACTGCTGCTGTGAATTCTGTGCAGCATTACCATTTTGTGCATCTACATCATCAATCACATTTACTGGTTTATACCAGCTACTCATCTCATCAAAAACAACATCTCTGCTCACTGTAAACTTACGAGTAGAAGGGTTATAGCATCTATACCCTTTTTGCTGCAGAGAGTAACCAATAAAGATGCACTTCTCAGCTTTTGGATCCAACTTGGATCTCAGCTCATCTGGCACATGTACATAGGCAATGCAACCAAAAATTTTCAAATGAGAAATATCTGGTTTCCTACCAGTATACCTCTCCTCTGGAGTCATTCCATGTATTGCTGCAGTGGGAGTCCTGTTCATTATGTAGACTGCTGTAGCAACTGCTTCAGCCCAATAAAAATCTGGCAAGTCTTTTTCATTGAGCATGGCACGAGATACCTCTCCAATATGCCTGTTTTTTCTTTCTGCAATTCCATTTTGCTGTGGGGTATGACTGCATGAATATTGCTGCTTTATGCCATGCTCCTGCAGGAACCTTGCAAACTCATTTGAGAGGTACTCTCCCCCTCCATCTGACCTTAGGCATTTTACTTGCAGGCCTGTTTCTTTTTCAACCATAGCTTTAAGAGTTTTGAAATGCCCAAAAACTTCACTTTTCTTTTTCATAAAATACACCCAAACTTTTCTGCTATAGTCATCAATAAAACTGACAAAATAATGACAGCCTCCAAGAGATGCAGCTTTAGTAGTCCACACATCAGAGTGGATTAATTCCAATGGCTTCTTACTCTCTTGAACATGTCTAGGAAATGGTTTCCTTGCCTGTTTTCCAAATTGACAGGCTTCACATACCTTATGCATTTCTGCAACCTTGAACTTAGGCAATCCTGCAACAATGTTTTGGGCCTGCATTGATTTAAGTTGCTGTATATTAACATGACCAATGCGTTTATGCCAGATATCAATGTCTGCAACTACACCGGTCCCATGTGCAAACATTGCTGCACTCAATTCAGGCATGCCTGCATCCAATGTAAACATTTTGCCCTTCTTCTTTCCTTTTGCTATCAAGCGACCTTTATTTTTCATATCCTCAACAAAGCATCCATGAGGATTAAATCTGACCTGCAAGCCCTGCTCAACCATTTGACCAACAGAAACCAGATTCTTGGTGATATTCGGGACATGAAATACATCAGACAGGTATTTCTTTTTCCCATCCTGCATAGACAAGGGAATTTTTCCAATCTGCACAATAGGATGTGCAGTATCATCACCAGTCTCCACAAATCCTGGTTTTTCCATTTTCCTTGCATCCTCCATCCATTTTGCATGACCTGTCATGTGGTTTGATGCACCTGAGTCAACATACCATACATCATTGCTTTCTTCTGCACTTGTCATAGAATTGTTCATGTGCTGCACCATGAACAAATGCTCATTTCTGTCATCACCCTGTCTGCTAGAAGATGCATAATTCCCTTGTTGCAGTTTTCCATTCATGATGTCATTCTGCTTTTTATAGCAGTCTTTAGCCATATGACCCATTTTACCACAGTAGTAGCATTCAACATTACTGTTTGCATTTTGGCCTCTTTGCCATCCACCACGACCTCTTTGGCTCCCCCTGCCTCTAGAGTTACCACGTCCTCCTCCATAGGACTGGTTTTCTTGAGTTTGCTGCATATTCTGATTTCTGCCACGGCTTCCAAATCGGCCTCCTCTACCTCTGCCTCTACCTTTTCCAGCATTTGAGTAGAAGACAGCTTCTTTTGAAGTTCCTCCTGAAGAAGATGCACCACCATTTCTTTGCTCCTCAGAAATTAGAAGAGCAATCAACTCCTCAAAATCAGGAAATCTTTCACGAACTGAAATGGATGTCCGAAACTGTGCATAATCCTTTCCTAGACCATTCAAGGTCACAGAAACTAAATCATCATCTTCCACTAGCGACCCAATGGAAGCAAGTGCATCTGCAATCTTCTTCACCTTCATGTGGTAGTCGTTGATGCTCATATTTTCTCTTTGCACATTATGCAACTCTTGCTTGAGCTGCATTTTCCTGGCTTGAGTATTTGTGCTGTACATTTTTGACAAAGTATCCCATGCCTCCTTTGGCGTACTTGCATCCTGAATATGCACAATCATAGAGTCTGAAATGCTGATAGACAGCCAATACATAACTTTCCTGGCTCTCTCATGCCATGCTTTGAATGCCTGCATTTGCTGTTGATTGGGAACATCAAGAAGAACTGGTTCTTCTTCATTTCCTGCAACAAATTCCCAATATCCTTTTCCCATAAGGAAATTCGTCATTCTAAACTTCCATGCCTGGAAGTTGTTCTTGTCAAGCTTTTCAGTGACAATCTGTGAGAGAGAATCAGACGCCATTACAGAACACTGCGAAAAATTCTGTCACTGCAAAAACTCAGCTTCACCCTCACAAGGGAAAATCTGCAAAACTGGCGAAAGTGGTATTTAACCACACAGTCACTTCCTAGTGACGATTTTGCATCAACAAGCAACAGGGATGATTCTGTAACTCCCAATGTCTCTGCGCACAAGCATACGATGCGATTTCTACAGTAACTTTTCACTGACCTGTAGAACAGTGGTTGCACAGCATAAAACTGGGCCTTTTTCTGAGTGCGTGCAGAGAACTTCCGCCTCCAAAACAGGCCCCGAAATGGCCTCAAATAAAAAAAACAAGGTCGCCAAGAGCTAAAGCTCTTTCCCGCAGCATATACTGTCCTCTTGCTTCACCGCGAAGAGCGTCTCAACCTGAGACAATGCACTCTTGCAATTTCCGGCTGTGCTACCTGCAGAGATCTGCTCCCAAAACAGAAAATGAAAGCAACACTGCTCCTCTTACCAGAACACCGCGAGCTTGGCTTGCTTTCTTGAGCTCCTTACCACGAACAAGGCTCTGATACCATGTCAAGATTGTGGGAGAGAAGGAAGGAGTCTCGCTTGAAGCTTTCTTGCTTGCACAATGGGGAAAGACACACAAGGATGGAGGCTGAAAACAGTTTTCCTCTTCTTAGTTGTGTAAGCCAAAAGAACTCAAGTACAAAGAAATAGAAGAACCCTCTATATGGGTCTCAAACCAAACTCAACTAACTAAGGTGGCATACTAACTGAGCCACGAACTAGAATAGATAAGGATAGCTATCATGTAGCTATTATTCATGGGCGGTGTACCAACCGCATCTGCAACTGACACGTCGGTGACATAAATACACAACGGTCACCCTGGCGTATCACGAGTGGAGCTCGATATCTCAACACCCCCTCCTCTTCTCCATCTTCATCTCCGCGCCCGCCCTTGGACGCAGACGCCGCCCGCGCCTGTGGAAGTCCGCCCGCGCTTGAGGCAGCTGCCCCCGCCCCTGGACGCAGACGCCGCTCGCGCATGTGGAAGCCCGCCGGCTCCTGTTGGCGTTTTTGCCCCGCCTGGGCTCCGCCATGCAGCCCCCCTGTCGCCCCACCGCCTGCTGGGCCTCGTCACGCCGCCGTATGCCTTCCTATTGGCATATTTGCCCCACCTGGGCTCCGCCGTGCAGCCCCCCTGCCGCCTTTTCCCACCCAACCCATCTACCCCCCATAAGTCCCCAGTCCTACCCAATTACCACCCACCCCACCACCCCCCCACAGGCCCCCAGTTCTCACCCAATCCCACCCCAGTCCCACCCAAACCCACCACCCCCCCACAGGCCCCCAGTTCCCACCCACACCCACCCACTACCCCCCCACAAGCCCCCGTTTCCCCCAATACCCACCTATCCCACACCCCACCCCCACAAGCCCCTGTTCCCCCCAGTCCCTCTTCCGCCCCGTACCCGCCGAAGACCTCCAAACCGCCACCAGACGAAACTGGAAGAAACCCGCAGTAACTGCAGCAACCCTTCTCAGTCCCTGTCACACACGAGGTGTGTGCGCGTGGTTGTTTGTGTGCGGGTGTGGGAGTCCGTTAGCGGTTGTTCACGCGTAGGGACGTGCGTTAGCTTGTCCGTGCAGTGATGTGCACCAGCCAGCTGTTCACACGCAGCTGACACACAGTCCATTCCTGGGTATATTCCCGAATTTTTAATTTCCAAACCCGAAAAACCTTTAAAAATTCAAAAATTCATTAAAAATCAATTAAAAATCATTAAAGATCAATTAAAATACAGAAAAATTACAAAAAATTCTTTAAAAAATCCAATATTTTTGCAGTAAATGAAAATATTTTTTTCAATTGAAAATTTCAGAAAAAAATTCAAAAAATTCTAAAAGTAAAAATTCTTTCAAAAATACATACAAAATGGGCAAAAAATTCCTTAAAATTGGTAAAAATACCACTTTAATTGCAAAAAAAAATTCTTAAAAATTCCATCAACTACTTTGCTTATTTTTGGAATATTTCCTAAGTTGAAAATGCTGTGGCAATTTATTCCATTATTATTTTATGGCAAAAATGCTTCATTAAATGCTTAAATTCATGAAAAATCCTCCTTAATTCCAAACACAAGCTGAAAAATCTGAAAAAATCCAGATATCTTGGTTTTTTTTTACTTTCTGACCTACATTTTGGGATTGAGAAGTGCGCATTCATTGCATACACATACACCCACTTCCAAGTATTTTTCCTTTTTATATTTTTTATTTTTTCTGCTATCCCAAAATTCACACTTAATTTTTAACATGAATCCTAAACACCACCATGGCACGCGCGCTCGCGCCAAAGACACCTTTTTCTAATTAAAATCAACCCGTCGTTCACTTAGCACGCGCTAAGTGCGCTTTATAGGCACCTTAATATTTTTAATAAAAATGAACCAGCCGTCACAAGAGCACGCGCTGGCAAAAAAGCGCTCCACATCACCTTATTTTTTAATACATAAATTTGCATTTAGAGACCCAGTCTGGGTATAGAAGTTCGGGTTGCGTTAAAGCACTGCTCCAACCTAATAATTTGTAATTAAAATTTTAAGAAGGAACCACCGTTTTCTTGTTAAGGTTTAACACTTAATTAAAAATTCACCCATTCTTAATAATTTATTAAAATGAACCCTTCATTAAATTAATTCCCCCTCACTGCACTTATTTCCCCTTTTTAATGAACTCGCTTCGTGGGATGGGCACGTACAAATCTATTAGTTGACACTGATGGTCAAGTTATGGTTCGGTCTTGATGCCTGTTTTATGGTAGTCTGATTTTTCCATGTGTTACGGTTAAGGGTATGGTGTTTAGTTTTTTTTCTTTATTGCCTGATACGGGGATTTGGGTGTTTGCATGTTGCATAGCATGAAGCTTTCGGTCGCATATGTGTAGAGGTCATGTCGAATTTTTTCTAGGCTGTGGTTTGCTTGGGGATAGTTGGTCGAGTCACATTTTACCACATTGGTTGATATCTTATCCTTGGTTTTCATCTGTTGCTTAGCAGGCATTCTCTTTGTTTGTTTGTATTTGTGGTGTGTGTGTGTAACCATCTGAATGACGCCCTCTCGTACTCCTCCCCCGATCCAGCATGTTCCTTTGGCTTTGCATGATTATTCTTTGTTACTGGATTCGGACGTTGTCGCTAAAGCGGGCTTATCCAAGTTCGTGAGCCTTTCTTTCCCATTGGTTCCAGATGATCCTACCATTTGTGACGAGTTTTTAACCTCTTACAGTAAGAGGTTTGGTCCAGTCCCCGTGGCACTACTGTTCTTCTGACATAGAAGAGTCTAGACAAGGCTCTTGGTCTGCCGTATCGTGGGGAGTCTGTCCCTGCTGCCAGACAGTTGTTCACCAATGACGATATTTTGAAGGTGTTGCAGAAGCAAACTCAAGATGTTCTTGATCCGAAGAAGGTCATTACCACGTCAAGAGTCGGTGTCTCCATGATGTCCAATCCCCTATGGAAACAGCTATGCCAATTCCTTCAGGACAGGTTCATGCCTGCAAAATCCCCATCTCATTATCTTTCCAAGGAGTTGTTTACAGCTTCACGAATGATTTTAAAAGGCATAACTATTGATTGGAGTACCTACCTCCTCTCCAAGATGGATCACCACTTTATCTGAGCTACTCGAGGAAATGTGACTAATGTTACATTTGGGTCCTTCCTTTATGTCTTCTTGCTACATGCTGCTCCTGCAAAGGAAGTTCCTTTACCTCCAATTGATCCTCCACAAGTTCCTCCTCCGCCTCATAATGAAGATGATGATGTGATAATTGAGGATGATGATTCTCCTCCTCCCCTTGTCATTCAGAGAAAACGCCTCAAGAGGGTGGCTGAGTTAGTGTCTATTCCTCCTCCAGTTCCAGTGACAATTTCTGCCCAGTCTTGCAGCACCTTGCTTGATTCCTTCAAACGCCAAATCTTTTTAGAGCCCATAGAAATGGGATACTCGAACTTACTATTCCTTCTATTCACCGCCTGGTAACAGGAGATGTTATTCCGTTCCTGTGCAAGGATATCCAGAGTTCTATTGAACTTTCGATGACTGCATGTATCCAACAATTATATTCTTCATTTGTACACAAATGGAGCAGCAGACTAAGCTCATGGATACACAAAAAGCTGAAATCTCTAAGTTGAAAGCTGAGTTGGCAGAAGCTAGGTCTCAAGTGGTTGCTCTAACAGAGGAGAGGGATAAGTTATAGAAGGAGAGTCAAGAGATGAAGGAGGTGATATAGCTGCCCAAGCATAGAAGTTTAAATCCACCACAGCTATCTTAGACCAGAGCAATGCTCAAATCCAGCAACTCAAAAATCAGTTGGCTCACAGTCTCGGTCTAATACACAGAGTCCTGTGCAACCAGTTTCTCTTTTATCCCCTACAGACTTGGCAGCTCTTCAGAGATAGGCTACATTATGTCCCTTATTTCAGGCCAAGGTGGAAAGATTGAAATCTCGCATGGATTTGTTATGGTCTTCTTTTGAGCAGTATCAAGAATATGTTCCACCAGATCATTCCTTTTTTGTCCATTATCAACAACGGAAGTTGGCCTTCTATATAAAACTTTCCGCGATGGATTTACCTATTCCAGAGGATGGATGGAGTGGGGCCTGGTCATCTGATTTGCTGATAGAAGTAGTGAGGATAGTTTTTGAAGACTCTGTCACTCCAGATACGATGCTTCTATCCTATATGTATTTGAGGGGTGATTTACTAATTCCAGATGATGACGATCTGGCTTGGTATGTCGGAGATGTGGTATTGCAAGCTTCTTTGTATGTCCGACATTTGGAGTTGAGGATTGATGAGATGTTCCAGGGATATTCTTCAAAGGTGGCTGAGTGTCCTGAGTTTTCATGGCACACTATGGTTGATGCTGTCATTTTGAATCACCGTTAGGTCAAAGCTTCAGCTCATGCCCAGAACATTAACCAACTGAGGGTGGATCTTTTAGCCTATCTCTCCAATCAACCCCCATTTGATACTTCTTTCTTTGAAGCCTATCATTGTAGATAAGCTTTAGGTCCATCCTTACCATGCCTAACTCATTATCAACAAATGGCTCATAGGTGATGCTTATATTTCCCTTTTTCAATCTAACCCAAAGGTCATTTTACCCCTTCTTTTCCAACCTCAAGGATCTCCTCAAATTCCTATCTTTACCCATTGTTCTTTGATTGAAGATCGAGTTTTTCTACCTCCTGATCCTTGTCCTTACCCATCCCCTGACATTCTATCAACTTTTCTTGCTTATCTTTTAATGCCTTTCTTAACCGAATCTCCTCAATTTTTAGCAAATCCATCTTTAACCCATTCTTCATTTTATGATTTTGCCTATCCATTGTTTCATCCTCTTTCATTAGTCCCTCTTCTGTCTCCTAACACTTCTATTCCTAATCCTCCTCAGTTGGTTAGTGGGTATCAAGGTTTTGATCAGAAGATTCTTTGAAGAAGAGGTTGGAGTTCAAATGATTCCCTTACTGGACCTCAAATCAATTGGCCATTGATCCCAGGAGAATGGATAAGTGCTAGTCAGGCTTATCAGAATTATCTGCATTTTGCTCAGCAGTATTCTCAGTCTGTAGATCCTTTTGTGCGCTTAACTGCTCATTTTACTTGGTACCTGGCGTATATGCATAGGCATTCTCATAATGATTCAAAACCTATTCTAAAGTTGTGCATGAATGTCAATGTGAGTATTGATTCCCAACAACTGGATGTCTTGTACTTTCATGCCCTTTGTTTGCCTAGCAGATACCTTGTCTTGTTGGAAAGGATGTGCTGCCTTCAATTTTTTCAGAATCCTCCCAAGACATTTGTAGATGAATCCTTGTCCATGGATCGTTTTCGAAATCACCAAGCTTTTAAAAGGGATCATCTTCATTGATACCTTTGCAATGTATGGCGGATAATTTTTAATGATAAATCTCTCTTTTTGGAGGAGTCATTCAGATGGTTGTGTTGTGTGTAGTGTTTGTGTTGTGGGTTAATTTATGTGATAAGATCGTGGTGGTTGCCTATTCGATTTGCTTTCGTGCGAGCTACATTTTTGGAGAATTGCGGTGACGGTGTTGCTGGTTGGATAATTGAAGATGCTGATGCAAAAGAAGAAACCTCTTATATCCTTTACAAGTTTGTTGTGATTTCCAGTTTGATAAGAAGTCTTAATGTATAAAGGGTTTTCCTTTCGTTGTATTCTTTATATCAGATACAAGTTATAAGTTGTGGTTGTGGTTGGATGGACTGTTTTTGAAGATTTATTGAAGATCAAAGTTGAGCTTTTGAATGCACTTGTATTCCCTTTTTCGTGGGTCGCGAGGACGCTTCCTTATTAAGTGTGGGGATATGTTGAGTGTTGAAATGACCTATTTTTTGGCTGATTTTTGTTGTTTTTGAGAGCTGAATGGTTGATTTTATGAGATGATTGATTGGTTTGGAAGTGGTTTGAGAGTGTTTTGGATAGGTTGGAATGGTTTTATTAAGCTCATGATATTTATTAGTAGAGATGTGAAGTTCTGTTGATGTTCTGATATGTTCTGTTTGGTCCTGATAGCTTCTGTTGAGCTTCTGTTCTGTTTTGTTTTCTCTCTGTATGGAAGGATGGAGTATTGATTGATAGGGTTTGAGATTGTTTGAAAGCTTATTGAGTGATTTTTGATGGTTTGGAATGGTTTTGGTATGAGTTATGTGGTTCTGATGCTTTCTGTTGACCTTCTGTAACTCTCTGTTGAGCTTCTGTAGACCTTCTGTATGCTTCTGTATGTGTTCTGTTGGATGAGAGTGTAGCTTGGGAAAGTTTTCTAGCCTTGGAAAGAGGTGAATACAAGTGAAAAAGAGCTAAAATAAGTCAAAGAAGTAGCTGCTGAAGATTCAAGTAAAGACTGGAGTGAAGTGACAGTGGTGAGTTATGAAGAGTCACTGTAGTGGCTCTGGTGCCTCTTCATATCAGACATACCTCTTGGGAGGTGCATCCACGACCTAAGAAGGATTATTGAGGTTATTATTAAGTGATTGTATTGAGGATATGATGTACTATTGATGGAGAGAGAGAGAGAGAGAGTCAGAGATAGTCAATTCTATCAAAACAGTGTGATTGTACATGAGAGATTGAGAGAGAGAACTATGAAGACATTGAAGATGAGTACTATGTGATGTATTTCCATTCAAAGATGGTGTATTCCTTTGCTTTCTTTGTTCTATTGATGGATTTTGTGAAGATGTTGAAGAATATGGTTAATTCTATCAAATCCGTGGGAGATCTACATGATGTTGCATGAAGATTTGTTGTGCCTGGTGTTCTTTTCTTCATTGTGATCATATAAACCCTAATAAACAAGCTTGTTGATATTACAAGATAGATTTTCTTGCAAGAGAATTCCCTTTTCCTTGGTGTTCTTCTTGGGGCTCCAATGAAACTACTGAAAGACTTGGAAATATAGCTGGAAAGCAGAGTGAGATTGTATTGTGATAACCTCAGCAGTGTTATGTTGGCTAGCAATCCTATCTACCATGCTAGGTCCAAACATGTTGAGGTTCACTACTATATCATAAGAGAAATAGTTCTTATGGGGTAGATTGACTTGATTCATGTGAAGATTGAAGACCAAGTAGTATATATATTTACCAAGTCTCTTGGTAAAGAAAAGTTCATATACTTCAGATAGCTACTTGGATTTTATCAGATAGTTTGAGCTTGAGGGGGAGTGTTAGAATATCAAGCTCCTGCTACTCTTCAGTCAGTTTATCTTTATGTGTATGACCAACATTAGCTGAATATAGCTATACACGTGTGTGACATTCAATAAGTCAGTGTAATCAGTGACTTAACCATAGTTAACCACAATTAGTCTTGGTTAGTCATACCTATGTGTGTAAGTCTCTTTCAGAGAGTATGATGGAAGAATAATGGAAGAAGAATAACAATGAGCTGAGGCTCATCTTCTGCTCCACTCTGTCTCTCTCCCTCTCTTTCAACAGATGGGTCTCGGCCACTCTTCCCATTGCCCATACTAACCATCGCCTGCCATATAACGTGTGGTCTGATAAAATTCCCCACAAGTGACCAGGTCCTGTCTCATTATCAATAGCAACATCCGGACTAGGACCACCATTGAAGAAGAGGTCCTCTTCATAATCAAAATTTGCTAAGGAATCCGCAAACTGATTCCAAGAACGTGGAATCAGCTGAAGAGATACTCTCTCAAATTCATCAAGTAGGGTCATAGTAGTCCAATGATACATGCAAAGGATGGGATTCTGGACTGTATATGTCCCATTTAGTTGATTTAAGATCAGCTGGGAATCCCCTTTACTAACAACCACCAAATACCACCTTTCTTGGCAATATTCAATCCCATAATCAGGGCTTTATACTCCGCCATGTTGTTAGTGAATCCTACCCTGAGATAAACATCTAATTTCATTGTAACTCTACATTGGGGATCTTGGATAACTACTCCAACACTCCCTTTTTTTATTAGGGCCCTTGGATGCTGTCCACAATGGGTTTACACAGCTAGCCATCAAGAACTCCTCTATTCGTAATTATGATAGGCAAAATTCAACACCCAGTCCTGTTTCTTTTCGGAGACTATCTTGGACAGGATACTCACAAGCTGCTTATTGGTGCTTTTAAGTTTTCCATTTGCTTGCGGATTATAGGGAGTCATCTTGTTATGCTTAATTTTCATGCTTCAATCATAATTTTAATCACTTGATTTAAAAAGTGAGTTCCACGGTCCGATACAATTTCCTTTGGTGGACCGAAACGGTAGATGATCTGCTCAAGTAGGAAACTAGCAATCTCTTTTGCATTGTCCTGCCTCGTCACCCGTGCTTCCGACCACTTTGTAAAGTAGTCAGTTGCCACAATAATATATCACTTTTGCGTATTGGATGATGGAGTAATAGGACCCATAAAGTCAATACCCCACTTCTCAAATGGAAGGATAGCCATAATGGGTGTAAGTGGTCACTTCCTATTCTCTCTACTGTCATGTCTTTGACATGTATTGCATCTCTTAACATACTCAAATGAATCTTGGAAGATGGACGGCCATCTCTTAAAGCTTTTTGTGCCATCAATTGCCCAATAAAGTGCCCCCCCACAAGCAGAGTCATGGCACTCCTCCAAGATAAATGGAACCTCGTCAGGCATCACACATTGGCGATAGATATCGTCAACACCCTGTAGATACAGTGTTCTTGCGATCAAGGAAAAGTTCAATGCTTGCTGTTTAATTTTCCTCTTCTCGGATTTTGATAGAGTAGCTCCAGTCTCTCCCCTAGATAGATAGTGTGTTATAGCAGCATACCAAGAGGGAATAGATGCCGTATCAATCTTAAACAATGTTTCCATGTCACTTCCTTAAGCCAAGACCTCTTTTGGCTCTCCGAAATCTACAAGACATTCTACAATTCCCTGAAGCTTTAGTGGCTTGCTCTTAATCTTGTAATCAAACTCTTGCAAAGTGATTAACCAATTTGCTAATTGATCAAGCGGTTGTAACTTGTTCTAGCAACAAGCGAAGCCCTTTCACCTTCATATAAAAAAACACCTTCTCATAAAGAATGTAGTACATGAACTTTTTGGTTGAAAATACCATCGCAAGGCACAAATTCTCCATATAGGTGTAGTTAATTTCTAATATGCCCGACTTCCGACTAGCAAAGGCTATCCATTTTTCTTCCCAAATCTGGGCCAAACAGCAGTTAATATTATGCATTGTTGCTGTTGAAAATATATAAAACATATTGCCCCTTTTAGGTACTTTGGAAATCTCCTGCTTCACATAGTCAAAAGATACTTGCAAGCATCATTCCATACAAATAGGCATTTAAAGGACTAATAGGTTTGTCAATGGCAATGTTCTTTCTATACAGGGCATTGATAAATCTTCGATAATACCCTATAATGACAGAAACCTATGTACCTCTTTTGAAGTGCGCGACGGACTCATGGAGACTATGACCTTGATATTTTGAGGGTTAGTTGTGATCCCTACTGCACTGACTACATGACCTAACAATAGTCCATAAGGCACTCCAAATACGCACTTCCGTGGGTTAAGAGCTACGCAAAATTGTCTGCAACGTTCAAAGCACTTCTACAAAATAATCAACTGTCTTTCTCTTATGGTACCTGCCCCTAGATTATCAATAAATACTTTCAACTCCTCTGGGGAGATGTCATCGAAGGTCTTATCGGCTACTCTTTGCCACAAACTAGGTGCATTACATAAACTAAATGCCATCACATGGTACGCAAAGGTACCCAAGACAGTAATAAATGTCGTTTTCAACTTGTCTTGCTCAACAATTGCCATTTGGTTATACCTTGCAAAGCAATCCATGAACGAATATATTTCCTTACCCACTAATTGATCCAAAATTTTGTCAATAAACGACAACAAGTAGTAGTCCTTAACGGTATACTTATTCAGCTCTCTAAAGTCTACACAAAGCCGAATTTGATTATTTTTCTTCTTCCTGATCACAACTAGTGAACACCATTCAGTATGGTGAACATGAAAGATCAAACCCGCTTTATGCAACTTTTGTAGCTCCTCAAACAACCCATCCCTTAGTTCAAAAGGCATACGCCTTACTTTCTGACATACGGACCGACTTCCTTCCTTTAGAGGGATGGTATGCATAGCCAGGCTAGGAGGAATGTCTCTAAGTTCATCATAGCTCCAAAGATGTCGCAGAACTCTTGAATTAAGAACACATAGTCCTCTCTCTCTTCCGAACTAAGCATGGAACCTAATTTGATTGGTCGCGAATCGTTTGGCGTACCAAGGTCCAGCTCAATAACGTGTGCATCTCTTATTTGATCTTGAGGCTCTATCAGCTCATTCAAAGTTATTTGATAAATGTCCTTTGTAGTGGACCCTTCTTTAGATCCATCACTCGATGACATCTCACTACCAGATGGATCATCTATTGTTTCTAGTTCAGTAGAGGATAAAGGAGCTCTCTCACTCTGAGGAGACTCAGGGTAAGTATCCACTATTACACGATTGGCACCTCTACGTAGAATCACTCGACCAGCGGGTATATCGACTTGATAGTCTGTTCGTAAAATCCATGGCTTGCCTAGCAAAACTCGATAGCTAGGACGTCCTGCAAACCTTATCACCCTAAAGTCGAGATACCATTCCACACTTGCAATGGTACCGTGGACTTTAGTGATGCAACCTTCTGGTTGCCTTAGAGTGTCATCAACCATCCTAAGAAGTGTGGAGCCATCTTTTTGGATGTCTAGACTACCTAGCCTCTCCATCAAGTATGAACTCATGATATTGATGGAGGATCCAGTGTCCATGATAGCATGCTCCACTAATATTCCATTCACATATGTTGGAACCCTGGGACAATGCTTTTCAGCATGATCGAACCAATCTTCTCCCACTCATGCTATGCCCAAAGGTTCTACAATATACCCAATACACATGATTTTCTTGAATTCCGTGCATACTCCTGGAGACAATTTAATCAGTTACAGGAGATTCACGTCTAGTTTAACTTTGCAAAGAGAACTTGTTAAGTCAAAGTCGTGGTAGTTAGCCAACTTTCTCTTCTCTCACCAAACCATTCTCTCCTTTGGTCTTTTGGACCGGCTTTGGTGCCTCTTTTTTAACTTTTTCCTTCTTTCTTGGCAATTCTATATCCTTCTCGGGATCAACTTTACTATCAACAGGCATGAGAGGTCCACGTTCCATATCAGGATTCAGAAGTTGCTTTCCCCTAGCATCTTGCTTAAGGGTTTCCTCGATAGGTTTTACAGTTCACTTGTAGATTAGAAGTTTTAGTGTCATTGACACATACGGCCTCAATAAGGCTGACTCCATTGCCATGAGGGCTCCTCTACAATAGCCTGTCCTCTTTGCAGTATTTGTCTTGGTCCATCGTCTTGTTGGAGATTAACTTGACCTGGTTGTTTACTTCCTTGTTGGAGAGAACTGATCTTACTCCAACAAGTAGCAGCTAAGTGGCCAGAATTTCCACAAATATCACATTTGACATTTGGACAATTCCTAGGGAAATGTTGGCCACCACATCACTTAGAGCTTAATCTTGAGGGGGCACCCTCTTCAGGGCATCAACTCTCTATCAAATTCTGCTGCTTCTTAAGGAAATTGACATCCACAACTATTTGTCTATATTGTTCGCTAATCATGTATGTGTAGTGCTTCATCATATCCTTGACTTCACCAAGGACATTTGAGACACTTGACTCATAGCTGTGATCTTCTGTCTGTCGTCCCATCGGCCTAATCACTTGATTGGGAATCGTCCATTGACTTACTGGGACAACATTAGGGTTCATTATTTTGCCTCCACCATTCAGTGGGGCCATCTGACTAGCCATAGGCATAGTCACACTAGGAGGAGCTAGTAACATAGGCAAATTTGGCATGATACTCCCTCTTCCATTCGCATTTGACATGGGGTCCCCTTGACTCCCATTGGTCAGTGCCAAATTATTTCCATTTCAATTTACCCTTGCTGCATAAGCCGCTTGCAAGCATGACTCTGCTCCTTCTGCTTAGGTAATAATAGTGTTAATGTCGGCCAAAGCAACACTACTCAGCTGCACCTGGATGTTGAAATCTAATCCATGTAGGAAATATTGCAACTGTGCAGTTGGAGGAATGGGAATATAAGTATCAAGTTTGCGAATAACTTGCTTTAGTTTCTTAGCATAGGCATGGACATCCTCATTTGGCTCCTGGTGTGTTACATTCAAGACGCGCAACCAACACTGTTCCACCCCTCTCACGAGCAAACTCTCTACGGAAGGCCGTGAAGAATTGGTCAATGCTAGTTATGGTTCCGGCTTCTAGACCGTGATACCATACTGCTGCCATTCCTTTTATTGTCATATTGAAGAATATCATTAAATGCCCTTAGTCTTGGATTTGATAGTTGAATATGAGTTTTTGAAACTCATTAATATGGAGTTCTCCATCTTCTTCTGCTAACCCATGGGAGATGGGCAAAGGTGCTCCTAATGCTGCTAAATCCGGTGTCCCTGCTGGAATTGCAATGGGTTGTGCCATGGCTACAACTGGATTGACAATAAGAGTTTGTGTAGGTAAAAATACACCCCTACTTGAAGTGGGTTGATTGATTGGAAGAGGGGAAGTATTAGGACTTCCCCTTGCACTCAAAGGGATGCTTGTGACACTTGGGTTATTGAAACCACTACCGCTTATGAGTATCGGGCTGCTCCTTTGAGGAGAATAACGCCTTAGAATCTCAGTCCACCATCTAGCCCTCTCAACACGTTCCTCTTTTTGTATTTCGACTTGACGGTTCTTGTCAGAGGACATAAACCAACTATTTGGTCCCTAGAGACACTAGATTCGAAACCACCACTTGTTGGCGGCTCCCAAAAGACGCACCACTTGTCGGGACCTAAAATGAGCTCAACACTGGCTCTCTAGCACTAGCCGGACCTCTAAGACACACAAGACACCCCACATGGCATTGCAGCCAGGAGCATCTAAGGCTCACACTATACTAAACTCTAATATTGATTTTTCCTTTGTAATAGGACACAGTTCAACGTTTACCTTCCCTTCTCCTGAGAGGGAGATCCCATAATCTATAGGTATAATACCTCATAGCACAAATATAGGGAAGTAGCTCTCGGTTGACTGCTGCGGCTCCACTGCAGCTCTCCTACATCAAGGGGATTGGCCCCAAGATGCACTGCCTAACATATGAAACATAACGCACAAACTCCACTCTTTTCTTATTTTGTACGATCCAAGAATATTTAGATCCTCACCAAATAGTCCCAAGAAAACCGTACAACTAACCTACAGCTTAGGCTCCTTTCCACTCCACGTATAAGTCAGGTCCTAGGAAGACAATTGCTATGCAGTCCAATATTTTATACCATGTCATGCATCATTCATAGTGCATATGATACGAGTGCACAAATAATATTTATCAAATAAGCATTTTGTGATGTGCAAAAAACAGCCCTTTCATGGTCTTCACTAAACGTATGCTTCGATGTATGGAGACTAGCACCTACTAGCCCCTTAAACTGAAATATCACAATTCTAAATGAGATGCACAGTCAAATATTTCAAATATTCACACCTTCTCAGCCCTCTTAATCTCTTAACCTCACACTTTCTTCCTAATGTTTAGGTTGTGTTGCGTTGCATAGGTGTAGGGTTTTGTTTTTTGTCATTTTTGATATATAAAGCAAAAAAGACGCACTAAAACATAAAAACAAGGGTGTGAGCTGAGGCTTAACCTCATGCCTCAACCTTGCCAAACATGCACGAACATTAATCATATTTTTCTTAATTTTTAAAGAGTAAAAACCAAAATTTCTTTATTTTTAGCTATTTTTACTATTTATTTATACATAAAAATAGGTTATTTTATGATATATGATTAGCGACTGATTATGACAATTGAGAAATGGTTTTTATCAGAGTTTTATCCCATGCACATCTCTTTTTTCCACCCGAAAAACCAACAAAATATTTATTTTTTTCCTAAAATGACACTTTTTGGGTTATAATTTAATTATTGCGACTACCATATGAATTTCATTTAGACCATCAAACATAAAAAAGAAGCAAATTTCCTTTGTAAAAATGAGGCATACTACTTATACGTGTGTTGCGGGTTTTTAAAAATCTGATTCAGGACAACAGATCAGTCCAACATTGATGCTCAGCCCATCTTCGGTCACTCATCTTCAGCCTCGCTTGATTTGGAAGCAATCCGGTACACCGTCGGATGAGCATTCACTAATCGGGCTTCTTCCACATGAATTGCCTCTTAGGGGGGAGAGAGGGAGGAGAGAGAAAGACTAGTTTTTTGTCTTCTGATCCGGGTGTCCATTTCACGGGCCGAGGGCGGTGATTGGAAGCGAAGGAGGAGTGTAGATCATTAATGCAATCAATTTGGGGGGTTGTATTGAGGCTCCATAGCCCCTCTCCTCTCAAAAACTCATCGCCTGGTTCCATGGCACCTCCATTTTCTCCACGCAACTAAAACACCCCCCCCCCCCCCCCTAATTGTCAAATTTTGGGGGCCCAAGGGGCCCCCCAAGAGTCACACCCCTTTAATTCTCCTTATTGACCCTCTTTTTTGGCCTATCTCCCGTGTCCGGTGCCTGTTTTGCACATTGAAAATTTTCACACTTGTGTCAAAGTCCCCCATTGTCGGGCACCTCCTGAAGTCCAATCTGGAAATAAAAAAATTATGAAAAATCCACAACCGTCAGTTGATGTGTCTTGAGGGACTTTCAAAACTCGTCTCTGACTTGCCACTTAAAATCAAACTGATTGTAGCGACCACCTTCGACGGAGTTTATTTTTCCCTTGAAATTCGAAAATTTTGGAAATTTTAAGTACTTCTCGAGCTCAAAAACTCAGCTTTCACCATTACTTCAGCCGATGAATATGATGAGAGTGAAGACGTGCCTAGATTGGATCCTTATAGCCATTTTTCTCGTAGCCATTGGGCTTGTGCGACTACAGAGACTGTAGTCAAGCTTGGCGAGATAGAGACTCCTTGTGTTGATCTTTTGGATCATGGCTCCAAGATTAATGTCATAGTGGAAGGTTTATATGATACTGGTAGATGGCTAGTTGATGTGGATCATGGTTGGCACATGCGTGCGGCCAACAACACTACCAGAGATTTGTACGCTGCTTGTCCAAACTTGAAGATTTCTATTGGAGATATGGGTGAGTCTTATAATTTCTTTGTGCAAAACTCTTATTCTTAACCTATTATTTTGGGGTAGCCATTTATTGGTGAGTCTCGGATGGAGACTAAGGTTCTGGATGATGGGTCTACATATGCACGGATCCAAAGCAAGGATGGAAAGAGAGCGGACCAATTCATGACCGTTTGTATCAACCATCAACGGAATAAGGATTTTTGTTAGTTACCATTGTCTTGCGGAATAAGGATTTCTGTTTGGAAAGAGAGCCGGATTTTTGTTAGGTACCATTGTCTTGCGAGATGATAGTGGTACGAGTCAGGGAAAGATTTCTCCTCCTGGCAGCTGCAGTTTTTCCTCATGTGTTTATAGTGTATCTACTAAAAGTACTTTGTGTTTTCAGCATATTTCTAATATGCCTAGAGCTACCAAGAAGTATGTAAAAAGAAAAGAAAAAGAATTGATGCTTGCAGGTGTTTTGTAGGAAGAAGACCGGATAGATAGTCTCTATGATGGCCCTTCATGCTCAGATAGCATGGAAGAACTTTCGGTATTGCTGAATACTAATAATCAAGAGTTATCATATGTCTTACAGGTTCGTTCTCTGGCAATGTATTGTGAAATTGCTGATTTTATGCTTCAAAAGACTTTGGGTGCTCAGGATTCTCAGCAGAAAATATTCTTTGCTGACATACTTCAGCAAAAATAGTTGGATGTTGTTGTTTATACATAACAAAATTTGTGTTTACCAGGGTATTTTCAACAAGGGTTGAAATTTGCAAGTTGTAGCAATGAAGCTAGAGTTCAGATAAAATATAAGATTGACAAGAAGGTTAGACCAGTTGCAGGACCGCTACCTTTGGACAGTGATGAGATGGTTAGGAGAGCTGCTTTGCAACCTCCTTTACGAGATCCTGCAAAAGTATCAGACATAAGTTTTCAGCTAAGACATTGAATGAAATGAAGATTGGGACTAAAGATTTTCTGCTTCTTGAAGAGGTAAGATGTTTTGAAGAGATGTTATGCATACATGGAAAAGCTTTTACTTTTTTCCCAAATGAGATTAGATGCGTTGATCCTAGGGTTGTGACGCCTATGGTTATTTTTACAATTCTGCATGTCCCTTGGAATCTATGGCTTATTCTTGTGCCTAGGGCTCACTTGCCCAAATTGGTGGAGCCTTTGAATGAGTGGATCAGGATGGGGATTCTAGAGCCATTTTCAACTCCATATTCCAATAGATGGTTCACAATTCCTAAGAAAAATGGGACACCCAGATTCAAACATGACTTACAGCCAGTGAACAAGGTCACTATTCGAAATGTTGGTGCATGACCTATTATGGATGAGTTTGCCAAAGCTTTTACTAGACGTGCTATCTATTCACTTGGCGATCTTTAATCTGGATATGATCAGTTCTAGCTTTCCCTTGAGAGCAGAGATTTGACTACGATGAAGACACCTTTAGGCCTTGTCTGAATGTGTACGCTTTCGCAAGGAGCTACTAATTCAGTTGCCCATATGATGAATGGGATGAGCAAGGTTCTACGAGATTTTATTCCTGAGATTACCATGCCCTTATTTGATAACTTACCTATCAAGGTTGCTTGGAGAAAGAGAAGAATGATTATTTAGACAATCATGGATGTAGGTTCTTTGTGGCTTCACATATTAGAGATGTTGAAAGGATTCTTTGCACGCTGGAGGAAGTAAATTTGACATTGTCAGGGTTGAAGTTTATTTTTGGAGCCAGAGAAGTTTTGATTGTTAGACATATGTGTGGATATTATGACAGAAAGCCTTCTCCTGCGAAGGTTGATGCCATAGAGAAGATTGTGGAGACTTGCTCTTCTACTTCGGAAGTTTGTAGTTTTCTTGGAGCTTGTGTGTTTTATCTTATTTGGATTCCTCATTTTGCTCATATTGCAGATGATCTCTACCAACTCTTGAGGAAAGGGCAACGTTTTTCTTGGGAGATAAAACATACTAAAGTTATGCAAGAACTGAAGAAATTATTGAGAGCTACTCGAACTCTTTGAAAGAAAGATTATAAGTGTGAGAGGCCTATTGTTCTTACTGTTGATGCTAGTCCTATTGGCATTGGATGGGTTGTTGGCCAAGACGATGCAGATGGGAGTAGGTATGCTATTCGGTTTGGGGTGAAAGTCCTAAATGAGCAGCAACGTAGGTATTCACAGGTTAAGAGAGAGCTCTTGGGAGTTGTCACGACTCTCAAGAATAACAGAGAGTGCTTCATTTGTATTGCTGTGGTGATGAAACTGATTGTTTGCCTCTTCTAGGTATGATCACGAGTTGTTCTACTCCAAATATTGCCATGTTTAGGTGGATTGGGTACATAAAATCCATGAATCTTGAGTTCATGCACATAGCATGTAAAGACAACCTAGTAGCTGATATGCTTTCATGAGCAATGTATGATGATATGGATTTTCCTTGCATTGATGATGTTGATGATGGGGCTGATCTTTTATCTATGCATGCTAATCATATTTGTCATGTGTCTGCTTTGGAAAGCTTTGATGAGTCTTTGTATACATGAGAGTATTTACAGATTGGTTGTTATTTGAGTACAATGTCTAGACAGGATGGATGGACTAATGCAGACTTCAAGAAGATCAAAAGAAAAGCTTATGGGTTCTTCTTGTGAAGTCAGCTACTTTGGAAGCATCCATGAAAGCAAGGAGGACAACCATTGAGAGTTGTCTGTGATAGAGCTTCACAGGTGTAAATCATGAAAGAATTTCATGAAACTCTTTGGGCTGGACATCGAGCTATTTGGGCAACCTATGAGAAGATCAAAGAGCGCTATTGGTGGAGAGGCATGTACAGAGATATCTCACAATTTGTTGAGACATGCCCTGATTTTTAGTTTTTCTCTTCAGTAGTGAGACATTGTGATGAGCTTCATCCTACCTACCCACTATGTATTCATTATAAGTGGGTTCTTGATTTGATTACTATGCCCATTGGTTTATGGCAAATGCGCTATATTTTTTTGGCACGAGAAGATCTCACAAATCAAGTGGAAGGAAGAGCATTACAAACGAAGTCTACTTCAGTGGTTTGTAAGTTTCTGTTGGAGGATGTTATTTGCAGGTATGGATGTATTGGAAAAGTTACTGCAGATAGAGGTGAGTTGGATGCTAATGAGGCTAGGGAATTTTTTTCTCACCTTGGCATTAAACTTGCTTTGATTTCGTCATATAATCCAGAAGGCAACAGGAAGAGCGAAAGAGGCCATCCATCAATTGTGAAAGCCTTAGCCAAAGCATGCGGTGGACAAGTTAGGGAGTGGCCTAGGTTGCTGCCTTAGGCCTTATGGACTGATCACACTACTCACAGTGTGACTACAGGTTATATGCCAGCTGAGTTGATATATGGGTAGAAGCCAGTCATGCCTATTGAGACTTGCACACTTACTTGGAGTGCTTTACCGTAGCAGCAAGAAGAGATGATTAGAGAAGATGTTTTAGCTCTTCATATTCATCAATTGGAGAGAAGACATGAAGATGTTGAGAGAGCAATTCGAAAGCTCAAAGAGGCCAGGATTCGCAACAAAGACCACTTTCATATTAGACACAGATTGAGGCCTAAAGAGATTAAAGAGGGAGATTGGGTGTTGGTCTATGACAACAGTCTAGACAACCAGTATAGTGCTATCCTCAAGATTTCTAGATGATGGTTTGGGCCCTATTTAATGCAGCATGTCCATGACAATGCTACATATTCCTTGGCAGAACTTGATGGTACGGCCTTGTGGATTCCGATTGCAGGGAAGAGAATCAAACTATTCAAGAGAAGAGATGATGCAACTTATGTAGTTGAAGAATTGGAAGATGAGATTTATGATGGACTTGAGCCAAGAGATAATGAAGATGAAGATGTGGACATTGCAGATGCTTTTACAGAAGATGAAGAGATTGCATTGACCGTCGAGCTTGGCGGTGATGAGGATGGGTAGTTGTGGCCCATCCAAAGGATGTGCAAGTTTGAAGGGGGCAAATGTCGTGATGTTGCGCGTCCACTGCAAATCTGAGGGCAGAGTTTACTGCCAAGAAATTAATCACATTAGTCAGCGTCATTAGAAGCTTATTTTTCATTGAGTATATCTTTTGTGTTTCCATTTGCATGATGCATGAGTAGCTGTAGTTAAGCTAGGCACAATTTCTTCAATGCATTCATATTTTTTTTGTAAACATCGCTCGATTGATTACATAACATGGGTTCTAATTTGCAAATAGCATGAGTGATTGGGCACAAAGTTCTTTTTCCAAAGCATGTTCTTGATAGGGCAGAATGTATGGAAAAATAGGTTCATATGAAGGTTTCTATTTTGAAGACTCAAGGACTTGAGGAAAAGATTGCAATGTTGATCCTTCGCTTTGGTCTTCCCCCATGTGACTTGTAATTCGGATGTTGCTAGCATAGATAGTATGTCTCTTCAAAAGTGAAATTGGTTTGAGGTTATTTGCTCATATCATGGACATTTAAGTGGAGTATTGCTACATCTGGCATTTGCATTCGTTGTGGAGAAGGAGGAGGCTTTTTGTGCTTTGGAACTACTCTATTGTGGGGTCTTGTTTCAAGTCTACATAGGCTCAAGATGGCCATGCAAACAGAGAGCTATTGAAAATGCACGCAAGATGGAATTACTATTTCAATGGTGGCAAAGCATACTTTTTGGATGATGCACTTTCCCTTGAGATTTAAGTGGTACATGGTGATGATCTTGACTATGGACAAATTGCAATCCCCAACTATGATATTGAGGAAGCAACTGATGACATCAGCATTCCACAAACGAATGTGGAAGGTTGACGACACGATAAAACACTCGTCCAATTGTTCTTGATGATGAGAAATATTCCAAGCTTGCTTACAACTCTATTACACTGGCTCGTCGATGGTGAGGATTAGCGTGCTGAATGACGCCTTGATGAAGATGAACAATACGGAGAAGTGTGGAAGGACATGCTCAGGCCTTGTCTCCCTTTTTGTTGGAGTGACTATTAGTGGATTATGGAAAAAATTCTAAACTTGGCTTATTGTGTATCCGTCTCTGCAAGTCTCAACCTCTGTTATTGAGCCTTATAATAGTGTGATGTCTACTCTACCAGAGCACACAAATGTTGCAGTACTACCTGACAATGAGGCGATTTATCGCCGACGCTCTCTTGACATTGATCGCCCTACCTACATCAACCTCAATTACAGGCTCGTGTCTCAGTAATTTCAGTAGAGCAAGCACACCATGAGTAGCTATCTGATGCTGAGATCACGAACAATGCCCTACCTACATCAACCTCAACCGGCTCGTGTCTTAGTAATTTCAATAGAGAAAGCATACCATGAGCAGCTATTTGGTGCTGAGATCATGAACAGTGCCTTCGAGCCATCGTCTATGATGATGAAGTGTGACTCATGCCATGACGAATACATGGTATGATGTCTCTCTTCTTCATCGCTCCATTCCTTCGAGATTCCGTCGTGTGCCACGTTTGTCATCAGAGGGGCCCTCTTATTCATCTCAGCATCTTTTTGATCGCAGATTCCTCCCAGCTTGAACATAAGATGTCCATGGCTACTTTAAATGGAAGTAGATGATGGTTACAGAGGAGGTCCTGGCTATGATGGAGTCGGCCTTGTTTTATGAGGAGGAGTAGATGCTAAAGTAGATGGTGGTCACAAGAGCGAAAGACCAAGGGCATAAGAAGGAAGAGCGTATGGGCCAACTGCTGGAACCTAGTCGTCACCTTCTGCTTTTGGCTTCTCCTTCGTCTTCTTTGTTGTCCTTTCACCTGTCGTCATCTTCTACAGAGCTCGCCATTCGATGTCTTCAACTCGCTCTTCGTCGTCAGCTTCGTCACCTTCCTCGTTCATCATCGTCAAGCTTCGTCGCCTGTCGCCACTACTACAAACCTTCGTTTGCCTCTCCATTCGTCGTCTTGTCTTCAGTTATCGCCTTCAGCTCTCATCTTCGACTTCGTCACCTTCCTCATCATCTTTCATCTTTGCTGCTGCAGCACTCCATCATTTGTGTCCTGCTGTGTATGCCAATGCCAATTCCAACAGTCTCCCCATTGCCTTTTATAATCGTTCGATGCCTTGTAAAGTTTTAGAAAAGCTTCAAAAAAGCATTCATCAAAATATTGTTTAGCTTCTTTTTTTAAAGGCGCCAATGAAAAGCTTTATTTTTTTAAAAAATTCTTTAATTCATCGTGATTGACATCGGAGATTATGTCATCATGCCACCGTCATCTTCAAACCACCATTATTACCGCCGAGCTGTGTCGTCATCCTATGCCCCTGATCTACACCACGAGTTCATATTTCAAACACTAGCCAGCTATAATTTTCATCATCATACTGCCTATTTATCAATAATAATCGTCAATTGGGCCACCATATCACCTCCGTCATACATGTTTGGTTGCAGGCATGTTTATGAAGCATTGATGACGTGTTTCCCTCCAAGGATATGGTAGATAGGTTGGGTCATTCCGTTTGAAGGGTAGAGAGCCACAAAATGATATCCACGCGTCCATGTTGCCGTTCAAGACTCTTCTCCTCCACTTAGGTTGGGATTCGTAGCCTTTCACCATGTGGGGTACCTCCTCAACCTTATTTTCCCAGTAATCTGGGGATTCTACCTCCCGAGCCATTGGATTTTTCTCTCTTTCAATAGGCCATCAGCTACCAAGCCTTCTTCCCATGGTGATTACTTCCATTACAACGGTGGATAGTACTTTGCTCAAGGCCATTGGGTATCGGAAGGTGAAATCGAAGGGTTGGCGGTGGATGGGGGGCTGTGGAATTGCAAGAGGTTGCGCTTTGAGCTCTTTTGCGTGCTTGATCCAATATTTTGGCCCTCTTCTTTTTTGCTTTTTCCTTCCTTTCTGCTATGGCATCTTGTTCTTGAGGAGGCTTTGGTTGTGGTGAGGGGGGTGATGGAATCCACTCCTCATCTCATTGCGTTCCTTCATGGCTTGACCCTGCCCCTGCCTCCTGGGGTTGTTCTTCTTGAAGTTCCAATGGGTCAATCTCCTCTGGCATCAAGCCCGCTCCCAACCGATTCTCTCACTGATCTTGACTGATCGGGTTGAGACTTGCATCTTGGACTTGGGAGCACAACCCTTATTTGATCGCCTTGCGGGCTATTTCTAGTTTCCTTTTAAGCACATCAATTACCTCCTCCTCCTCAGAGAGTGTGATGTCTAAGATTGTGCTGAGGAAGGCATGATGTTGGATTTCAAGACTAGCTTGAGGTGCACCTACCTTGCTTTTTGGGCTTCCCTTTGCAAGGGCCAAGTGGCTTGCTAGGTCCTTCACTTGCTTCTCACTCTTGACTTCCCATTCCCTTGCCTTCTTTTTCATCTCTTCCAAGCCCTCACTTTGCCTTTGTGACAGGGCCACTATCACCAGCTCTTGCCTTTTCCATTTTTGTACAAGGTCCTCTTTTTCTTCTGTTAGGTGCTCGATCTCCTTTTCTAGTGTTGCTCATTCTTTCCTTTGTCTTTGCATTCCACGTTCTACTTCTTCTCTCTCTTTTTTTCGTTCTTCCTGCTCTTGTGCTCTCTTTGCTTCTAGTGCAGCGAGCTCTTCCATGCCCTCTTGGAGTTTTATCACTTGTGCTTTGAGCTTTGCCTATTGTAGAACCAAGAGTTTGTATTCCCTTTGCATTATGACCATCTCCTCGTTCTCTTCCTCCAGTATTTTTCACCACTGTTCTTCGTCGTCTTCCTTGGCCCTTAGCTTTGCTTTCAGTGCATGGATTTCTTTTTGTTGCAAGGCCACTTGGCGGGTCTTTTCTAGTTGGAAGGCATTTGACATTTCCCTTTCCATTTCCAGCTTCACCACTGCTGCTCTCTTCTCCTCCTTTGCCCTTTCCAATTGAGCGTAGAGCTCCCTGACATACTCATCCTTGTTAGTGGGCTGTGGCTCCATGGTAGTAGTATGTATTCTTGGTCACTTGGGCCCCTATTGAGATTCAGCGTCTGTAGCTGTCGATATTTTCACTCCTATCATTGGGGTTCTCGCACTGGAGGTGGGCATTGGGGTATGTGCCTTATCGACCAAGAACTGCACCCATGCCATGAGGTTGCTGGCATCCACTGTGGTTGGGGTGCCTAGCATTGCTGCGATGGTTGGGGTATTTGGCAAGAGGGTAGGTGGGGTCAGGTGGAGTGCGGCCTTGCCCTTTCCTTTTGGGACAGGTGGAGGTAATTCTTTTGATGCTTGGCCGCCGCTAGTTCCTGGCATGTCCTGCCTTGGTGGGCTCATTGCTACTAGTTCCTCTTGCCTGCAATGCTGCTCTATGGATATGTGCACAACTTGTGCCAGGTCCTCCTCTTCTTTTCTTCCCAACTCCTCCTCCTATTTTGCGGCTTTTCTTTTCTGCTCTTCCTTGGCTCCTTTTTATGTAACCTTGGGGTTTTAGTAGGTTAGCTTCCTCCTTTCTCTTCCTCTCTTCCTCATGCTTCTTCTCAGCTGTCTTCTTTTTAGGTGTCTTTGCCTTCTTGCTAGATCGTGTGTCTTGATCTCCCTCTTCTACACTCACCATCCTCTCACTTGATTGTTCTTTGTCATGATGAGGAGGTGACCTCTCAAGCATTTCATCTAATCCATCCCTCTTCTCCATCTTGCGCCTCTTTTATTGTCTCTCGGATAAGGGTGGTCAAGACTCCTCCATACCCTATGAATGAGGCCTTAGCTGAGGGCTTGGCTGAATGCTTCTTCCTGTTAGTTCCCTTTGATGTTGGGGATACTCCACTCGCCGGTCTACTTCCAAGGTCTAGTGTCCTAGCTGATTGATCTATGGTTTTCTTAACATAGCTGTTCCAATCCACTTCATGTAGCAACTGAGCCGCCATGCTCTCCATCATGGGCACGCTGATCCTATGCATGAGAGAATTGTATCTTAGGCTAGAGAAGAGGGCATGGATCACCTTGGCTTGTAGCCTGACCTTTGCATTGGGGATGTCCCAGATACTTATGCTATCATTCATTAAGACGCTTTCCTTCCTCATCCCTAGCATGGCATAGACATCTCTTTTATGCCTCTTCTCCACCTTTGGTTCCAACCCCAGCACTTTTCCACTAAGGCCTTGTTGAGTGGGATCTGCACCTACTTGATTCCTTCTCTACTTGCCAATGACACTGTCCCACTCTCCTTATCGGGGTCATACGTCCTTAGGAATTCCACACACTTAGTGTGGTTAAAGAATTTTTTATATACATGGCAAGGTTGCACTGGTCCATGATCCTCTTAACGGCTTCCTTGTTGGTCACTACCCCTTCGATGTTGTGGATGCTTCTAAACTCGAGCTGGTTGTACGTCTGGTTCTCAAGGGAGAGGCTATACTTCACTCTTTCCTCTTCCATGAAGGGTAGGTGATGGGCTCGGTCTTGCTGCGACATCTTCAACTCCTGTCATAAGCCATGGTTTGCCATTAGTGCTTTTCCAAATAGTCACTTGCTGAAAGAAAAGACTTCATGCTTGGCAGACTAAATTGTTTTTAGTACAGAATTAGATTTTTTCCTCCAAGCAATCTAAGTCTATTGCTTTCAAATTTATTTTCAATTTCTCAATCACAAGTTGCTTTGTCCTACCATTGAGGTCCCCCATGTGCGCTTTTCCTTTACTGTTCTCCTTATGTGTTTGGTTTGATTCACCATACCCCCCTCATTTTTTGAATTGAGAAGAATCCTTCTTAGGATTAAATGTTTAGTGGATGAAGGGCTTGTAGTACATAATCTTAGTGTTTTACTATAGCTGTTGCAACTTCTCAATTTCTTGGTTTGTGGCCATGATCGTGTGCTTGCTATATGACATAATGAGACGCTGTTTGATTGCTTGTTCCTTGGATATCTCGGTTGCAATGAACTCCTGAGTTGCTTTGGAAGCCTTAACAAATATGAATTCTGACTCCTCCCAAGAGCAAGGGAGTGTTTGTGCTTCCGTTAGCTATAGGTTCTTCTAAGAGGCCTAAGTCTAGTCAACAATCGTAGCTTTTATCCAATGTCATGAAAGTAGCGTCCAAGCATTAGAGACAGGCAACCAAATCATCCCTAGTATTTTCAATCAAATTCATGGCCAAGGATAGAATTGAGCGCCGCTTATAAGAGGGTCTAAGCCCAGTGGGGGGTGGTTGAGGCTTGGTAGAACTAGAGAGTTCAATAGCTAATGGTCACAACATGGTTTGCTCCTTAGGTTGTAGATTGGCCTCATGTTTGATGAGTTGGGTTGTAGTTGCGGTTGTGGTGCTACTAGATGTGTTTGAGATCTGAGGCTAGATTTGGGTGGTTTGTTAGTTACAAATTGCGATTTTTGGTGATAGATTGGTTTAGGCCCTGCTGAGCTAGGCTTTGGAGGTTCTATGAACTTAGTAGCCTGATTCTCTTGTGTTTTGAGTATCTCTAGTATGATGATTCGTGTGGTCAATCTTGAGGGTGGTGTTTGAGTAGGGCCTTTGGTTGTTTTGGTTTTAAGTAGCCAAATCCAGGTGTTACCCGCATAGTAACCTTGCGCTTGCAATAAGTCCTTGGAAACCTTGACCGTACATCGATGTTTATAGTTTCATCTTGGCTTCCAAGGTTTCAAGTGCGGATCATGAGTCTTGCGAGGCCATGGGTTTCTATTTCTAGGTGGTGCTTTTTGTTTAGGAACCCATTTGAACTGGGGTTCATGGGCTTCAGCGTTGGTTCCAGTGGGTTGCTAGCATCGAGGCTTGGTAGGTTGTGACGAGTCACAACCCCATCCTTAGATGTGACAGTGGGTCTTTCTACTGGTGGCTTTGCAGACTTGGAAAGAGTCACACTGCCCTTGGTGAAAGCTATAACAATGCGAACGTTGCCCACGGCTAGGTGGATACGCTATGACTCATAGTCGACACTACAACAAGCTTGCTTCTTAAAAGTTTGTCCTAACAATGATTCCGTGCCTGCATTCTTAGTGTTGGGCAACACATAGAAGATTATCTGCATGCTTTAGACTCGACAGAAACTGTAACCTTGCACTTTCCCTAAAGTGTGTAGGGTTGGCCTCCATAAGGGGTAAGATTAGCCTTAGTGGGCTGCAATTGTGGTTTATCAATTTGGGTCCAATGGTCATGGGTTAAGTTATTAAAATCAGCTCCCTCATCAATCAAGGCATTGATGTTGCATGTGTGTTTAGGAGTGTCCGTCATGCATAGGTAAGCTAGTGGTACTACTTTTCATGCAATGGATGTGTGGGAGGGCAATACTTCTTTATGTGACTGCCATTGAAGAAGCCTATGCCTTCACCTTCTAGGGTTTCGAGTTCTACATGGCTAGTTCGGTTGATGGTTTGAACCTTAAAAGGTCCTAGCCCCTGAAACTTTAACTTTTGCTTATGCCCCTTGACTGAGTATAGCAGTACTAAGTCACCCTATTCAAAGTTCCGTTGCTTGACATGCTTGTCAAACCAATGTTTGCATCTTTCCTTCTCACGTATTAGTGCATGGGTGGCCACAAGCCAGGTTTCGATAAGCATTCGAGTTCAATCAAGCGTTCTGTCCATATCTCCTTCCCATCCCATCTTTCTTTAAGGGCTATCATGAGGCTTGGTACAAAGAATTCCAAGGGCAGGATTGCCTTTGTACCATATGCCAATCTAAAGGGGATCTACCCTACAGTCATCTTGTAAGCTGTGCAGTAGGCCCACAAGGCCACCATCAACTTGTTATCCCAATCACTGTATGAAGCAGAGACAAATTTTGTCAGGACGTTTACTAAGATTTTATTTGTGGATTCGACTTAATCGTTTGCTTGGGGGTAATATGGCGAGGATTTTCAATGGATGATTAGAAAGGAGGACAGGAGGTGAGCTATCACTTCGTTGATGAAGTGAGTGCCTTGGTCATTGACTAGTTTGATGGGGCAACTGACGAGAACTGTGAGATCACCTGCTCCCATAGAAACTTGACAGTGGTCCTAGCATCATTTTTTCTTGTAGGGCATGCTTCTGCCCATTTTGGCATCAGCGCAAGGTCATGACCTAGGGTCCTAGCACTTGGCTAGCCAATAGTTTTTGCCACAATGCACACATTGGACATGTGGGCACATTGGTCGTCTCATCATCTCCTGTGGTTTGGTTATGTCCACCCTAATCTCTGCTAGCTCATGTCCCGAGTTAGTGCCCTTCCCTTTTTTCTGTGCACTACTTGGGCCTACTCTCTCACTCAGCGTTGAGGTCTTCTCGAAACTCCTGGTATTGGACTCTTCTTGATTCGAGCACCTGGAGCTTCTTTCCTTGAGTTGGTCATCCACTCTCGTAGCTTTCTCAAAGACCCTTGCCAGTGCATCTTGTTGGAAGCTCGAGTTGCCAACCAAGGCTTTGTAGAGCTCATCACTTTGTATTATACTGATGAATACCATGGATACCACTCTTTTGGTTGGTCTCTCACCCATTGGGATTCTCTTGAAGAGGTTCCTCACCTAGGTTATGTAATCTCGAATATCCTCTTTCTCTCTCTGCTTGATATTCATGAGTCGCATTAGTAGGTTGTCAGAGTACCCAGGTTCAGAAAATCTCTTGATGAAGAGATTTTTCAAGCTATTGAAATCGGCACACTCTACAGCATCCAAACTCGTGTACCAAGTCTGACCCTTATCACTTAAGCACAGTTTGAAAGCTTGGGAGCATTGAGCAGGATCGGTAAGGCCGTTGGCCTCACAGACATACTTGGATTGTTCCACAAAGCTGTACGGATCGTTTGCTTAGTATTTGCCCATTGGTATTTGGCCAACTCCTTTGCCACCACACAAATTTTTGATTGGCTCTTATAGCCTTGGTTATCCCCTAACCCTGCTAGCAATGATGTTGCTAATGCTGCAGCACTTTGCTCTACTGTCGTGTTATCTAGTAGTCACTTTGTCAGAAGCTTGCTCAGTGTAAGGTCTCCCTCTAGCGCTCTCTCGCTATTCGATCGGTTTCTGCTTGCTAGGGCTAGCACTCTCTAGATCTCTCGCATTTCCAAATTGTGGCGTAAGCTCCTAGTTTACTGGTCCTAGTTGTACACATCTAGGCCTCGCAGAGCCTTGCGAACCAACTTTCTATCTTCCTCAAGGTCTGCTATGACATCCTCTATAGGTCTACCACGGTGTTCTAGCTGGATTTGAACATCGTACTTGTGCACCAATTGTTGGATGGCCTTTGAAAAATTGCCTAAGTTCAACTCTTCATTGCTTCTATGGCCTGAGCTACCCTCTTCCATGTCCAAAGCTTCCTGCTTTGCCAAGTTGTCGATCAAGTTGATAAGGCCGGGTAGATCCACTTTCACGATAGTGCCAGTCCTTGCTATGTCCGGATTTTTGGCTATGGTCTTTGCTTGGGCCTACCTTTGGGGATTCGATCACCCTTCTATGTCTTTGGGTTCTCTCTTATTGGTGGGTTCCTTCAAGTTCTTAAGTTTGGGTGAGTTCCTTGTTAATTACAACCAGTCCTCAACTTATCGTCACTACGTGCGTGTGTGTGCGTGTGTTCTTTTCAGTGCACTGTGCACAACCAGACTTTTTGCTCTTTCCAAGCATGCTTTGAGGACTGGAAATCAGAGTGAGTGAGAAAATAAGTGTCTAGACGACTCTAGCACTCTTGTTGGGGGTTTAGCTTGATAGGCTTGTATGCTTTGGTTTTTGGCGTGGTTTTTGGCCGTTCTGGCTAGTTTATAGGATTCTTTGCTATTCCCTCTGCTCAATCATGATTTTTTAGTGCTCTAAGACTCCACTCGATGTTGCTACTAGGCTGGATCACTAGATGGTCGACTAATGTCGCCTCCATGCATGCATCTCACCGATCCCTTTGTTCCTTGTGCCAGAAAGGCATCTCAAGTGTTTGTATGGTCTTCAAATGTTCATACGGCTAGTGTCTAGGTGGTTTGGTCAGATTTTCAAAATTTTTTGGGAAAATCAGACTCGGCCCAACATGTTCAAATTCCAGGGACCAAGTGACTGATTCGAATGTGCCAAGCGCAAGTTGTGAGCTGAGTGATTGATTTGGATGGCAAGCTGAGGGCCGAGTGATTGATTCGGATGCGTTGAGGGCTGAGTGTCCACGTTCTCGTATTGTTGCGCATTGGAGGTGTGAAAACCACCCGAAAGTTGTGTGTGCGATTTGATACTTTGTGCATACTTAGTTGTTGTGATTACATTTATTCTCTGCGTATGAGTATAGTAGCGAGCATGAAGGGTTGCTTTCAGTCTATGTTGAACAGGGTCAAGGAGAGAAGACATTACAACTATACAAACAGATGCAAGAGGAGGATATTTTCTCAAATCAGTAGACATTTAAGATCACATTTCAAGCATGTGATGCCCTCATTGAGGAGGAAGATGTTATGAGCATGGATGGGAAACCAAGAAAAGTTTCTTGAGAAATTTTCCGAGCATTACATGCAGATGCTCACATGAAGGGCTTCACTTCAGATGCTTTTGTTAATAGCACACTTATTAGTATCTATGGTAAATGTGGCAGCATTTTAGAAGTAGAGAGCATGGAGGATGGGGCTGTTGCAGACATCCATACAAGACCGAATGGGTCTTCTTCAGATAGTCGTGTAGGTGATGCGAAAGTGCGTGGAATAAGTGGAGGAGAGAAAAAGAGGCTGTCAATTGCTTGTGAGTTAATTGCTAGCCCTTCAGTAATATTTACTGATGAGCCTACAACAGGCAGAAAGGGTAATGGAAACCTTATAAAACCTAGCCAAGGATGGGCATACCGTTGTCTGTTCAATACATCAACCTCGAGGTTCAATTTATGCAAAATTTGATGACCTTGTACTGCTAGCTGAAGGGTCACTTGTTTATGCTGGCCCTGCCCAGGATTATGCCTTGTCCTACTTTACTGAACTTGGGTACCCATGCCCACAGCATGTAAATCCAGCTGAGTTCTTTGCAGACCTCATTTCTGTAGACTACAACTCGCCTGAAAATGAAACGTCCACTCGCATACGCCTGGATAATTTACTTCAAGCATTTAGGCAGAAGTCACATGCGAGTTATGAGCTCAATTTACAGGGGGAAAATGGAGTAGATTTGTCTCATTCCACCGAGATTATAAAAGTCCCTATTGCACCTGTCAATCGTATTGGTTGGTGGAAGCAATTCAGATTGCGTGCCTGGTTGCAGGCTACGCGAGATGGACCTACAAATAAAGTTCGTGCCAATATGTCAATCTTTTGGGGGATAGGGGGCTTTTTCTGGGACAGGGGAGCCGCGCTTTAGGGGAAAGGATTACGCTAATCTGAGGAAAAAGAGGGGAACAATTCTTGCTGGTTATCACTGTGACCTTAACTTCCTTACTATTCATGGTCGATGCAGGTTTCCGGGCTTTTTCATCTGGAAAAAACAAAAGGGTCAGATGCCTGGAAACACACGAGCAATAGAGACAGAAACGATCAGGAAAAGCCAGAGTGGAAACCAGCAAAGACGACACAAAATCAAGGAAAGGACGCTCCACACGGCTTGAGATCCATCATACCCATGGCCATAGATGATATCGCAGATGCATTCCAACCCCTCTTATACAATCCATGACTTGCATACATCCTAACCTTTGACGCAACTCAAATCGTACAGTTCCATTTGACTCTCTGCATGAAGGACATCCCTACTTTATTAAGAGGCCAAGGGAGAAGATAGATCAAGTGCAAGTAGTGGATGCTATCGTTGAAGGCTTGAGCCATGTGGGATTCATATTGACAAAGCTTTTTCATAAAGATGGACTGGATACAGAAGGGGCTCGCTGTTTGAATTAGTTCACATGGGATTTCCTTGTTGAAAGCTGAAAGGTTTTATGTGGATGCTGGTGACGCTTAATTACTCTGATACACTGGGAATCCTCTTGCAATAATATTGAGACATCTTCTCTTGGTTGGAGGGGTTACTCCCACTGGTGCTTGAACATATCCGTGAGACTCAGTATCTTGCATGCTTCAAGTCTTAAATATCTCCTCCTTGCATTCTACTCCAAATAGAAATCTGGAATGGATGCCAAATCTCCTCCTTTGGTGCCTTGATCAAGCAGGAGGCTGAGCAGAGAGACCCTTTACTGCATGCCCGTGTATCCTCTGGTTTCTGGATCAGCTTCCCTCATCATAATTTTCAGTGACTCCAATTATTTGAGCCCAATTTGTGGTACAGTCTTTTTGGAACTTTATATTCCACAGTACTTGTTGAGAGAGTGGGTCCATTGTTTCAATAGAGAGAATCAACTATCTAAAACAATTTGGCTGTTTAGAGTCTCTTCTCTTGTGTTTGTCCTATTGTTGCTGGACTGGCTACCCTGATCATAATATTCAACCAACTACGACTTTTCGAACTGACTTTGGCATGTAGTGTTTATGAGACTCAGTATATTCCATTGTGCTTGTTGAGAGAGTTGGCACTCTGGTGTTTCATCTGCAAAAGATCAACTATATGAAGCAAGAGCTAAGTCTTTTTGCATACATATTCGCGTGCTTTAAGAGGGAGATGGAATGCAGTTGTGATGTAACAGTGTCTAGATCTGTGCAGACTGCCATGCCAGGACTGTCTCTTCCCTTATGTGTGTAAGGCCGGGTTATTCAAATAAACCAGATTGGATTGATGAAAAAGTTCATATACAACTTGGACGAGGAGAGCAAACTGTACGAATGTATTGGTAGATATATTGAAGTTTAGAGAATGGTCATATTATCTTGGATAGCCTGTTCTTGCTTGATTGATCTTTTATCCTGAAATTATTCAAAGTCCTCTGTGGTTGCGACTTTGCTTTCCAAAACCCTTCGACAACGTGCTCGAGTCAAGTGGGCCGAGGGTCGAGTTTTTCATGTGTCCGAGTCAAGTGGCCCAGTGGGCCGAATAATAGAAGGTCGAGGGTCGATTCTGGGACTTGGCTTAGAGTAGAGTTGGCACAATTCGGACGGGCCAAACGGGACACATTTTTTTCTAAGTCGACAAAAAATTCGTTGTGCTGAGCAATTGTGGCCTTCACACTAGCGAAGCACCTCCAGATCCTACCTATGAATGAAGGAGAAGGTATGGTTATACTTGTAGTGGGCAACAAACTTGTTAGCAACACGATTGAAGTGGATCCACACAATGGATCTCACTCACACACACACACACTCTCTCTCTCAAACAACTAGGGTTTCAAATGAGCTCCCCTTGGTCTCCTGGCTATTAAAACCTTGTTTCACAAGGTTCTTGCTACTCTTGCCCCCTTTCTTGTTGACCTTAACCCCCTTCAGCACTCCTTCTCTCTATTTTTTCTAGATCTATGCCCTATTTGGCTTGTTTTATAGTAGCAAATCCTACACTTTTCCAACGGATCTCCTAACCTTAACCTACTCTAAATGCAACAAGAATCAAAAGCAAAGTACTGAATTGATTTCTCCTACCCGACTAACCATCAAAAAACCAAAAATACTTACTTATAGCATGGATTAAAGACCAAAACCTCCTATCTATCTCAAGCTTTGGTTTGGGGGTGAAACCCTTACTTTGATGCTTGATTTGAAGCATGCAAGTGCTCAAGCTTGAATTCGTTGGTCTTGGCAATGGAATCAAAATGTAGAGGCGACAACCGCCAAGATCCACAGACTACTTATTGTTCAAGCATTTCAAGTGAGCACTAATGGCTACCTCTCATATAGCCGATGCGCTATCCCTCTCTACGAGTGTAGTGAGCTTACCTTGATGCCCGACTGAGTTGCTTCCTCTCTCAAGCACTCTGATAGCTCCACAATTCGTGATGCAAGCTTAAGCATCCTCAAGCCTCTTTCTCCAAGCTCCATCCTCCATAGCCACATGTGCGAGAAGAGAAGAGAAGAGGAGAAGAGAAGAGAGGAGAAAGAGGAGGGCTTCTCCTCCAAGATCCCTCACCCTCACATACTCACTCCCTCACTCACTCACAATCCCTCCCTCAAGCACTCACAAGCAAGCAAGGGAACAGAAGAAGAGAAGAAGAAGAGTCCACTTTGCCACACACCAAAGAATGAGCTTTCATTCACTTTTTGAACTTTATATACAAAACCCTAAATCCATTTTGAGCGGTCATCCCCTTATCCCCTTTTTATTACATGGTTGGCCATGACGGCCCCAGGGGGTCCACTAGGATTTACTGTATGGTACCACGTGAGTGTAAGGGAGGGGGTTATTTAAGGGAAGGAATGTACATTTTATAAGGTAAGGTCCCATAAATAGGGGGTAGATAAGGGGTATTTTCATATATTTCTTGCACGCATGTGACGTCTCCTTATTACTACTAGTGAATCCCCCGTGATGGCGGTCCTTTTTCCCATTGTCCTCCTTTCTTTCCAGCTTAGTCCTACCGCCCGTTCATCGTTACAAATTGCACGAGAGAGAGCTTGGCACTCTTTTACAGAGGTTTTGGTTGCGCCTTTATATTTAAAGGTGTACCTTCTTGGTTTTGACTTCTTGTGGCTTCCATGGTTGCATCTTGTACTCTTGGTGGGCCCACTCTCTTATAGGGCACCTTTTTCTTTTTTTCACCTTGCACTTTTCCTCTTGATGCCTCATTTTTTGCTTCCTTCGCTTGCAATAAACAACCCCATCATTGACTAGTGGTACTTTAGCAAGGCTATTGTCATTTACCACCACTTTGCAACCTAGGAAAGGTCCCAATAGAACCTTTCTTGCTAACAATGTTCTTCCACACACATAGACATTATCCAATGCTTTATGGATCTTAGCAATTGCACTATGGTACCCAACTATATCAGGCACTAGCATTGGATGTGTTCTCAGATCGGGGTCATGTATCATTGTGTGCATATTAACCATTGTTTATCACAATCTTTTCATCTAAAGAGTCATCATCCTTAGTGGATGACTGTGTCCTCTTAGCCTCACTTTTGCTCTCTAATGTTTTCTCTAACTCCCATGGCCTAATAATCTCAAATGTCGCTCCATGGGTACTTTCCCATAGGGGCCCAAACTTGAGCATGGTGTCACTTTTGGGGCAAAGGATAAAATAGTTGACCACATGACTAACCAATGATCCCACTAAACCATTTATGATGGACAAGTATCTTTCGGCTCATGGGGATTCCTTGGATTAAGCGTCATGCTAATGACCAAGTATTAATCAACCTGCATTTAATATCCACTGCTTCAAGGTAGCTTCTAGTTAGAAACTAAGAAAAATAATAGGTCCCTTATAGCCAAGATTTGAAAATTGCTACTTATTAGCGACTCCCGACAAATACACCACCTGTTCGGCATCTAAGATGGTCCCAACAATGGCTCTAAGCACTAGTCGGGCCTCTCTATACTCAAAGATCACAACCCCTCGGCCTTGTGGGCCAAGAGTGTCTAAGGGACACACTACCCTAAAACTAATGTCATAAATTCCATGTTTATTTTAAACTATAGTCCAATGGTTAAACCCCACACTTCTCAAAGGTAGTCCCTACACATATTTAGTGTCAAACACCTCATAAGCACAAATAGAAGGAGGCACCTCTCCAGCTAAATGTCATGGCCCCTCAATGCACCGCTATCACATATAACACAAGCGTAACAAGCTCCACTCCTATTTAAAATGATCTAGGAGGTAATATGTTTCCTCACTTGACAATTTTCCAAGAAACCCAAACGGCTAAACCTACAGTCTAGGTGTCTCACAACTCAGTGTGGGTCATAAGTATAGGCAACCAATTGCAATGCATCCAAGAATTACCATGTGATATACACAATGTGACTATGAATGCCATAGTGTTCAAACAATTTATAGTTTATAAATCAGCATTGTGAAGTGCAACAAACATGTCTTTCAATGATTTCAACCTATACGTCCTGTTGTGCTGCTAAGGGTCAGTCTCGAGCATTCTCGTGTTGCTTAACCCCTTTTAACTTAATTTATAACCGTTTTATATTGTATACACAAACAAATAGATCAAAATTTCAAATGTTATCATCAAATCCCCTCTTCCCCCTACCGTTTAGGTTGTGCTTTGTTGATAGGTGTGAAGAGTGGTTTCTTCCATGTGTTTTTCTTATAACAACTGGTAAAAATGGACTTTAACATGAAGACGCAGCTGAACTAAGGCTTATCTCTCATGCTCCAGCCATGCCATACATTCACGGACATAAAACATATTTTTTCTTAATTTTCTAGCGTAAAAAACTAAAATTTTTCATTTTTTCACTATTTTTCTTCATTTATTTAAATAAAAAAATTGATATTTTTTATTTATGGGATGGGACTAATCACCGTTATTGAACATTGACTTTATATTCATTTCCACTCCATATGAACCCCAAAATCACAACAAAACCCCCAAAAATTATCATTTTCATAAAAATTGCATAATTACGAGTTTTGTGTGTTTTGATGTAAATTATTAAATGACTCAATTTTTTGGTTTTCTTCAATATTTTTTATAAAGTTTAGCATTTTCAATCAAAGGAATCCATTCACAAACAATTTCATCAAACATCTTTCATGAAACGAATGAAATGAGTGCTTATGCATAGAAACCCAGTTTTAGAGGCACATATTTAATGGTGGTTGGAGGCCGCTGATGCTTATTTTCTACCACTGACACTCTCTCTAACTTTGATTTATGATTTGCTCCGCCCTGGTACCATTATTCCATCAGCCTCTTGCATCTAATTCCTCCCCTTTCTTCCATGAATCCATGTGTATGAGCAGCCCTCAAGAGGAGAGAGGAGGGAGGAGAGAGAAAGACTAGAATTGTAGCTTTTTGATCAGGCAGCCATTCCATGAGCTGAAGGCGGCATTAGAGAGGGAAAAATCGGAGAAGTCCATTGCCAATCTCTGTTGCATGGCTTGCTTGTAGGCCTCAATGCCCTCCTCCCCAAAATTTGTTGTCCGTGTGTGAAGAAGGGAGGTGGCAGCTTCATGTTGCGCTGCTTTGAAATAGCCTCTCCCCCCCCCCCCCCCCCACCCCCCCCCCCCCAAAAAAAATAAAAAAATTTAGGGGTCAATTGGCCCCCCCAAAAGGGACATGCTTAAACTTTAAAATCCTTTGGCCATTTTGACCTTGGCACCGTCCGGCCTTGCTCCTCATCTCGAAACCGAGTTCCGAAAAATCATACCTGGCTGAGTCAATATCTCAAACGATCAGGAAGCTATCTCTCTTCAATCTGGTTGTCGAAAAAAATTACTAAAAATCTGCAACCACCGCAATGGTGCCGAAGTTTTGCATTTCGGTCTTCCTTAGTCTATAAAATTGTCGCATCTTCATGTTCTACTTAAGTTGGCTTTAAATTCCCGCCTAAAATTTGCACATATCCGCTTTTAATCCACACTTTATGGTCTTTAAAAACTGCTCTCAACAGCCTAGTTTGCGGGATCCATATGGAGTAGGACATAAATTTACAGCAGAAACTTTACAAAAGCTGAAAATTGGTAATACAAGCTTTCTTTTGCCTATAGAAAGATCTTGTTTCTCATAGATGTTGGCAAGGCATGGGAAAGACTTTGTGTTTTAGCTGAATGAAATTGGATGTGTTGATCCGCCATAGTTGCACCTATATTGATCTTTATAGTACCTCATGTGCCATGGAATTTAAAGCCTACTCTAGTGCGTCGGGCATATTTGCCTAAGCTACTAGAGCTTTTGAACGAGAAGATAAGAATGCAAATTTTGGAGCCTTCTTCAGCTCCATATTCAAATGAGTGGTTTCCTATACCAAAGAAGAATGGTGCTTTGAGGTTTGTATAGGATTTACAACCAATTAATAAGGTCACCATAAGGAATGTTGGATCAGGTCAGGTAGTGGATGAATTTGTAGAAGCATTTACAGGAAAGGCAATTTACTCTATGGGAGATTTATATTCAGCATATGATCAGTTCCATCTTGCATTAGAAAGCCGAGATATCACTACTATGAAGACATTTCTTGTATTAGTTAGGATGTGTACGCTTCCATAGGGAGCAACCAATTCAGTGGCGCATATGATGAATGCTATGCATAAAGTTTTGAGGGAGTATATCCCTCAGTTGACCTTACCCTTTCTTGATAATGTGTTGATAAAAGGGTGTAATATCCTTGAGAAGAATGAAGAGATGAATGAGCAAGGATGTAGAAGGTTTTTGGCTGATCATATTGTTGATTGTGATACGATTTTGAGCTGTCTTAACACACGATCATCACACGGTAACTTACATACCCAACTTGATGCTGCACTCAGTGCCAAAGTCCTGATACATAAATGATTTTAGGGAAGGTGCTAAAATGCATGTAGTTTTACTAGTCCTAGCTCTAGGAGACACCACAAGAAAGGGAATTGTAGATAAGGGAGCATGAGTTAGTGTGCTAAGCCACGCAGTACTCTAGGATTGGGGTAATCTGCCTATTAAGAATGCTAGGTTCAATGTCACTCTAGCCAATGGAACAAAAGTGCGGCCATTTGGAGTATCAAAAAACTAGCCATCGAAGATCGCAAGGATCCAATTCTCTATTGACTTTACAGTCATGAAGGGAGTGGACTATGACATCCTGTTAGGCCAGCCTTGGATGTGCAATGCACGGGTCATAGAAGACTCGGATAACGGTCTGATCTTCTTAGGCAATCGAACGAAGGCAGTAAGAGTAGAGATGGACACATGGAAGACCACATTAGTTGACATGGACACCATCTCCACCACACTGAAAGGTCATGCACAAATTAGAAAACCTTATGGGCCACTGACCAAATATACCCCTTGTCTTGAGGATGAGCGAGATTGGATGCACGTGCTTGCTAGGATAGATCTGCCCTTCTCAGATAGTGAGGAGTATGAGCAAGGTACTAAGACAAGTGATGAGCCTAGGGACGCACCCTCAGTGCCAGTCTTCATGATGGCCAAAAGTTTGCATAGACAACCCAACCCTATCAAGGTACGAGTGGTCACCATCAAGAAAATTGAAGAGGAAGATGAGGAAGTGGTGGCACCTACCTACCTATGCCTATCAATGATTGACCAGAAGATGCATGTCTTTGACGTGCTCATTGATGAGGGAGCTAACTATAACATCCTTATGCATGATCATCGGACTCTCATTGGTCAACCCCAACTATAGCCTATCGACACCAAGCTCAATCCATTTGGAGGACGGTCCTACTTACTGCTAGGAAAATACAAAATAATGGTCTCTATCAAGACTGAAAACCTACTTGTGATATTCTATGTGATGCCTAATACTAAGACCACTGATAAGGAATCGCTGCTTGGATGCACATTCAAGAAACATGCACACTACAAGGTCAACTATGACTCACAATGCATTCAAATTGCCATAGGCAATGTTAGGATGAATCACACTTGAGAGCTAGAAGGTCGCAAAATAGGCAATACAAGCAAAGACGAACAATCAAGTGGAAATGGGTCCCCAAAACCTTTTTGCAAGCCCAACACTAGTACGAGGGTAACACCTGGATGTGGGTACCTAAAGCTAGGATGGCCAAGGATCCTACTCTGACGCCACTCCCAAACTTAACCACATAAAGCCATGTGACAGACAAGGGACCAATGCCACAAATGACTCAAACTACAAAACCCATAGAGCCTCAAACATAGAAGCTTGCGGAGACTAAACAAGTTTATTGACCAAAGTTGGACACCTTGCTACTCACACACTGCCTCAACCCAATCCTACTAGAGCCCCTATTATCTCACTAGTGTTTAGTAGCGCAGCATGCCCAACTCTAACCAAGCCCATCATACAAGAAGCCTAACCACACTCTTAGGAGCAACCAAAGACAACCATTAGCTGCCAAATTATCAAGTTCAGTCAAACCCTACCCACTAGCATGTCTTAAACCATCCTATGAACGATGATCAATCCTCACTTTGGCTAAAGACCTAGCTGAAAGCACAAGAGATAATATGATTACTTGCAAGAACTTAGATGCCATATTCATCCTACTCGCTAAGAGCTATGAGCGCTTGGACCTAGGTCTGCTTGATCCATCCTTAGCATTGGAGGTCCGCTCCATGACATGCACCTAGGAGGAATACGAATTCGTGATGGTGAAAACCCCCATGGTCATGGAAGAATTGATCGCCAATGCCAAGATATCTCGAGACCAAGCCTTTAAACAATAGTTTATCACCTACTATAGCAAGAGTAGAGTTATTGCCATGAGCCCAAAATTGGACAAACTTTGCAAGCTAGCTAATAATGACTCATCCTTCTTACACAAGTGGTGTGTTCTCAAACTCTAGTGGGAACAAGAAGGCTACCAAATCATGACCAATGTTAAGCAACAACATGCCATTAAGACCTCTGAGTATGATCCCACTTATGTAGCTCCAACTTCCTATAGGGTGTTGACCACCATCCGTTAACTTGACCCCTGGAAGAGCACATCATGACTCAGCCATAGTTAGATTGAGTTTTGATTGAGAAAGAGTTACACATTGCCAGCAGGATCTTGACTCTGGTGACTTCCTCATGGATGTTCTCACCTATATCACTCAAGTGGGCATCCGTCCTTATGATATGGACCACTATGCCAATCTAGAATATAATCCAAACTTCTATCATTGGCTTATGCAAAAGTAAAGCACAGCAAGCTAGGATTGAGCGCCCTTAACCTCTCAAACCTTAATGCTAGGAAGGATGGAAGGTCAAGATAAAAGCAGTAAACTTCCATTCTCAAAAGAGAAGTAGGCAAAGTACTGCCTCTCGTTGGAGATGAGAGCTTATAATCAATTCAAATTCAGGTATATCTTGAATCTAGAAGACATTGTTGTGGAGAAACCAGCCATCCAACAACTGGTGAAGTAGTGCAAGCTATAGAAGTACATGGAGAAGGTGGGCCAAGCCATTGACTATGAGAAGTGTGCCGAGTACCTTCGGACCTTCAACAAAACTGGGGCACTGTCATGGTGCACCTAGAAAATGAAGTTCGCCAAGTACAAATCGATGTGAGCCGCTCATAGAGAAAGCACTGGGCCTACCAATCAAAGTGGAAAAATGACCAAAATGGGATCTGTACGACATGCTAGGGATGGACAAAGTGATGGTCCACAACAATGATAGCATCAGCCTAGCCGACATCCCTGACCTTGATGTTCAAATCCATCCCAAAATGGTGCACACTCTATTCTCTAGTCAATGGTATAATGCATTGATGAATAGAATCAACGTACCAATGTTGGAGAGCATTGCTACCCAGTCCTTTGATGAGGTAAACCTCAATGGCTTTGTGAGGAAGACAATAGTGAGACGTCGACAAAATCATTGGACGGAGATAGAAGACCCACGGGTGGAGAGTACTTGGCCTCCAAAGCCAGAAAATTGTCATCCTTAAAGGCCTCCTCCATTGGCTTCGGAGGAATCCTAATAGCCATCATAAGAGAGGCACCATGGAAAACACAAGACTACAAGGCAGTTGTGGTGGGTTGCTAGATAGGTTCCCTCTGCACCAAAGACAAGAATAGTCCAGCCAAAGGACCATGAGTGAGAACAAAGGAGAGCAAGAAGCACAATTTGGCCAAGGAAGGGCCAAGAAATCAAAGAAAGTGACTCCGCAGAAGAAGGTCCAAGGAGAGAGGGGATAAAGGAGAATACAAACCTACACAAAGCACAAAGTAAGTCTAAAAGCACAAAATAATGACAAAAGAAAGAAGAAATGGATGAGGCAAAGAAAATAAAGGAGGAATCCAGAAGAGTTGAGGAAGAGAGAAAGAGAAGAGCTGAGGAGGAAGAGGCGTAGCTTAGGAAGGAGGAAGAAGACATAGCTCTTGCTATCCGCTTCCCAGTGGAGCAACCTTCAAGACAAGAAGAGTTGGTGGCCATGAGCCACCTTGACATGAAGGTCCAGGCACCAACTCCTCCAAGACACCCAAGAACCTGCCACCCCCAAGACCGAGGGAAAGGGCAAGGGTTTGATCCACCCTATTCTACCCGGCCACCCCTGTCACTGCACCCACCCAAGACTCCTCCACCACAATAGATGCTAGCAATCTTGTGGCATGGGTGCAATTCCTGGTCAACAAAGAGGCAACTCAAGGTACGAATGCAGGAGTCCGTGTGTGAAGGGAGCGAGAAGACATGTAGCTCTGTAGCAGTAGACGGGACCTCAAACGGCCGAAGGTGGAGGCATCTACAACCACTGGTCCCTCTGCACTGTTGTTGTCCACCACAACCTACGATGCCTATGTGCAAGAACTCCTGTCACTGGAATGGGCAAAGGAAGATAAAAAGATAGCTATAGGTGAGCTTGAGGCCGAAAGGGGGATGATGCTAGCCTCTTAGTTAGAAAGAACCTGTTAAATGGCCCTCTATCAAAGAGAGATCAAGGAGCTAAAAGCAAAGCTCAAGGCCAAAGGAGGAGAAGACGAGAGATGGCAAGCAAAACTTGCGACAAAAACACATAGCCTCATGAGCCTAAAATGCTATTTTGAGGAGCTAGTGGCACTGTACAAGGATCTGCAAAAAAAAGAGAAAAATTTTGAGATGTCGCAGAGCAGCTTGCAATAGTAGAAGAAGAGAGAAGCTGACAGAACCAAAAGCACATAGCAAATCTGGAACAAAGGCTAGCCTCGGAGCTTGAAGAACAATAACACTTGGAAATAGAAATCGAAGAACAGGAGAAGAGGCCAAGGGCACTAGCCTACATGCACAATGAAAGCCTAGAAGAAATGAAGAAAAAAGCATATGATTGGGTGAATAGGAGCGAAGAAAAAGTGAGCGCCTTAGCATGCTGACTAGCGCGCCTTAGCATGCTGACTAGCCCTTGTAGAAGGCGACAAGGTTCTAGTAGAGAGTAGGGAAGAGGCCGCACAAGTGACCTTGGAAGCCCAACAACGTGCCTTCCTCTGCACTCTCTTGGATGCCACATAATCTAAGGGAGAGGAGGCCATTGAGTCCTTAAGGAAAAAGCTGGAGATCACCCACAGGGCCCTACGACGGTCATGGGCTACACGTTCAAATGAAAATTGTCGGTCCCATAGAGGCAGAGCCACCAGAGCACAAGGAAGAAGAGAGGCGAAGGCTAGGAATAAAAGACTCATGACCAAGTTTTGAAAGGGGGTAGCAAGCCATGGCTCCTTAGTGGGAGGTTTTACAACCAAGATGTCCCCCCCCCCCCCCACCCCTCTTTTTGGCCTCAAACACCAGCAAAGATATCTGTGCAATGACTAGATTAATGTGTGGGAAAAAAAAGGGGCCGTTAGCTCCACATATCACAGTCACTGCACCTAGGGGTTCTCAAATTTGCTTATACAAAAACTATGCAAAAATGAAAATCTATACATCTATGCATTCATGCACAAGAGAGAGAGAGAGAGAGAGAGAGAGAGAGAGAGAGAGAGAGAGAGAGAGAGAGAGAGAGAGAGATGAGTGATGGTGACCTAACTGCCTCCTCGCTAGAGTGTTGCCTTGAATTTTCCTAGTTGTGTGTTGCTTGCAACTTGGTCTATTGCCTAGGTCTAATGCCCCCCACCTTACATGTTGCCTTGAACCTACACACATGTGCCTTATGTCTGCCCTAACTTCGACACCTACTCTTGCTATTAGTGTACTGCGCCGTCCTCCTATGACCTAACTCTATTCAATCGTCCTGCAATGGGCGCCAATTTTTTGATGCTCCTCCCCTTGTCTTGTTGCATGTTTGTTATACCTATCTCAATATTTGTGCTTGTGCACACTTGTCTGATAGCCCATGGCACAAAAATAGGAAAAATGAGTAGTTGAGAGCTCCTATGGCCTGAAGATGGATGATATGGACCGGTCAGTTTACAAGCTTGGGATTAAGCATGGATGTGAAAGAAGATGGCATGGAGAGAGGACATGTTGCACCTTCAATGAAGCATGATGCATACATACTCTGTGTGTGTGTGTGTGTGTGTGTGTGTGTGTGTGTGTGTGTGTGTGTGTGTGTGTGTGTGTGTGTGTGTGTGTGTGTGTGTGTGTGTGTGTGTGTGTGTGTGTGTGTGTGTGTGTGTGTGTGTGTGTGTGTGTGTGTGTGTGTGTGTGTGTGTGTGTGTGTGTGTGTGTGTGTGTGTGTGTGTGTGTGTGTGTGTGTGTGTGTGTGTGTGTGTGTGTGTGTGTGTGTGTGTGTGTGTGTGTGTGTGTGTGTGTGTGTGTGTGTGTGTGTGTGTGTGTGTGTGTGTGTGTGTGTGTGTGTGTGTGTGTGTGTGTGTGTGTGTGTGTGTGTGTGTGTGTGTGTGTGTGTGTGTGTGTGTGTGTGTGTGTGTGTGTGTGTGTGTGTGTGTGTGTGTGTGTGTGTGTGTGTGTGTGTGTGTGTGTGTGTGTGTGTGTGTGTGTGTGTGTGTGTGTCTAACCCATGTTCAAGAGAGAGATATTTTCTTGCCACCTTGCAAATATTGAGAAAAACATAATAGAGGAAAAATTATATTGGATTTGAGAGGTTTGGGAGCATTCCCTATGTACCACATTGGCTAAGGATGAGGTATGGTAAATCTGTCAATCATAGGTTAAATAGACATAATATTAAACTAATATGTATTTGGTATTTTTCTATAAGTTTTCAAAGGTATGTTTGAGTCTAGTTTGATGCATTTTTCTCATTATTTTATTTTTAAAAATCTTCAAATAAGGTCAAAAAATAATGTGGAATACAAATGATGCACAATTAAGTTTCAATGCATGGATTAAAAAATATATAGCATGATGAATTAAGTTTTTTCCATATTCTTAATTGATAAAGAAATGCCACACTTGGAAATACCGAGTTTTGTACTTGTATCTTTAAGGGTACGCCTCTGCAATTCAACAATGGAATATTCTTGTACTTAGCCCACACAAAAATCCTTTTAGTCTCCCAATCCGATCTCAACCTCTTGCATCATGCACTAGAATGGATTTCTTTTATTGCGTGTATGAATAGGATTTTGACGATTCTTTTAGTTACACCTTTAACCCAAGACTTAATAAAGATAAAATGATATTCTTCCTCTTCTTTGTCACTCAACCTTAATGGCCGCCATGAAAGCATAGATTGAGATTGCTATGTCAATGTTTTGATGAAGAAAATAGAGATGATTTTGAAGAAGAAGAATAAGGAGAGATTGAATGATGGAAATGGTAGAGAAAGGAGATTAAGGGAGACAAAGACAATAGATATGAAGAACAGATGGATGAAAAAAAGGTGATGTTTACGCCAGTGATCATCCTCATAATGCAATCGATGTCATCCTCTCTTCTCCCAAAATCCAAGACATCACCATTCTGATCTTCCCTCCCTTTAGGCTACAAATGGTGCCCATTTAATTTTTCCAAAATTTTATTCTCTCTCTATCTCTTCATCTTGCTCTTGACGATGATCATCATGGACATGCACCCTTGGCTAATGATCGGGTGGATGCCTTCTCTCTCTCTCTCTCTCTTCTTCTCATTGATTCATGGTGCGCAATTCTCCTTCTTGGAACCTCATTCATTCTCCTCATGGAGCCTCCTCTCTCCTCCCCACTTCTCAACGGCCTTGACATCCACCAAAATGGCCTTCTACCCTCTCAATCGTCATCAATTTTTTAAATTTTTGCTACCTTTCCCCCCCCCTCCCCCCCCACACACACATAAGGTATAAACCTTAAGGAATTTACTACTCTCTCTACCCAATTCTCATTTCTCCCTCTCACCACATCAATATAATTCATTGTTGCGATGCTACTCACCTCATAAATTAAGCACTTGATTTCTAAGAACATCCCAATTGGTGAGAGCATTTGCAATCATTACTTCTCTGGAGAAAAATTATAAATATTTTACCATTTTTATTAATTGGAAGCTAATGTACCCAACTTACCAATGAAGATTTATAAGCTTGTCTAAGGGTCTAACCAAAATTTTTCAATAGCCAAATTGTTATTCTATTCTACATATGGCTACATACATGAAATTTCCTATGAGGTGAAAGATGGTAATAATAATAATAAATGGAAAGGCTACTTACAACCTAAGGAAGTCTATCAAATGCTTACTCTAACTCCATCATCCTCTCTTACAAAAACTCTCTTGCACCAACATTTCCTTTTGCCCAGAGTGCGGAATCGCATCCTTCTAAGGTTGCAACTATAATCTCATATGCATTAAACTATTTCAAAAGTATGCTAACAATGTCAGGTAAATACAAAGTTGTTTGCAAATGTTACAATTTGTCTATAGTATTTTAGGATTATCATTTCTCCCCCACTTAGTTGTGAAGTGTCCTCACGAGCATAGCTACCAGGAACATCTTGAAAATTCAATGAACATTGCTACCATGAGCACAGTTCCACATCTTCAAAAAGAAAATATACTCTCCCCCATTTAATTACAAAGCATCTTCATGAACACAACTATAAGATTTATAGAAGAACACAATGAGTCCTAGTAGAAACTAAAAATATTTAAAAAAGTTGCCTAGGACTTAGGATTAATCAAGAAGATAAGTATTTCTTATCCATTGTTGAAAACATGTGCATCTAATAGTCCCCTTACTCACTTTTCCCACTATAATGCATATTATAGCTTCATCCAAGGCATGGAGTGTTGGGGGTAAAGGTGCTTGTGCTTAAGCATGTATGTATTCATAACACTGACAGTACCTCTCTCTCTCTCTCTCTCTCTCTCTCTCTCTCTCTCTCTCTCTCTCTCTCTCTCTCTCTCTCTCTCTCTCTCTCTCTCTCTCTCTCTCTCTCTCTCTCTCTCTCTCTCTCTCTCTCTCTCTCTCTCTCTCCATTTTAAGACTCAATAGAGAGAGAGAGTGTGTGTGTGTGTGAGAGAGAGAAGAGATAAAGAATATTACTAGCTAGGAAGATTAAATTATGTGTATATTTATGATATGTTTTAATGTGAGATATAGTAGATTGAGACTTTTTGAATGAACTATAGTAGATTGAGACTTTTTGAATGAACTATATTGAAATGAACAAAAAAGTAGTCCTCTCTTTTGGAAAAATATTTCTCCTCGTATAAAAAACTAATAATTAACATAACATATAATGGTTATTGTCTTTTGCATTGTGTATTTGAAAAAATGAAAACCTTATCAAATATTTAAAAAGTTTATACTGTTGTAATTATAATCAAAATATGATTTTTTAGTCTAATTATACTTGGACCAAAAACTTTTAAATAGAGGAATTTGATCTCAAGTCAGAGAGAGAGAGAGACAGAGAGAGAGAGTGAGAGAGAGAGAGTGAGAGAGAGAGAGAGAGAGAGAGAGAGAGAGAGAGAGTGTGTGTGTGTGTGTGTGTGTGTGTTTTTAAAAAAAATAAAAATAAAGGTCCAAAGCTATTAATTTAGGAGAAGTCCAAAGGTAGTATTGCAGTATTATAGAAGAGAGTTGCTAGAATTTTTTAAAGTCACATGGAGAGAGAGAGAGAGAGTGTGTGTGTGTGTGTGTGTGTGTGTGTTTTGATAAAAATTCAAAGCTATTAATATGCAAGAAAGGCCCAAATATAATATTCTAGTATTGAGAGAGAGAGAGAGAGAGAGAGAGAGAGACAGTGTGTGTGTGTGTGTGTGTATGTGTGTAAAGATTCAGGGCTATTAATGTAGGGAGGGTTTAAGTTAGTATTATAAGAGAGAGTGCTAGAAATTTTTGAAGCCAAAGAAGGGGGCACCCCCTTTTTTGGCTTCAAAAATTTCTAGCACTCTCTCTTATAATACTACAATACTAGCGCCCCCTTCTTTGGCTTCAAAAATTTCTAGCACTCTCTCTTATAATACTACAATACTAGCGCCCCCTTCTTTGGCTTCAAAAATTTCTAGCACTCTCTCTTGGGCCTCTCCTACATTAATTTGAAAAAGGTACCTCTCTATCCAAACTACTTTTCACATTTCTTTCTCTTCTCTCTTATCAATGATTTTTAAAAAGACACCTCTTTCTTGTCTCTCATCAATAATTGTTTTTATCTCCTCTCTTTCTCTCTCACCCAAAAGTTGTTTTTATTGTGATCAAGGTGCGTCTTCGTCAGCGAGGCTTCTTCCCGGTGGGGTTGAATGCACCTCATGATGGGCACTTATTGACGCGAAACGGTGGAATGCATGAGCGTCTCCATCGTCTTTCGACTTGACACAAGCTCGGAATGTGGCAGACAAGATAATGCGGAGCACGCCTCGTGCGTGGTGGTGGCGATGGCCGATGCACGTGCTTGTGTGCGGCTTTGTCCACGGTGGGAGACGAAAGCATGCCCTCATCCCATCCCCATTTGTCGTTTTCTTTTTCTCCCCGTAAACTCTCAAACCTTTATACATTTGGATTGTGTAGTATGATAAAGGTTGTATACTATAAAAAAGAATAATACATAAGTATGTTGAATTCATTGCTTCCATGACTAGCCATCTCCATGCATTATGCTGCTTGAAAATCCCAAAAGATCAAAATGCCACAAAATTAGTCTGAAATCAAAACAAAAGCAAAATTCCTCGCGTCAAGCACTCACACATCAACAGTGTGTGCAAAGTATATAGCATAACTAAAATCAAAAGAAAAAAACTAGATATTACTTACAATATATGCACCATATTTCAACAATGATGCAACAATGATACATTACCTTAATACTTCAGCTACAAAAATATACTTCTATCAATGTAGCATGTTGCCATATGACTAGTTTGAAGAGATCTCAAAAGAACTCTTTTGGTAGCAATACTTCAGCTACAAAAATTATACCCCAGCCTTGCCAAGTTCTAGCTTGAACGTCCATCACCTACAAGAAAGAAGACACTACAACAAAGGTAATGACCTTATTTAGAAAGACAATACAAAGCTTATCACAGATTAAAATTACTTACTTTGAGCATGAAAATGATTACTCAACGCACTTGAGAAAGTCATTAAATATCTTATAATCATTCTCATCTAGTTGGTATCTCTCATTTGATGCACTGTATGTTAAATTTACCAATGCAATGACTAGCTCTATAGCAATCATATTCAAGTCAGTTAAGTCATATGTGAACATACATTTTCATTTCACTCTCTGGCACCAACCAAGCTGAACTTCTATCCCTTGAGGTCGATTCGTCAACAAATCAAAGCCCTGTTTATAATCCACATATCTGCGTTCTACTTTCTTCCTCATCTTTTGGACTCAGCCAAGATACCATGTGCCGAGAGACTTATCCATTTTATTTAATTTTGTGGCTTTTCCATCTCTCTTTGGATGCTTGCTACTACCTAGATCTTGCATGTCACACACAAAATATACTGCACAATCACAACCTATCCCAAAGAAATTCACATTGCTTGATGATGGCGATTTTGATTCGTGAATGAAATAGACACCTTGCCTCACTCTTGTCAATCGATCTTTTGAAAATGCTGAATTCCCATTCAATTGGCTGACAAATGTGGACTTGAAGATATACTTTCCATCAACTTCTATTGTTGGGTTGATCTTCTGTCTCTTTGCAATAGTGCCTAAGTCATGAACTTCATCCAAGAGCCCATCAATTTCATGTTGAATCTCACTAAGAGCAATGATCTCATCATCCCCATCTAAAACCTCTTGTAATTGTTGATCATCACCGCTTGGTTGTGCAAGGTCATCATACTCATCAGCCTCCCCCATCTCAGCATCTAGTTTTGACCATGTCAAATATGTATCCTCCCAAGGGTGTAACTACCAATTCAAGTTATTTTCTTTGCTAGGTTTCAATCCCAATGACTGACACAACATTTGTGCTTGATGCAAGACCTCTTTCAACGTATCCACTATTACATCATTTGAAGACACACATTCATAGTTGCCTAAATCTGCTTCTACAATTTCATCTTTTTTATTCAAGCATTTCCATATATGCTCCTATCTTTATGAGCCCTTGAGAAAACCAGACCATTTGAACTACATTCATGCCTGGATATCTTATTCAAAGTACCAATACTATGTAGCAAATCTCCAAAGTCAAAGGCTCTCTCTTGTCCCACCATACCTCCGATTTTATTGAAATAAATTACAGATGCATCAGATCCAGTGAGAGTAATGGACACCTGAGAGTAGGATAAAAGTCACAAAAAACCTTTATGAGAAGCATAACAAAATGGCATGAAAGTTGAATATCTGTGTAGGCCTCTCTACTTATGAAATTTATCTTTAAGTTGTATGTTGCAGTTGATGTATCCACAACCTCCAAAGCCTGAAGAAGAAATTAACCTTAGCTTCCATCACCACATGATCCTTCAAGCTTAGATACGGTGATAAGAAAACATCAATGTAATCAGCCACAATATGCAAATATGCCACAGTTATTTTCATACTTCTCTCTTTCTTCTGTAATTGTCTCATACAATATTGCACTTATGTGCTTGCAATACCTTGGGCAACTACCCAATTTTGACGATCATTTCTTTGTATATCTCCATCATGTATCTTGTGTTCATCAATGGAAAATGAGTTATAGACCATTGCAACATGATTGAGTGTAATTCAAACTTTGCCAATTGCAAGTTGTCGAAGTAGGGCTATCAAGTGAACTAACAAGCTTTTTCCCACAATGTACAAAGTCTTGATCATGTAAATTGTACACATGCCCTTCCACAATTCTCCCTTTTAATTTCCATCCACACTAATTAATGAAGAGTTAGTCTCTATGATCTCCAAGGTAATCTTCAAGCATAAGCTTGCACTGTCTACTATCCCCATCTGAAGGCATGCCCAATTATTGGACCTATTGTATCCTTTGGATTTGCACTCCATAAATGTTCCACAAGATTCCATTGATTTCTAATAAAAACACTATCAAAGCGATTACATGTGACTTCCACTACCAAAGATAGTTATGGAAGACTCTCATGAAAAGGTTTTACTAACAAAAGTCTTGCATAATTTCCCACTACATGATTTTGAAAGGCATCCACTATCTTATTATAACCATGTGATCCCTCTCCCACAATAATTTTGTCATTTGTAAGACATCACTGACGTTCTCCTTTACTTCCACAAAATCCAATAAGAGTGTCACCCTTCTCATTCCACCTACATAAATAAAAGTTTTCTTTAACTTTCAATATCTTACAAACTTCCTTTACATGATTGAAAGTAAAAAATGTTGCAAACTACAAGACATTAGATCTATTAAGCTCACCTTATGTGATGTTTGATAGTTATCTCATCTTCAACAATGATAATCGGCACCATTGACATTACTCCATGTTTACTTTTTGCATCCATGTATATCTTACCCATTGCCTCAAAGATATACTCGTGCTCTCGAAGCATGAAGTGAATTGCTTTCTTCCCTTGCCTTCTTGTAGTGCACATGGATGGCCCTCCAAGGTTAGCACTCATAAATTCATACAAGTGTGGCCCATCCTAAATCTTAACGAGCTCAAACATGGCCTCGTGCTCTCCAGGCATGAAGTGAATTACTTTCTTCCCTTGCCTTCTTGTAGTGCACATGGACGGCCCTCCAAGATTAGTCCTCATAGATTCACGCAAGTGTGGCCCATCCTAAATCTTCAAGAGCTCAAACATGGCCTTTGTGGACTCATTGAATTGTTGTACTTGTTTTGTTCATACTATATTCTTTTGCTACATCTTGAAAAAAGTCCCACAAAGCTTGTTTATCTCCAAATTTACATTGTTGATGGGCCTCAACTATATTATTACAAAAGCGCCGCACGTCCTTCTTGTTAAAGAATTCAAAGCTTGCTTCTTTCAAGGGCCTAATCCTCATAGAAAGCACGACAATTCTTGCTTCTAACCACTATAGCTTTCTCTTGGCTTCTTTCAAGTTTGTTGTCTTGGACTTAACTGTCACATTTTTCAACACTTCAGTACTAAGATAATCTAATTGCCTTCCTCCTCCTATATTCCTAACCCCTATCTTCTCAATAGCAGTACTCTCTCTATGTACTCTCATTCGGAAATAATCATAAAGTGGTAATCTTTTACAATACTCACAAGTAAAACTTTCTAAGGGATTTCCACCATATGAAATATGAAGGCAATTTATGTGCATGTAGCATCCATCTACCTTAATTTCAAGATATCCATCATATAATATAGCTTTTGTATATGGCTCTGGATACCATTCCTTTCCTATTTGAAGGTCATGTAGAATAGATTTTATGTTGACACCACACGCTTTATAAGCCACAATCCTTTGCCATAATCCCCAACAAAGCAAATTTAAATCACACCAAGAATAAGGCATATATGGGTCACTTGTACAAGTAGAAGGTCCTTCTGAATCTGTTAATATGGTACTTTCTTTGGTTGGCTGAAGAAAAGAGCTCAGTGACTTTTGTTGTGAATCTACAACATGAAAGAGCTTCATTGGTCACCCTCTAGCATTTGTCAAAACTACGTGGTTGGTAGATGTCTTTTTTAATGCAAGCATGATGTGAGACTTTGACTTGATATGCTCTGTGATAATCGTATGCAAGTTTGATCTTGAAGGACACAAATGCAACCATTTCTAATCATGCTTGCATACAACTCTTACTCTCCCTTTATCTTTGTAGTCATTCAATGTTGCCTCAATAAGCTCAAAATCAAATCTTGTATGATTTCAAGTCGACTCTCACAAATTAATCTCCAAAATGATTAGAAATTAGCCCTAAGATACATATACAAAAGTGATTTTAAAACAAACCCAAACCTTACTAAAGCTCAACTCTTTTATAAACCAGTAATTATCATATATGAAAATAACATTTTATTGGAGGTTTCAATGGTTAAAGATGTCACTTGCCTTTATGAGTACTATTAAAAATATCCATCTCCTCTACTGTAGCTAAAACCACAACCATATTATCTTCATTGCTTTCTTCTATGTCTTTTGAGCTAGATGTTGCTCCCACCTTCAACCCTCAATTTTTCAAATATCTTATTTGATGCACTTAACCTTCCAATATATGGGTTCTCATGAAATTAGAAAGACACGAGTAAGCAGATTACTTGCCAATGACTCCCCATCCATAACGAGCTTCACATTCATGGCACCATACTCGAGCCAAGGGTGCACCATTAAGATCTTCTGTGGCAAGCTCAAACCTATCATCTCTTGGTGGGTTTTTCTCCCTCAACTTCTTGCGAGTCTTCTCACATTGGTTTAGTCAACTTTCAAGAGTATACTTTAAAATCAATGTGCTCTTGAGCATGCTTTTAACATGCTTTAGGTTGTCACCTGACTTGTGCAAACTATGATCACCTTCATCACTTGCATTGAAGCTAGTGTCCTTCAGAGTATCCTTCAAGCCTTCACATATGTGTTTTCTAGGCTTGCGCTCATCCCCAACCCTATCTACCATGCTTGAATCTCTTTTTATACCAATAAACTTGACATTTTCAACATGCCAATGTTCTTCTTGTACTGGATTTAGGATGCAACCTTCATCGTCATCATCTTCATCTTCAATTATGAATTTAAAGGGACCAAATATAAGCTCTCATCTTGTGTAATCTCTTGTTGTATTGCACTATACATGGAATTAGCCATAACTCGAACATAGCCCAAAAGTTTCTTCTTGCTAGACCCATAATCAAAGACCTTCATGTGAGTTCTTGAAGCCATGAATGATCAACCTTATAACAAAATACAAAGCAAAAAATAATTTTGTAACTTCTCATATGTAAAAAATATACACTAATATGAAAAAAATAAATTAGAAGTGTTTCCATCACATAACACAAGCATCAATTTCTACTTAGTGAAAAATACACCCCACGCTTTTAGCTTGAAACAATAAAAGTAATGCATCTAGTAAAGACTTAAATATTTATCTAATAAAGCCTATCCATAGAAAATAAAGTACATGGCATTAGAAATGATAACAATATATAAAATTCACTAATACATTCTGCACACTTAATCACGTTGATTAAGCTTACAAAACTAGGGTATTTCTCACATGAGAGAATGTCTATTTGCACTAGTGGAGGTGACAAGTTATTGCATCACTTCAAAAGTAGTAGTTTGTCAAGGAAAGTTTAGGAGGTTTGGTATCATCTATAATTGCTAGGTACACTTGGTTATTAGTTTTTTTAATCATTCATTTATAATGTATTATTATTTTTTAATCATTAGTAATTTAAAATGCAATATGAATATGATGTGAAAATCATAGCTTCTTAAACCATTGAAGTAGTTCTCTTTCTTGCACGCTTGTGTGTTTACGACAACAATATATCTCTTTGGAAACTTAAAAAAAATGCATGTATATAGCACTCCACTTGCACAATCATATTCAGCAAAGAAAATAAGAGAGATTGAAACTTTGTATATACATTAGATGGTTCATTAATGTTTCACGTATGCTAGCTAGAAACTATTTATAGATATAAAATCTTCACCATGACATTAAATATGAAACAATGCGGTTATTAAATTTCAAAACTTGAGAAAGTCAACTGTGCATGAAAATTGCTAACAAGACACATAAAGACACAGAATCTTGAGATAATTGCTCTTGAAGACGTACATCCACATAACTAACTTAATCTTAAAGCACAAATTACAAGATGTATTCTATAGAGCATAGAGTTTTACAAAAAAATACAACTTTTTTGGGTATCCTTGGTTTCACAAGTCATAAAGACTCCAAAAATTGATAGGTTTTTTTACAAAATATAAGGAGAGATTACAAGAGGTGGGCTATTCAAAAAGGGTGAGCTAGAATAGGGCCAAGCTCTACAAGCAGTCTTTGTGCCTTTGCAAGATCAGTGCTGCACTGTGCCCTCAAAAAGTCATCGAGATCTGCAAAGGACATTCACATGGCCTTATCATCTAACAACATGCGATCCCTTGACTTGAAATCTATTAGGTGCATGACAAATTCATCTGGGGCATCTCTTGGCTCCCTACGCACCCACAGATGTTGGCCTAAGCACCAAAACTCAACAAGACAGATGATGAACCATCCAACTGCATATACATCTGACTCCCTGTTGTAAGCCGACTCGCACAATGGATCATAGATCTCAGGAGCAATCCATGGCCTTCTTTTCCTTTCCAACACTCCTTTCCATCGGCACTCATCTATGATGTGCATGGGCTCATTTGGTCCCCTAGATGGGCAGTTGAGAGCTTGTCTTTTCATACTAGAAATAAGCATGAGACCTCAGTTTATAATGCTCGTCTTGGGGGTGTTATCTCTAGTGAAATCTAGCACCATGTTCTTGGCATGTAAGTCCGAATGGATGACGCCATCACTATGCACGGCCTTTATCCCATCCACTAATGCATGAATAATGTTTGGCATAATATTGATGACACCCACGATCCTAGCCCTCTCCTCTGTAGTAGGCACCCTATCAAGATCTGAGCCCCATTGATGGCTTGTGGAGGTGCTCGATGGTTTTCCTATATTTACATTCTTGAAAAGGGCCCCACATCAATATATCATCTATTGTACCACCATTGAAAAAGGGAAAGATCGTAACCCAGGGGGGACTCATGAGTAAAGGAAATGCATCGTGCAATGAATTCATTCACCTTTTGCATCCCACGCTCCACTTGGAATTACTGTAGCTTAACATTGTTGAAGCCCTTGTACATTTTGGCACAATATGTTAAATCTAAAGAAAAAAAAGTAATATTGTCTATAGTAAGTTGGACACGCTGTCCAAAGGAACCTTCTCCAATTACTCTACCTAGCTTGATGGCATCAAAGGGAATGCCAATCATTGGTGCACATTGGTGATTCCTCAATGTGCGCAACATAGTAGTTGCCCCTGATGGATCATTTGTCTGCCTTGTTGGACTAAAACTAGGACTTGCATTTATAGTGGCCTTTAGATGCTTTGGTAGAGAGGTTGCCCCAAACAAGTCCTTTGCTTGCTTTGAGCCCTGGGGAGGTCAATCATAAACATATATATGTATCACGTGGGTTCAACATAAGAAATTTTTAAAATGCCATTTTTACACATTTTTTACATACAAAAGGGTCCCATATAAAGGGGTTACTTACATATTGAATAGAAAAGGGTTATGTTTTATTAACAAAAAATTCACAGATAAGAATATTTATAAATAAGCCTTGAATGCACATGATATAGAGGGTATACATATAGTGAATTACCCGGGCTTTGAGTGTGCCACCTCTTTTCTCCTCTTCATGTTCCAGAAGGCTAACCTCTTCCTCGACATAGACAAAATTGGTGCTAACTCCTTAAGATCTTCAACCATCTTGGGTGCATTCCCAAGCAATGTACGACAAAGATGCAAGTTCTTCTCGAGATACCAAAGTGCATCAACAACTAGGTGTGAAAGCCCTCGTTGTTGCAACATGGTCAGCATGGATGTACATGTTGAATTGCATAAGTTGGCAAAGACAATTCATTACTATTGACGAGTGATATTTGCCCTTCTGTGATAGATGATATAGCCTCTATCAAGCAAATGCATAGTGCTTTGGCAAAGTTCAAGGCCATCTTCACAAATTGTAAACCCTCTACAATAAAGAAAAGCAAGTGTATAAGCATAATGGCCAAGGCTTAAGCTACCAATTGTAAGTTAAGATACATAACTTTAATATAAATATATGACGTATAATCTTTGATTAAGAATACAATTGTATGATATCAATCTTAATTTATATTGGTGTTGCATATAAACTTCAGTTGCATGATACCATCTAAACGTTGAAAACGTAACACAAATTACATAAAGTCATAGCTTATAAAAAGTACACAAATGCAAGAACATGACATATTTTTAAAAAACTACACATAGGTCATGACATTTTTTGGCCGAATAAACGACCTAAATGCCCATCCCATCAAACAATAGCAAACAATTAGTGTATCATGACATTGTGCAATTGAGTACACGATCAAATGTCCATCACTTATCTCATGTGTAGCCCGTCAAGACACTATTTAGCCAAATTCATGACCAAGTACCCATCCACACCCAGGGGGGAAGGGAGGGTATCACAACCAAAGTGACACCTCTATGATGAGTTCACAACACACTGCCAAGTCAGTTGTGACATACTTATCAAAAGACACTCACTTTCCGAGTTCACGACTAACCACCTAATTGACAAGAACCAGCTTTCGGCCCTACGCACTCATCACAAGATAGACATATCATGATGCACTCATCCCTTATGACCCTTGTACATAGTGATGATTATAATCATGTGTGTGTACCTGTGTTATGCATTCAAGGTGGCAAGAGAGCATTAAGTGTTAATCATAGAAGTACATATACATAAATACATACACACATCTATTAAGATATTAGTACATAAGCAATCTTTCAAATTATACACATTACTTTACACATTCATCATAAAATTCTTTTTCACAATCCTCTTCTTATCCCTTTCTCTTCAAAGGGATTCTCATTACAATTTTGAAGCCTTTAAAATCAATTTGTAGGTCCTAGGGAGGGTCTAAGAAATAATATATTATCCTATTTTCAATATTGTAGAAGTAAATCTCCCTTCACCCTAATTCAGCCAAACTAGGAGAGGTGCATGCTGAATAGAAAGATCAAAGCACTAGTACGAGAAAACCATCCATTTCAAATGTGTTCCCAATCATCTGAAACGAGCTTTATAATATTTATTGGCATTCGTCGTACATGAAGATGTATGGAACTTATATACATTCATGCAGTCAGCCAGTTTGCAACAAAGCTATGCAGACAAATGAGAGTAAACTCATGGTAGAACATCGGTCTAAGTGAAGAGTGGTTGTGTACCTGGTTTTTTGGATGCATCTGAATGTGTCAAGGGCATTTTAATGTTGACCAACCCAACTTCTTGCAAGAATACAAGATGGTATGACGTTAGCCATTGCACTCCTTAATTAGATCATCAAAACGAAAGCATGCGTGCACAATCAATTCAAATTACACAAGAGTTCATACCTACTCTAACCAACGGTGGGACAATCGGCATAATGGATAGAGATTAAGGATGAGGTGGTGATGATCAACATTGAACGCATGCAAGGGCTAAACTTGGGAGCATGAAAGTGGTGGGTTTGATCATGGTTGCATGCAAGCATTAAAATTTTGGGAGCACTGAAACGACAAGAATGGACTACTCCAGGAAGTCATTAATTTGGGGAGCTCTCAATAGAGTGGGCATGAAGGCAGGAGAGAGAGAGAGAGAGAGAGAGGAACCGATGGGGGGGAGAGAGATTCAAGGGGGCCTAATCATGATTTAGCAACCTCTAGGAAATTTCAATCATTCAATCACTATCATTACAGAGAGTGGGAAATTCTGACATAAAACATGTTTCAAACAAAATTAAATGAATTAAGCACCTAATATGCAAAGATGCTTACTTGGTGTAGCAACCGGGAGCAAAGTTATCGATAGCATTCTCCTTGCCATTGATTAGTTGCTCAATGTGAAGTATGTTCATGTGCACACTTCATCAACCATAGTGGCCTCCAAATCAACAAACACAACCCATGGTACATGATTTCTTGCCCATAAACATCATTTAAATAATCGTTAAATGAGGTTAAGAAAGTATCACAAACTTACAAGGCACTTACAAGTCACTTGCTAGACGTGAAAAAAGTTTAGCAAGCCCCTCGTTGTATGACCTTTACTCCAATCCTACGCCTTTTCACTCTTGTGGGAGTGTCCCTCGTGTTGCATCTTATTGAAATATTTCAATGCTTCCTTGCCTTGTCCATGTTGTGCATACCCTACAACTACTACATTCTAAGTGACTACATCTTGGACAAGAAGTTCATCCAACACTCCTTGTGTTTTTCCCAATGCACCACAATTGGCACTAATGTTCACCAAAGCATTATCAACGAGTACAACATAGTTCTCCTACAACTTTGATATGACAATCTTATCACAAATTCATTCACCCTTATCCGGTGCTTCTACACAAGTATAGGCTTTCAACGCACATGTAAAGGTGATTGAATGTGGAAAGTGACCATCATGTTGCATCTTATCAAAGCATTTTAGAGCTTCATCATCATGGCCATTTCGTGCATATACTACAGTCACTATAAGTCATGAGAATCTATCCATGAAGGAACAATACCTTCATCAAGTACTTGTTGTGCTTTTGCAAGAGGACCACATTTAGCATACATAGTTATTAAAGTGCTTGTAGCATAGGGGCTTCTTTCAAGCAAGTGCCATTTGCAAATGTCCTCACATAGCCTTTTGCCCTTGAATGAATTAGTTTTCTTTGCAAGCACAAGCCTTTAAAAGTCCCACAATATGAGGAGTCTCCTCTCAAAATATAGCTCCTTTCTCCTCTTGAGATTCCACTTCATTCAATTCAAGTATAGAGGTTGATTCATTTTTCTAAGCTCTTCAAAAACCCAGGTTGGATTGTACTGGAAATCCAAGCACAAGGCCTCTACTTTCACTTTGTGCTTGAAATCTAGAGACCTTTGCATTGACCTACGAGTGCAATGGGGTGAGAGAAAAAGCCATGTCTCTATGATATCTCATAATATTTCATGTTTTGCAAAGGTTGAATATGTCATGATGAGATATATCGGGGCAAACTAACTTACTATTGTAATTGTCTTGCCACAGCAATGGATCTTCAAAGTACTACATCCATAACGACTCTGTCTTCACTTTCTTGATATTTGGTCGAATGCAAAGGGAAGCTATCGATTGCAAGACCATCTCTCTTATTGAGGCTTGTAGAAATGCTACTAGTAAGAATGATGATCTGATTGATGGTAACGGTGAATCGTGATGATGATGATGATATCTCCTCTCCTACATGCAGGAAAGGATGCCAGAGAGAATTTTTCTAGTATCAAGCCGTCAGGTGGCCATTTGATGGTATAGTATGCATTAACCTAAAATCAAGGACTCCTTTTTTGGAGGTGACAGCTAAGTATTGTATTATTATTAATGGTGTCAAAAAAGAATCTCTGGCTTACAAAATTGGAAGCCATTTGGCTAGCTAACTTAGCTCATTATTGCTAAAGTGATTTTCTTTACAAAGTCCCCTAAAATACCACCAAACTTTTGGCCATATTGCAACCTAGACAACTTGCCCATCTCCTTCTCCTAAGAAGAGTTTAACACGTGCCTACCATATCTCATATAGTGTAAATCACCTAGAATGTTAACCTCAAAAGTTTGTGGGTTGTGAACAATTAATCCCCATTGACTCAAATTGGGAAGAACCTCCCTCCAAAACTGAGGGGCATGGAAACCATCTCAGAACAAGTGTGAAGGCATTTCCACTCCTCCATAGACACATAGGCCATCTAAAATACCTCTGTTCTTGAAATTTTAATGTATAAAAAGAGCACACGAAATGAGTTTCCAGCCAAATACTCTATCACTGAGAGGAGCCCTAATGTTCCAAATATAAACAAGTGCCCCCTCAATCTCAACATCTGACAATTCAATGCCCTAGATTCTGCAAATGTGGCTAAAGTCAGGTCTACACCTTAACAATAGCTTCCTAACATGGGTGGAAGATAATGATTGGCTGATCTTCTTGCCTTCTATGCAGAGAGGGTGGGTGCTATCCATACTAAGATGCGATTTACTACTACACTTTTGTACCACTTTTATTTTGACCACTAACCATGATAGTTTACAAGGTTGAGTGAGTTGAGCAACCTCTTGATTGCCCTCCTCCAACACTTCTAATCTGCCTTGATGTAGCCAATGCCTAATTTTAAGGACTCCTCATGGGATACAGTGGCTCACTCCTTTTACATGGTTTTTGTCTGTGTTCATGGGGCCACAATAAAAACAACCGACCAGCGAAGAGACTTCAGTGCAGATTTTGTGGAGCAGGGAGTCGTGTTAATGGGCCCGGAGAGATGGCAACATAGATTACGGGAGGCAAATCGACATGCTGAAGATGGCTGCAAGTGCCGAGGAAGCATGATCGTGATTTGGGCGGCTAGTGATCGTCAACAACACAAGACAAGCTGGCCGAAGATAAATTTCAGCATGGGTCCCGCTTTTATGGGGACGTGCCGGTAAACTCCCGGTTGCTGGCCGGTCTCTCAACCTTTTTGTTTTTTCAAAGTCAACTCAAAACGAGATACACATCTCCCACCAATGTGATTCGCGGGCGTGTGGTGTAAGGCTCCAGGGTGTGGGATCGGGGGTATAGGGTTTGATACTCGGGATGATCCTCACCCGTAGGGTTCGATACTCGGGATGATCCTCTGGGTGAGACCATTGCCCCTTTTAGGGGGCTTTTAATTTGTGGGCCCCACACTCACCCAACGACCGGGTAAACCCGTGAAATAGCGTGGGGCCCTTGCTGATAAATATCCACAGCCAGACAAGCTTGGCTAGTTCCACATAGGCCGCCAGTAGGTCTGCGTTCTTTTGAAGAGAAGCTATGCAAGTGAGGCTCGTTCGAGAGGAGCAGGAAGCAAAGACACGAGAGGCTGTCCGAAAAGATACACAGGAATGGCAGAAAGTCAAAGCTGAACTGATGGGAAGGCAAACGGAGCTGCAGGAGAGAAGATTGATGGAGTCCGACGCCCAGAACAACGCTATGACGAGGTCTTTACAGGAGGAAAGCAGTGAGGCGAAAGCGAGGACAGAGACACAAGCGAAGATATCACACGTTAAGATAGATTCATGAGAGGAAGAGCTCGCGGCTTTGACGTGCGGGTTGGTGACGTACTCACTCATGAACAAAGAGCTGCAAATCAGGAACAAAGAGCGGGAGTACAGCAAGAACACAAAATCCTATCCTTGAGAACAAAGCTCGACGTTCCTGTTCAACAGAAGACCTCTGGATGGGGCTTTTAAGGAGTGCACGAGCGCAGTGAGGTGGCGGCCTGCTTGACAGAACGAGTTTACAAAAACAGATAATAAGCCTTTAGGCTTTAAACAAGTTTACAACGATAATTTAGCAAAAAAACCACTTTTAACCATCTCTTCTCGTGTATGAAAGAGAGAAAAAAAACCTATATAAAGGAGAGGTACTAAGCGCTAAGGGCCCTTGATCTCTTCTTGGGTGAATTATGCTTGTGCAGAGTGTGAAGAGGGTCACTTGCAAAATTAAGTGGGAGATGAGTAGTCGAAATTTTACTGGAAAGAGGAGATTTTGTATAAAGACAAGTTCGACTACTGCAGAAATCTGTTCTTGTCCAAGAGGTAGGTGATTTTTTTAATCAAGATTTTTGTGAAGAGAATTTCTTAATTGAACTCAAGACCTTCAATTTCTGTTTTTATGGAAAAGCATGTTTTCTTTTTCTTTATGGTGTTCAATATCTACAAGAGGCATACGTGTTGTTAGTTTTCTCGTGTTTTGAAATTCAATCTAGTTGAGTTTTGAACTTTGACAAAGTCATTCTATTTTTCAGCATTCCTTTTCTCTCATGTCTTCTGGTTGTGAGAGAGGTTCATCCTTTACTACCGCTCATGTGACAACGGCACCAAATACTATCAAAGACCCAAAGATGTCAGAGATATAGATGCAATCCTAAACAAAAAAGTGGTATGTACATAAGCCAACTATGCACATGAGATCTCCAAAAGCAACAAAGATCCACCAATCTACAACTAACTCAATACATATGAATAGTGAGGCTCAAGTACATAACCAAGTATGCACCCAAAGCTGACAAACCTCTTTGATAAGAGAAAGTACTAAGTTTACAAGCTAGATCAGCCCACAATTATAAGTATTTGCATGAACAATGTAGACCATAACTGACTGAGCATAATATATACAGGTGGCCTTTAACCCCCAATAACCTTCCACTGACTTAACATTACAAGCTCTATTTGTAAAGAAAATATCAAAGTGCTCTGACAGAAGCAAACCGGAATGTCCAAGAGCATTTAAGCAAAGCTCAATACATATGCATGATAGCACCTTGGTGCCCAATGACAAAAAGCAATGCATCTAGGAGCATGTGTCCACAATGCTACAGACATTACGAACACGGACCATACAGCCAAAAAGAAGTAGAGGAAGCCCAAGTCAAAAAGTGAATGGAGAAGCTCATTCTGCCCAGGCAAGAAAAGTGGAGGAGAAGACAAGCTCAGAAAAAACGTGGGAGAGCTCCAAAGATTCTAGCAAGGTGCTCAAAAGGGACAAAGGAGAGCACCGAATATTCTAGGAAATTGCTCTGAAGGGACGAAGGAGAGCACTGAAGATTCTAGCAAGGTGCTCAAAAAGAACATGGAAGAGTACTGAAGATTCTAGCAAGGTGCTCCAAAGGTCCTAGAAAGGACAGGCTCCCTCCTATGCAAATTGTAAAATCTAAATGGACATAGGTGAAGGGATAAGGCAACTATAAAGGAATAGGAAAAGAAGACCTTGGCAAGATGCTCAATCATATAAAAAAGGGGACGGGTGCCCAAGGAATTTAGGGCTTGTATATAAACCTAAAAAGTGAATGAGGAGCTCGTTCTTTGGTGTGTGGCAAAAGTGGTCTCTTCTTCTCTCCTTCTTGCTTGTTTGTGTGTGCTTGAGAGAGGGAGTGTGAGGGAGTGAGTGTGTGAGGGTGAGGAATTTTGGAGAAGTGCTCCATAATCTCCTCTCTTCTTCTTCCCTTCTCTTGTCTCGTGCACGGCTATGGAGGATGGAGCTTGGAGGTAGAGGCTTGAGGTTGCTTGAGCTCACATCTCAAATCGTGGGGCTACCGGTTTGCTTGTGGGAGGAGGCTACTCATTCGGGCATCAAGATAAGCTCACTACACCCCCATAGGATCGAAGGTGTGTCGGCATTTTGTGCTCGCTTGAAACACTTGAAGCAATAAGTGGTCCGTCGATTTTTGTGGATGTGTGAGCTCCCACCATATTTTGGATCCGTTCCCGAGACAATGGATTCAAGCTTGAGCGCTTAGGTGCCTGAAATCGAGCTTCAAAGTAGGGTTTCTCCCCCAAACTGGTGCTTGATGTTGGTAGGTTATTTGGGGCTTTTAATCTTCAAAACAAGTAATTATTTTGGGTTTTTGATGAGTAGGTAAGTGGATAAATCATTTCAATATTGGTTTGATTTTTGTTGCATTTAGAGTAGGATAGGATCAAGAAATCAGAGTGAATCACTTTAGGGTCATGTTGTAAAACAAGCCTAAACAAGGCACAAACAAGGGAAAAAATGGGAAAAGAGTGCTTGAATGTGTTAATACCACAAGGGGTACGATGGGAGAGGTCAAGGCTGAGCGGAACAAGGGTTTAAGGCCCCAGAGGGCAAGGGGGAAGCTCATTTTCACCTTCAGCAATGAGAGAGAGAGCTTGAGAGAGAGAGAGAGAGACCTTGAACTTCGGGCAAATCAATTGGCTTCTACATGAGTGTTTTTCGCATACCAGGTATATAGAAACCTTCTTGTGTATCCATTCTTATATTCTGGATCTCGTTGCATGTTGGTGATCAAAATCATCACCATGAGTCGATTTTTCATCTTCGCTATTTGTGTGCCACCGGAATCAAACACGGCTCACATGGTCCGATTCCCTAAATCAGACAATTAGATGTCCAATTCTGCCCAATTATCAGACATTCACACTTCCTCGACTTGTTCAATCAAATGCTGCATGTCTGATCTTGAAAATCGGACCCATCAGATCAGATATTCACCCTGCTCGATTTGGACAATTAGACGCACCACAAAATCGAACACCTCCAAAATCGAATATGGCCATCGGCCACTTGGACACACTATAATCGGACCAATCTAAATCAAACATAGAACAATCGGACGCCAGAATTGGACTAGCTTGAATTGGACACATGGAAATCGGACAGTTGAAAATTAGACATGATATGATTTTAGGGATCATACACTATAAAAGCGAACCAGGAATCTGGCAGGAGAAACTGACAAATTTAGCGCATCATGGGTGAAGCCTCGAGGAAGTTACTATATGTATGGCCTCTACATCACGTGCGTTCAAGGCCTATTTAGAAATATCCTTATCTATGATTTTTTTTTGAATAAAACATAAACATTTTCTATTCAATCTATAAATAACCCCTTTATATTACACCCTTCTATATGTAAAAAATGTATAAAATTGGTATGTTAAAAATACCTTATTTTGAAACCACGTGATGCACACATATATCTATAAGTAACTTACTCGAGGGTGAAGCAAAACACCTCTCGCAATCGGGGAAGGCCCCGAAATCCTCACAAACACAATTGCCCTTAGAAATCACAATCGAATGGCTAGACATAACCACTGATAGTCACATCAACTTTTAGTCCCTTTTAGAGCCGTAAACTAACATGTAGACCCCTATTTGACCTTGATCAAGCTGAGTAGCATAGCATAGAAGGCTAGAGACTAGTGAGAGCGGCCAGTGACTAAGTATAAAGCCCTATTCGGCCAAGAACTTAGACCAGAGTGCGAAAGCTACATTCATGATCTCGTATTCGCACCCACATTGTTTTCAACACTTGGAGTGCACTTGGAAAAACTAAAAGTCTGCTTTTGCAAAGTGCACGTAAAAGAGCACCATGCACACACTTAGTGAACGTAAATTGAGGCTTGTCTATAAATAAGAAGGAACACACTCAAACTTAATAAACAGAGCAAACCCACCAATAAGAGATGATCCTCAAACCTAGATGGATGATCAAGAGTCCCAATTGGTAGGACCCAATGAGAGACTCAATATAGAAAGCCAGACACATAGAAGGATTGACACCATTGAGGGCATGATGCTCCCAACTTGATTAACCTCATTGACAACTTAATGGAGCAAGAGACCATAGATATGGCAAAACCCAATACAAACCGTAGAAATGACGAGCTCAATCTAGGGGATTTCCCAATCGAAATCCAGCAGATGGTGAATAAATACGATGCACAAACCTGACTAGACCACCACAACAGACCATCAGAAGACATCATAGCAGACCTCGAGGAGGAAAGAAAGCTGACCTAGAAAGCTTTGCAAATCAAAGAAACGTACAACCAACAGTAGCAAACTAGGAGATTGTGATAGGACATAGAAATGTGAGAAGTCCAACGCGTGCTAACCCTAGCAAATAGAAATGCGAGAAGTCCAACTTGTGCTAGCCCTAGCAAATAGAAATCGAACAGGACCGAACGCAAAGAGGGAAAGAGCACTAGAGGCACATTTAACGCTGAGCAAGCTTCTTCTACGAAGCGATTAATGGACAACACATCGGTAGAACAAAGCGTAGCAGCACTAGCAACATCGTTGTTGCTGGCAGAATTAGAAGTTACCTAGGGAGCCAATCAAGAATCCCCGCAGTTGCGAAACAACTAGATAAGTACCAAACCTATACAATCTTGTAGAGCGATTCGAGCATATCTGCGAGGCTAACGGCCTCACAGATCTTGCTCACAGCAATCACAAGCTTTTGGTCTATGCTTGGGCAATAAGGGTAGGACATGGTACACAAGCTTAGACGCTGTGGAGCGCAACAATTTCAATGACCTCAAGAGTCTCTTCATTAAGAGATTCTCAAAGGCCTGGTACTCAAATAATCTTATAGTGCGGTTGATGAATGTCAGTAGGGGGACAAAGAGGACATCATGGACTACGTTACTCACTTGCAAAGTCTCTATATTATAAGAGAATCCCCATCAACAAATGACCCACTAAGAGAGAGGTGTCTGCCATGTTCATCAACGGAATATGTAGTGAGGAACTCTACAAGGCCTTGGCAGGCAACTCAAGATTGTAGAGAGACGCACTAGCTAGGGTCTTTGTAGAGGCCATATGAGTGGACGACTAGATTAAGAAGAGAAGCTCTAGGAGCTCGAATTGAGATGAAGTCAACTCTAGAACCCTAGAAAGGGCAACAACATCTAGTGAACGGTCAGGCCCAAGCAACCAAGATAAAGGGAAGGGCATTGACCCGATCTCGGAGCTAGCAAAGATAAAAATGGAGCCAACCAGACTACAAGAGATGATAAGAAGACCTATGCAATCACATGTCCAATGCATGTACTGTAGCAAAAACCACCTTCCAACTGAGTGTTAGGATCCTAAGTCCCGACCTTGCACCAACTACGATAGATTTGGCCACAATGCCATGCACTACAAACTATTGAGGAGACTCCCATACTCACAGCCTTACAACTAGCCTTACCTAGGGAATAGGCCTCTGAATTTCTTTGGGAGAGGAGCCCCATTGGCCCTTTCGGCACCTAACAATGCAAAGCCAGTCAACCCTAGGATGGAGATCAATCCCACAAACATACCTAGGCTGCCTGGACCTTACATAACCCATCCACCGGAGCGACGCTCCAGTCCACTACGTGGAGGAACCAAACAATGAGTAGCCTTATGTGAACCCTTACATCTCATACGACGAAGAGGGCAATCCACTTCGCATGGACTATCAACTAATGATAGTGATGGCATTAGGAAGAGGGAGAGGCAGAGGCTTAAGAGGGCAAACCCACGAGTTGATTTCTTGTTGAACTTGTGGTCACCTAGGACACATCTCTTTGCGCTGCCCCCAGAGGGAGCAAGCCAATTGAGATAAGACTGATCTCATATGCATTGACTGTGAAATCACCCACCTTTTTGCCAACTTCCTTAGGTGTAGAAACCGTCCCCTAGTTTGGCAATTGTACCATAAGTTCTATTGGGGTTGTTCGATATCGAGACACTTGATAGGGGGGCCACACCCATCCCGTTGCATATTATGACCCGCACGCAGACAAAGCAAATTTCCACGATCTAGTAACATGGACACAGCCTCAATCTAAAATAAAATTCATAGGAAAAGAAAGAAGAAAATCAAAGCAAAGGTCATGTTGATAGCCAAGAGTCCAACGACACTGCCTCTTAGAGAGAAAGTCATGGACATTAAGGCAGAAATATCCACTCCAAAGATGGTTGAAAAAGGGAATGCTAAGGTAGGGGAATACCCCAACCCGAAGCACCAACTCAAAGCCATAGAAAAGGTCAAGGAGTGGGTGAGAGAAGCCCAAAGAAACACCTAAAGGATACTGAGACCATGTTGGAGGATGAGATCGACGATCTCTCTAGCATGAGCACACCAGCCACTCCCACAGTACCGAGAGACGCGTTTGCATCTCAAATTGTGCTGCCTAGACAGAGCTTGAATGCCATGAGCCAGCAATTCAACTGAGGCCATTGGTCAAGGAGCGCAGAATTAGGAGACAAGCAAGCAGCTAGCAATCTCCTCACAATGCTAGTAACCACCCCCGTAACTCTAAGCCTAGGAGATCTACTTAGGTAGCATTCGACACTATGGCAAGAGATAAAGCAATGGGTGGAAGAATCAATGGAGCAAGCTGTCGTTGACTTGCAAGACCACAATAGAGTAATGCAAATACCGAGCATGGCGCTGCACTCAATACCCACGTCTTTGCATGTTAATGCTTTCTGGGAAGGCACAGAGATGCATGTGGTCTTGCCGATCCTGGCTCTAGGTGATACCATGAGGAAAGGGATTGTGGAAACAAGGGTAGGAGTTAGTGTGCTTAGTCATGCAATACTCGAAGCTTGGGGTAACCCACTTGTCGAGGATGCTAGGTTCAACATCACACTGGCTAACGGAACAAAAGTGAAGCCATCTGAAGTGCTAAAAAATCGGCCATTGAAGATTGTAGGAGTCTGGTTCTTTGTGGACTTCATAGTCATGAAAGAAGTGGACTATGATATCCTATTAGGTCGACCCTAGATGTTCTACACATGATGTTGAGATATCGAGCTCCACTCGTGATACGCCAGGGTGACCGTTGTGTATTTATGTCACTGACTTGTCAGTTGCAGACGCGGTTGGTAAACCGCCCATGAATAATAGCTACATGACAGCTATCCTTATCTACTCTAGTTCGTGGCTCAGTTAGTATGCCACCTTAGTTAGTTGAGTTTGGTTTGAGACCCATATATAGGGTTCTTCTATTTCTTTGTATGAGAGTTCTTTTTTTGGCTTACACGACTAAGAAGAGGAAAACTATTTTCAACCTCCACCCTTGTGTGTATTCCCCCATTGTGAAGCAAGAAAGCTACAAGTGAGACTCCTTCCTTCTCTCCCACAATCTTGACATGGTATCAGAGCCTTGTTCGTGGTAAGGAGCTCAAGAAAGCAAGCCAAGCTCGTGGTGTTCTGGTAAGAGGAGCAGTGTTGCTTTCATTTTCTATTTTGGGAGCAGATCTCTGCAGGTAGCACAGCCGACAAGTGCAGGAGTGCATTGTCTCAGGTTGAGACGCCCTTCGCGGTGAAGCAAGAGGGTAGTATATGCTGCGGGTAAGGGCTTTTAGCCCTTAGTGACCTTGTTTTTTTTATTTGAGGCCATTTCAGGGCCTGTTTTGGAGGCGGAAGTTTTTTGCACTCACTCAGGAAAAGGCCCAGTTTTATGCTGTGCAGCCACTGTTCTACAGGTCGGTGAAAAGTTACTGTAGAAATTGCATCGTATGCTTGTGCGCAGAGACATTGGGAGTTACAGAATCATCCCTGTTGCCTGTTGATGCAAAATCGTCACTAGGAAGTGACTATGTGGTCAAATACCACTTTCGTCAGTTTTGCAGATTTGCCTTTGTGAGGCTGAAGCTGTGTTCTTTGCAGTGACAGAATTTTTTGCAGTGTTCTGTAATGGCGTCCGATTCTCTCTCACAGATTGTCACTAAAAAGCTTGACAAGAACAACTTCCAAGCATGGAAGTTTAGAATGACGAATTTCCTTATGGGAAAAGGATATTGGGAATTTGTTGCAGGAAATGAAGAAGAACCAGTTCTTCCTGATGTTCCCAATCAACAGCAAATGCAGGCATTTAAAGCATGGCATGAGAGAGCCAGGAAAGTTATGTACTGGCTGTCTATCAGCATTTCAGACTCTATGATTGTGCATATTCAAGATGCAAGTACGCCAAAGGAGGCATGGGATACTTTGTCAAAAATGTATAGCACAAATACGCAAGCCAGGAAAATGCAGCTCAAGCAAGAGTTGCACAATGTGCAAAGAGAAAGTATGAGCATCAATGACTACCACATGAGGTGAAGAAGATTGCAGATGCACTTGCTTCCATTGGGTCGCCAGTGGAAGATGATGATTTAGTCTCAGTGACCTTGAATGGTCTAGGAAAGGATTATACACAGTTTCGAACATCCATTTCTGTCCGTGAAAGATTTCCTGATTTTGAGGAGTTGATTGCTCTTCTAATTTCTGAGGAGCAGAGAAATGGTGGTGCATCTTCTTCAGGAGGAACTTCAAAAGAAGCTGTCTTTTACTCAAATGCTGGAAGAGGTAGAGGCAGAGATAGAGGAGGCCGATATGGAGGCCGTGGTAGAAATCAGAATATGCAGCAAACTCAAGAAAACCAGTCCTATGGAGGAGGACGTGGTAACTCTAGAGGCAGGGGGAGCCAAAGAGGTCGTGGTGGATGGCAAAGAGGCCAAAATGCAAACAGTAATGTTGAATGCTACTACTGTGGTAAAAAGGGTCATATGGCTAAAGACTGCTATAAAAAGCAGAATGACATCATGAATGGAAAACTGCAACAAGAGAATTATGCATCTTCTAGTAGACAGGGTGATGACAGAAATGAGCATTTGTTTATGGTGCAGCACATGAACAATTCTGTGACAAGTGTAGAAGAAAGCAATGATGTATGGTATGTTGACTCAGGTGTATCAAACCACATGACAGGTCATGCAGAATGGATGGAGGACGCAAGGAAAATGGAAAAACCAGGATTTGTGGAGACTGGTGATGATACTACACATCCTATTGTGCAGATTGGAAAAATTCCTTTGTCTATGCAAGATGGGAAAAAGAAATACCTATCCAATGTATTTCATGTCCCGAATATCACCAAGAATCTGGTTTCTGTTGGTCAAATGATTGAGCAAGGCTTGCAGGTCAGATTTAATCCTCATGGATGCTTTGTTGAGGATATGAAAAATAAAGGTCGCTTGATAGCAAAAGGAAAGAAGAAGGGCAGAATGTTTACGTTGGATGCAAACATGCCTGAATTGAGTGCAGCAATGTTTGCACATGGGACCGATGTAGTTGCAGATATTGATATCTGGCATAAACACATTGGTCATGTTAATGTACAGCGACTTAAATCAATGCAGGCCCAAAATATTATTGCGGGATTGCCCAAATTCAAGGTTGCAGAAATGCATAAGGTATGTGAAGCCTGTCAGTTTGGAAAACAGGCAAGGAAACCATTTCCTAGACATGTTCAAGAGAGTGAGAAGCCATTGGAATTAATCCACTCTGATGTGTAGACTACTAAAGCTGCATCTCTTGGAGGCTGTCATTATTTTGTCACTTTTATTGATGACTATAGCAGAAAAGTTTGGGTGTATTTTATGAAAAAGAAAAGTGAAGTTTTTGGGCACTTCAAAACTCTTAAAGCTATGGTTGAAAAAGAAATAGGCATGCAGATAAAATGCCTAAGGTCAGATGGAGGAGGAGAGTACCTCTCAAATGAGTTTGCAAGGTTCCTGCAGGAACATGGCATAAAGCAGCAATATTCATGCAGTCATACCCCACAACAAAATGGAATTGCAGAAAGGAAAAACAGGCATATTGGAGAGGTATCTCGTGCCATGCTCAATGAAAAAGACTTGCCAAATTTTTATTGGGCTGAAGCAGTTGCTACAACAGTCTACATAATGAACAGGACTCCCACTGCAGCAATACATGGAATGACTCCAGAGGAGAGGTATACTGGTAGGAAACCAGATATTTCTCATTTGAAAATTTTTGGTTGCATTGCCTATGTACATGTGCCAGATGAGTTGAGATCCAAGTTGGATCCAAAAGCTGAGAAGTGCATCTTTATTGGTTACTCTCTGCAGCAAAAAGGGTATAGATGCTATAACCCTTCTACTCGTAAGTTTACAGTGAGCAAAGATGTTGTTTTTGATGAGATGAGTAGCTGGTATAAACCAGTAAATGTGATTGATGATGTAGATGCACAAAATGGTAATGCTGCACAGAATTCACAGCAGCAGTCACAAAATATTAGTGGACCTGGAGCGTCCTCTAGCAGTGGTTCACACTCTTTGCCATGGACAGGCAGATTGAGATCAGGAGAATCTTCTCAAAGTAATGCAAATAGTGGTATGCAGGTATCACGAAAAGGAAAAGAGAAGGTTGACAGCCCATGTTTGATGTGAATGCAGGTTACTCTTATGTGGATGGTGAATCCAGTGGCTCAGAACAGAGCATTGATGATGAGTTGGGTATTCCTTCTATTGTTACACCTAGAGTAAGGAAGACCAGGGATGTTTTGAGAGCACCTGGGAATGAACCTACTTTGCGTAGGTCTACGAGAGCTAGGTATCCTGTGGATAGGCTGAAATATGATGGATTTACAGCCATTCACTATGCATATATGGTCAAAGTGATACAGGAACCGGAACCCACTTCTTTTGAGCAAGCCATGGGAAAAGAAAAATGGGAGAAAGCCATGGATGAAGAAATGGATGCCTTGGAAGCAAATGCTACATGGGAATTGGTACCTTTGCCTAAAGGTAAAAATGCAATTGGTTGTAAGTGGGTTTATAAGGTGAAGCACAATGCAGATGGTTCTGTGAACAGATACAAGGCAAGATTAGTAGTCAAGGGGTATGCACAAATATATGGCATTGACTATGAAGAAACATTCAGTCCGGTTGCAAGGATGGCAACCGTAAGAGCAGTCATTGCTATGGCTGCATCAAAGGGATGGTCTTTACATCAGATGGATGTAAAGAATGCCTTCTTGCATGGTGATTTGCAAGAAGAGGTCTATATGGAGCAGCCACCAGCTTATGTGCATGTTGTTCATCCTGAGTTTGTTTGCAGGTTGAAGAAAGCCTTGTATGGCTTGAAGCAAGTACCTAGAGCATGGTCTGACAAGATAGGACAGTATCTTGTTACTATTGGCTTTCAAATTTCCAAGGCAGATTTCTCACTTATGTGAGAAAAATAGAGAAATGTATTATGCTACTTGTCATTTATGTTGATGATTTGATTATGATAGGTGACAGTGATGAAGATATCCTTCATGTGAAAATGCTATTGAAGTAGAAGTTTGAGATGAAGGATTTGGGAGAGCTACGTTATTTCTTGGGCATTGAGGTGATTAGATCACCAAGTGGGATACAGCTCTTGCAGAGGCACTATAGATTGGACATGCTGTCCAAATATGGGATGACTGGCTGTAAGCCTATTTCAGTTCCTTTGGAGCAGAATGTGAAGCTGAGCACAGATGCAGGTGGGCTTCTAGAAGACCCTACTATGTACAGACGCATAGTAGGAAGTTTGATTTATATGACTATTACCAGGCCAGATTTGAGCTATGCTGTTGGATTGGTAAGTCAGTTTATGCAGGCTCCAAGGAAACCACATTTGGATACGGCTAGACGCATACTCAGGTATGTGAAGTCCACATTGTAGTATGGACTATTTTATGAGACTGGGGTTCAGATACAGTTGCATGGATACACTGATGCTGATTGGGCTGGTAATATTTCTGATAGACGATCTACCAATGGATATGTGTTCTCTTTTGGGAGTGCTGCAGTCACTTGGAGCAGCAAGAAACAGCCTACAGTTGCCTTGTCGAGCACAGAGGCTGAGTACAAAGGTACAGCAATGGCTGCATGTGAGGTAGCTTGGTTGCATAAGCTACTTTATGATATGCATCAGTCTACAGATGGGCCGGTTGTCATTTATTGTGACAACATGAGTAGTATACACTTGGCAAGTAACCCAGTCTATCATGCTAGAACAAAGCACATTGAGGTGCATTATCACTATGTGCGAGAGAGGGTTTTACTAGGTCTTATTGATCTAGTTTATGTCAGCACAGAGGATCAGGTAGCTGACATATTCACGAAGGCATTGGGCGCAGAGAAGCTGCGCAAGTTCAAAGACCTGCTTGGTGTGCAGGAATTGGGATTGAGCTCGAGGGGGAGTGTTGAGATATCGAGCTCCACTCGTGATATGCCAGGGTGACCGTTGTGTATTTATGTCACCGACTTGTCAGTTGTTGCAGACGCGGTTGGTACACCGCCCATGAATAATAGCTACATGACAGCTATTCTTATCTACTCTAATTCGTGGCTCAGCTAGTATGCCACCTTAGTTAGTTGAGTTTGGTTTGAGACCCATATATAGGGTTCTTCTATTTCTTTGTATGAGAGTTCTTTTTTTGGCTTACACAACTAAGAAGAGGAAAACTATTTTCAGCCTCCACCCTTGTGTGTATTCCCCCATTGTGAAGCAAGAAAGCTACAAGTGAGACTCCTTCCTTCTCTCCCACAATCTTGACACATGAGTCATAGAAGACTGGGATAATGGTCTAATCTTCTTGGGCAATCGGATGGAAGTGGTAAGAGTGGATATGGATACTTGGAAGACCACACCAGTCAACCTAGACACCATCTCAGCTATGTTGAAGGGCGATGCTCAGATTAGAAATCTTACGGCCCAGTGACTAAGTATATCCCTTGCCTTAAGGATGAGCAAGATTGGATGCATGTGCTAGCCACAATTGATCTACCATTCTCTGATAATGAGGAATACGAGCAAGCTACTAAGGTAGTCAATAAGCCCAGAGACACGCCCTCAATGCCAGTCTGCATGATGGCTAGGAGCTCGCAAATGGGCGACCCACCTCTATCACATTCCACATCCCAAATAGCAAATGCGACCTCCATGAGATCCTAAAGCACTTGATAGACAAGTTTTCTAGTAATCCAGCTATAAATCTTACACTACTCAAGGATCTCTTGGATGAACCCAAGTGGCAATGGACCAAGGTGTACAGCCTAAACTTGATGTACAATTGGGCCTTAGTCACCGATAACAAGGAATCACACTTAGGACATGACGAGCAGTTGGATGAGGACTATTTCGATCATGAGTACGAAGACTGCTCTTCCTCCAATGATGAGAGCGAAGAAGAGATCAACACAATAAAATACGACACTGAGGGGTATAAGATTGAACAAATACGAGCAGAATCCAAACCATAGAAAAACAGCATCTTCAGAATCGAGAAAGGAGTCGCACAAATGGGTTTCGATCGCACGTGGTTGGAGCACATAGGAGTGATTGATTATGAAGGAGCGGGTCTTGCCCAACCAAGTGTCACACCAGTACTCAATACAAATCACCATCGGAGCTAGACCTCCAGGAGAGACTCCCTCTTCTAGTGAAGATGGAAAGTTTGATTCCAAGTCAGAAGTAAGCTCGAATAGTGACCATGAGATACCCTACCACCTAAGATCAAACGCACCAAAGGAGACCTACCAGTCCACCTAAGGCATTGAGGGTTGAAGGAGGAAAAGAGGAAACAGTCTAGGGATCTGCAAGCCGAGGAGCAGAGGAAGCCGCGAGAACTACCAAAATGATTCATGAAATTTAAGAAAGACGAGAGGGTAGTGGTCTTGCTAGGAGCCAAAAGACGAGGGCAAGCAGTGAGCCTATAGAAGGACCCACCAAAGTCAAGGAGGTCAATCTAGCTGAGGAAGGCGAGACACCCTGACCTATTTTTATGGCAGATGACTTGACTGAGGAAGAGGAGGCAACTCTTATTTTTCTCTTGCGAGAGTACATAGACGTATTTGCTTGGTTCCTCAATGAGCTAAAAGAGGTAGATCCGAGTGTAGTGACTCATAACATCCCAATGACACTCGATGCAACGCTGATCAAGCAGCAATAGTATTCGATGAATCCCAAATATGCTCACACCGTGAAAGAGGAAATTGATAAGCTGCTAAGAGCAAGATTCATTTATGAAATCAAGCACACACAAATGGTATCACCCATAGTGATTGTAATGAAGAAGAATGGAAAAATCAGAGTGTGCATCCATTACAAGAAAGTAAACTCTACCACGAAGAGAGACAATTATCCACTACCATACACTGAGCATACATTCAAGAGGGTGGCTCATAAAGAGGCTTATAGTTTTCATGACGGCTTCTTCAGATGCAATCAAGTACAAGTGCATCTAGATGACAGGCACAAGACTGCATTCGCTACCAAGTGGGGCATCTTTGCCTACGTAGTCATGCCCTTTGGATTGACAAATGCACCAACCACATTTCAAAGGATCATGTGTGCCATTTTCAAAGACATGCTTAGGCGAAAGTTAGAGGTATGTGTTGATGATTTATGTGTCCACTCTAATTGGAAGGAACACCTAGACAAGCTCTGAGCAGTCTTTGGAAGATGTAGACTATATCGTCTCTCGTTGAACCCCTTGAAGAGCCAATTCTGGGTAAATCATGGATGCATCTTAGGGCATGTGGTATCAAAGAATGGATTGCAACTGACTTCTCAAAATTTATGGTTATCGTCGTCCTTCCATCACCAACTGACTACAAGGAAGTTCAGTGCTTCCTTGGCCATGCAGGGTACTATCAACGATTTGTGTTAAACTATGCATTAATTGCTAGACCTCTATACAATGGTGTTTAATGTAAGAAAATTTCAGCATTACCTTTTGGCCACACCTTTTGTCTTCTTTGTTAACCATCAAGCCTTGCTTTACCTTGTTAGCAAACATTGTGCTACGGGATGCATTGCTCGATGGTTACTTCTGATTCTCAAGTTTGACGTCTATATGGTTCTATTGAAAGGGCAGTAGCATTACATGGCCGACCACATGTCTTGCATATCCACAGGAGAAGACGCAAGATAGGGTATCACGAACGACTTGCCTAACACGCATTTGTTTAACCTATCTAATGAAAGGGACTTGTTTAGATGTGACTCGACGACATACAGGGGAAATGACATAGTCCAAGTACTTGAGCAGCACGGACTATCTGAAAGACCCATTAGGAAGGCCCGACTTAGGCGACTAATCCTTAAAATATTGCCCTATCAGTTGTGCAAGACAACTCTATAGGTTAGGGCATGATGGCTTGCTGCGTAGATACATGTGCGAATATGAGATGCATGATGCATTTCCAAAAGCACACAAGGGAATTATAAGAGGGTACTTCCATGGAGACACAATGGCCCACAAGGTGATGCAATCTCAACTATGGTGGCAAGATCCCTCACTCTCACACACTCACTCCCTCACAATCCCTCTCTCAAGCACACACAAGCAAGCAAGAAGGAGAGAAGAAGAGAATAAGAAGAGACCACTTTTGCCACACACCAAAGAATGAACTCCTCATTTACTTTTTAGGTTTATATACAAGCCCTAAATTCCTCGAGCATCTATCCCCTTTTTTACATGACTAGGCATCTTGCCAAGGTCCTCTTTCCCTATTCCCTTCTAGTTGCCTAATCCCTTCACCTATGTCTGTTTAGAGTTTACAATTTTTGCATAGGAGGGAGCCTAGCACTCTCATAAAATGAATTACATTGCACCCTATGATTTCCTTGCTAGGATGTTTAGAGCACGTACTAGAATCTTCAGTGCTCTCCCACATCTTTCCAAGCACCTTGCTAGAATATTCAGTGTTCTCCTTTGTCCCTTCTAAGCACCTTGCTAGAATATTTGGTGCTCTCCTTCGTCCCTTGAGAGCACCTTGCTAGAGTCTTCAGTGCTCTCCCACATTTTTTCTGAGCTTGCCTTCTCCTCCACTTATCTCACTTGGGCAGAATGAACTTCTCCATTCACTTTTTGACTTGGGCTTCCTTGGTCTTCCTCTACTTCTTTTTGGTTGCATGGTTTTTGTCCGTAATGTCTGTAACATTACCCCCCTCCTAGACGAGTGCTAGTCCCATGGCACTTGCGGGTCTGAACTGATGAAGATTTGGTGATTCGAAAGGCAATTGTGTAAGTCAATGATGATGGGGCCTCCAAAGTTGGCATCTTGCATTGTTTGTAGTTACCTGTAAAGAAAAGAAAGTGCATTGCCTAGGGTGGTGTCTACCTTACCGTGTGGTGCATTGTGCTCGTGCTAGCGGAACTGCGAGTTGGGCCTAGGTGTTGTCCCACACTTGAGGACCCAGTTCTTGTCTAAGGGGGTGCAGTGAGTGTGGCTTAGGGAGATAGGTCTAACCATAGGCTAGGGTGACATCCCTAGGTATGTCCTGCCCTTGATGTACCCTAAGCGTGATGTGGGAAATCGGAATGGGCTAGGGGGTTAGGGACGGAGCCAGCCAATTGAAGCCACTGGACACACCTAACTTGAGGACCCCTAGGTGCAGTGTGACTATAGCCTACATGTAGTGAGACGATTCAATTGCTTTCTCCTATGAGTTTCTTGTTGTGATCTCTTATTCTTTCTCTTTTCTTTTGTCTGTTCTCTCTCTCTCTCTCTCTCTCTCTCTCTCTCTCTCTCTCTCTCTCTCTCTCTCTCTCTCTCTCTCTCTCTCTCTCTCTCTCTCTCTCTCTCTCTCTCTCTCTCTCTCTCTCTCTCTCTCTCTCTCTCTCTCTCTCTCTCTCTCTCTCTCTCTCTCTCTCTCTCTCTCTCTCTCTCTCTCTCTCTCTCTCTCTCTCAAATAGATAAAAATCGAGTCTTTGTCATCAGTCATGAGAGAAAGGAGTTGGGGGCTTAAGAGATTTGTTAAGAAATCTCTAGCTTTGCATGTATCCTTTGAGGTTCATTCATGTGTGGAGAGGAGTAATGAAAAGAAATTGATGATTACAGCAAGTGAAGCGGCTATCATTCATATCTTCTAAGAGAGCTAATAAAAAATAGGGGAGGAGGATAGCCCACATCACTAACCTATTCATAATGCAATTGTTTGTGCCGTTTGGATTAAAAAAAAGTGGCTGTAGGCGATACTCTTATGATGTAGGATCCTTCTTTAATAATACCCTAAGTAATCTAAGATAATTACATGTAGTTAGAAAGACTGGGTCTGGGCATGACATGAATTCATTGAGGAAGTGGGCTATGGAGTCATATAGATCTTGCAGCATGAAAGTGAGGGTGTCCTCAGGCTTGGTGGCATTGACATTGCATACTTTGGGAAAGTCATATCGACCGTGGATGTTGGTATTGTAATCCACTTCTACCCAATCCAGGTGTCAATGTTACTTTCCTAGATGCACCTCCTCCACTTCGGTTGGAACTCATAGCTCTTCACTGTTTTAGGCACTTCATAGACTGTGTTCTCCCAGTAGTCTTGAGCCTCTGTTCCCCATTGGGTAGGATTTCTCTCTCTTTCAGAGGTCCACGTATCTCCTAGCCTCCTTTCAACGTCAATCACCTCTTCCACCACCTTGGTTGATAATACCCTACTCAACGTAGTGGGGAATTAGAAATTGAAGTCGAATGGCTTGTGATTATTCTCTCTTCACTCCCAAAAAATGAGTTCAGCATTATAGTTTATTGGGAAGCAGTCTTCTCTCGGTGGGATGGGCACTACTGGCATTATTGCTGTCGGTTGAGCATTCAACATTCTTTGAGCTTGCTCTAGCATTTGCTTCCTCTTCTTTTTGACCTCAGCTTTCCTGGCAGTAGGGGTGTCCACCTGTTGTTTCTCTTCAGGTTGTGGGGAAGGAGGTTGTGGGACTAGCTCCTCCTCTTGTTGTCCCATTTCCAGGCTTGGCCCTGTCTCTTCAACTTGCCCTTGCATTTCCTGTCTTCTGTGCTCTTGTGGCCCTGCTTCCTCAGGCCTTGCTACCTATGCTTAGATGTGCAGTCCATGTCTCAGGGCCTTGTGGGTGGTTTCCAATTTTTCCCTTAATGATTCAATGGCTTCTCCTCTTTAGATTGCATGGCATCTAAGAGAGTGTTGAGGAAGGCACGTTGTTGGGCTTCCAAACTTATTTATGCGACCTCTAGAGGCCTTGCTTTATGTTAACACCTTGTTTCCTTCTGCAAGGGCTAGCCAACACACCAAGTCTCTCACCCTTCCTTCGCTCCTCTCCACCCATTCATATGCTCTTCTCTTCATTTCCTCCAAGCTCTGATTATGCCTTTGGGCTAGTACCCTTAGCCTCCTCTCCTATTCCTCAATTTTTGTTTCCAAGCATTTCTGCTCTTCTAGCTCCGAGGCTAGCCTCTTTTCCAAATCTTCTATGTGCTTTTGGTGCCTTTGGCTTCTCTCTTCTTCTGGGCCGCTAGCTGCTTCGCGACATCTTGGATATTTTCATTCTCCTTTGCAGGTCTTTATACAACACTACTAGCTCATCATAATGTTGTTGTAGGCTCATGAGGTTTTGTATCGCTGTAGTGAGCTTTGCTTGCCACCTATCTCCTTCTCCTCCCTTGGCCTTGAGCTCCTCCTTTAGCTCATTTATTTCTCTTTGGCACATTGCCACTAGGAAATTTTCTCTAGCTGAAAGGTTGCCATAGTCTCCTTTTTAGCCTCGAGCTCAAAAATAGCTATTTTCTTTTCTTCTTTGCTCTCTCTAGCTGATAGAAGTTCCTTGATGTAGTCATCATAGTTTGCAGATGATGACAGTGCTGTAGGAGTAGTTGTTGTGGATGCTTCTATCCTCTACCTTTTGGGGTCCTTTGTCTAGACTCCGCATGCGCAGAGTTGCCGGCGGTCTTTTTGCTCCAGTCATTGGGGTCCCTCCACTTCCACCTTGAAATATTTTTTTATTGACCAAAAATTGCACCTAGGCCACAAGGTTATTAGTAGAAGAGCCTTGGGTGGGTGCAAAGACTAGGGTGGTGGGCACTAGGACCTTGGGTGGAAGACTAGGAAAATTACTAGTAGAAGAGCCTTGGGTGGGATGGGGTCAATTAGACCCTTGCCCTTGCCCTCAGCTCTACTGGAGGTTGCATGCTTTTGGGTGCTTGGGAGCTTGTACTTGGGCGTTCTTCATGAGGGCTCATGGTAGCTAGCTCTTCTTCCCTTGAGGGCTGCTCCATTGAGAGGCAGATTGCCACGACTATGTCTTCTTCTTCTTTCCTCCTTAACTCCTCAGCTTCTTGCTTTGCTTTCCTTCTCCTCCTCTCCTCTTCAGCTTTTTTAGATTCCTCTTTTTACCTTTTTTCCTCCTCCCTTCCTTTTCTTTTCCTACTATCCTCGGCATTTTTGGACACTCTCTTTGGGCTCCTTGTAGGTTTATTAACTCTTTCTTCCTGTTCTCTTGCTTGTCACTCTTCGTCCTCTTGTTGGATCGCTCCTATTCTTGGTGAGGAGGGGACCTGATGTCTGGTGTCTCGCTGACTCCCTCATCTTCTTGCACTTCCCCCAAGGCCTCTCTAATGATGGCCATCAAGACCCCTCTGAATCCAATGGTTGAGGCCTTCGACAATGACTTCTTCCTAGCTTTGGAGGCCAGGGATTCTCCCCCCACAGGTCTTCCATCTGTGGCCAATGCTTTTACCGATGTTTTGACCATTTTCTGCACAAAGATGTTCAAGTTTACCTCATTAAAAGACTTGACAGTGATGATTTCCAGCATTGGCATATTGATTCTGCTCATCAATGTGTTGTACCTTTGGCTGGAGAACAAGGCGTGCACCATTTTGGCCTATAGTTGGACTTCAGGGTCGGGGTTGTTAGCTAAGCTCATGCCATCATTGGTGTGGACCATCACTTTGTCCATTCCCAACATGATGTGCAAGTCCCTTTTTGTCTATCTTTCAACTTTGTTGGGTAGGCCCAATGCTCTCTGCACCAACTCGGGGCTCAACTTGATTTCCACCTGGTGGGTTTCATTTTCTTGATGCACAGTGATAGTGCCGCGGTTCTTGTTGAAAATCCAGAGGAATTTCGTGCACTTCTCATAGGCCATGGCTTGGCCCATGTTCTCCACATACTTCTATAGCTTGCACTGCTTTACAATTTGCATGGCTAGCTCCTCCATGACTATGTCTTCCAAATTCAGGATGTGTTTGAATTTGAATTGGTTGTAGGCCCTTGTCTCCACTAAGAGGCCGTACTTTTCCTACTCTTCCTTTGAGAATGGTAGCTTGCTCGTTTTGTCATGGCTTGCCATTGTAGGTGCCTATCATGAAGCCATAGCTCATCATCTGTATTCTTCAGATAATTTTTGTGGAAAGATGCATAGGAGATTGAAAAAATGTTTAAATATAGAAAGAGAATTTTCCTTTAAACTACCCATGCATTCCACAAAAAATTTTGAACTTTTACTCAATCAAAAATCACCGGAGCCTATTCGGCTAGCAATATGTAACTCCTCCTCTATCAAAAGGTGATCTAGGTAAGGGTGAGTCATGATGTGCTCTTTGAGGGGCATCAAAAGGTATATCTTCTGAGCATGCAATAGTGAATAAATTAGGGTTGGAAGGAAGGTTAGAAGTTTGGGATTTTGACTAATCGTAATCCATGACTTTTAGGTAATTGTGATTTGCTCAATTGTTCATCCATGAAAGACATAGTCTCTGTCAAAATCTATAGCACTTTCATGATCACTTGATTCATCCCCAAAGTCATTGTCCTCCTCTATATCGATTCATTAGGGGGCATCATGGAGACAAAAAGTTTATTGTGATAATCAAACAAAACTTGATGGAGTGCAGTCAAGTGCCACATGGGACATCCAGCTATTTTAGCTTCACAATTTCTTGGTCGGTGGGGTAAGGACCATGCCCTTGGCGTAATATGTAATGAGGCATTACTTGCATGCTTATTCACGAGAAATCTCAGTGACAATGAGTTCCTCAGTTGCATGGGGAGCCTTAATGAATACAAATTCCGATTCTTCCCATGAGTGAGGCAATGTGCATACCTCCATTGCTAAAGGCTTGTTTAAAAGACCTAGGTCTAATCAGTCATAGCTTTTGGCAAGTGTGGTAAACGTGCATCCAAATGCCAAAGGAAACCAACCAAGTCATCCCTGTATTTTTAGCTAAATCTATAGTAGCTAAGGCAAGCATCGATCGTCATTCATAAGAAGGTTTAAAGCTTGCTAGGGGCTAGACTGGACTTGACATCTCAGCAGTGCTAATCTTTGTGGTTGCAACAGCTACTCTAGAGTGTGTGGTTTGGCCTCTCGTGTGCTAAGCTTGGTTTGGGATTCTAACTTTGTGGTGCTAGATGTTTGTGAGGCTTGAGTAGCACTAGCAGTGTTGGGTTGGGTTGGTTTGGAGTTAGCAAGCTACAGTTTCAATTGATAGACTCATTGAGGTTCTGCATGGTCAATGGTGTTGGGCTATAGGGGCTTTGTAGCTTGAGCTTTTTGCGGTTTTAGTGATGCCTAACCTATCATGCAGCTTTGTATACTCGGGCTTGGGGGTGATGTTTGAATAGAGCCGTTGGCCCTCTTGGTTTTAGGCACCCATATCCAAGCATTTCCCTCATAATAGCATTGTGCTTGCAATAAGGTTTGTTAGTGTCTATCGTTGCTTTGTTGCATCCTAGGTTACGAGCATGAGTTCCAAGGTTTGCAAGGTTGTGGTTGTAGTCTCCTTGGCGGAAGTCCTTGATGTTTAGGCACACACTTGAACTGTGGTTCAAGGGCCTTAGCTTTGATCTCAGCAGTGTGCTGACAGTGTGGTGTGGCGGGTCGTGACAAGTCTTGACCACCCTCCTTAGACTTGGCAGTGGGTTTCTCTACCAGTGGCCTAGCGAGATTTGATGGAACTGTGCTGCCCTTGCTGATGAAAGCCATGACTATTCGTATATTGTTGATAGCAAGGTGAATACTATGTGACTCATAGTCGACATTATAGTGTGCTTGCTTTTTAAATAAGCATCCTAACAATGATTCCTGACCAGCATCCTTTGTGTGCGGTAGCACATAAAAGATTATGGACATGATTTCAGACTCGATAGAGAGGCTATGAGTTTGCACTTTCCCAAAAGGGCATATAATCAACCCCCAAATGGGCTAAGTTTGGCATTGGTAGGTTGTAGTTGTGGGCGGCCAATTTGAGTCCAATGATTGTGAGTTAAGATATTGAAATCAGCTTCCTCATCAATCAATGCATCAAAGGTATGTGTCTATTGGGCAGTGACTGTAATGCACATGTAAGCAGGTGCTACGGTCTCTTCATCTCCCTCCTCAATTTTTGTTATTGTGGTGACTCGGACTTTCATAAGGGACTCTAGCATGGGAGGCGCGTGCGGTGGATGCGTGGGAGGGTAGTACTTCTTTATGCAGCTCCTATTGAAGAAGCCTATGCCCTCTCCATCTAGGGTCTCAAGCTCCATATTGCCAGTTCAGCTGATAGTGCGGACTCAAAAAGGCCCTAATCCCCTAAACTTCATCTTCTGTTTATGGCCTTTTATTGAATACAACAACACTAAGTCACTATGTTCGAATTCTTGCTGCTTGACGTGCTTGTCAAACCAACTCTTGCAGGCTGTCTTTTTGCAAATCAGTGCATGGGTACTAGAAGTTGAGTCTCTGATAAGCGTTCTAGCTAGGCGCTTCGTCCAAGCCTCCTTTCTGTCACATCTCTCTTGGATGGCTACTCCTAGACTCGGGACAAAGAACTCTATAGGTAGAATGGCTTCAGTCCCATAGGTTAACTTGAAAGAAGTCTATCCTACCATCGTTTTAAGGCTGTTTGATAGGTCCATAAGGCTGCCATCAGTTTGTTGTCCAAGTCATTGTGTGAGGCAGAGACTACTTTTGTTAGGACATTCACTAAGATCTTATTATTAGACTCAGCCTAGCCATTCATCGTGGAGCTATTGATTTGCTTGTGGGAGAAGGATACTCATTCGAGCATCAAGGTAAACTCACTACACCCTAGTAGGATCAAAGGTGTATCGGCTAGGTGAGAGATAGTCATTTGTGCTCACTTGAAATGCTTGAAGCAATAACGGTCCGTGGGTCTTGGCAGATGAGCGTGAGCTCCCACCACACGCAATAAGCCTTCAAGCCCATAACTGGAAAATCACTGAAGCAAAAAGCCATGGCAAGTATGTAGCCACGTGAGCTCATTTCCAAAGGCTAGAGATCAACAAAAACATATCTAGGCATAGTAACCAATGACAAGTATTAATACATCAATGTAATATCCCCACAGTATCTGTAGGCATCCAATACATAACCTTCACAGTGAATGCTTGCTTCCCACCACAAGTATTACAACAAAGAACCCTTCAAGAATTGAGTTAAAAAAGGTCTAATTGATCCAAAATCCTTTCATGATTGTCAATACATCATCCGAGCATTGTAAACTTTTCCCATAAGCATAAATAGAGCATTTAACACGTAGGTACTTGCTCTCCAAACAGTGAACAATGGGTCTATTGTTCTGAACTATAGAGCAATGGTTAATCTAAAGCTCTTCAATTGATGCTAAATACGAAGCTAAAGGAAGCCAAAAAGACCCCCAAAGATTGGGCAAAGCATCGGGAAAAGTAGCAGGAGTAGCAAGGCAACCCCCTAAAAATGTGCCAAAATTTGTGGGGATTGCTCCTAAGGCTCTGCTTGCTATGGCTGATCCTCTAGGCATTATAGGGGAGATTTGGACTCAAGTTTGGGCCTTTTAATTTTAGAGAGAGAAAGCCTCTCAACTAATAGGAGGAGAGCTACCATTACGATAAAATAGGGTTTTTCCAATTTTGAAGTCTTTTATCTCATTTTTATAGATTTTTTAAAAGAAGCATTTTTAGGTATTTTTGGAGCATAAATTCATGGAGGTGCAAGAAACAAGAGGTCCTGGTACAATTAAATACAGTAGATGGAGACATCTCTTGTCAGTCTCGCACAACCTTGCAATATCCCAATCATTTTCTTGAAATCATTGAATAATACACACAAACATTTTCCCTCCAATGTAGTATCCCTCCATTTTTTCCAAAAAAACTCAAATAGTTCAGCAAAGTGCATGATATCCCTTCATTTTTGCACAAGATTTTCTATTCTATTCTCTCTTTTCACTCAGTTTCTTCTTCTATTTCATCTTCTATGTCAATGGAAGCCGCATGTCCTTAGCGTCCCTCCTCTTCTATCAAAGCAATCACAATCTACAACATTTTGATCTTGACAACAATGGGTGGATTCCTACTACCATCTCTATTGGTAGTTGGATTATGTTGCAGATACAAGGAATAGAAGATGATGTTGAAATGAATTCATTAACACCTACAAGGGGCAAGTCAAGGATTTCAAGGTTGAAGGATCGAGGAAAAAAATCAAGGAGGTGTTACACAACATGTGTATATGCACTTAGGACTACATTTGTAAAACTGGCCTATTGACGTGCCACGCCATAGACCAAACTATAAGTTCAAAAAAAATTCAATAGGATCGAAACCAAGTTTTTATGTTTTAGAAATTTATTGATGTCTTTTTAAGGTCATAGATATATATACATCAGACCTTGAAGACTAGCAACCTATCAAAAGCATACTTGGAATCTTTGATTCCATTCACGGCTCTATTGGCGAGCAGTTGTACAAAGCGACCTCTAATAGGTCATTGGCCAAGGATGGGGTTTTTTTTTAATGAAAATTTTTACAATGCACCATTAAGCATAACAAGATTTGGATCTCTCAACCCTCTTCCACTCCTAGCATTGGATAGTGCAAAGTGGCCAATCCCGTAAGCGGAAACATGTGAAACTTATAGATTAAAGATTTATGCAGAGATTCAAAGATATCTATGGCCTAATATAGCTAGCAGACAGGTGAAGATCACAATCTTCATGCTATTACATGTTTTTGTGGAATTTTTTTATAATGAGGAAGTTCAGAAAACAACATCAATGTTCATATGCAAATCGGAGAAATGTATGGACTTCCTGGGTCAACAAGCTAGGATATAAAAGAATTGTGTGGGATTATGTCCACAATGGAATGGAAATCTATTGTTTGCAAATATATGATTGCATCACAAAATTTTATTCCAACTTTCTATAACATTATATGGCATTATGTGAATGGAAAGATTGTGGCAATTGATAAAGACTTACAAGATGATGTTGATAATATTGTGATGATGTTGGAGGTTTGGTTAGAGGATGAGCTCTTAACGATGCTCAACATAAGGGCAAATGTATCGTTATGTCAAGTGCGAATGTACCTAATGAATGAGGGCCTAAATATCCCTGCTACTTATTTGTTCAAGTGCAATCGTTACAAGGTAAATAGAATATGTAATCCAAAAGTGTAATACATTGTCTAATATACATTTTTCATGTTTGCAAATAACATGAATCATGGTGAACCTTATGTCCAGGTGCCCTAGAGAAAAGAGAGAAATACTTTATGTAAGGACATTCACACTACACAAGTTTTCTTGTTGCCTCAATAGTACAAATGGAAATATAGATGCAAAATTGTAAGAAGGACGAAAAGTGATATAAAAATTATTTCAATTCCATTTCCAATTATGGCAATTTGATTACAAAAGCTCTGAATTATGTACAAGATGAATACTATAATTTTGGCATATTTACAATGCATCCTCTCTATATCATAATTTTCCAAATAATTGGTGCCATCATCATCTAAGTCAATGGCATTGGGATGGGGATATGGCTTTTTGACTCAAGGTTTTGGGCATGGAGCTGGAGGGTCATACGTAAGTAGTATTGAGAGATTTCGATGAGAAGCGCAGTTCATTTGATTTTCAACCATCTCTACTCTAAACACAAGAAGGCCGTCATCTGTATAAGTTGCTAAGTGCTCACCCTACATAAAATCATATAAATGAGACTAAATATGAAAGTTATGGCTATGCAAGGTTAAGTTAACAAAAAGTAAACTTACATCATGTTACCCAAGTAGATGTTCAAGGAGCATTTTTGCATTGTAGTGAACTCTCCATCTGCAGCTATGGCCATCACCCTGCGTTGGCACTCTACAAAGAATAATTCTTGTGTGGTCCAACATTTCATGGTCTTGAACCACTGCCTCAAAGTCCTTTACTAGCTTTTCCAAAGAACTATTTTGGTAAAGGAAAACACAGTTAGTGTTTTTCTTTATCCCCCTCTCCCTCTCCCTCTCCCTCTCATGGAACTTATTGCTTCACATTGTCATGGTATCCTTTAGTTGAGTTGGTTAGAAAGCATCCCCGTGTGGGAAAATCATAAACAATTAGACTCCAATGAGATCTACAAGGTAAGGAGGACAATAAAGTTTGGCGATTAAAAAATTATTTGAGATAAAAGAAACATACCAAAAAGACCTTACCTTTCATGGTATGCCATAAACAAATGTTGTACGAGATCCAAATTGCAATCTTGGTAGCACAAGCACACATCCAAATACGATGTTCTCTCCCGGGTCAAAAATGTCGATAAGAGAGAATCTATGAAGAAAATCTTCTCTTAAACATCAAAGGGAAGGTTTACAAGAATTAAGCTTCAAAAGAAAATAAATAGTAAGATTTAGGCCACATGCATACAAGGAAAACATGCAAAATTTTAGAGTTTCAAGATACCTTAAGACTACGATCATTACATGATCATTGACCTCCTTTTGAAGGTCTGAGAGGACTCAAATATCCTCCTTGCTAAAGCAGATGGCACTGAGGTGCTGCTGGTGTGGCATCCTTAGAGGTAGTACAACATCAAAAAATGGACTCAACATCTCAAGCGCCTCACAATTGTCCTCATGCATGCCAACATGCCTCTCTCTTTTCTACATAGTCTCTCTCTCAGCCTCGATCTCCCTGGCCTCCATCTCATGAGCCTCCATTTCTTCCCGGGTAACCTTCTGGATATTTATCATGATGTTGTGAGAATTCAAGGGTGTGACATTAGCAACCCTCACCTCCTTGCTCTTTTTGAGGGGAGAGATCTTTAAAATTCCCTTCATCTTCTGGTCTGTAATGCCTTGTGGACTAGCAACTTATCGTATCTGAACATGAATAACTTGAGGGATGTGAAGTCCCTAGGCATCATTGTCACCTTATGGGTATGAGTTGCCAAAAAATTCTACCATAAAGTCCTTGGCAGCTTCATGTAGGCGAGGCATGCAAGCAAAAGTCCAGGTCATTTGTTTCGCATATATCTTTAACAATCCTAGTAAATGGCATATTCACAATTGCAAGGTCATGGCAGTTCATGATCCTCCTTAGCTCTTTAAGGACTAAGGCATGTTTGTTGGTACTGCTTAGTATGTAAGGGGGTCATCCTCTTCTCGGAACCGAACCACTGCTTTGCAAGCTTGGGCCAAGGGCCGATGCATTATCCTACACATTCTGCTCAGAGGATGCTCCCTGCTATGCAATGTGTGGGTCTCTGGACGATACTACCCTCACTATCTGCTTTGTTATAGCCATGTCTACAAAAGAATACAAACATAGTAATAGAACTCCCAATGAGGAAAGGGTGAAAAACCAGAGAAATGGGATAAAAGAGAGAGGGGGTCCCAAAATTAAGAGCCACCCCCTATCATTGTGCAAGAAACTGCAAAACGTGAGGGGGGTCCAAAATTAGGAGTCCCCCTCCCCTCGCAGTGTGTGTGGAGCTGGAGGAAACTGCACAACACGAGAGCAGGAGGCACTACATTAGGAGGCCCCCACCCTTGTGTTATGCAGCTTCTGACCGCCCCGGGAAGAACGGCACAACACAAGGGTGAGGTCACAACATAGGAGGCCTCCCCCTCCCATTGTGCGACTCTTGACGAGGTGGGGGAGGACCGCACAATGCAAGGGTGGGGGGTTGCAAGAAGGGTGGGGGGTTGCAAGATTGGGAGGGCCCCCTTTGGATTGTGCAACTCCCGTTAGGGGATGACACGATGCGAGGGGGGGGCTCCTCACGTTGTGTAGGACATGGGTTGGCACAATGCGAGGGGAGGGTGCTCTTGTAGCTCATTATTACGACCATATCGCATGTTGTGCGGACTTCGCATGGGGAGAGACTCGCCATCATAGATGAGCACTGAGAGCTATGGAGTTTTGAGAGGCTTGCAACGTGCTATGGAGGTTTGAGAGGTTCGAGAGGCTTGCAACATCCAAATTGAAAAATCAATCAACTATCAAATTTTGTGTCATATATGATGCTTATATGTGCGAACGTCACTCGATGCCACATTAGCAAGAACATGCACCCACACATGTCAGAATTAAAAGTGCATGCCATGTGTCCGCCCCCACCGTGGTCCCTCTGCATGTGAAGAAATGAGTGAGGCACCATGTGTCCACCAACAAGGCTCATCGCATGTGCCGTAGTGAATGCATACGTAGTCACCACATGTGCAATACTCGAGGCTATAGCTGAGCCAGGAGCATATTCGCCCCCATGTTTTTGCACTCACTTGCTCCCTCTATCGCTCTACTCTCTCTCCCTCCCTCCCTCCCCCTTGGCTCATGTTGCTTGATCAAAGGCCCACTCTCACTCTCTATCATCCTAAGGTGTGGCCCCCATTGCACTCTCTTTTGGACTTCTATTGTTTTGGTATAGTATATTGTACCCTCCCCCCCCCCCCCCTTGATCTTTGGAACCACAAAACACAATGAGGGGGGTTTCAAAATCTCAAGGGCCCTCGTGTCGCGTGTTGTGCAATCCCCCCTCCAAAACCACCACCAAGGACCAACACAACGCGAGAAGAGGGCCTCAAGATTTTGAACCCCCCCCCTCTCGCATTGGGTAGTCCCCCCGTCCCAACACAAGGACCAGCATAACACGAGAGCAAGGCCTCAACATTTTGAAACCCTCCTCCCCTTGCATTGTGCGGTCCCTCGTCCCAAAATAACCACCAAGGACCAGCACAATGCAAGGGGGGCTTCGATGTTTGAATCCCCCCCCCCCTCACGTTGTGGTTTTCCTGACCACATCCCAAACCACCAAGGACCCACACAACACGAAGGGGGGGGGGGGGGGGGGGGGGCGCTCAAGATTTTGGGCTCCACCCCTCATGTTGTGCAGGTCCACCTCGCCCCAAACTGCTATAAGAAACCCCCCAATGCCAGGAAGGGCCTCGAGGTTTTGAAAAACCCCCCCCCCCCCCCACGTTGTCCAAGTCCTCCTTTGTCAATTGGTGTTTCTCATATAGTTTTGTTTGTAGATATGGATGCTACACATGTGCAACATATGGACGGGACTCCTGAGCCTGTGAAGAGTGAAGCTAGTTCTAACGCTCCAGCACAAGAGCATGCTAGTATTGAAGGCACTCCTAGCACTCTGACACAAGAGCCTAGGAGGAGTGGACGCTATCTTGAGGATATGCTTGTAGATTTCTTTGGTCGAGTGGGACAAGAACATCTGCTACCACAAGTATCCCATGTATTTTCTATCGTTGCCTCTACGGAGGAATGGATCAAGGCCTCGCAAGTCTACCTCGAGGGACATGAGGCCACTTTTTTAGAGTAGACGTCTACTGGAGAGGTTCATATCGGGGGCCTGTAGTATGTTCACATGAATGATGCCTTTGCTGATAACCCCAAAAGGAAAAGGTTCTATAGGGTAGTGCTAAGGCTTCCTAAGGGCATGAAAAAGTCAGATCTACAATGCCATGCACACAATCAAAAGTGACGTCTCATCGAGTACTTTCACGGATTTGTATGCTTTTTGCATGTGTTGCTAGGGGATGAAGGAAAAGAGCTTGTCCAAGACCTAGAAAATACACAACAACCCTATGAAGTGGAGACAAAGAGAGTGCAAGAGGTTTCACAGCTAGTAGATGTGGCCAGTGAAAGGGAGTAAAGTGCTCAACTCGATGTTGAAGCTTTGAGAAGAGAGAACACAAAGGTGGTGGGTTCTATTGTTGAGCAAGAGCTTCCTTATCTAAAAGCATTTTAAAGTGTTCAATTGATGCCTCCATACTTGAAGTCGTTTCTTCATTGCGTTGTAGGATATCCATGTATTCACAATAAAAAATGTTTAGTTATCATAAATTATTTTACAAATACTTTATGAGATGGTGAAAAAAGTAACAAAGAGCTTACTTACTTCACTGCATGTATTATTTTCTTAATACCACCGCTTTGTAGCTTCATGTCTTGAATATTTTGAAGTTTATTGCATCATTTGCAAACCCCCAATATTGTTTCTTTAAGCCTCAATTGATCTCCCTGTTTCTCCAACTCTATAATAGTCTTGCTTACATTACTCTAATGTTTGCCTCAAAGAGGCATTCTCCTTCTCTAAGAAATCTCTTTCTAACTTGATACATTGCTAATGGCATCCAAATGTTGAGTGTATCCTAATAAGCGGCCATTATAACCATTTCCAACAAAGCTTACTAAGGATGTAATATCCTTGAATGAAGGCACAAAGTTATGCAAAGGATCTTTTGGATACAGCTTCCCATCAATCCATAGATTAATATTCCTCTTTCCTTGCAATTTACAAAGTTCTGTGGATGTAGAAGACATGAGACAAGGTTTGTTTTTCTTACTTAATGGCTCATACTCATGATCAAGCTCGACATGGAGGTGATGTGCCTCTCTCCTGTATCTCTTCGATGATGATCTAGACACTGTCGTCTCCCTTTGTGATGTTGATTCCACCCCAATCATCTCCATTTGTGGTGTTGATTCTATCCCAGCCATCTCTATTTGTGATGTTGATTCAGCTTCATCCATCCTTGTTTGCGATGTTTGTGAAGTTGCTTTCAAAAAAATAAGGGAGAATACATGAAAATCTTCCAAATGTAATGTGGTAGTCATAACTTAGGGCTTCACATAGTCTTTTGGCTCGTCTTTTGATAAAAAGAGACTATGTCATTAATTCCAATCGATTCAAATATGAGCCATCAAGTTTTTAGCATTGGGCACTTAATTCCAAGAATTGACCTCTAAACCCTTAATTAAATCTAATTGACAACTTAAAGACTACGGGCTAATTTGTGTATTTTGGAAAAAATGAAAAAATCTAGAAAATTTTGATTTTTAAGCCATTTTTATTATTTTTAATTACCTTTCTCTATGCTGAGGTGGAATTTCTTATAAGGCCCAAACTTGGGCCAAACTTTGGGAGATGATTGGAGAGAGAGAGAGAGAGAGAGAGAGAGAGAGAGAGAGAGAGAGAGTGTGTGTGTGTGTGTGTGTGTGTGTGTGTGTGTGTGTGTGTGTGTCCAAAAGAAGTATAAACTTCAACTAGGCTTGGAGAGATATACATAACAAAACTAGTCTTCATGCTTCTATATTACATCACAAAGTTTAGAGCATTACAATGTAACAACAGGAAGGGTCATAATTTAGGATCTATATAACTACATAGCTAGATGAATAAACATGGCACATGAGAAGATGTGTGTGTGTGTGTGTGTGTGTGTGTGTGTGTGTGTGTGTGTGTGTGTGTGTGTGTTAAGTTTGGTCTAACCCCTCAAAAATATGACAAATTGATAATATGAAAATTTTAAATTGGTAACACAAAGGTCGACTTTGAGACAACAAGGGCATCAAGTTTGGGCTTAGAATGATTTGGTCCAAGTTTGAGCAAAAGTATGAGGCACAAAATTTTCAAACCAACCAAATAGAGCTAACTACATTGCTTCTGCAACCATTTGAGAATCTGGAATAAGCGTTGAATATATTGGAATACTTGATTAGTTAAGTGCCATGGCTAAACATACATGTTGTTGTAATACTTGTGGAATACGTATGATTGAAATTGAAAGTTCTTCTTAAGCATTTACTCTTGTTAGTTGTTGACACATTGTTTGATTTATTCAGAACTTTGATTTATGAATAGATAGGCAATTGATTGATTGCTCAATTTTGCACTCCTATTTTTGCAACGTATTTTGGGACATATATGAGACTTCATACAATTTGCTTATTGTTTGCATTTTCAAACTCATATGTTGGATTCTTGTATTGCTTTTAACATTGTGCCCACATTCATTAGATTGCACATTGATGGGGAAAATCTAGATATTGCATTAAAAGAGAGACATGAAAAGTTCCTTCTAAGAAATTTTTGGATTCTCATAGTGTGGTGGTATACTCATCCATAATCTATCCTCATTCTTGCAAGCTTTGATTGTGAGTGTTTAGATATGCATAAAATTTATTGTCCCCAAATGTTTGTAGAACTAGTTCGTGGCCACATGCTCAAGGTTGATATTGCAAACTCAACCATTTTTGCATTGATTAAGCCTTAAATATTGATCACCATTAGTAATCCACTTTATTGAAGTGACAATTGACTTTACTCTTAGATCTAACATGAGATAAACTCATCATGCATTATATTTTGTTTGAAATCCTACATTACCAATAGTATTTCGACATGCATGTGATTTGCTTTACATAATGGCTAAACCACCTTACAATGTACATTCCACCTGCACGTTTGTTGGATCCTTATATTGTTTGGCATTATGACCGTTCAAACCACCTTACATTGCACATTGTTGGGGAAACTAGAGAAATAGAATCGCTTTATCAGAAGAGCAACATAAAAAACTTCATTCTCAATGCACACACCATGTTGGATTTTCATAATGTATGGTTTGTCATTAGTCTTGCAGCCTTCCTTTGCAAATGTTTAGATATGTAAAAATCTATTGTCCCATTTGTTTGTGTAACCTCTAGCTCTTGGCCATAGGTACAAGATTGATATTGCAAATTGGTAATCCTAGCCTTGATTAAGCTTCTCCTATGTTGATCGCCATCAGCAATCCAACTTTTCCAGGTGGCAGTTGACTTGGTTTGTGGGCTTAACATGAAACAAACCCATCTACATGTATTACATTATATTAAGAATCATCAATCAATTAGTTAGTTTGCAATAGCATTTGCATGCACTATACCATACAGACAAGTCCCTTGGTACAATAACACCTTAAAAGGTGATATTGTTGCATGTGCAAAAAGTTCTCTTTGGATAACGCAAAGGTAACGAACGTCTTGGGTTGTTGCAGCCACCAGCGTCTTATCCTGCTGTCTTGCTCTCCCTTGCACTCATAAGTTTCTGCTTATCCCATTCATGTTAGCTATGAAGGGATCATTGCCCTTTGACCTCTTCTCATTAAGTTCTCTTGAATAATCCAAAGTTAGCAAGGCTCTCGGCTATTTGCAGCTATTTAGTGAGTGCGTTTTCCCATTCATCCTGCTCTCTTGCACTCATGATTCTTAGTGCATCCTACTCAGCTATGGAGGGGATTATTGCCCTCTTTCTTCTCATTTAACTCTTTTGGATTGCTTCTCATCCCCCCTCTTTGTTTTTGCTTGTTTATGATGGATGAGAAGATGGATGAGAAGATGTAACAGCTTTGAGCACCAGGTTTAGAAGGAAAAAGGGCTGTGTTGCTATGATAACAAAAGAAAATAACCCGAGGAAGAAGATTAAGATTGAGTAAAGTAAGAGCATTCATGTCAATAAGTCAATATATGATAATAAGACTGATGAAGGAAGCAAAAAGCTGGTCATGTAGCTTAAGGCAATGGAACCCATTTCAGTGGCATCTAAATGATTCTCTCTGTCATCAAAGACTATATAACATGCGAAGCATCAACTCAGTTTGATTCTTGTTATTTTCCCCTTCTTTGGGTCTTCCTCCAGGAAAAGAAACCAACCTCCCTGCACAAGTCATGAAATTTTGACGCACACTTCACACTTTGTGCCACACTACCTGCTACACATAGATCATAACCTAGCCAAGTTCCAGCTCAATACCCAACTGTCTTCGAGACAAGCAACAAGAAATGCGCTTAAAGTTACCAAGAGCTTCACTTGCTGAAAATCCTGCGCCTTGCTGTACAATTCAGGAGCAAACCTTTAGAGTGAGTCTTCAACATGTAATATATGCACTTTGTTGTACACTTCAGGAGTGCACCTTTAGAGAGGATCTTTAGCATGTAATCTTACTTTTTCTTAGTGGCATCGTTTGACCACGTCTTCAATGGTAACCCCAAGAAAAAGGTCTAGTTTGACGATTTATATAAGCCACGTTTGTGCAGTAGCTAGCCAAAATTCCAAATGAAGAAAAGTTTTGTTCATTTGATTTGCCCTGCACACTCAGTGCCCAATGCATTGTACATGGCATAGTTTGTTGCAAAATGACTGCAATATTCCATTGACTACTTTGACAACATGCTTTAAACAGTCAGAGCTTGAAAGGATGCATGATGATATCCTATTCCAGTATCTTGAATACCTTTGGAACCTCGCAATCTCGATGCATTCTGCTGTGTAGGTTCGGAGCAGAGTATATGGCCTGTCCATGGGACACAATGTATACAGTGGAAATGTGAACCACCCAAAGGAAGCTTTTAATGTGACTACCCAGTCACAATGGTCTCAAAGAATATTTTGGCCTTGATTGACCCAGAGTTAAAAAATAATGTACAAACATTTTAGCCTGGAAGCTATTCGCGCACATACTTCATCAAGTCATCTCTTGACTGAGTCCGCCTACTGGATAGTTGAGAGCCTTTGAGAGAAACCTTCTCATACGATCCAGAACCTGGTAGTGGCGGCCCTGTCAATTCCACAATGGGCGTGCTTACACTTGAAACTAGAGACCCAAACCTGAATTGTTGGTCTTGCAATGTCCCTGGGGCAGGACTGTGAGGTGTCTTATACTTCCCCTCTCCTACACAAGTTTGAGAAATGTTAGAATTCCTTGGAACCAAACATGTGACTGCACGAGAAAACAGCTTGAAGCTTAGTGGTGAAAACCTCACCATTCCGAACTCCATTGTCACCCCTGTTCAGCACCAGGCGGATAGGGGAGAGAAAGGTTGAAGGCAACCGTGGAGTACCCAAACTAGACTGAGTAAACAGTGGCAAATAAGGCTTCCTCCAGAGAAGTGAAGCACAATTATGTAAATATGTTACAGAAAAAAGCACCAATACCATCCCCAGCAAAAGGAAAAACGACAATAAGCCTGTATCAGCAGTAAGAAAGCTGAGACTTGCAGCAGAACTAGTCAGGCCACTTCTCCTTGGAGCAGCACCTTTCATTTTACTGGGAACAAATGCTCCAGCTTCCAACAAAGCTGCACCAAGAGTCCAAGTCATGTCGCCAGATCCAACAATAATTTGTCCATCTTTCAAATGTAGCCCATCCTGAAGAAGGGAAACAACATAAGGTGCCCGGAAGCAGTAATGTTCCACAAGCGGTTGAGGTACAACACTATCAAAGGCTTCCTTCCAGGGCATTTTACAAAATCGCTCACCCTGAACCATCAATTGGTCAAAGTTTGCATTAGGAAGCAAACCAAAAAACTTGTACACCACGAAGAAGCCTGACAAGGCATAGAACTGCCCAATGGGCTCAGGTTGATGCTTTCCGAGAGCACAAGGAGGATCTAGACATTCCTGACCGTGAGATAAAGACACATTACTGATAATTGAACTTGCAAGTGCTTTACAGGCTTCCCAATCTGGCTTGCCAACTAGATTGATCCCCACATGGAGACCTGCAGAAGCTGTCCTTGATATCCCATCTGGAACTGCAGCAGAAGATCCAGCTATACAGCGAGAGCACTTGTATGGCCCTTGATATCCTGCATGCAAGCATGGATGATGCACTTCTACAGGCCTAACTCTTGTGTCAACAGCATTGTTGCTCTGCATCTTGCCCCAAAGAACTTTCACTGACTTATCAAAGGCATCATTCAGACCAAACCCTGCGTGAGATAGTGCATAGAGATGATGTTCAGTGGAGCCCACTGTCAAGTTTAACCCATATTCCCTGTGTCCAACCTCATCTGTCCCAAAAGTTACTTGTAAAGAAGAACCACCCAAGTCAAGAGCACCAAAAGTCAATTGCTGAGGGCTTTGACTTAGCCTACCAAGTTTGTAATTCAAGGCAACCCATCCATAATATGCCTCTTCAACACCAGAAATAACTTTCACCCAACTCCTCTTAGACGAGAAAGGAGATTTCTCTATGACGGACCAAGCTTTCTCAAGCAGCCACTCAGCATCATCATTGGGCAGTCTACGCATGCCTGCTGTTGCTAGTAGAAAAACAGGAGTGCTTGAGTGGGCAGATGGAGCAACCTGTGTTTTAGCCCATTGCAGCAAAGGTTCAACAGCCATCCTGACGCCAGACTCGTTTCTAAGGAGCTTGTCTAAACCAGGTTCTGTTTCCATCCGCAGATAAGCCTTTTTCCAGCCAGTTTTTCTGCTGCGTAAAGTTTTTAACACCTGTGGGTAATTGGGATAGACGACAACTGGCAATTGATCAGAACCAGAGGAGCCTCTGTATGACCATGAATAAACCTGAACACGAGTACCAGTGCTCCCGCAATCGAGCACAACAGCATACTGAAGTTTCTCTGGCCCCCAATGCAACTTCCACCAATGCACGCTAAAGTACATGAGGCCAACCACACTTAGCAACAATAAGACTGCTGCCATTTTACACCACCAACTTGATCGCCAGTGTACAGCCTTTGCTGCGCTGTTCTTTGAAACCTTGGAGGAAAAAATTGAACCATCTCTATGAATATGGTAAAGGGACGACTGTGCCTGATGCAAATCACCACTCGATAGGACTGTTGCATCATCTTTATCGACAGTAATTCTGCTGTATGAAGAGAAATCCTGCAGCGAAGCGGAGGGCCTCATGGCACTGCTGTGGCTGTAGTCCATCCATGGATGTGCGCTTCCATTTCCAACAGAGGGCAGATTGGAATAAGACACTGATGAGGATATCTTCGATGATGATGAGAAAGGATTCAAAGCAGCAGCCGCCGCAGCTGCTATGTTCCGAAAACCCATGCTACATTCCTGTACTCAAGGATGTCCCCGTCTATTGGAGGAGGGAGATTATAATCTGTACAGCCATAACCTACAAAGCGATTACGAGAACTGTTCAGAAACACTAGGAGTGAACAGAAAAGCTAGAACCTCAGGTTTTATCATACTAACAACAGAATTTACAGAACAAGGGCAGCGTCTCAGATTTTATCAAACTAACAACATGATTTACAGGGGAAGGACATTGATTAGGGACCAGATCTCCAGATCGCAGAACAAGAAGCCGGCGCAAGAGCGAGCTCGCTCTATGGCATCCTAGCCAAAACGTGGCTTGACAATGAAGATCTGGTGAGGCAGCTGAGGCCACAGATCAGGGCCGTGTAGAAGGCACAGGACAATGCTGGCCCACCGGCACATACATACACACAGAGACCAAGCAAGGGCAAGGCATAGAAACAGAAATCGTATAAAATTACGAACCTGAGCATATGGGAATGCAGAGAAAGCAGGGCGATCCGGGGGGCGGCGCTGCCGGCTCCTGCCGTGTGCTGGGCAGGGCAGAGGGATTGTGAGGAGGATGCTGCTGCGTTTTTGGTTGTGCCGAAGAGTGGGACAATGACAGAAGGGTGCGGCAGAGAGAGAGCTCTTCCTTCCTGTTCTCCGCAGTCGAGTCAAAGAAAGGACAAGCAGGAGAAGAAGAGGAAAGAACTGCCGATGATGGGTACCTAGCAGGACTTGATGCGAGACAAAGAGAGAGAGAGAGAGAGAGAAGGGCGCCTTTGTTCGCAGTCAGGGCCGACTCCAAACTCCCAAATCCAAAATTGTTGCCGAGGCAACGTCTCCAAAGAGAGAGAGAGAGAGAGAGAGAGAGAGAGAGAGAGAGAACGGATCAATGGCAGGGTAATTCTTTTTTCCTTGTATTCACATCTCCAAAGGAAACAGTCCAACAAAAGCTTCACAATATCCTCCACATTAGCCTCTCTGTCATTATTATCATTATTACATAGAGTAGAAAATACCAAAGGATATCTTCCACGAAGAGTAGAAAATTCCCCCAATAAAAGACCTTCCCTATCCGCCAAATTTGACTAAATAATCTATTTTTATGTTTTCTTAATGCTGGGTCGGTGCCAGTGGTTTAGCTCCGGAAAAGCTTAGGGAGCTTTAAGGCTTCGAAATTTTAACATACCTTTTGTTTTTCGGGGAGGACGGCTTTTTATGTTGAACCTTCCTTTCCGAGTGGTAAGACCAAAAGATAGAAATCATTGAAGCCAACATCCTTGTTGGTTCAAGAAAATTTGCTTGTCATACTTTTGTTCCTTGTCTTCTTTAGAGTTATGTTCAATACATTCTTCAACTAACTTTGCTTCTTGTACTACCTCAGCTATAGCATAATCCCATCTCCATTTACCCGGTTTTGCACTTCACAACTCTAGTGTGTTTCATATGGAGAGTGCATATACATCCTAGTAAATGCACTCTCCATACAAGAAGATAGAAATCATTGAAGCAAAAGCCATTGTTGGTTTAAAAATGTGTTTGTCATACATTTCTTCCTTGTCTTCTTTAGAGTTATGTTCAATATATTCAATGCATTCATGACTAACATGTGGTTTTGTACTACCTGAGCTATAGCATAAGGCCACTTGCGTAAAGATAGTTTGCCCTTCAAAGTCCTACTATGTTTCTTATGGAGAGTGCACTTATATCTCAATGTTGACTCCTATTTTCATGTTTTCTAAATGTAAAACATAAATTATTGTGACACGTAACCATTGTTTGATCCTAAAGGGTTCACAAAGGTATGCATGTCTTCAATGGGTGTGTTACCCACTTTTATGGAGATCTGATTAACCTAGAAGTGAGTCTAGAAGTAGCCATGCTAGTCATCAAGTAGTAGATACATATTAGTCACATCCTGAGGAGTAGTCTATGATACAAAAACCAAAGAAATGCTTAGACTTAGATGAACCTTATTAAGAATCATTATTGTTTAATGTGAAAAGGCATTATATTATGTATATACAACATCTCTACGAAGATGATGTTAGCTTTACAAGCAGTTTCTTGACTAACATAGAGGACTTGGTCTTTTGCCCCAATACATTAAAAAGGACAAAACCCTCAAAAGCTACTTGAGGTGCTAGAAAGTCCCAAACTCCAAACCTATTGTATGATGTCCAAAAAGAATTGCATTTCTACATAGCAAATAGACCTACATAGAATAGCCCTTAAGACTACCCATACTCTCTAAGACTCCTCATTCAAATTCCCTTAGTATTCAACCACATCTTGCTTCAAGTTCCAGATGTGATAGAGACCAACATTTTCCATTGTCTTCATCTGCATATCCTAGCACTTTATTACCACCCTATAATCCCACAATAGATGCCTCACTAACTCCTCTATGTCGTGCTCTACAAGGTCAATGTTGAGACCAATAGGCATACTCTTATTGATTCAAAAGCGCTTGATGCACAAAGCCACGGCTATCTCTCACCTAGCCTACTCACATGCACACATGAATTTGTGACTCAATGTGATGTAGTGAGGAAACTTACCAATACTTACCACATCGTTATCATTCACATCAGCAAGCCACGCTCCACGATCTTTTTCATATTTTATATACATGATTATTAGGGTTAAGGTTTCCCCATTCCCCTTGGGTGTCTAGCCCACTTTGTGGCTACATTATGAGTCTTCTCTCGATTATACCATCCCTAGCTAAAAATAGAATAGAGCTTCTTTATTTTTGTTATGGGAGTCTCCTACTATTGCTATAAATTGCAAAGGATCAAGCCCAAATCTTGGATCTATAAAATAGTAATTCAAGTAATGCAACTACTTTGTGATGTACAAAATCATAGTGCAACCGCTAACAATGATCCTTGGATTGTTGTACCACAATGTAAAAATGTAATCTATTAGTATTGGCCTATTATGCTTTTGCATTGTTGTTTTTTATGGATAGCGTTACCCTACTCCTAGATGAGTGTTGATCTCATGGCACTCATTGTTGTCACAGGTGGCATGCTTTGGCTTGCACCAAATATGTGGATGTAAGGAACAATAAAGTGTTGTATTTGAGGAGTCTTTGTGGTATTTGTTGATGAATAATGCTTTCATGCACTTGTAAGTTATGGTTAGAGTGGTGGTAGGTGACAATATTGCTAAAATTTATGACCTAGGATGTCATGATTTGCATGGTGGGGGGGCTTACTCAAGCTATGTGCCCAACATACACAATACACACAAGGAGAAGCTCACTCAACAATGTACAAATTGAGATTTTGTTCTTCTTTTACACACTTTTCAATGTACACAAAGTATAGATAAGGTACAACATAAAGAAAAGTGGCCTACTAAGTTAAATAGTGCATGCCAAACTATACTAATCGATTGGCACTAGAACTATGTCAGCATCTAGATAGGTGTAACAAACCAAATACAACAAGTGATAAGTTTGTGACCATGTAAGAATCATAATGACCATTAATATGCTAGGTATAGATGTGCAGACCCATCTAACTAAGCAATACATCATCAATGTCCACATGTGTTATTCTTGCCATCTCAACACTCCCCTCAAGCTCAATTGCATCTCTGCAACTCCAAGTAAGCTTTGAAACTTTCGAAGCTTCTCTCCACCCACTGCCTATCTAGGGACAATTATTCTTTGACTTTTAATCCAAAATAGGCTATCTCTAGTACTGGCTTTAAAAAATTCTAAATATTTTGAATTTATTTTGGCAATCCACAATACAAATCCCATGTTTTTTCTCTTAGTTCTCAGTAAGCATACATTGCCTTAGTCTTATCCTCATGACTATCCTCAGTTGCTCCATCTCTCTTTCAATAACTAAGTTCCCATCATCAACTTTGTCCATCAACTTTTCTTGAGAAGAACCTATCACCTAATAGAGTCATCTTGAGCTTAGTTTAGAGTGATCATTCAACCCTAAAATAAAAAAAGAATCCTTAGTGGGGTGAGGGAAGCAAAAACTAAGCAAGTTTTTCTATTAGGGACACAACACCTAGCAAGCCGCATATAGGAAAAAATATCCAAAGGAAAGCAAATGCTTAGAGACAACCTGGCCATGAACTAAAGGGAGGAAGCCTGCGAGCAAAAGCAAAATTTGTGGTTTGACCTTATACGTGTTAACAGAACCATCTACATTATGCTTAGTTTTATCGATCCACTTATAGCCAATGGCTTTTTTGCCCTTAGGCAATGGTACTGGATCCCAAGTCTTCTTCACCTCTAACATAGTCATCTCCTCATCCATTGCTGCATTCCAATGAGTGTGACCAATAGTATCCTCAAAAGAAGCAGACTCAACATCCTCAACCACCTTTACCACATTGTAACGTGCCCGCCCCTCAAATCCCGAGACACATCTTAGCAGCCCATCGAGAGATCAATCTAGAAGATGCCGCCCGACACTCCCAAGGAATGACACCGAGAGGGGGGGATTCCAAGGCGCCCGCCGAATTGGGGGGGATTCCAAGGCGCCCGCTGAATTGGGGGGGGAGGGGCACTGTTATCGCCAGCAGGGGGAGCTTCTTTCTACCGATGGGGAGGAGGGCGCAGCCTGACAGTCTACCGGGAGGAGGGGGGAGCTTTTTCTGCCCCTCTTTGACCAGCCCCCATGGGCTTTATAGAGGAGGTGGTGTGGAGGGGGGAGGCGACGTCCTCCCGCCACCTGGGGGGCTGCATGCCCCCCTCTCTTTACCACTTCACTCTCTTTCTCTCTCTCCCCACCATGTAGTCGGCAGGGGGAGAGAGAGATGATAAATTTTTTAATAAAAAAATTTGGAAAATTTCCTCCTAGGGGGGTTCCTATGGGGAGCTCGGGGATATTACATCCTCTCCCCCTTAGAGGAATCGAGATGTCCTCATCTCGAAAAGACCTGGGGGAGACAAGCACTACTGGGCCTTAGAGCCTGTGGGTTAGGGCCCATCATGCTTTCGCTGCGCTACTCTGATTACTCAAATTATCAAAATATCAACTTGTCACAACTCATAGGGTTCAATAGGATTTATTCCAAGTACAAGACTTATTACCTCAAGAGGATCTTCTTAGGATATCTAGTCATCCTTAAAGGTTACAACAAGCTCCAAGCCTTCATCATCATGTGGTTCATAATGTGCGCCAAAAGCAGAGTTTAGACGGCTTCGTTTGACCGCACGTTCCTGATTCTCAGGGTCCAACTTAGGACAATCTGTTTGGATGTATCCTAGTTCATTGCAATGGAAACATCGGTGGTTGGGACATCTCTTATGGATGTGTCCTACCTCACCGCACTTGTGGCACCTCTTGTCTTGATCCTGTGAGTCATCTACATCATAGTTGCCTGATTTAAGCTCTTGGACGATTGGATTCACTCGAAGTAATGCATCTTGCAAGTCCGTTGGACGCATTGATTCCAATCGAGTGTTTATGGGTGGATTCAACCCAACATAGAACTTTGACACCTGTTGCGTCATATCCATTTGTGGTGCGTATTTTAAGAGAGAGATGAATTTTGAATAGTATGCATCAAGGTCCAAGCTGCTTTAATTCATAGAATTCGTTCATCTTCTGTGTGCGATAGGTAGGTGGCAGATACCTCCCTTGCACAACTTCCTTAAGCTTGTTCCAAGTGACTGTCCCCTCCGAGATCGCTTGGTCTCTACACCACTGTTTCCACCAAAGTCTCACTTCACCTGTAAGTTTAAGTTTGCCGAGCATGGCTTGGTTAGCAGGTGCCGTTCTTGCTACCTCAAAATAGTCCTCCATGGACTCAATCCAGATCTCGGCGTCCACTTGAACAGTCCTTCCCTTGCCATCAAACTCGGGTAGCCTAATTTGCTTGAGAAGGAACTTCTTCTCTTGCATGTCAGTATTCGTAAGTGCAAAAGGTGCCTGACAGTCAAGCCATACTACTTAGGTTATTTAGGTTATGTTTATGATCTGAACATTAATCAATCATGCATCATTAAGAAGTTTTGCTATGATACCAACTGTAACATGCCCGCCCCTCAAATTGCGGGACACGTCTTAGTAGCCCATCGAGAGATCAATCTAGAAGACGCTGCCCGACACTCCCAAGGAATGACACGAGGGGGGGGGGGGGGAGGGGGGTTTCCAAGGCGCCCGCTGAATTGGGGGAGGGGGGGGCCGCTATTATCGCCAGCAGGGGGGAGCTTCTTTCTACCGACGGGGAGGAGGGCGCAGCCTGACAGTCTATTGGGAGGAGGGGGGGAGCTTTTTCTGCCCCTCTTCGACGAGCCCCCATGGGCTTTATATAGGAGGTGGTGTGGAGGGGGGGAGGTGATGTCCTCCCGCCACCGGGGGGGTTGCATGCCCCCTTCTCTTTACCACTTCACTCTCTGTCTCTCTCTCCCCGCCATGCAGTCGGCAGGGGGAGAGAGAGGGGGTAAAATTTTTTTAAATTTTTTTGGAAATTTTCCTCCTAGGGGGGGTTCCTATGGGGAGCTTGGGGATATTACACATATAAGCACAATGGTGACCTTATACCTATTATAATAGAACCATGTACACTTTTTTTCCCTTAGGCAATGGTATTGGATCCCAAGTCTTCTTAGTCTCTAATGTAGCCATCTCATCATCCATTGTGACATTCCAATGAGTATGACCAATAATATCCTCAAAACAAGTGGACATCCTCAATCACCTTTACCATATAAGCGTAATGGTGAGCTGTATAACCTTCAAAACCAAATCTTTTAATAGGGTATCTGACCCAACTAGACCTGTGTACCACTAGATCACTCAAAGGAGCCTTTACATTACCATGTGCTCTATGTACACCTAATGTCCTTATTAAAGGAATACCAAGCTTATCATCCAAACCCTCTAAATTACTAGAATCTCTATCACATACCAAATGACTAGCAAATGTATCATTACTATATGACACTATCTTCTTGTCTTTGTCTTTACCTGCAACACTAATAGATGCACCTGAAGATGTGGAATTGCTCCTTAGTCTCCCAAACCAAGGGCTAATTGTAGATCAATACCACATGGTGTTTCTTGACCACTAGGGCTCCATGATTCTTGTTTTTCTTTTTGCACAAGGCTATCAGGATTATCATCATCATTCAGTGCATCACTACTAATCGCATATCAAATGCTCATCTCATTAAAAATAACATCTCTACTTACTCAGAACTCACCTGTAATAAGGTTATGACTGTGATACCCTTTCTACTCTAAAGAGTATTCCATGAAAATATATTTTTTAGTCTTTGGATCAAGTGCCTTTTTGCAGCTCATCTAGCACATGAACTTATGCAATATAACCAAACAGTTTCAAGTGTGACACATCGGGTTGCTTGTCTGTAAAGCATTCTTCGGGGGTAATTCCATGAATTGCAGTTATAGGAGTTGTGTTCATAATATAGAGAGTAGCATGAATAGGTTTAAACTAAAACTATTTTGGAAAATTCTTTTCAGCCACCATCAATGCACGTGCACATCTTGTAATATGCCTATTTTGCCTTTCTACAATCCCATTTTACTATGGGATATACTTGCAAAGTAAATTATCTCTTTATCCTATGAGACCTCAAGAAGTCACTTAACTCATTAGAGAGATACTCTACCCCTCCATTTGACCTCAAGTACTTAACTTTCAAGCTTGTTTTTATTTCAATAATAGCCTTGAAAATTTTGAAGTGCTCAAGCACATCACTATTTCTCTTCATGAAATACACACACAACTTTCTTGAATAATCATCAATAAACGTGTCAAAATATTTGCTGCCATCAAGAGATATGTTTTGTCTAAGCCTCAAAACATTTGTATACATAACATTAATTATATTCCTACTCACATCTCTATTACACAAAAAAAAAGTTGTCTTGCCTACTTACTAAAGTGATATGCTTCACACACTTTATGAAATTTTGCAACTCTAAAAGCAGGCCATATCATAATTTTTGAGATAGCAAGCTTAACAAGTGTGGACATTGATGATGGACCACCTGTTTAGATGGGTCTACACATCTATACTTAGCACATCAATGGTAATTATGATCCTCACATGGCCATTGACTTATCACTTATTATATTTAGCTTATTATACCTACTTACAAATGGCATAGTTATAGCACTAGAGATTAGAATAGTCAGTTATGCACTGTTTCACTTAGCATGGTCGCTTTTCTTTATGTTGTATCTTATCTATACTTTGTATACATTCTATTGTGTGTAAAAAGAAGAAGAAGAAATTAGCAAGAAAACGTTTTGGCCTCTATCTCTCCTCTTATGTTCTTGAATGAGCTTCATCTTATGTGTATGGTCTGTGTTTGGTGTAGTAGCTAAAGCAAGTCCCCCCACCACACAATGCATGATATGATATTAGAGTGACGCCTCTTAGAGAGGCTGATTTTGAAGGTTGAAGTGAAGGTGAAGAAGCATGGATCTAAGCAAGTAAGCAAGGGATAAGAAGCTTTCCCATTCTTCCACTCTTTCTCTTAGATAATGCCTATGGAGGCATTGAAAATAGGGCAGAGCAAAAATTTTAGATTGCTATGAGATTTGATATGCAAGCAAATATATATTTTTTTGGCTATGTCTAAGGCTATTTTGGGCCCTATTTAGACCCATAACAGCTTCAAGGTATATTGCAATTTCGATTGTGTTAGTCAAAAGGGGGTACATGTTATGCGTGTTAGTTTGGTAAGCAGGCAAGACAATCTTTTTCACATGCTAGAGATGTCAGTAGAAATATTTTGTGCATACAGATATTTGGGAATCTACACAAAATATATCTCTTGATGGCAGCAAATATCTTGACACGTTTATTGATGATTGTTCAAGAAAGCTATGGGTATATTTCATGAGAAGAAAAAGAGTGATGTATTTGAGTACTTCAAAACTTTCAAGGTTGTTGTTGAAATAGGAAAAAGCTTGAAAATAAAATGCTTGAGGTCAAATGGAGGGAGAGAGTATCTCTCTAATGAGTTTAGTGGCTTCTTGAGGTCTCATGGGATAAAGAGACAGTTTACTTGCAGGTATATCCCATAGCAAAATGGGATTGCAAAAAAGGAAAAATAGGCATATTGCAAGAGGTACATAGGCATTGATGATAGCTGAAAAGAATTTTCTAAATCATCTTTAGTTTGGCACTATTCATATTGCAGTCTATATTATGAATAGAACTCTGTAGAAGCGAGCTCAAGGTCATGGACCACTTATTATTCAAGCGTTTCAAGTGAGCACTAATGGCTACCTCTCACATAGCCGACGTGCTATCCCTCTCTACGAGTGTAGTGACCTTACCTTGATGCGTGATTGAGTTGCTTCCTCTCTCAATAACTCCGATAGCTCATGATTCGTAATCCAAGCTCAAGCATCCTCAAGCCTCTTCCTCCAAGCTCCATTCTCCATAGCCACGTGCGAGACGAGAGAAGAGAAGAGAAGAAGAGAATAGAAGAGAAGGAGGAGGGCTTCTCCTCCAAGATCCCTCACCCTCACACACTCCCTCCCTCAAGCACTCACAAGCAAGCAAGAGAAGAAGAAGAGTCCACTTTGCCACACACCAAAGAATGAGCTTTCATTCACTTTTTAAACTTTATATACAAAACCCTAAATCCCTTTTTGGGCGATCATCCCCTTATCCCCTTTTTCTTACATGGTAGGCCCTTTTTCCCATTGTCCTCCTTTCTTTCTAGCTTAGTCCTACCATGAGGGAGCCTGGAGCTTTTTTACAAAGGTTTTGGTTGTGCCTTTATATTTAAAGGTGCGCCTTCTTGCTTTTGACTTCTTGCGGCTTCCATGGTTGCATCTTGCACTTTCGGTGGGCCCACTCCACTCTCTTATAGGGTGCATTTTCTTTTTTTTCACCTTGCACTTTTCTTCTTGATGCCTCATTTTTCGCTTCCTTCGCTTTGCAATAAACAAACTTCCACACTTGTAGTTCATGGGATGAAGGCCAAAGAATCCTTTACAGGCAATAAGCCCCATGTGTCATACTTGAAAGTGTTTGGTTGTATTGTATATGTTCATATGCTAGATGAGCTATGAAAGAAGCTTGATCCAAAGACTGAGAAATGTATTTCTATTGGATACTCTTTAGAGTAAAGAGGGTATTGATATTATAACCCTATCAAACTCGTGAGTTCAGGGTGACCATGGATGTTATTTTTCATGAGATGAGCAATTTGTATATATCTAGTGGTGATACATTGGATATTCTTTAGAGTAGAAAGGATATTGATACTATAACCCTATCACTAGTGAGTTTAGGGTGAGGATGGATGTTACTTTTTATGAGATAAGCAATTGTTATATATCTAATGGTGATACATTGGATGATGATGAGATGAGCATGATAGTTATGTGCAAAAAAAAGCAAGAATCACGAAGCCTAAGTGGACCAGAAATATCATTTAGTACTACATCTATAGTTAGCCCTTGGTTTGGGGGAAGGCTAAGGAGTAGTCCCACATCTTGAGGTGCATCTACTAGTGTTGTAGGTAAATACAAAGGGAAGAAAAAGTATTAAATGATAATGATACATCTACTAGTCATTTGGGATTTGATGGAGATTCTAGTGGTTCAAAGAGTTTAGATGATAAGCTTGGTATTCATTTAGTTATTAGGATACCATGTGTACAGAGAGGATATGGTAATGTAAAGGCTTCACTAAGTGATATAATGATATGTAGGTATGTAGGTCTAGCATGGTCAAATACCCTATTACAAGGTTTGGTTTTAAAGGCTATGCAGCTTACCATTATATGGTTAAGTCCACTTGCTTTCATGATGCTATTAGTCATGCTCATTGGGATGGATCAGTGGATGGGGAGATGGCTATATTAGAAGCCAATAAGACTTGGGATCTAGTACCATTGCCTAAGGGCAAGAAAGCTATTGGTTGTAAGTGGGCCTAAAAAATTAAGCATAATACAGATGGCTCTATTAGTAGGTATAAGGCTAAGATGGTTGCAAAATGCTATACTCAATATATGGCATAGATTATGAAGAGACATTCAATCCAGTTGCTAGGATGGCAACTATTAGATGTGTGATTGCTTTGGCAATAGCCAAAGGTTGGAGTTTAAAGCAAATGGATGTCAAGAATACCTTCTTGCATGGTGAATTGCAAGAAGAGGTGTATAATGAACAATGCGTAGATTATGAGAATCTAGAGCATCCCACATATGTGTGCAAGTTTAAAAAAATGCTCTATGGGTTGAGCAAGCACCTAAAGCATGGTTTGACAATATCAGAGAGTATCATGTCAATATTGGCTTTTATGTTTTTAATGCTAATCACTCACTATATGTGAGAAAGGGAGATGCAAGTTTGATTGTCATAGTCATCTACATGGATGACTTGATTATTACAGGTGACAGTGACAATGGGATTGTTGATGTAAAAAGGACCTTTTGAAGAAGAAGTTTGAGGTGAAGGATAAGGGTGAGCGATATTACTTTCTTAATATTGGGGTGATCAAATGAGATGATGGTATATGGCTATCCCAAAGGCAATATGGCTTGGATATGTTGTTCAAGTATGGTATAATAGCATGTAAGTCTCTTTTAGTGCAATTGGAGGAATTGGAGGAAAATGTGAGGTTGAACACTGATGTTGGGGATGGGAAAGAAGACTCTACTATATTCAAGAGAATATTAGGGAGTGTGATTTACATGACTATCACAATGCAAGACTTGAGTTATGCCATTGGCCTTATCAACTAGTTTATGTAGATATCTAAAAAGTCTCATTTGGATGCAATTGGATGAATATTGAGGTATGTTAAGTCCACTTTGCATTACAGACTTCTTTATGAGGTAGGTAAGGATATATAGATGGTTGGATACATAGATGCAGATTGGACCTGTAGCATGTCTGACAAAAGATCTACTAGTAGTGGATTCATGTTTTTCCTAGGTAGTGCAACAATTACATGAGCAAGAAAAAGCAACTTACAGTTGCTTTATCAAGTATAGAGGCTAAGTGCAGAGGTGCCTTTATGGCAACATGTGAGGTGGCATGGCTGCAAAAGTTATTGGATGATTTGGACGTGTAAGGAGATGGTCTAGTTGTCATTCACTATGACAACATGAGTAGCATATAGTTAGTTAGCTAGGAACTTAGTGTTTCATGCTAGGACAAAACACAATGAGATGCATTAGCACTTTGTGAGAGAGAAGGTACTTGGAGTTGTAGTTGGGCCTCAGTGGGAGTGTTGAGATGGCAAGCTCAACATGTGTGGACATTGATGATAGATTGCTTGGTTGGATGGGTGTGCACGTCTATACTTAGCTCGTCAATGGTCATTACAATCCTCACATGACTACTTACTTATCACTTATTATATTTAGTTTGTTACACCTACCTATAGATAGCATAGTTATAGTGCTAATCAATTAGTATGCATTGCTTGACTTAGTAGGCTACTTTCCTTTATATTGCATATTATCTATACTTTGTGTACATTGTATTGTGTGTAAATAGAAGAAGAAGAAACCAACAAGAAAATGTTTTAATCTCCATCTTTCTTCTTGTGTTCTTGAGTGAGCTTCCTCTTGTGTGTATGGTGTATGTTTGGTGCAATAGCTCAAGTAAGTCCCCCCATCACGTGATTCATGACAGTAACCAACATTTTGGACTACATTAATTTTGGCCTTTGCACATTTTCATGTCCAATGTGTTTGTGCCATATTTCAATATATCTATAGTCACTCCTTTGCCTTTAGTATAAAATCAAACTTGTAGCCCTTGCTCTATCATCTAACCAACAAACATGAGTACACTTGCATACTTAGGTACAGTCTCTTTAGTTAGAATACTCGTCCACAAGTTCTTTTTAGTTGTATAATTGATGAAGCAAGGGGACTCAATAAGTGGACAAAATTATCAGTGCTAAAAGGAGAAACCCTAATTATGGTGGACAAGGAATTATGTTGTAGCTAACTATCAAGGTCTCTAGTAATTGCAACTACTCATGGCAGCTGGGAGAATGGTTTTCTTTTCAAGTGTCTTTTCACCTTGCTTTTGTTGTTGATGATTATGGTGGCACTAAAGTGAATGAGGAATGCAGAGAGAAAAGTGCAAGGACCAAGTGTGCTTTTGTTCATGATTATGATGGTACTAAAGTGAATGAGGAATATAAAGAGAAAAGTGCAAGACTTAGGGTGATAGGTCTAAGATAGGCTCCCTAGGTATGTCCACAGCCCTTGATGTGCCTTGAGTAAGTGTGGAGGAATTGAAGGAAGGGCTAAGTGGTTGGAGACAAAGCCAACCAACCAAAGTCATCGGACATACCTAACTTGAGGACCTTTAAGTATGGTGCCATGATTGTGGATGCATATTTAATTTATTTTTTTGTTTTCTTTTTTGGGATTAAATCAATATATATAAGTGTTGTACAACAAGGCTTTTAGCCTTACAAAAGAGACTAGATATTTTTAGGATTTGGAATATTTAGAAATGATTATTTGTGAGCCTTGGTACTAGAGAACTTGCTTATGAAGAATTATAGTTTAAAGGATTTGGAATTTTTAGAAATGATTATTTGTGAGCCTTGGTACTAGAGAACTTGCTTATGAAGAATTATAGTTTGAGATATGATTGGACTTTTTATAGATTTATTGCACTTCTAGCTAGGATTCTAGAAGACTTGTGGTAGCAACTTGAGTAGATCTTGCTTGATGAGGTGAGGTGCTTGATGACGATCACTCTATTTATGCCCTTGAGGTGCAACTAGAGTAGATATTTCCTTCTTATGCCTTCAATCTTCTTGTGCTCTTCAAAGGTTGTTGAGTTGTTGTATTATTGATGACCCTTTGGGCTTTACAAAGTTAAAAAGAATTGAACTTTGCAAAATGAATAGGTTTTGATACTTCAACTTGCCACTCCCTTACCAATTCCATACTTGTCAATTGCTCCCCTTGGCACTAAAAAATATTGCAATGCTTCGAAGCATTGTAGGGGTATCATTTATAGTGTTGTGCATGGATTCTTTTTTTGTTTAAAACTAGTATGATTGATTCTATTATTATACAACAATGAAGTGATTGTTTATATAGGGTAACAAGCTATGGTACAATGTTATTCCACCTAGGGCTAAGCCATTTATAGATATTGGGATTGTATTGGGGGGTAGCATAAGCATCGAAGAGTTGCATAACTTTTTCAAAGAACAATATGTGCAATGACATTGAGTTGAATACTACATTTCCTTTGTCCAATCTGCTAACAATGTACAATTCCTCTTTTATGAGAAGCTTATCTAGTAGAGGGTGATCTAGGACTGTTCAGGTAGTTTGATATTCCATAAATTTACAAGTACTTATAAGGAATTGGATCTGTGTGTGTTGGGTTATTCATCTTTGCTCAATGATAGTAGAGTTGAGCACCTATTTTTGTGACCAACACTTGCATGCTATATCGATTCTTATCAAACTCACTTGGTCCATTTGCTTTTAATTTCAATGCATCCATAGTATCCATGCCATTTATACAATTCTTAGGGTGGAAGGAACATATTAAGTGAAGCTCCTCAACTTCAGCTTTTGGCATATGTTGTATGAACACATATGTCTTTTTCAACGTATCAATTACAAATGTGTTCTTGCTCATCCCATGTTAATGGCTAGCATAAGAATTCCTTGTATTCCTTGAGTAAGTAGTAAGGAAATGCTACAAGGAAACGTTGATGGAGTGCTACAAGGAAATGCATCACCTTTAAGGTTTTTTGCTTTGTAGACTTGCTTGAACCATTCAATGAAGTTATAAGCATCATCCTTGGCCTGTAACTGCTTAGACACTAGTCGAATTTTTGCTTGATCATTATTTCTTGGCATGTTTCCTATTCCAATTAAGAGGGTTTGAGCAATGTGAGTTCCTACTTACAACATGTCCATGTGGTCAAACACACATCACTACACAATATTTGATAATGAATCTTGGAGGATCATGCGGCTCTAGTATTCAATATCATTCTTTAGATGCTATCCATTCTTGCTTGCATGATTGCAAGCTGATGTCTATTATCATTATTGATGTCCAAAAATTGGTTTAGAGTGTTTTCCCCTTGCCCCTACAATTCTATGAGCTTTTGTTCCATGGCCTCAGGGGTCATGCTTGAGATGCCAAAATCAATAGCATGCTAGCAAGCATCGACGGTGGCTTGAAAGTCATCCAAGACTCTTGTCAAAATTTTAATTCTTTCTATCATGCTAGGTATGCTACCCATGGTCTCTAGATTGGCTAGATGAATAATTTGATTAATGAGGTTGTAGATAAGGGTCTTCTCTATATTAATGGGTCTACTAGGACTAGGATCACTGCTTGTGGTGGGAATCACCTATGCTACAACTTTGAGTCCTAGGTTTTGGTCTAGGTATTAGATTTTCTAAGTCTATGGGTTTTTGTTCCTTGTTGTTTGTCACCCTATTTTGTTTTTTTTAAGTTTTAGCCAATGGTTTTCAATTGTTTTTCCAAGCAAGGGTTCCACATTCTGAACCTTACTTTATATTCAAGTGCATTTAAGTGTGTGCAAGGTGATGTAGTGCTCTAGGTACAATGCACTTGGGTGGAGGTAGTGCACCATGCATATGCATTGGGGTGCACTAGTGCACTAATTTAGTGTATAGTGCATGTGGGTGTACTAAGGTGCAATGCACTAGTGTAGTGCAAGTGCATGTGTAGTAAGATAGTGTAGAGTAGTGCAATGTGCTCTACATGCAAGAGTTACATGTGGTGGGTCTAGAGGAGTGGGTTAGGGGTTGATACACAAGTGTATTTCAAGGTGCCACTTTCCTCCCCTTCTCCTTCCTTTTGACCCTCTCTTGCAAACAAGGAGGGACACCAATGAGTGCACAAGTTTTTATTCTTTAGGTGTGCAAATGTGATATGTATGTGTGTACACTAGATAAATATTCTAGTGCAGATGGGTGCACAATGCATGGGCACTAGTGCACAATGCAATATGGTGAATGCAAGATATAAGCTTGTTTGTAGTGAGGTGTGTGCACCTCTGTGGGGTTATGTGCACGATGGTATGCAAAGGGTGTATAGATGTCTATGCACTAAGGTGCAAGGATGTGTGAACCTCAGTGTGGGCTTATGTGCATGGTTGTATGCAAAGGGTGTGTAGATGTCTATGCACTAAGGTGCAAGGATGTGTGTACCTCAGTGTGGGGCTATGTGCATGGTGGTATGCAAAGGGTGTGTAGATGTATATGCCCTAAGCTACAAGGAGGTGTGTATGGGTAGAGTGCACTAGGATGGGGTTAATTGTGTGTGCACTAGTGTACAAGATTGGGGGCAATGTACTATGGTAGCGCACTAGGATGAAAGGTACAATGCAAGAGGTGTAGTGCACTAGGATGGGTTTATAGCACAAGTTTGTGCGCATTAGTGTGTAAGATTGAGGCCAGTGTACTATGGTAGTGCACTAGGATGAAAGGTAATGTGCAAGGTGTAGTGCACTAGGGTAGCGTTCAATAATGGGTTGGCGTATGGTGAGTGTTTACTAGGGTAGTGCACTAGTGTGCTAGGTTAGTGCCAATGCACATAGATATAGTGCAAAAAGGTGTAGTGCACTAGGTTGGGTTAGTACATTATGGTGTGCACATGTGCTTGTGGTGCATGCATGTGCATGTGTGCTAGTGTAGTACACTAGTGCACTAGAGTTAGTGTTGCTAGACTATGGCTAATGCACTAAGGTATAATGTAGCAAGGTAAAGTGCACTAGGATGTGGCTAGGGAATAGTGGTGCGGGCATGTGTGCATGAGGCTAGTGCACTATGGAGGGCATGTAGTATGCACTAGCGCAATGGTGCAATGCATGTATACATGTATGTTTGTGCTAGTACAATGTGCATGTGTGTATGATGGTGCAGAGCTCATGGGTGCTTTAAATTTTTGTATCAATGTTGGTAGCAATGATTCATTTAATGAGGGTGAGTGCATAACATTAGATGGTGATGAATAGTGGGTCAATAATTTAAAGAAACCACTCAATCATTTAAGAAGACATGAAGGACACACCATAGAGAATAGTTAAAAGGAACCAACTCCACAACCTAGCCCTCTCTCCTCTTCCTCTCCTTAGACTCTCCCTTGCAAAGGTGGAGGCTGCCAAAGAGAAGAGAGGGTGAAGTAGACTCACTATGCAATCTTTTGGCCACTCCTCTTCTTATTTATCAACCACTCTTCCTCTCAATGATGGCACTATAGATTGTAAATAATGCATACCTTGTGTAATTGAAGCTTGCTTCTATTTGTTGCTTGATCACCTCTCTACAGTGGAAACTCTTTCTTTTGTGGTGGTTGGCTCTTGGCTCCCTTCTTGGAAGTTCATTGGTGTCTCTTCTTCCTTTAGTGGCTTGGCACTTGTGATGACCACTTAAGGGGTGGTAGGCAAGTGGCAAAAGAGGATGATTGTATTGATGGAAGTGGTTGGGGATTGTGAAAATGTGGGTTTAGGAAGGGGTTATTGATGGTGTTAGAGAGAAAGATGACGATGACAATGGAGGTGCTGGAGAGGGGCATATAAGGATTTATGGAGGAGAGAGGGATGATGGTGAGGGAAGAGCAGAGGGTTGTGGATATGAGGTTGGAGGTGAGAAGGGCAAGGATAGCAAAGAAGGGTAAGGTGATGGTATAGAAAATGGAGATTATGAATCAGACTCGGCAGCAGACTTGAATAACTTGAGGCTACCCCCAATCAAGTGGTAAGCTTAAAAAAGCCAAATGGTTTCTTTCTTGAGTAGGTAGATATGGGGGCACTCCAATGATTGTAAGCTTGGCCACGAGGCCCAACAATGGTGGTGTAGGTTGCGGCTCTCAAAATAAGTGGAAATACACTAGCTAGGTGGTAGCGATGTCAATAGGCTTAATGGCTAATGACACTCTCCATAAACCATGTAGTGGTTGCCGATCCCCACAACCAAGTAGCTACCTCTCCGATTAGCCAAATGCCATTCTTGTAGAGGTGTCTTGGCAAGTGCTACTACTATAGGCACCACAACTTGGCAATCATCAATGTGTCGGTGGTCCACAAGACATTGGTGAGTTGAAGGGGCTAGACTAGTGCATGAGCATAAGTTTGTTGATGGTGTAGCAAGGGGTAGCACTATAAAAAATCGAAAGAATAGCAACAAATGATGGTGAAGGGTGTTGAGATATCGAGCTCCACTCGTGATACGCCAGGGTGACCGTTGTGCATTTATGTCACCGACGTGTTAGTTGCAGACGCGGTTGGTACACCGCCCCTGAATAATAGCTACACGATAGCTATCCTTATCTACTCTAGTTTGTGGCTCAGTTAGTATGCCACCTTAGTTAGTTGAGTTTGGTTTTTAGACCCATATATACAGGGTTCTTCTATTTCTTTGTAAGTGAGTTCATTTTGGCTTCCACAACTAAGAAGAGGAAAACTGTTTTCAGCCTCCACCCTTGTGTGTATTCCCCCATTGTGCAAGCAAGATAGCTACAAGTGAGACTCCTTCCTTCTCTCCCACAATCTTGACATGGTATCAGAGCCTTGTTCGTGGTAAGGAGCTCAAGAAAGCAAGCCAAGCTCGCGGTGTTCTGGTAAGAGGAGCAGTGTTGCTTTCATTTTCTGTTTTGGGCGCAGATCTCTGCAGGTAGCACAGCCGGAGATTGCAGGAGTGCATTGTCTCAGGTTGAGACGCCCTTCGCGGTGAAGCAAGAGGGCAATATATGTTGCGGGAGAAAGCTTTAGCTCATGGAGACCCTGTTTTTTTGATTTGAGGCCATTTCAGGGCCTGTTCTGGAGGCGGAAGTTTTCTGCACGCACTCAGGAAAAAGCCCAGTTTTATGCTGTGCAGCCACTGTTCTGCAGGTCGGTGAATAGTTACTGTAAACATTGCATTGTATGCTTATGCGCAGAGACATTGGGAGCTACAGAATCATCCCTGTTGCCTGTTGATACAAAATCGTCACTAGGAAGTGACTGTGTGGTCAAATACCACTTTCGCCAGTTTTGCAGATTTTCCCTTGTGAGGGTGAAGCTGTGGTTTTTGCAGTGACAGAATTTTTGGCAGTCTTCTGTAATGGCATCTGATTCTCTTTCACAGATTGTCACTGAAAAGCTTGACAAGAACAACTTCCAAGCATGGAAGTTTAGAATGACGAATTTCCTTATGGGAAAAGGATATTGGGAATTTGTTGCAGGAAATGAAGAAGAACCAGTTCTTCCTGATGTCCCCAATCAACAGCAAATGCAGGCATTTAAAGCATGGCATGAGAGAGCCAGGAAAGTTATGTATTGGCTGTCTATCAGCATTTCAGACTCTATGATTGTGCATATTCAGGATGCAAGTACGCCAAAGGAGGCATGGGATACTCTGTCAAAGATGTATAGCACAAATACGCAAGCCAGGAAAATGCAGCTCAAGCAAGAGTTGCACAATGTGCAAAGAGAAAATATGAGCATCAATGACTACCACATGAAGGTGAAGAAGATTGCAGATGCACTTGCTTCCATTGGGTCGCCAATGGAAGATGATGATTTAGTTTCTGTGACCTTGAATGGTCTAGGAAAGGATTATGCGCAATTTCGGACATCCATTTCCGTCCGTGAAAGATTTCCTGATTTTGAGGAGTTGATTGCTCTTCTAATTTCTGAGGAGCAGAGAAATGGTGGTGCATCTTCTTCAGGAGGAACTTCAAAAGAAGCTGTCTTCTACTCAAATGCTGGAAGAGGTAGAGGCAGAGGTAGAGGAGGCCGATTTGGAGGCGGTGGTAGAAATCAGAATATGCAGCAAACTCAAGAAAACCAGTCCTATGGAGGAGGACGTGGTAACTCTAGAGGCAGGGGGAGCCAAAGAGGTCGTGGTGGATGGCAAAGAGGCCAAAATACAAACAGTAATGTTGAATGCTACTACTGTGGTAAAATGGGTCATATGGCTAAAGACTGCTATAAAAAGCAGAATGACATCATGAATGGAAAACTGCAACAAGGGAATTATGCATCTTCTAGTAGACAGGGTGATGACAGAAATGAGCATTTGTTCATGGTGCAGCACATGAACAATTCTATGACAAGTGCAGAAGAAAGCAATGATGTATGGTATGTTGACTTAGGTGCATCAAACCACATGACAGGTCATGCAGAATGGATGGAAGATGCAAGGAAAATGGAAAAACCAGGATTTGTGGAGACTGATGATGATACTGCACATCCTATTGTGCAGATTGGAAAAATTCCTTTGTCTATGCAGGATGGGAAAAAGAAATACCTGTCCGATGTATTTCATGTCCCGAATATCACCAAGAATCTGGTTTCTGTTGGTCAAATGGTTGAGCAGGGCTTGCAGGTCAGATTTAATTCTCATGGATGCTTTGTTGAGGATATGAAAAATAAAGGTCGCTTGATAGCAAAAGGAAAGAAGAAGGGCAGAATGTTTACATTGGATGCAGACATGCCTGAATTGAGTGCAGCAATGTTTGCACATGGGACCGGTGTAGTTGCAGATATTGATATCTGGCATAAACGCATTGGTCATGTTAATGTACAGCGACTTAAATCAATGCAGGCCCAAAATATTGTTGCAGGATTGCCTAAGTTCAAGGTTGCAGAAATGCATAAGGTATGTGAAGCCTGTCAGTTTGGAAAACAGGCAGGGAAACCATTTCCTAGACATGTTCAAGAGAGTGAGAAGCCATTGGAATTAATCAACTCTGATGTGTGGACTACTAAAGCTGCATCTCTTGGAGGCTGTCATTATTTTGTTAGTTTTATTGATGACTATAGCAGAAAAGTTTGGGTGTATTTTATGAAAAAGAAAAGTGAAGTTTTTGGGCATTTCAAAACTCTTAAAGCTATGGTTGAAAAAGAAACAGGTCTGCAGATAAAATGCCTAAGGTCAGATGGAGGGGGAGAGTACCTCTCAAATGAGTTTGCAAGGTTCTTGCAGGAGCATGGCATAAAGCAGCAATATTCATGTAGTCATACCCCACAGCAAAATGGAATTGCAGAAAGAAAAAACAGACATATTGGAGAGGTGTCTCGTGCCATGCTCAATGAAAAAGATCTGCCAGATTTTTATTGGGCTGAAGCAGTTGCTACAGCAGTCTACATAATGAACATGACTCCCACTACAGCAATACATGGAATGACTCCAGAGGAGAGGTATACTGGTAGGAAACCAGATATTTCTCATTTGAAAATTTTTGGTTGCATTGCCTATGTACATGTGCCAGATGAGCTGAGATCCAAGTTGGATCCAAAAGCTGAGAAGTGCATCTTTATTGGTTACTCTCTGCAGCAAAAAGGGTATAGATGCTATAACCCTTCTACTCGTAAGTTTACAGTGAGCAGAGATGTTGTTTTTGATGAGATGAGTAGCTGGTATAAACCAGTAAATGTGATTGATGATGTAGATGCACAAAATGGTAATGCTGCACAGAATTCACCGCAGCAGTCACAAAATATTAGTGGACCTGGAGCGTCCTCTAGCAGTGGTTCACATTCTTCGCCATGGACAGGCAGATTGAGATCAGGAGAATCTTCTCAAAGTAATGCAGATAGTGGTATGCAGGTATCACGAAAAGGAAAAGAGAAGGTTGATCAGCCCATGTTTGATGTGAATGCAGGTCACTCTTATGTGGATGGAGAATCCAGTGGCTCAGAACAGAGCATTGATGATGAGTTGGGTATTCCTTCTATTGTTACACCTGGAGTAAGGAAGACTAGGGATGTTTTGAGAGCACCTAGGAGTGAACCCACTTTGCGCAGGTCTACCAGAGCTAGGTATCCTGTGGATAGGCTGAAATATGATGGATTTACAGCCATTCACTATGCATATATGGTCAAGGTGATATAGGAACCAGAACCCACTTCTTTTGAGCAAGCCATGGGAAAAGAAAAATGGGAGAAAGCCATGGATGAAGAAATGGATGCCTTGGAAGCAAATGCTACATGGGAATTGGTACCTTTGCCTAAAGGTAAGAATGCAATTGGCTATAAGTGGGTTTATAAGGTGAAGCACAATGCTGATGGTTCTGTGAACAGATACAAGGCAAGATTAGTAGTCAAGGGGTATGCACAAACATATGGCATTGACTATGAAGAAACATTCAGTCCGGTTGCAAGGATGGCAACCGTAAGAGCAGTCATTGCTATGGCTGCATCAAAGGGATGGTCTTTACATCAGATGGATGTAAAGAATGCCTTCTTGCATGGTGATTTGCAAGAAGAGGTCTATATGGAGCAGCCACCAGGCTATGTGCATGCTGTTCATCCTGAGTTTGTTTGCAGGTTGAAGAAAGGCTTGTATGGCTTGAAGCAAGCACCTAGAGCATGGTCTGACAAGATAGGACAGTATCTTGTCACTATTGGCTTTTAGATTTCCAAGGCAGATTTCTCACTTTATGTGAGAAAAACAGAGAAAGGTATTATGCTACTTGCCATTTATGTTGATGATTTGATTATGACAGGTGACAGTGATGAAGATATCCTTCATGTAAAAATGCTATTGAAGCAGAAGTTTGAGATGAAGGATTTGGGAGAGCTGCGTTATTTCTTGGGCATTGAGGTGATTAGATCACCAAGTGGGATACAGCTCTTGCAGAGGCAGTATGGATTGGACATGTTGTGCAAATATGGGATGACAGGCTGTAAGCCTATTTCAGTTCCTTTGGAGCAGAATGTGAAGCTGAGCGCAGATGCAGGTGAGCTTCTGGAAGACCCTACTATGTACATACGCATAGTAGGAAGCTTGATTTATATGACTATTACCAGGCCGGATTTGAGCTATGCTGTTGGATTGGTAAGTCAGTTTATGCAGGCTCCAAGGAAATCACATTTGGATGCGGCTAGACGCATACTCAGGTATGTGAAGTCCACATTGCAGTATGGACTATTTTATGAGACTGGGGTTCAGATACAGTTGCATGGATACACTGATGCTGATTGGGCTGGTAGTATTTCTGATAGACGATCTACCAGTGGATATGTGTTCTCTTTTGGGAGTGCTGCAGTCACTTGGAGCAACAAGAAACAGCCTACAGTTGCCTTGTCGAGCACAGAGGCTGAGTACAGGGGTGCAGCAATGGCTGCATGTGAGGTAGCTTGGTTGCATAAGCTACTTTATGATATGCATTAGTCTACAGATGGGCCATTTGTCATTTATTGTGACAACATGAGTAGTATACACTTGGCAAATAACCCAGTCTATCATGCTAGAACAAAGCACATTGAGGTGCATTATCACTATGTGCGAGAGAGGGTTTTACTAGGTCTTATTGATCTAGTTTATGTCAGCACAGAGGATCAGGTAGTTGACATATTCACGAAGGCATTGGGCGCAGAGAAGCTGCGCAAGTTCAGAGACCTGCTTGGTGTGCAGGAATTGGGATTGAGCTCGAGGGGGAGTGTTGAGATATCGAGCTCCACTCGTGATACGCCAGGGTGACCGTTGTGCATTTATGTCACCGACGTGTTAGTTGCAGATGCGGTTGGTACACCGCCCCTGAATAATAGCTACACGATAGCTATCCTTATCTACTCTAGTTTGTGGCTCAGTTAGTATGCCACCTTAGTTAGTTGAGTTTGGTTTTGAGACCCATATATACAGGGTTCTTCTATTTCTTTGTAAGTGAGTTCATTTTGGCTTCCACAACTAAGAAGAGGAAAACTGTTTTCAGCCTCCACCCTTGTGTGTATTCCCCCATTGTGCAAGCAAGATAGCTACAAGTGAGACTCCTTCCTTCTCTCCCACAATCTTGACAAAGGGGGCCTTAAGCCTTAGGGTTTCCCCCTTAGTGGGAAATAAAAACAGTTCTTTCTCTTTCTTTTCCTTTTTAAAAACAAATGAACTAATATTATGACTCATGCAATGTAGAGAGACTAAAGCTGTAAAACCCTATCTCCACACAAATCAGATTGAATGACTTTAGGACTACTTGCATGGAGGTTCTACTTTGGCCAAATAGGGGTGGTTCCATGAAGGCTAAGGCTTGTCCCAATGCAAACCATAAATGTCCCTCCCCGCCCCCCCCCCCCCCCCCAACACACACACACACACACACACACACACACACACACACACACTCACTCACTCACTCACTCACTCACTCACTCACTCACTCACTCACAATCTCTCTCACACTCACACACATGACACTACATACATTTAACCCACCTCTTTTTTTTTACTACTAGTCTATGTCTATAAGGCAAATGCCCTCGAATCTAGTCAAATCATATCCTTGCAAATGCCCTCAAACCTAGTCAAATTCAAACTCCAACAACTTGCAACCTACCTTGGGTATGCAAAAATGCATCCTTTTCACCCACCTTTAGTATCTTTTTTGATGCCCCATGCTATCATGTAGCACATGAATGATGAAGTCTAAATCAAGTTGTAAAGGTGGATTTACTAGTAGTGCAAAGATGGATCACCTTATTCAAAAAATGTGTCCCACGGTGAGATGCAAGCTTCTTAGGTGGACCAAAACAACAAACAATTTGTTCCAAAATGAAACTAGTTGTTTTCTTGGCATTATCCTTCATCATAGCATAGGCTTCATACCACTTCGTGAAATAGTATATAGCCACAATGATATAACACTGTTTTTTAGTTGACGAAGGATACACAGGTCCAACGAGATCAACGCCCCACTTCTCAAATGGTAGTATAGCCATAATAGGAGTCAGTGGGCACTTCCTATTCTCCCTATTATCATGCCTCTGACATGCATCACATCTCTTGACATATGGAAATGCATCCTGAAAAATGGACAACCACCAATATTCAACTCTCAAAGCTTTTTGTGTAGTCAACCATCCAACAAACTACCCTCCACAAGTGCAATCATGACACTCTTCCAAGATAAACAAAACCTCATCAGGCATGATACATCGGTGGTAAACATCACTAACCCGTTGTTGATATAGTGTTACTGTAATCAAGGCAAATTTCAAGGCTTGCTACCTAATTTTTCACTTTTCAGTCTTTGACAAAGCGGCTCTAGTGTCTCATGTGGATAGATAGTGCATTATGGTAGCATAACACGATGGAATGGAGATTGTATCAATTTTGAATAGACCCTTAATGTCACTACCTTGAGCCATGGTTCCAGTGTCTCTTGTGGATAGATAGTGCATTATGGTAGCATAACAGGATGGAATGGAGGTTGTATCAATTTTGAATAGACCCTCGAGGTCACTACCTTCAGCCATGGCTCCTTGAAATCCACAAGACATTCAACAATGCCCTACAACTTTGATGGCTTCCTTCTAATTTCATAGTCAAACTCCTGCAAAGTGATCAAACACTTTGCTAGGCAGTCAGATAGCTGCGACTTATTCAATAATAGTCACAGGCCCTCTGCCTTCGTATAAAATGCTACCTTTTCATATAGGATATAGTTCCTGAATTTCTTCTTTATGAAGACCATCTCAAGGCATAGTTTCTCCATGTAAGCATAATTAATCTCAAATACCCCCAATTTGTGAGACTAGAAAATGAAATCAACTAGTACACTTCTCCTCCCAAATCTAGGCTAAACAACAGTTGATACTATATATCGTAGCCACTGAAAATATATAAAATGTCTCACTTCTCTTAGGTGCTTTTAGGATTGGCGCTTTTTTCAATTCCTGCTTCACATCCTCAAAGGGAACTTGACATTTGATCACTCCAAACAAATAAGCAATTAAGGGACAATAGATTTGTCAATGGCAATGTCCTCTCAGCTAGTGCATTAATAAATCATCGCGATAATATCCAATTGATGATAGAAAGCTATGCACTTCTTTAGGAGTACATGGTAGACTCATAGCAATAATAACCTTTATCTTTCAAGATTGGTCGCTATACCAATCGAGCTAACCACATGGCCCAATATCAATCCATAGGGTACTCCAAAGATGCATTTCCTTGGATTGAGAGCAATGCAAAACTTCTTGCAATGCTCGAAATATTTTCTCAAAATAATCAACTGTCTCTCCCTTATGGTGGCTACCCCTAGGTTATCAATGAAGACTTTTAGCTCCTCTGGGGAAATATCACAAAAAGTTTTATCACAGCTGTACGTTGACAATAACTTGGCGTGTTGCATAATCCAAAAGCCATAACATGATATACAAAGGTGCCAACCACAATGATAAATGTTGTTTTTAATTTGTCTTCCTCTGTGATAGCCATTTGGTTATAACCAACAAAGTAGTCCATAAATGAATAAACATCCCTACCAGCTAACTGATCTAAAATCTAGTCAATAAATGGTAACTGATAGTAATATTTGAAAGTCTATTTATTAAGCTTCCTAAAATCTACACAAAGTGAGATTTGATTCTTTTTCTTTTTCCTGATAACTATTAGAAGTGAATACCACTCCGTATGTTGTACAAGAAATATCAGGCCAGTCTTACATAAATTTTGTAGCTCCTCAAATAAATTTTCATCTCTTAGCTCAAAAGACATATAGTCACTTTTTGTCAACTAGGATGGCTATCTTCCTTCAGGGGAATAGTATGCATAGCCAAGACTAGGAGGAATACCCCTCAACTCATCATAGATCTAGGCAAAAATATCATGGAATTCTTACATCAAGGACACATAGTCCTTCCTCTCTTCTTGACTAAGCATAGATCATAAATTAATTGGTCGTGGCTCATCCAACGTACCAAGATCTAGCTACATCACATCCGCATCTCTAATTCAGTCTTGAGCTTCTATTGGCTCATTCAGAGTCACCTAATAGACATCTTTTATAGTAGATCCTCTCTCTTGATTCATTGAGGAGATTCAAGATATGCATCCACTATTACACATCTAGTATCTTTGCCAAAAATCAGACAACCAACATGTATATCAACTTAACAATTGGATTGCAAGATCCATGGCCTTCCTAATAATACCTAATAGCTTGGCCACCCTACAAACCTAATAGCCCTAAAGTCCAAAATGCATTCCACATTAGCAACAATCACATGGACTTTGGTAATGCAACCTTTTGGTTGCCTTAAATTGTCATCAGCCATTTGGAGAATTGTTGAGGTATCCCTTTGGATTTCCAGTTCCAACATTTCCATAAATTCTAAACTCATAGTATTGATGGTGGATCTCATGTCCACAATGACATTATCTACTAATATGCAGTCAACATATGCCACCATCTTTGGACAATGCTTTTTAGCATGTTTAAACCAGGCATCTCCCACTTGGGCTATTCCCAAGGGTTCGATGATATACCCATGCGAAGGATCTTCTTAAACTCTTTACACACGCTTGGAGATAACTTGATTAGCTGCAATAAATTCATATTAGGCTTTACTTCACAAAGAGATTTGGCTAAGTCAAATTCATGGTAATTAGCAATGGTTCTCTTCTCTCGCCAGACATTCTTTCTCTTGGTCCTCGCTAAACAGGCTTAGGTGCCTATTTCTTGGCTTTTACCTTCTTCTTTGTCCGTATTGGAGTTAGCTTTGCCATCAACAGCTTTTAGAGGACGGACTTTCACATTAAGGTTAAGGACTTGCATTCCCTTATCATCTTGTTTAGGGTTTTTCTCAACAGGTTTTACATTATCTCTATCACTTTCTTTAACCTTCTGTCTTCTTGTAATTGCTCATAAATTGGAAGTCTCGAAGAGAGCTGATCTTACTCTAGCAAGTACTACCTAGGATGCATAGACTTTCCACATATGTCACATTTGACATTAGGGCAGTTTCTCTGAAAATGCTGATCATCACAACACTTATACCTAAATCTTGATGGACCACCCTCTTCAAGATGTTGACTTCCCATCAAGTTTTGCTAGTTCTTTAGGAATTAACACCTACAGCTATTTGTATACACTATTCCGTTATCATATTAGTATAATGCTTCATCGTGTCCTTGACTTTGCCAAGAACATTTGATGCACCAGGCTCATAATCGTGATCATCTGCTTGCCATTCAGATGGCATAACCACTTGATTAGGGATTGATCATTGATTGATTGACATGACATTAGAGTTTGTCATTTGACTTTCATTATTTAGTGAGATCGTTTGGCTAGCCATTAGTATAGCAACATTAGGAGGATCGACAGCATGGGCACATTTTGCATTATGCTTCCTCTTCCATTTGAATTGTCATAGGTGTACTAGTCACACCTTGACTTCCACTGATCAATGCAAAATTATTTCCATGACCCAGACTCGAATTTATGTTAGCCTTAGATACATAGGCCACTTGTAAGCACAACTCTACCTCCTCTGCTTGTGTAATAGCAATGTCTATATCAACAAGAGAAACACTACTCAACTACAATTGGACATCATGTGGAATAGGAATAGAGGTTTGCAATTTGCAAAACACCTCTTTCATTTTCTTGGTGCACGCTTGAGCATTCTCACGGGGCTCTTGATGTGTCACATTTAGAACACACAACCAATATTGACCACCTTTCTCAAGGGCAAACTCTCTTTGGAAGGCCATAAAGAATAAGTTGATTGTGATTATGGTCCCAACTTCCAAGCCATAATACCACATTGTAACTCTTCCTTTCAAAGTCATGTTGAAAAATATCATGAGATATCCTTCATCTTGTATTCGAAAATTGAACATTAATTTTTGGAACTCACTAATATGGAGCTCTGCATCTTCCTCTGCTAACCCATTAAAAGCGGGTAGAGGGAAATTAAGGGCTAAAAAATCTGGCATTCTTGTAGAGATTGCAATAGGTTGCGCCATAATGATAAGAAAATTTGCTATAGGGGTTTTTACTGAAGAGGTTATAGTCCCACTCAAAGTAGATTGACTTTTTGGGAAAAGGAGAATGCTAAGGCTTCCTCTCCCCCATGAGGGACTACTTAGGATATTAATTAGATCAATAAGACCTCTTATTGTTAGGTAGCAATATCAAACTACTAGGAGAATACCTCCTAATGATTTTAGCTTGTCGTCTAGCCCTTTCATCTCTTTCTTGATGTTGGAACTCGGCTTGTAGTGTCTATCAAGAAATAATGGATCTATTTCAATGCTCTTTGGCAACTAGTTCCTATTAATCAAGATTTAAAAATTACCATTTTTATTAGTGGCAGGCTCCCGAAAAATGCACCACTTGTTGAGACTTAAGATGGGCTTGACACTGGCTCTAGTACTTAGTTAGGCCTCCTATGTTCACCAAGCCACCCTTACGGCCTCATGGTGGCCAAGAGCATTATCGTGTTGCTATGCAGATAGACATAATGTGAAAGACCCTGGAGTGCATCATCATCTAGCTTTCTTATTAATCTAGAGAGTCAATGTCATATTAATCATTAGTATTAGTGTCCATAGTATGGATAGTTCCAACATAGATTGCTTTCGAGTAGTCATAGATAAGGATTTTGTTTATCTTCTCAGTTTCTATCAATACATAGTGCTTTGAATTATTGAGTTTTGTCTTTATATTGTGTAAAGGCTTTGGCAGATTTGAATCCCTTGCCTATTCTTTTTCTTCTCTTCTATCTCCTATTCTTTACTTTCTTCTCTCTCTAATCCACCTCCTGCCTATTCTTTTTCTTCTCTTCTATCTCCTATTCTCTACTTCCTTCTCTCTCTAATCCACCTCTTGCCTATTCTTTTTTTTCTCTTCTATCTCCTATTCCCCACTTCATTTTCTCTCTGATCCTCAATGGATATGACCTTTCGACTAAAATTCCTTTGATATTGGTGAACCCGATGTGAAAGGTTGTCGGAATAAAAGGCAGGATAGGAACCTTCAAGCATATTTTCTAGTGATGTTTTACAACAATTAGTGTAGAATATAAACATGCTTATGTGGATACAACAACAACGTGATGTACACTTTTGGTCAAATAGAAACTATTATGATGAATGCTCTGCAGGTAGTAAAGCGTGAGATGAAGTTGTTTAATGGCAAGAATGTATTTGCATTCAAAAGATGAAGTTCTTTGGGGTGGCTCAACTTGCATGGAGCCAATATTTTGTAGAGGTCACTGTACATGAATTGAAAGCTTGAGTTATTGAATTATATATGTAGGATGTTGATTAGGTAGCTTTCAAGAAGACACTTCGGGAAGAATTTTATATTGAAGACACCACTTTAATTACTTGCAAGACTTTCCAAAAGAGTGGGTTCTAAAATCCAATAAGAGTCTTATGGCTACAGAGTTATTAAGAGAATTTGAAAGTCATTTTGAGCAGTTAGATCTTACAGAATAGCAAGTTCTTACAAGTCAAAAAATTGAATTGTTTCTACAAGCTGCAGATCTTGAGCTTCAAGAAAAGCTTAATGATTTATAAGAGGATCAAACTACAGAGACATGGCTTAAAACAAAGTGGAGGCATTTTAAGGATGTTGTTATTGCACTGATGGAAAATCATAGAAGAAGAGAAAGACTGCATGTGTCTAGCTTACCCACTGTTATGTGCAAAACAGTTGACGTATCTAGTAAGCCACCTGCTTCTATGGCTAACCATATGGTTGCACTTGTTGCTGATGTTTCCACTATTAGGGAAGATGTATTAGATAAATTGGTTAAAGGCACGTAAGATCTTTAGTTAAAGGTTGCAAAATTAGATGAGAAAGGACAAGAGGAAAGGGGACAGACAACATCCCTTAAACCAGGGAAAATATGGATATGGTGTGATAGTTTGCAACATGAACAGAAGGATTATGCTGCTTATCAGAAGGCCTTGGCATGATAGCTCATCTTTTGGAAAGATCCATGCACAATAAATGGGATTGCATGTTACTTTGAATTTTGGAAAGGAAGGTATTCAAAAGTTGTTGGAAGACATGGCTATTCGAAATGCTTATGCAGTTGTACATGTTACTACTTTTGATCTACAGTTGGATAGAATACCTGGCTAAGTGATGGTTGTCCAAAGGCTACAATATGGACACATGCTTTGCACACATCTAAAAAGAGGAAAGCTACTGATAGTGAATTGTCTCATATAGGGCAAGATATTCGTGACATAACTAGCTAGCAATCATCGGTAGATGCATATTCAATGTATGCATATATTAGCAAAAGTGTAAAATATGGATGTACTTGTGTAAGAGATATGGAAGAGAGATGAAGATAATATAGGGACATCTAAGAGAGTGACAAGAAGAAGTGTGGATCAACCTAAAGTTGCAAATCAGCCACCTCCTAAGCATGTTATGGAGGAAGAGGTTGGGCAGGAGCAGAAACAAGATAGCAAGCAAGAGGGAAAACAATTGGGATATAAGGTACAATCTGATATTGAGACAGCCCCACAAATGCCTTGGAAGATCTTGTAGTGGAAGGTTAAGCCATTGCATATATAGGCTTTCTTAATGCATCTGAAGAGATTTACGAAGCTCATGTTTTACTTGATGTAGGGAATCAAAGGGAGATTGGTGACTTGCTAAATACACATCATTTGCATGATACAATTATCATTTTTGAGATAGTTCATGAGCTCAAGGCTATGCCTTTAGAGGATGTTAGATATGATGCTCCACAAATGGAGAATGTTTGAAATGCTTTGTTTGATGCCTTTGCCAAGAAATATAGAGATGCTTCACAACTTGGAATATTTAATGCTTTCAGAGATAGTCTAAGTGTGTTGGATGCATTGATTATGTTGGATGTGGAGCAAAAAGGGTATCGCAAGCATCTTTCCTTGCGATGGAATTTCAAAGAGTAGGCATGTTGCTATGTATTTGTTGATGGATGTATTTCGAGCATGTATATGGAGGTTCCACAGCATCTAGTGTTTGATGCACACCCAAGGCTTGATGACCTTGGAGTGGATGCTTGGTATGGTGTTAGAGTTGTGTAAATGCTAGTCATTTTGATCTATGATCTAGGGGGATGTCTTCTTATGTGCATGATGAGCAACAAGTTGTCTTTATGGGTGTTTGATCTAGAAGGTACATTGGTGGCACATATCGGAGGATATGTAGGTTCAAGGGGGGCGGATGTCATGTCGCTATACACAGACAGAGTGTGAAAAACCTTGGAATGCATCATCATCCGACTTTCTTATTAATATAGAGAGTTAATGTCATATTATTCATTAGTGTTAGTGCCCATAGTATAGATAGTTTCAACATACAAAATTTTTGGATAATTTTAGTTTAATTTTTATATTTTGGATATTATTTCTTATAAATATCCTAAAAAGATGTAGAAAACTTCTAGAATAGGGTGACATGCAAAAAGCAAGTTGCTCAACCAGTTTGGAAGATCTCATGGAAAAAGAGGGCTTTAAAATTCGCACAGCACGCGATTGCAGTTCTTTGCAGCAGGTAGCAAACATCACTCTTGATGGGAAGAAGAAGATAGAGTGATCTGGGAGAATTCTTACGAAGTGTCCTACAATAATAGGTGTCCTACAGTTTTACCCCCTTTTTGGAGCCAATGAAACCATCAGATTTTCCATCCAAGCAGTAGAGAAGAAGCTAGTGTTTGGTGCACATTTTTAGTCTATCAGGGAGCTCTAGGAGATCTAATGCTTGGAGATTTCTTTTCAGTAGTCCTAGATAAGGATTTTGTTTATCTTCTTAGGTTTTATTGATACATAGTGCTTTGAATCATTGAACTTTGTCTTTACATTGTGTAAAAGCTTTGGCAGATTTGAATCCCTTACCTATTCTTTTTCTTCTCTTCCATGTCCTATTCTTCCTTCTCTCTCAGATCCCCGATGGATATGACCTTTCTACTAAAACCCCTCCGATAGTGTTTGGAGACTATACACTAATCTAGCTAAATCATGTATTTGTATCGATTTGCAATCTAATGCTTTTTTCCCCTTTCCAACTCCAAAAGAGGGAGTATTCGAACATTCCAATGACTAGCACCTTGTGTTATATACAAGGAGCTCCTCCCTAGCAAAGTGTTGTGGCTCCTATGGCTCTCCTACATCCTAAGGATTGTCCCAAGATGTACCACTTAAACATAGAACACAATCGTAATATTGTCCACTCGTTTGATAAAGTGTTCCAGGAGATAATTTTTTTTCCTCACATTAGAGTCCCCAAAGATAATCATTCTATTCTATAGCTCAGGAATCTTGACACGCTCTCATTGTTGATCAATCGTTTTAGCAATCAAGTGCTATGCATCCATAATATTTTCTCTTAATACCATGTTTAAATGTAGATGCAATGTGCAATGCCATATAGTACTCAAACAAATTAGCCAATGTGTTGTATGAAAAAAATATTATTTCAATGATTTTCATTCTAACATATTGTTGCATTGCTTAGAAACAACGCCAGACTAGTCTGTGTGTGCTATTGTCCCTTTAAACTTAAATGAAGCAAGTCCTATATGCCATGATATGCATGGAAATCAGACTTTAATTGATACTTAACTTTTCACAATGCCTTCCCTGCTACCATTTAGGTTGTGCAATCGTGCACTGATTCCAAAGAGTGTTTCATGTTCATTTTTCCATGTAGAAAAAAGATAAATACACACTTTCATATAAAGATGAAGATAGATTGAGATAAATCCTCATACCATACATCGACACACATGTACCTAATTTATTGTAAATTTTTATGGATAAAAGCTAAAATTTCCATTGAAAAATCATTTTTTAATGTGGATTTTGATTCAACATTATATTCAATATAACTCCATAAGAATACCTTTTGAACCATAAGGATCCATGAAATTATCATTTTCTTATTAAATCTCACATTGTAAATTTTATGATTTTATTTTTATCATGTGAATTGTTGGACATTACTAATTATTTTATGATTTTAGCCTTATTCAACCAATTTCAATTATTTTCCATCATAAGAATGAAATATTCATCATAAAAATTAAATAAAAGATGTTTACGCTATGATTCACATATGCACATATCATATTTTGAAAACAAGAAGTTGTTGACGCTCATTTACAACCATAATGCCTCATTTGCACTTCATTGATCCATCCCTCGCATTTGTCACGAAGTGGCATCCATTCACCCTCATTCTCTCAGTCCATATGAACCGTTTTTATGGCGAGAGAGAAAGAGGAGAGAGAAAGACTAAAATGTGAACTTTTCATTTCTTGTGTCAAATTGCACGTGTGGTTTGGAGCAAATCAGAGCGTGGAAAATCAACATCTCAGTCCCAAAATGTGAGAGGATGATCTCAATAGGTATAAAATCAAAATTTTTATAGATTGGATTGTATATATCGACGTACTTGCTAGAGAAATTATCCTCATGAACTCTCTAAGTGGTATTCATGGCCAAGAAAATTGTGCATTGAAATGAAAGTTGCTTGATATTTTGTTAATGGTTTATTTTGTTTATTTATCTATTTTAGTTACAAGTTTTCATTTGCAAGATTGGCAAGCTTGTGATAACCTTTTTGGACACCACAAATGAGGATATTGTTGATCCTAGAAAACCATATAACTTTCTCCAACAAGAAGTACCATTGCAAAGTGATGCACATACTTGTGGATAAAGAGTGATTTCAAATGTCTATAGGAGAATAAGTTCAAAGCTACTCAAGCTAGATGGGGTGAATGTAAGTCTCTTTCATATTGTTCATTTTTTGAGGGACCCTTATCAGAGTGGGGGATTACCCTAACTCATATATGTGGTGGATAAGGGAGTGGTGTATTGAGTTGAATTTGGATAGAGTAATCATGCTAGTGAATCCCAACTCCCCTCCACAAAAATCTTCAACTAAGGGCAAGGAAAAGGGCAATGGCAAGTCAACCATAAAGACTACTAAGGTAAACTCCCAAAAGAAAGGAATGCCAACACTTTCTCTTATGAAGTTTGATCCATCTCCTCTTAAGCTTGAAGAGAAGAGAGTACATGTCAAAGTCAAATTCTTCTAGAAACCAAAGAGAAAAGCACATGTGTGACAAGACTAGAGATCTTTGTAGAAAGTGATGAAGAAGCTAGAATACCAAAGAATGAAAAGGTGCTAGAGACACTAGAAACATAGATGCAAACATAAACTTAGGAGGATGCCTTATTATTTTTCATTGCACTTCAATTTTGTAACTCATGATGTAATGAAAAGCTTTTTATTCCATGTAAATATAATAATTTTATTGTTATAGATTCTAAATGCAACTTGCTTCACAATGGCTTATATGTTTATATTGAAAAATATCTTCTTAATAATGTCCCTCAACAAGATGAGATCTTGCAAAGTTTTCATATTTATGGCTCCAAACTTACAATTCTGGGAGGCAAATGACTCATACAAGAGAGAGAAATCTTCTTAACAATATCACTCAACAAGATGAGATCTTGCAAAGTTTTCATATTTATGGCTTAAAACTTACAATTGTGGGAGGCAAATGACTCATAGAAGAGAAAGAGCATTTAGCTCTTTTCCCAGTTGTTGTACAATTGACTTTGAGCTTATATCTAGGGGATCTATGGTCTAGTAGCTTCAAGGTATCCCTCAAGTCCTTTAGACTCCAATTGGAAGTAACATTTACCTCATTTGCTTCTTCATGTGCTATAACTTGCACCTTAAGTTTAAAAGGCATACAATTTATATCAAAATTCGAGCGAACCCAAATACTTAGTCTAAGTTTGCATCTTATATAATCAAAGCCCAAAGCAAGAGTTTATTATGTGATGTTGTAAGACAAAGCCTATGATTAGGGGCATACACTACACCTCATGATATCAGTCTCATGGTCATACTCTCTAGATTTCCAAATCCTTCCTATAATATTGTCCAATGCCTCTTTTGTAAAATTTTTGCTAAGCCAATATAGCTTTGTCCTTTATAAATATGTTAATTTGAAGCACTCCACAAAGATACATAAGGGTATAAATCATGATAGGTGTATTATACTATAGATCCTTCCAGCCCTCATGGAGTTTTGAATATCCTAAGATATTTTGAATTTAAAAATCTACATTGTTTCCTTGTTGAGAATCTCCCAATTTAAAGATGAAAGACTTGGTAATGAAAAATCCTTGATATGTCCATATGTACCCACTCTAGAGGGAACCCCTTATTTTGCATAATATATAAAACCCTACCCTCACTAAAAAAAAACCCACAGTCTAATTAGCATAGATAATAACTATGAATACCTTATGAATTACAAGGAAGGTGCTAGTTAGGCTTTCCACATATTGCCATTCAATATTGTTGACAAAAATATATCTACAACTAGGAATTAATTATTAGTACTTGCTTAAATGAAAAAAATTATTATATACGTTATCAACTAAAGACTTATGATGTGCTTACTAGAAAACATGTTTGTTTTTGGAGGCAAATGCATATCCTTGGCCATGTAAACATGTTGCACTTTAACAAAATTCCCTTAAAAGCATGATTTTAAAGGCAATGATACATCTCTTCTAGTGATATTTTATATCCTCTCATTTTCTTAATTTCACCTTGTGAGAGTCCTTGTAAGAGGACAATATCATAACCCAATAATTTATTGTAAAGGTTTAGGGCTCCCAATTTCCATCTGCTTCCTGTGGTGTAAGAGTTTATTAAATGAGAAGGGCACCTTGTGGATGCCATAAAAATAATGAACTTGCAGAGAAATAAGCTCAAAGAAAAATGTGAATGAACCAAAGGAACATTAAGAAGATGAATGTAAATATATTGGGTGGCAAAAAGAATATTGAAAAGATCCCTTGACTTTCAAAAAATTCATTATTAACTTGACCCCATCTTTATCGTGTCTTTTGTCAAATTTTATAAGTAAATAAGGACTTTGGGACTACTAAAACATGTCAAACTTAGGAGATTTTGGCTAAAAAGGAGAAGAGAATCATGAAATGGACTCTACTATCACTAAAAAAGAGGAGACAAGAATACCATATTCTTGTATACATGTCAAACTCTCTTAGGCTCTTTTCTTAATCCTCTGATAAACAAAAGTGTATTTTTTGAAGTGTCATTGGCCCTAATTCCTTTCTTTTCACAAAAATGGATTCTATCAGCAACATAGTAGCTACCTTGAAATCATGTGGAGAAGTCTTTACATTGGATGCTCTTGGAATAATGAGTCAAATCAAAAGCATTGATCCTAAAATTAAGGTGAATAAAACTTACTAATTGAGAAAAGAAAAAGTAATGAAGTGGTTTGTGGATAGCTATGATGTCAATGGAAACTTCAAAGGTAGCCCTTCATCTCTACCTTTCTCAACATGATATGATATATGCAAATATGGGGGTTTTTGTTATTGCCAAAGATAACATGGATGGGATATAAATCTCATGATTTACATGTTACATACTACTAGTAGGAGAGACCAAAAAAGTAAATAATTTTTACTTTTCATTGGACAATTTCAATTCAATAGAAATGAGTGGTAATTATCAAGGGAAGGAAAATTCTATAGTAAAGCTAGGATTGAAAATCATTAACTTCTCCAATGAAGAAGATTTAGAGGTCAATAGTTTGGAAGACCTAGTGAAAGTAGTGATGCAAGCAAAGTGGGCCTCCGATTTACAAAAGAAGGCTCTTCTCAATAGGAAGACCACAAGGACTCAAGCTAAGAAGGATGTGGAGAAGAAAGGTAGAGGAATCACTACCAATGCAAGCTCTTCAAAGCATGGTGAGAAGGAAGGTGAAGAAAACAAGGTGTGTGAAGCCCCTCATGCAAGTGAAATCAAAGGTGATGGGTAGGTTCCCCATAGCAAGAGATGCAAGTACTCACGACTAAGAAGAGAAGGGCAAAGGATGTTTCTAGTATTGAAAACATTCAAGAAAAGGTATCAAAGAGGCAAAAAGCCAAGAGTACAAGTGGTTCAAAAGATCACCTTCAAGAAAAGTTATCAAAGAGACAAAAAGTCAAGAGTGCAAGTGGTTCAAAAGATTAGGTCCAAGAAAAGTTATCAAAGGGATAAAAAGCAAATAGTGCAAGTGGTTCAAAAGATACCGAGGTTGTTAAAGAGTTACTAGTAGTGGAGTCTTCAAATCAAGATAACAAGGCAATGACTTCCTCAAACTATGCACAGAGATAGCTAAATGCAAATTGGGTTAAGGTTCTAATACTAGATTTCATTGAAGACACAAAGCAAGAAGAGGTTTTAGCAATATTGATGCCTTTTGATCATGCTAGTAAACTTCTCCTTGACAAACTATTGTCACTCTCACGAGCAATCACCAAGACCCAGGGACCACTTATTGCTTCAAGCATTTCACACACCGAGAGCTATGGCTACCTCTCACATAGCCATGCACACTCTTCCACACACAAATGTAGTGAGCTTACCTTTGAGTTCATTGATAGCTCCATGATTCAAGATGTGCCCTCAAGCAAGCTCCATCACCAAGCTTTGAGCTTCGATCTCCATAGCCATGTGTGCAAGAAGGGAGAAGAGAAGAAGACAATGATGAAGAGAGGAGAAGAAGAGGTTCTTCATGGTCCCTCACTTTCTCACACACACACTCTCTCCCTCTCTCATACACAAAAAGGAAGCAAGAGCAAGAAGCAAGAAGAAAACAAGTTTGGCCATACACAAGAATGAGCTTCTTCATTCATTTCTTGACAAAAATTTTACACATGCCCCATCCCCTCCTTGGGCGGCTATCCCCTTTTTGGTCTAGTAGCCTTTGTGCATTCCTCTACTCTCTTTCCTTCTCCTTCCTATTAGCATAGGCCTCAACCTGCGCCTCTCATTCCTTAGGGTTTGTACGGGAGAGAGGTCGGCGTTGTTTTACAAAATGAATTGCAATGCACTTGGAGTTTTTCTTGCTAACATATTAGGGTACACTTAATATTGTGTGCTTCCTTTACATTTGAGACTTTTTCCTGCACTTCATGTCTTCAAATTTTTCTGAGTGCGCCTTTGTTCTTAGTCTTCCTCTTCCTCTGGGACTGTCTTCCATTTCTGATTTTTTGACTTTTTAGTCTTGGTATTTTGAGGGTGTAACATTACCCCTCTCCTAGTTGGGTGCTAGTCCCATAGCACCTAATGGTATGACCTAAAATTATAGAGGGTTGGCGTGGAATGTTTCTTGGGGCCTTAGGAGAGGTGGGCCACGTTGGGAATGCTCTTTGAAGTGAGTTTGGGAGGTTGCCAATGATGAAGATAGATGATTGGTTGAATAAGGCCCATGTAGATATTGATTTGCCACACAACCATACAATGTTCCTGAAAAGAAAAGAGTATACGTCCTAGGGGTTTGTGTCTACCTTATCGTATAGTGCACTATGTAAGTGATGGTGGGACTAGGAGATGGGCGAGCCTAAGGTATTGTCTCACACTTGAGGACCCAGTTCATGTAAATGGAGGTATTGTGAGTGACTTAAGGAGACAAGTCTATTAATCATGTCCTTCCCTTGATGTGCCATAAGTTGTGATGTGGGGGAGGGCTAGGGTGGTCCCTAGGTGTAGTGATCATGATGCTCATAGAGTACAGATAGACTAGTTTTATTTTTGTGTTCCTTTAGTTTTCCACTTCTTTATCTTATTTCCTTTTTTTTCTTTGTGTTGTATTTTTTCTTCTTCTTTTTCTCTTTCTTGTTTTTTATTTTATTTTATTTTTTATTTTTCTTTTCTCTCTCCTTTTTTTTGAATTACAAAGGGAGCACATTAAGTGTCATCCTATTCACATGTAGGGACCAAGCTGACCAAGCTGCATGGAGGCTTAAGGGCTTTGCTTAGGAAGACCCTGCTCTATATATATCCCTTCAAGTTGGCTCTTATATTGAGTGGTATAGATGATAGAAATGCGCGGTTATACCTAGTTAATCTACTTTCACTCATGTCTTCTCATAGATTCATACAAAATGCTGGCTAGAGGGTGGCTCTCATCATGAGGCGAACCATTGCACAACTATCTATTCCTACATTAATATAAAAAAAGAGAGGCGGTAACTACTATTTCTTAGCGATAGATGAGAGTGAAATTTAAACATTGAGGAAATGTCAAACAGGTGCCAAATGATGAGAATTTAAGGTGCAATTCAAAGCGCAATGGAAGTAAATGATGTGGATTCAACAATTTTAAGTGGCCATCGAAGATAGGAATTCATATTACTTCAAAAGATAGACCTTGTAATGGGTGCGGATTTTTCATAAATTTTTAGGGTGCCGAGTCGAAGTAGAATAAGCTCCAAGCAGTTTGGGACTTTGAGATAGACACAAACTTTTTTGCAAGCGACATTGGACATCAGATGTGGAAGAAGCCGAAGATTGGGCACTCGGAGTGTAAAGGAACTTGGGAGACTTGAAAGGGTATGGCCCTTCTGAGCCTTAGTGTCCCAAAATTCTTTGATTATGGGGGGGGGGGGGGTGTTTTTTCAATGCATCGAGCAGGAAACAGCCATGATGAAGTTGCCATGGTGATTTATGGAGAGGGGGGCTATAAAGGTTGTAAACAACCCACCAATCTGCTCATGCTAGTCTCCATTTTTTTGCTCTCAATCACTTGTCTCTACATGGGAAATCGTGGATTGGAGAGGAAATTTAGAAATCAGTCTCTCTCTCTCTCTCTCTCTCTCTCTCTCTCTCTCTCTCTCTCTCTCTCTCTCTCTCTTCCCTCTTGAAGGTGGTTCATGTGTAAGTAGATGGGAAGCGATTGGAATGAATACCTGTTGTCCCGGATAGTAAGACAAGATCATGTGGATGCCAAGGAAATGATGGCCAGTATGGTTTGAATCAATGGTGAGTTTGGTGGGTACCCCAAAATGTAAATATTAATTCCCAAAACCTAGGAAAAGGAGTAAGCCATTTTTCAATAAAAGTTCAAATCTCTTTTTGACAATTTATGATGTAAGTCTCATTCATGTGCAACAAAAATTTGTTTGATGCTTGGTTGCAATATGTTTGAAGAGTGTGTGTCATAAAAATTTGAATCCATACTCGTAATCATGAGTTATTAATTTCCAAAAATCTGAAAAGCATATTTTTAAAGGAAAAATGGTGTTTTTGTCATTTCGGGCAATCAATTTGTGTTCATGTGGGGTAAAATTGAATGTTAAGATGGATTAGAATACAACTTATTATGTTGACTCATAAAAATCAAAGAAATATAGTAATTAATTTAAAATAAATTAATAAAAATAATTTTGACATGGAGAAAATTAGATTTTATGTTCCAAAAAATTATAAACATGTTTGTGGATGTATGGTGGACCTAAGGCATGCAGTTTAGCCCCAACTTAGTCCCATTTTCATATTATAATGCATGATTTATTACTTTTTGGACAAGAAAATGACATGAAAATACTCTTTACACCTACCACCGTAAGTATAACATCATGAGTGTGCTAAATATGGATAGAAATATAATTTTTATAATGCACTTTACATATAAGATGTATTTATCTTAAAAGTTACAGGGTTAAGTAGCACGACTATACTTAGTGATGTCCCCTATGCAACAATGCAAATACACTAGTGATATCGAAATTATGAAAAGAATTGGTTGTGCACATCCACGTTGTTGATTTGATTAAATAAATTATTTGTGCACTCGTGGACATTCACATTTGCATATCATTCCATATACATGGTATCAAACGAGTATCAGATCTCCTAGATTGCATAGCACTTGGTTTTATAAATGCTCACCCGCATTGAGAGTATGAGAAGTCCCAAGCTGTAGGTTTAATACGTTTGCTTCTTTTTGGGGATTAATTTAGTGAAGATTATACTTCATCTCTTGGAACGATTTTTGTAAAGAGAGAACTATGTGTCGTATATGCTATATGTTGGGAGATGACACATATTGGGGCCAATCCCCGAGGTATAGGAGAGCCGTAGTAGGGCTGTAGCAGTTAGTCGAGGGGTGCTCCTTATGTATGTGCTATGAGGTGCTAGGCACCATTATGTTTGAATACTCCCTGTGAGGAGTTGGGAAGGGATCTGTTGGACTATAAATGGTACAAACGTGTGTATAAGTGAGATTAGTGTGTGTAGCCTCTAGACGCTCTTGGGCTGCGAGGCAGTGGGGTGTTTTGATTGAGCATAAAGGCCCAACTAGAGCTTTAGAGCCAATATCAGGGCCAATTTTGGTCCTTAAAAGTGGTGCATTTGCCATGAGCTGCCAATAAGTGGCAACTTTTGAATCTTGGCTATAAGGGACCCATTATTATTATTTAGTTTCTAATTGGGAGATGCTTTGGAGTGGTGGATATTAAATTTGGGCTAATTAAAGCCTTGATCATTAGCATGATGATTAGTTTAAGAAGTCCCCATAACCCAAATGATACTTTGTCAATCCTAAATGGTTTAGTGGGATCTCTGGCTGTGGCTATTTTGGCCTTTGTCCCAAAAGTGACACCACGCTCAAGTTTGGGCCACTATAGGGAAGTACCCATGGAGCAACTTTTGAGATTAATAGGCCATGGAAGTTAGAGAATATATCAGAAAGAAAAAGTGGGGCTAAAAGGATACAATCATCCATTAATGATTATGAATTTTTAGATGACAAGATTGTGATGACAATGGTTAATATGCCCATAGTAATACATGACTATGATTCGAGAATACATCCCATGCTAGTGCCTGACATAGTTGGGTATTGTAGTGCAATTGCTAAGATCCATAAAGCATTGGACGATGTCTATGTGTGTTGAAAACCATTGTTAGGAAGGAAGGTTCTATTGGGACCTATCCCAGGTTTTAGCAAAGTGGTGGTAGATGAGAATAGACTTGTTAAAGTACCACTAGTTAGTGATGGAGTAGATTCCCTATTGCATAGTGTTGGACTTCCTAAACTGCTTTATGAGTTGAAGGGAAGTCCAAGGAACTAGTCACTCTTCCACACTGTTAGAGGTGGAAATGGAAGAGATTAGAGATCCTCACACACTAGTATTAAGTCAAGAGGAATACAAAGATCCCGATGACGTAGTGTTGATTCCAAAGAAGAGGACTAAATGCCCTCCTCCTTATAGGGATTTGCTAGTGTTTTATGGGCTACTAGATGAGGATCCGATGTTGCACTTAAAAGAATACAGCCTAACTTGCCTTGCAAGTGGGTTCAACGATATACATCAAATGCTTGTATTCTCAAGTACCCTAAAGGAAGAGGCTAGAAATGATATTGGAGCCTTCTAAGAGTATCAATTAAATCATTTGAGGAATTATAAGATTGATTTTTAGATGAATATGAGAAGAAGGTTTGTTAATCCTCAGATGAACAAGGTGGAGAATCTAGAAAATCTAAAGCAGAAGATAAGGCCAAGGCAAAAGTGAAACGAAAGACGAAGGCGTGCCAAGAAAAATATGGAAACATAAGAAGTGCAAAAAAGTCCTGAATCAAGGAAAAATATGCACAAGAAAAAGCGCATGTCAACACTTTTGTAAAAGAGCACAAGGTGCACCATGATTTATTTTAAGAGTACTGAGCTCTCACCCGTGCAATTTGTAAAGCTAGAAGGGTGGTAGGAAGGAAGCTAGGAAGATAGGAGGACAATGGGAAAAAGGGCCTAGGCTATAGTCGGCCATGTAAAAAAAGAGATAAGGGGATGACCGCCCAAAAGGGATTTAGGCTTTTGTATATAAAGTTGAAAAGTGAATGAGAAGCTCATTCTTGTGTGTGGCCAAAAGTAGCTCTCCTATTCTTATTCTTCTTCTTCTTCTTCTTCTTCTTATTCTTATTCTTATTCTTGCTTGCTTGAGCTTGTGCTTTTGAGAGAGGGAGTGTGAGAGTGTGAGGGAGTGAGTGTGTGAGGGTGAGGGATCTTGGTGGAGAAGCTCTCCATCTTCTCCTCTCTTGTTCTATTCTGTTCTCTTCTCTTATCTTGCTCACGACAATGGAGCTTGGAGCGTAGAGCTTGGGGATGGAGCTTGCTTGAAGCTTGCACGTGGATCATGGAGACATCGGAGTGCTCGGGAGAGGAGGCAACTCAATTGGGCATGGAGGTAAGCTCACTACACCTGTAGAGAAGGATATCACGTTGACTATGTGAGAGATAGCCATTAGTACTCGGCTTGGAATGCTTGAAACAATAAGCGGTCAGTGGATCTTGGTAGTTGATCACCTCTACATTTTGGTTCCGTTGTTGGGACCAACGGATTCAAGCCTTGAGCACTTGTGTGCTTTGAATCAAGCATTGAAGTAGGGTTTTCCCCAAACCGGTGCTTGAGGTAGATAGGTAGGAAGCGGGGGAGTTTGAAGAGGTATTTGATCTCCTTAGCAAGTAGGTTTTTGGTTTTTTGGATTTGGAAAAGTAGGTTGGAGTAGTGTAGGTGTTTTCTTTGTGATTTGGATGCATTAGGGTAGAAAAAAACAAAGACAAGAAAGGAAAACAGGCGTTGGGATTTCTGTTGTCATAATAGGACAAGAGGGTTTGATTTGTTTGCAGATTTGTATTTTGGAGCTTATTTTCTATTCTAGGTATACACAATCCTTCATTAGGGTCTACTCTTATGTTTTGGAAGTTTGTGCGACCCCTCATAACCAAAATTGTTAGAATCGAGTTGATTTTCATCATCCTTGAAACTTGTCCACAGGAATTGGACAATGTTACAAGAGTCTGATTCCCAAAATCAGACTCGAACGGTCCAATTCCCAGAATCAGACACGGTTCAATTTTCTGACTCGGACCAACCCATCCTGTCCAATCGGACATACCATGTCCAATTTTGAAAATTAGACATCCTAGAATCAGACACAAAAATCGGACCATCTAGAATCTGACACTTCAAATTGGACACCTGTCAAATTGGATATCCCATTGCTAGAATTGGATGCACGAAAATCGAACACACAAAAATTAGACATCCTATAATCAGACTCCTAGAATTGGACACACAAAAGTTGGACCACCAGAATCGGACCAATTCATAATCGGACCACCAGAATCGGATCAATTCATAATCGGGGACCACCAGAATCGGACCACTTGGACTCGTTTGATCGGCCAATCGGACCAACCTAGAATCGGATGTCTGATTCTGATAATCAAACTCTTGCGAATAGGACCTATGAGAATTAGATAAAAAACTATCAAAATTGGACAGGTGAATAGAATATAGATTTGACACATCTGAGCCTTGAAATAATAGACCTAGAGATCGTATAGAGCCAAAAGCACCTCATAGATCATCATCGAGCTGAAATCTAGAGCAAGTAGTTTAAAACTTGGCTATGAACGATCCTTCAAATCATGCATGGTGTTTAGCATAACGGCCTTGTGGGCCGAGAGGGGACAATTGGACTTGGGGGAGGTGCAAAGGGGGGAGGTGCGCATGTTGAATAGAGAGAACCAGTGAGCGAGGCCATGCTTGAGACAAGAAGGTTAGGAGACAATGCCAAGGATAGGATTTGGACTTACAAATATCATAGAAGACCGTAAAAGAAGCCCAAGCCTTATAGATGAAGGTATCGATGGTGGAGAGCTAGCACAATGCCGCAATGGATATCCAAAGCGTTGCTACGTGCTCAGGGTATTACTACATAGGTAACCGATTGATTTGGATACCAAAACCTCCTACTAAACCACCTCTGTTAGCTAAAGGCTAGGATGTATCAAGAGTGAAGAAGCATAGGAGGAAATCTAAATGAAAAAACAAGTCTCGAGTCAAAAACATTGGAGTGACTGATCCCCTTACGATTGAAATCAAGAAACCAAACAGGACTATTCGAAGGGTAGATCCTCAGCCTAGCATGGTTAACAAGTAGATATTAGATGTAATTGTCGAGTATTAGATGTAACTGCTACTACTTCCAATCAGGAATCACAATAGTCACAGCCTTTGGCCGTGATGATGCCCCTTGCGGAATGTGTCCTTGGCAATTCACATGTAGAAGAGTTGTCACAACCAACATCCTCAACACCTCCAGCACTTCTGAAGCACCTAAAACCTAGGCTTGAGGAGAAATCTCTTGAAGATTTGGCCAAGGAGATGGCACATCTGACCAATGAACTAAAGATGAAGTGCATGATGAAGCTTGATCACAAGCTGATAGCCATCACACGTGCGTACATCCATGTGGACATGGAAAGGTCAACACCAAAGCACACGAAGCTCATAGCCAAACCCTTGACATGGGATGAGTGACAACATGTTTGCTCCCACTATGAAGCTATTGTTAAGGAAGTCATAAAGGACATCCCAAAGGCCACATCTAGAGAATTGCACTTGATACCACCCTCAGTCTATACTACCTAATGTGAGACAAACAAGGAAAAGCTCAAAGCAATCAAACGAAAAGGAAAGGACAAGGCAACTTTGTGCAAAAATGGTACTCCAACCAAAGTTTGGTAGCCAAAATTGGCCACCCACTAATGACACTTGCTGAGCAAAGGAGAGCCCTTTGGACATCAATACATGATCCCACGGACGTTTCTCCAACCTCATTAGGAGTGTTGGCAATGGTCCATGAGGTCCAACTTTCTGCCACTGTCCAAAAACATCCCTTGTATGATAAATTGCTTCTAGAAGAAGATCTACACGTGGCTAGCATGCTAGGAGTAGGGAGCATGGTTCTTGATGTCAGCACATATGTCTTTTCCCTTAATCAAGACCCTGCAATCCTAGATCTCTAAGCTTCCCATCAATACAACCCTGACTTCTTCAGCTCGTTTCATCCAAGCCTTCATGATAGGAACCCTAAACTATTTCTTGGCTCTATAATAAAGTCACCCAAACCTCTAGAGCAAGAGAAAAATAGCTCTAAACACAACACCCGCTCTAACAAGAAGCAATGGAGGCATGTTCCAATGGGTAAGGACAAGAGTCTAAAGCAAACGCCCCCGGAGAAAGTGCCAATGCAATTGGATGAGGGGCTAAACACAAGGGAATTAGTTGAAGAGCTAGACTCTCCAAAAAGAGAGGCAATTGTATCCTCACAATCTAGCAAGGTTGTTCCACAGGCTGCGGCTGTGTCCCACGAGGATACACCAAAAATAGAGAATGTTGAGGCCAAGCATATCTATGGCTAACCTAGTTCAGGGTCCTAAATCTTTAAAGGATACAACTCAATTTCCCAAGAAAAAGAGGAGAAATCAATGAAAACAACGGCAGTCGCAAGTGGTGGTAGACGCCAAGAAGATTGAGATGAAGGGTGCTAAATAATTGAGGAATGAAGCATCGAGTCCACCCACAAATGAACCCATTGCCATCTCTCCTAATAGTGGTGAAACCTCGAACACATCCGTGTGTTCTTTTAAGTCAAAGCAACCATTACCATCAACGGTTACTTGCAACACTCAATCCACCGACAACAACAAAACTTGCATTGACCAATCAAGAGTGGATACAACATTGTCACAACAAGGTGACAAAACTATACCAACCACATCCAAGGAGAACCATGACACAATAGGAGCAAAGCCTAAAGAGAAACACGAAAATCCTGAGGACAAAAGCAATCCTAGCATTGACCAGTCTTGCTTGTCTAGGCTTGAGCCCCCAACTATGCTAAAGCCTAGGGAAACTCCTAAAACCTTGCATGAGATAGCAATCGAGCAAGCCTTCATAGAGAATAGAAGTGTTACAAAGTGCTTGACTGAGTTGAATGATAAACTCAAATTATTTGCACGTTTCTACGTCCTTGCAAACATGGGCACACTCCCTAGGGAGCAGCTTGAGGAATACTTGCCATATTCGCTATCTTGAGAAGAGCAAGAATATCTTGACGAGCACTATGATCAGCTACTATACGACTGCATGCAACTCATCTTTGACGAGGAGGCTGACGAACTACGCTTAATTGTGACATTTAACGATGTGATTTGCTAACCAAATCTCTTAGAGATAGAGCAGATAAAGCGACAATCAGAGGGTCAAAGTCAATTTGAAAAAAGCTGGTTTGAAAATCGTGCTACAATGGCCAAACTTGGAGCCTAGATTATGACAGTCTCAGAGGAGCGACTGGCCAAATGGCAGTCTCAAAGAGACCCAGCCTATGTGGTGCCAACTTCCTTTTGAGTATTGAGTGCCATTCGGGGTATGGACTTAGCCAAAACTAGCCAAGAGAACTCTTTGATTGATAAAATTCTCAGTGAGGAGGAGCTACATGTTGCCAATGTGAGAAATGCGGGATCTAGAGCATGGCAGAGGCGGAAGCTATGGAGGATGGAAGATGAAGATACTACTCATGTTGACATTGACAAAGAAGACAACTATTACACAAGTGAATTAGGTTTCAAGATTGAGACTTGAACTCATAAACACAATCTTGTGTAGGACTGACAATGACACAGAGACTTGACAGAAAGATACAAGTACTATTGCATTATCATCATATGAAAGTGATAGTCAAGTACATCATTATATAGGAATGCTTGGTAGCACATTTCATCACTGTGCCTATGGGATCTTTCTCTCTTCCTAGAATGAACTGCATCTTCCTAGCCTAGTTGTTCCATACAAAGGGGCATACATAGGGTGTGATTGGCAGATTTTCAACACCCCTCCTCAATCACAATCTGAAAGTACAAAGTGTGTAGAGGCTTTAGTGAGAGCTGCACCTGCAAAGTGTGGGCATACCACAAACATGGCAAAACACCAGAGGCTATCACAGAAAAGGCTAAGTGTGGGTACCATAAACATGGTGGACATCCAGAGGCTGTAACAGGGGCCTCACAAAGTGTACAGAGGTTGTAGTACAAGGCTACATGAGGAGTTTACAAAGCTTATGAAAGGAACATTAAGGCAAGTACAATGCTTTTAAAATAGAAAATGAGAGACAAGGACCGATAGGTCCTTGTGGTCTTTTTCAGCATTTGATTTCTCTTTGTCAGCATGGAAAATCTTCTTGTCTTTCATCTTTGGTTCTTCAGCTTTGAATGATGTGGTCTTTTGGTCTTCATGGCTGATCTTCTTATTGTCCTTCTTTCTTTGCTCTTTGATCTTATGATCTTCTTGGTCTGGTTCTTCTTTGACCTTGCTTGCAACTTTAGTCTTCATGTTGATGTTTTTGTCCCCCTTAAGCAAAGACATCTCATTCTTCATGATGGCCAAGGTAACTGGAGTGTCTTCAAAAAATTTAGATGGAATCATTGATTGCACTTTAGTATGAGCAACTCCATGTCTAAGTAGATCACAAAAATCTTCTATGTAGTGTAGATAAGTCATGTTACTTTTCATAAAGTCTATCCACATATAAATCTTCTTGGTTATCATAGATATGACCAAGAATCTGCTTTAAATCTGTGAGTAAGTGGCAACCAAATTGATCTTCAATGTGTCAAAAAATACAAGTGAAGATAGTGTTAAATCAACACTCTTAAGTATCAAGGGATACTAGAGTTGAAGATGGTGATTCTTGATGCCGATCCTTTGCTTGATGAACCCATTGTTTGAGTCCCCTCCTTGCTAGTAAAATCTTACTGAACACTGAGTAAATACTCAGATCAGATTAGCAAAACCTTCAGTTGAGTGAAAAGAGTAAGAAAATGAATCTTTGGACCTCAAGTCTATGAGAGGTCTTCAAATCTTCAATGGTCTTTAAGTGCTTCAGAGATCTCCCCTCCTTGATTTGATGGACAAATGTTGTTGGAGACTAATCAAATCAGTGAATCTAAGTGGCAGAGGCTTGGGTTGAGTGTCAGGAGAGAGAAAATGAAGAATTTTTGAGTTTGAAGGATTTTGGCTATGGTGGATTTTAGGGTTTCTGAGATAGGGGCCTGGTTTTTCTAACATTGTAGGAGCTATGGTGGACCATTTTCAAAAATTTTTACATGCCTAGGAAGCTGATTTCATGGGCTATCAAAGCCCATGATAATCATCAAGATTGTGGATTGTATGCAACACGCAGGCAGCTCGAACAAATTCGGCGCAGTTCAGGATAGATTTCCGCGATTTCCGTAATGCCGGGGTCAGGGCGCAGCAATGTAGTCAATTTTCGTGCCAGGATGAAGTGGCTTGAGTAGAGGAACAACTCCCTAGAAGAAATCGTGGGCTAAGATGGCTTGTAGAGTAAGATATAGAAGCTCCAAGTGTTGTATGTCCTCTCTGGCTATGGCAGACACAGAGCATAGATTGACAGTTTAAGCAATGCTGAGCTATGGAGTGGCCAATGTCAAGCTCTTAAGTGATAGAAAGAAGCCTTGGGAGTCAAGGAACAAATGTCTAGAAGAGAGCATGTTGAGATATGACGTATGGAGAGAGATCCAGGAGCTTCAAGTTGACAGGGTGCTGCTGGCTATGGCTACCATGGAAGCTTCAGTGAGGATAGAGGTAAGAAATGGAACCATGAGCTGGACTTGAGCTGACCCGAGGTTAAGAGGGACTGAGAGAGCAGATAAGGGAGTTATGCCATGCCCGACTGGGCTCTGATACCATGTGAGAAATGCGGGATCTAGATCATGGCAGAGGCGGAAGCTATGGAGGATGGAAGATGAAGATACTACTCATGTTGACATTGACAAAGAAGACAACTGTTACACAAGTGAATTAGGTTTCAAGATTGAGACTTGAACTCATAAACACAATCTTGTGTAGGACTGACAATGACACAGAGACTTGACAGAAAGAGACAAGTACTATTGCATTATCATCATATGAAAGTGATAGTCAAGTACATCATTATATAGGAATGCTTGGTAGCACATTTCATCACTGTGCCTGTGGGATCTGTCTCTCTTCCTAGAATGAACTGCATCTTCCTAGCCTAGTTGTTCCATACAAAGGGGCATACATAGGGTGTGATTGGCAGATTCTCAACAGCCAATAGACTCAGACAAGGTACCATGCTACTCAATGTTGCAAAATATCTGTTGTTATTGGGTAGGCTGCCAAGAGTACTAGATGCGTGTGCCACACTTCAGTACAATCATGAGTTCTAAAATTGGTTTTTATCCTCATGAAGTGACATGGATTTATAAATGTGTATATAAATAAACAATTTGTTTTGTGTCTGTGTATAGATAATACAAAAAAAGAAAAGCTAGCACACACATAAGTGATAATAATCAATTGCAAGTGATATGCATCAAAGTCAACACCATGGGATTCAGATAAGTGATGTATTTTTGAGTTGCACATGTTCATTATGATTGAAGCATATGACTTGCATGTACTCTCACGAGTTGTCAAATGGATGCAGGATGACATAGGTCTTTGTACAAATGCGTTCAATCTCCAAGTCACCACAAGACCACCAACCCCACAAAGAGCCATTATAGAAAAAGCAACAGAAATACCAAGAACAAAGAGCCATGACGGAAGCCCCATTGCTGAAAGAGAAAATCACCTCTGCAAATAAAGCACACATTTCATTTGAGCATGACCCAAAGCATAGTCATTGGCTACTCTCTTTCTTGGACAAACTCTACATCCCGAGCAAGATTAAGGTGGCAAGCTCCTATTCACAGTAGAAGAGCAAGAAAAGTATGGCTTAATGGTGGAAACGAGGGGTTTTAGCTATTTTTCATTCATGCTTACCCTAAACCTAAAAGATGCCATCATGGAGGAGCTAGTCGTAAAACAACTTCTAGACTAGTGTAGTCTACAGAAGTATGTAGAGAAGATTGGGCATGCTATTGATTACAGCAAGTGCACAGAATTTTCGAGGAGCTTTGATGCCAAAAGAAATTGTGGCATGGTAATGGTAAGAAGAGGAGGAGAAGCTCATCAAGTAGTGGTCGAGTGGAGCCCTGCGCCAGTGGAGAAGGTGCTGGGTTTAGCCATAGCAGTAGGACGATTGAGAAACACCCAAGGAGGGATGTGTATAATATGTTGGGGGTGAGCCATTACCAATCCAAGAACAAGAGGGAGACAAAGTCCATAAGGAACAATAGGACAACATGGAGAGAGTTACTAATGAAAAGGAGAATGACCAACCATCTCAACAACAAGAGAGTGAGAGGACAATTCGTGAGCAGTAAGGCTAAAAAATTGTCAAGTCAAGTGGAAAGGAAAGATCACACTCTCAAAATCCCCATAAGCAGAACTTGATCCACCTCCAAAGAAAACAAAGAGCTACAAAGGGTGGAGGAGGAATTGAGGGGATTAGGAGAAGAGTGCAAGCAAAATCCAGAAGAGGAGAAGAATGACTAAGGCAAAAGGGAGGAGGGGATCACTCTAATGAAGATGGAATTAAAGATTTAGCTTACAAGCTGGCACATCGTTGCAGCATGGACTCCATGCTATGACACCTAAGCCTAATACTGGCTTAGGAGTAGAGGAGCAATATGCTCCCCTAATCCCAATTGGTTGAACCTCACAAGAACTCTCCTTGCTAGGGGTTTGGGGAACCAAAACAACAAATGCAGCCACCTCAAAAAGAGCCACTAGAGCTGGTCTATGAAGAAGGGTGTAACTCTAAATTAGATCAACAAAAGAAAGAATGAGTACATGAACCAAGTCCCCTTCGTGGCCACAAAAAGTATAGTCAAAAGAGAAAAGAGCTCCATGCTAAGCCATGCATTCCTTGGGTAAATCTCTTAGGTCCCCCTCGAAATGTAACTACTATAAGAGCATCAGGATGATGTCTAGCGTACCCCCTCCCAATGCATCTCCAAAACAAAAAAGAAAAAATATTTAAAAAAAAAGAGAAAGTGCAAACAAACAAGGTATCCCACAAAGAAAAAGGAAAGAAACAATGAGCTTTTCCATGTATATCAGAGTGCTACAAACACTATACCTAGGGATCCTTAGGTTAGGCATGTCTGGTGGCCTTGGTCAATTGGCTCCGTGCCTAACCCCCTAGCCCTTCATGTCCCCCCACTTCACACTTAGGGCATATCAAGGGTAGGACACACCTAGGGAGTTTGTGCTTGCCTATGGTTAGATTTGTCTTCCTAGGTGACACCCACAGCACCTCCCCTATACACACACTGGGTCCTCAAGTGTGGGACAATACCACAGGCTTCCTGAGGTTCGACCCAATTCCCAGTTTCACTAGTATGAACGTTGTGCAATACTACACAGTGAGGTAGACACCCCATAAGTAGTGCAATTTCTTTTTCTTTTTTCAAGCATATTCAACAATGGTGATTAACCACCAATATTGAAGGCCCCCACTACCCAATCAAATCTAATCTCGGCCTCTACAATCTAATCTTAGCATCAATGAGCTCAGTTATGCTACATCATGTTGTCAAAATTACAAATGATGTCTCAAGAAGCCTTCAAGTGTACTTCTCCTCACCAGTGACAAATTTTTTCACCCCATTGAACCCTTGCTTCATCCACGCATTACTCCCAGGAACCAGACCAATAGTCTTCTACCTACGTAATATCTAAGTATGCACGTGTACTCACATAATATCTACACCACAATCTATACATTGTTTGGGTCCTTAAGTGCACGACAATACTCTCAGCTTGCTTAGAGTTTGACTTGTCTCCCAAACTAATCAAACTACATCTTGTGCACGACAAGAAGACTAGCAATACCCCTAGGTAGAGACCACATATGAGAGGTTTTCAATTGTAGGTTTTGAAGATTCCAACAAAAGAGTTGTCAGCCCTTCATCAACACTCAACTCTGAATTTTTATTTTTTTATCATCATGCAAGCCCATCAAAGAATCGGTCACACATAGAATCCCCAAAACATCAACACCTGTGACAACCCATGAGTGAAACTCCCAACAAAAACCAGCCCTATCACCAACTTCAACAACCCTATCACCAACCAATTAGGCCAATAAAGTGCCCTTGGCGACCTTCATCTGCACCACCACCAAATCTCCTCCACAACAAACCACAGCAGTTCCTTCCACCCACGTCTTGTGCATGCGAAAGCCTACTACCTACGACTGTGAGTGCCATGGGACTGGCACTCGTCTAGGAGGGGGATAATGTTAAACCTTAGACAAACAAGGTGGAAAATCCAAAAAATCTAAAGCAGAAGACAATGCCAAGGAAAAAGTGAAACAGAAGATGAAAGTGCGCCAAGAAAAATATAGAAACATAAGAAGTGCAGAAAAGTCCTGAATCAAGGAAAAATGTGCACAAGAAGAAGCACATGCCAACACTTTTGTAAAATAGTACAAGGTGCACCATGATTTATTTTAAGAGCGCCGATGCAATTTGTAAAGGCAGAATGGTAGTAGGAAGGACTCTAGGAAGATAGGAGGACAATGGGAAAAAGGGCCTAGGCTATGGTTGGTCATGTAAAAAAGGGGATAAAGGGACGACCGCTCAAAAGGGATTTAGGGTTTTGTATATAAAGTTGAAAAGTAAATTAGAAGCTCATTCTTGTGTGTGGCCAAAAGTAGCTCTCCTCTTCTTCTTCTTCTTCTTGTTTATGCTTGCTTGAGCTTGTGCTTGAGAGAGGGAGTGTGAGAGTGTGAGGGGGTGAGTGTGTGAGGGTGAGGGACCGTGGTGGAGAAGCTCTCCATCTTCTCCTCTCTTCTTCTGTTCTATTATTCTCTCTTGTCGTGCTCGCAGAAATGGAGCTTGGAGCGTGGAGCTTAGGGATGGAGCTCACTTGAAGCTTGCACTTGGATCATGGAGCTACCGGAGTGCTCGGGAGAGGAGGCAACTCGCTCAAGAATGGAGGTAAGCTCACTACACTCGTAGAGAAGGATAGTGAATTGATTATGTGAGAGGTAGCCATTAGTGCTTGGCCTGGAACACTTGAAACAATAAGTAGTTCGTGGGTCTCGGCAGTTGATTGCCTCTACAAAGTTCCAGTGACTCAAATCTTGGGAAAACTTATACAAAATCGGCAACAAGAGTTATATACCTCTGTCAAAGAGTACACAAGAGTCTTTGATGACATTTTGAAGCTTTGCCCAAGGAAAGTCAGTCAATTATCAAAAGGTGTACTTGGTGAACACTTTGTAAGTGGCTTGGAAATAAACACACAGTTACAAGTTATGATGAGAAACCCTAAGTCACTAAAGGAGGCAAAGGTTCAAGCAGAAGATTATGAGAGATATATTCAGAGGTATTGGGAGTGCTATTGGAGTTTTCCCTACACCCTTGAAATTCATAAGGATTGGCAACATTTAATGTTAGGTGCAAATGATAGGTATACACTAGGGAGCCATGCATTAACTATAAAGATCAAAAGGACCAGGAACCTTGGCATCCTAGAGTATCCAATTCTATATTCCAAAGCCATGAACTAGATGGAAAATCAGTGCAGATCTAATGGGGGAAGCGGAGTGGTTAAGAAACCCCTCAATAGTCTAAGTTTGAAACAAAATTATGTCAATGAGATCACCCCCCAAAACATAGTTGACATATGCTATTGTGTGGAGGCCATCTCAACTATTGAGAGCCAAGGTGATAGGAAACCTTAGGGTTTACAATGGTAAAGATCCACCTAGACATGGATCTAGTAAACAAATCTGATTTAGAGAAAGTAATAGGTAGGAAGTGAGCCAATATAGCTCAGTTATCATGAAATAATATAAAAATAGAAGGTGTTAACCCCAAGTCGAGATGGCGGAAAAAGGAAGAAAAGAAGCAGATAAACATGGAAAAAGAGCAAAGACACGCATGCGACCTCCAAAACCAAGCCAAGACAAAAAAGCGCAATTTTAAATGAAAGGCGCCTCAAAAAACTCAGAAAACTCTTGTAAAAGAGCGCCAGGCTCCCTCCTGTGCCAATTGTAAAATACTAGATGGGTATAGGCTAGAGGCATAAGGCTAGAAGAGGGAAATGGGAAAAGGACCTTGCCACAATGGCCGGTCATGTAAAAAAGGGATGGGTGCCCATGGGATTTAAGGGTTTGTATATATAAAGTTCAAAAAGTGAATGAGAGCTCATTCTTTTGGTGTGTGGCAACAAGAGTCTTCTTCTTCTTCTCTCCTTCTCATCTTCTTGCTTGTGTGTGCTCTTGAGAGAGGGAGTGTGAGAGTGTGAGAGTGAGGGACCGTGGGGTGGAGAAGCTCTTCACCATCTCCTCTTCTCTTCTTCTCTTCTCTTCTCTCTTCTTGTGTACACGGCTATGGAGTATGGAGCTTGGAGGTAGAGGAGGCTTGAAGATGCTTGAGCTTGCATCTAGGATCGTGAAGCTACCGGTGCGTGTGAGAGAGGAGGCAACTCGTATCAGCATCAAGGTAAGCTCACTACACTCATAGGATCGACGGCGCGTCGGCTAGGTGAGAGATAGCCATTAGAGCTCGCTTGGAATGCTTGAAGAAATAAGCGGTCCGTGGGTCTTGGCGGTTGAGCGAAGGCTCCCACATTTTGGTTCCGTTGGCTGGGACCAACGGATTCAAGCTTGAGCACTTGCGCGCCTCATATCGAGCATCGAAGTAAGGGATTCATCCCCGAAACGGAGCTTGAGATAGGTAGGAAGTTTGGGTGTTTTTGATCTTTGAAATAAGTAAGTATTTTGGTATAATTTGTTTGTTTGATGATTGGGAAACATGGACAAATTAGTTCAATTCTTTGTTTTCGATTCTTGTTGCATTTAGAGTAGGTTAGGATTAGGAAATTGCACCGGAGAAGGGTAGGGTTTATTGTTGCAAAGCAGGGCAAAACATGGCAAAAATCGTGCAAAACTTGGCAAAAAGCTCGCTTGTGATGCCTAAGATCGGCAAGTGAGTGATTGGGGGCATCAACACCATCCCTGGGAAGGGGCATGAGAGCCAAGAGGCCAAGGTAGAGCTCATTTGTGACCATTTCACAAAGAGAGAGAGAGAGAGAGAGAGAGAGAGAGAGAGAGCTATTGCTCGATTCGATCCAATCACACCATCGACGAGCCTACCACTCTATCCAGGTATATGAATCCCTTCCTCTATCCCCCTAGATAGGATTTGGAGGTGTGTGCTTGATATGATTGAGTAAATAACAAGAAACGATTGAAATCAAACTCTCGCAATCGACGTGCGCTGCGCTCGGCCCGAACGGTCACTTATGGGCTGAGTCCCAGAATGGTCCCTCGGCCCTATTTTGCTCGGCCCGCTCAGCCTAAAACCCTAATCGGCCCGTCCGAGTCGACCATTTGGACCATCGACCAATTCGGCCCTCTGCCACGTGTTAAACTCGACCCTCGGCCCAATTGCCTTGGCCCGTCCGAGCGACCTCGTCCGAATTAACTGCTCGGCCCGTCCGAGCCAATCTGTCCGAGCGCCTTCGTCTGAGTTCTCACCTCGGTCTATCCGAGCCCACCTTGTCCAAGTCCCAAATTTGGCCCTTGGCCCATACGCTTCGGCCCGTCTGAGTGACCCACTCGGACCCTGCAATTTGGACCAGCTGGGCCGAGTGAAATTTTTTATCAAATTCTTAGAAATTTGACTTGACCCGGTTGAAGCTCAGCAGCACAAACTGCGAAAAGTCCTTTTGATGCTCAGAAGTTGATTCTGACACTTGGAATAGACGAAATCGTAGGGACAGCTGCTTGGTAGCTTGAAGTAGGCAGCAGCGAGACCCAAAGACCTAGACGCAAGCGCTGAGTAGTTAAAACTTGATTGGCCAAGAGTGAACGAGACAACATATTAGAAAAACCCTGAACCCTGTCAAGGTAGCCAGAAGATTGACCAACAAGCCTATCAGGCCCAAACAAGCGAGAGTGCATAAGACGCTTCGAGGTTGCTCACTATACTCACCTTGAATTTTCACACTTGAATGCACTAAAAGAAATTGAAAGCCTGGTTAAGCACAAGTGCACTAAGGGTGACACGCATGTTGAGTGACCATAAATTGAGGATTGTATTCAATAACTAAAAGAATTCACTCAGATAAACCACTCAAGGAACCCACCAGTAGGAGAGGACCCAAGACGTAGACAAACCATTAATGTGCAAGGTAGGACCAAGCAGGTGGCGTCAACGATGTGGATCTGATAAATCCACTCACCCTAATCAATAGCTTGGCGGAACATGACAACGTGACTATGGCGGAAGAAGGCTCAGACCATAGGTCTAATGAGGAACTCGACTTGAACATCTTCCCGGAGGCTATTCAGCAGCTAGTTAGCGGCTACGATGCACTCGCCCGGTACGAGCACCGCGGTAGGATAGCAGACGCTATCATCATAGACCTAGAAGAAGAGAGGAAATTAGCCCGCAAGGCTTTGCAAAGCATAGTCAAATACAATAGGGACCAGCAGGCTAGGAGCCAAAGGCAAAGCACGGAGTTGCGTGAGGTGCAGCGAGTGCTGAACCTAGCAGGAAGAAACCGAACAGATCACGAGAGAGCCCTAGAAGGCGACTTGACGTTGATCGAGCTTCTCATGAAGTGACTATTAGATAACACTGCAGCAGAGCAGAGTGCTGCAGGACTAGCGACATCTTTGCTCGCAGGATTAGGAGCGAACCAAGGCTCAAAGAGCCAGTCTAAAATCCCCATCGTTGCCAAGCAACTCAACAAATACCAACCCCACTACGATCCATACAGCTTTGTAGAGGAGTTTGAACAAGTCTGCAAAGCCAATGGCCTCAATGACATGACTCAACGCTCTCAAGCGTTCGGGCTGTGCTTAGGTGACAAGGGGAGGACTTGGTATACAAGCCTAGATGCCGCAGAATGAGCCAACTTCAGTGGCCTCAAGGATCTCTTCATTAAGAGATTTGCCGGGCCTGGATACTCGAACAATCTGCTAGTGCGCTTGATGAACATCAAGCAAAAAGAGAAGGAGGATATTCGCGACTACGTAACCCACATGAGGAGTCTCTTTCAGAGAATCCCTATGGGCAAGCGGCTGGCAAGCGGCCAACTGAAAGAGCAGTTTCTACTGTATTTATCAGCGAAATCCGAGATGAGGAGTTATATAAGGCTTTGGCAAGAAATTCGAGCTTGCAGCGAGACGTGCTAGCTAGAGTGTTTGAGGAAGCCATCAAAGTCGATGATCAGCTGAAGGATCAGAGCTCCAGGAGCGTGAACCCATAAGAGACCAACTCGTGAAGCTCAAAGAGAGCGTCAACCTCTAGTGAGCGATCGGTCCCATCATCCCAAGATAAGAGGAAGGCCACCGAGACTAGTTGATGTAAAGATGGAGTTGGCTAGGTTACAAGACTATTGAGACGACCAACGCACCCACACGTCTAATGCGTGTATTGTGGCAGAAACCACTTGCCAGCTGAGTGTCAAGACCCTAGGTCAAGACCTTTTGCTAACTACGATAGGTTTGGTCATGACATCACGCATTGTAGATTACCAAGAAGACTTTCGTATTCGCAACCCTACGGCCAGCCTTACCTAGCCACCAGGCCGCAGCCATTCTTCGGAAGGGGAGCCCCATTGGCCCTTCCAGTGCCTAACGACATTAAGCCAGCTGTTTCTAGGATGGACATAAACCCTACTGGCATACCCAGACCACCTGGTCCTTATGTGACCCATCCACCAAGCGATACTCCAATCCACTATGTGGAGGAACCAAATGAGGAAGAAGCTTACATATGCCCTTACATCTTGCATGACGATGAGAGCAACGCTATCCTCATGGATTATCGCCCCGTACTGGTGATGGTGTTAGGAAGAGGATGAGGCAGAGGCCTAGGAGGGCAGACACAGGATCCAATCACCTGTTGGACTTGTGGTCACCCTGGTCATGTCTCCTCATGTTGCCCCGAAAGGGAGCAGCAAAACAGAGACAAGGCTGACCAAAGATGTGCTGAGTGCGGAATCACCCATCTCTTCGTCGATTGCCCAAAGCAAAAACCATCTTCTAGCTCAGCCAACATACCATTTGTCCCGCTGGGGCTGTTTGGAGTCAAGAACCTTGACGGGGAGGGAACACCTATTCCGTTACGGGTCATGATAGGTGCCCAGACAAGGTAGGCCGGCATGTCACTGCCAAGACCTAGCAACCTTGACACAGCTTCAATAGGGAAGAAAAGTCGCAGGTGGAAGAAGAAGAGGTTGGAAGCTAAAATCGCACTAAAAACGGAGAGTGCTATAACTCTGCCTGCTGGAAAGAAGGTCTCAGAATGCAGAGGTAGAGACTTCAGCCCCTAAGACGGCCAAAAAGGGAAGTGCTAAGGTAGGGGAATACCCGCATTCGAGGCGACAGTTAGAGGCAATAGAAAAAGTGAAGGAATGGGTTAAGGAAGCTCAAGAGCATCTAAAAGATGCTGAGCCCATCCTAGAGGATGAAATCGATGACCTCTCCAGCATAAGCACGCCAACCTCACCTCCTCAACCAAAGTCAGGAGAAGTAACTGCACCATAAGCAGTGCCGCTAAGGCCAAGCCTCAGCGCTACAGGACCGCGGTTCATCAGTCACGGCCACTGGTCAGGACGATCCAGGTTAGGAGAGAGACAAGCACCCAACGATCTCCTGACCACGTTGGTGACTACCCCGGTAACACTTAGCCTAGGAGATCTGCTTAGGCAGCACCCCACCCTATGGCAAGAGCTTAAGCAGTGGGTTGAAGGGTCAAGAGAGCAGGTCACGGTAGACCCTCATGACCAGGATGCAGAGACGCAAATACCGAGTTTGATGCTGCACTCTATGTCTAAATCCTTACATGTCAATGCCTTCTAGGAAGGTTTCGAGATGATGCATGCGGTCTTACCGGTTCTAGCCCTAGGCGACACAACGAGAAAGGAATTCGTGGACACAGGAGCTGGGGTTAGTGTGCTTAGCCACACGGTGCTTCAAACTTGGGGAAACCCGCCCGTCGAAACTGCTAGGTTTAATGTCACATTAGCAAATGGTATGAGGGTCAAGCCATTCGGGGTGCTTAAGAATTGGTCAATGAAAATCGCAGGTGTCCAATTCTCTGTGGACTTTATAGTCATGAAAGGAGTGGACTACAATATCCTATTAGGCCGACCCTGGATGTGCAACGCTAGAGTCATTGAAGATTGGGGTAACGGCTTGATCTTCCTTAGCAATAGAACGGACGCTATGAGAATAGAGATGGACACTTGAAAGACCTCACCAGTCGACTTAGATACCATCTCTGCTATGCTCAAGGGTAACGCCCATGTCAAGAAGTCCTATGGGCCCTTGACCAAGTATATCCCATGCCCACGGGATTGGATGCACGTCCTTGCTACAATTGACCCGCCATTCTCTGATCATGAGGTATATGAGAAAGCTGTCAAAACAATCGGCAACCCTCCGCACCAGTTTGCATGATGGCAGGAACCCTTCGTGGGAAACCTAAACCTATCAACTCCCAAGTCCCGACCAACAAAAAAGAACTCCAGGAAATACTGGAATACTTAACTGTTAACCCCAACATGAAGAAAGCAAAAAGAAGTGGAAAAGACGCAGGGCAAAGGCGGAAAAAAGGTAGCCCGACTGAAGAAAGAAAAGGAGAAAAGGCCAAAATTGCAAGGGTAACCTTAAAAGTCCAAGGCAAAGGCAAAAGGGGAAAGGCACATTTTAAAATAAAAAAGGCGCACCCTGAAATCTTGTAAAAGAGCACCGGGCTCTCACCCGTGCAATTTGTAAATGTAGATGGGCGGTGGAATGGAAGCTAGGAAGATAGAAGGACAATGGGAAAAATGGCCTAGGCTATGGCCGGCCATGTAAAAAGGGAAAAAGGGGATGGCCGCCCAAAAGGGATTTAGGGTTTTGTATATAAAGTTGAAAAGTGAATGAGAAGCTCATTCTTGTGTGTGGCCAAAAGTAGCTCTCCTCTTCTTCTTCTTCTTCTTGTTCTTGCTTGCTTGAGCTTGTGCTTGAGAGAGGGAGTGTGAGAGTGTGAGGGAGTGAGTGTGTGAGGGTGAGGGATCGAGGAGGAGAAGCTCTCCATCGTCTCCTCTCTTCTTCTCTTCTCTTCTCTTCTCTTGTCTTGCTCGTGGCAATGGAGCTTGAAGCGTGGAGCTTGAGGATGGAGCTTGCTTGAAGCTTGCACTTGGATCGTGGAGCTACCGGAGTGCGCGGGAGAGGGGGTAACTCGAACGGCATCAAGGTAAGCTCACTACACCCATAAGGTATGCATTGCGCGTCGGCTATGTGAGAGGTAGCCATTAGTGCTCAGCTTGGAACGCTTGAATCAATAAGCGGTCCGTGGGTCTTGGCAGTTGAGTGAAAGCTCCCACATTTTGGTTCCGTTGCCGGGACCAGGATTCAAGCCTTGAGCGCTTGCGCGCTTCGAATTGAGCATTGGAGTAGGGTTTGCCCCGAAACGGTGCTTGAGGTAGATAGGTAGGAAGCGAGGGGGTTGAAGAGGGTATTTGATCTCCTTGGCAAGTAGATTTTTTGCTTTCTGAGATTTATGCTGTGGAATGGAGTAGTATAGGTATTTATTTTGTGGTTTGGATGCATTTAGGGTAGGAAAAAACAAAGAAAAAGAAGAAAAAACAAGCAAACAGTAGGGTTTTCTATTGCTGTATAACAGGCTAAAACAGGGAAACAAGGAACCAGATTCAAGTTTCTGGGAAGATAGGGACAGGGAACTAGCTGTGAGGTTCTGTAGTGCTGGGAAGGGACCTTAAGAGGCATGGGAGGCCAGGACAGACCTCATTTCCTTGGTTTGCCTTGTGTGTGAGAGAGAGAGAGAGAGAGAGAGAACTTCTGGTTCACAGGACGAGAAAGCGCTACCCGGATTTCTAGGCACCGATGATTTGTGCTGCTCTAGGTGAGTCTGGTGTTTTCCAACAAGTGCCCTGATCAGATCTAGAAAGTCTGTGGTGATTGTGTGCACCAGACAGTGAGGAGGGGTCAAACGCGCTGGAATCGGACCACCCGAGTTCTGGAGTCGGACCGTCCGATTCCCAGAATCGGACTAGCCCGATCGGACGTGCCACGTGGCACTCGGACCAACCCGTCCGATTTTGAGAATCGGACGCTTGGACCAATCCGTCCGACTTGGACACTCGGACGAGTCCATAATCGGACCAGCTCAGAATCAGACCAGCTAGAATCGGACCACCCTGTCCGATCCGATTCCCAGAATCGGACCACTTGAAAATTGGACCACTTTTTGATCCGACCAGACATGACCAAAATCAGACCACTGGTCCGATCGGACCCACCCAAAATCAAACGTCCGATTCTGATAATCGGACTCCTGAAAATTAGACATCTGAGAATCGGACAAAAAACTGTCAAAATCGGACATGTGTCTAGAACACAAATTCTGATACATTTAAACCCCGAGATCGACCCCTAAGGCTACGTAGAGTTGAAGGCACATCACAGATCCATAACCGGGCTAAAATTTAGAGCACGTAGTTCAAAATTTGGCTATAAATGGTCCTCCAAATTGCATATGGCTCTGCTCCCTCCGCACCTCCCCCTAGTAGGTTGGAGAGAAAACGTGCGCCGCGACAGACCTTCCAAATTGGACCCTAGTGAAGTAATGGCTCTACACCAGCATGGAGTCTCACTTACAATAGAGCAACCAAAAGCCCATATCCGAACAAAGAGAAACAGAGACCCTAGAACATCAATGGGCCAATCTAGCCATCAAGGGAAAAAAGGCCACACCACGAGAACACAAAGACATTGTGTTCAAATCGTGTCTAGTCAGAGAAAAATGCAACTTCAGCAAGCTACAAATGCGAAGATGACTAGACATGACACTCTTGACGAGAGATGTACCTTGAATAGCACTGCATTGACGACCCAAGACAGCGGTGGAGAATCCACATATGGTTGTGCAATTGAGAACTCAAGGGCATCTATTAAAAGGCTTAAATTTACAAGCCAAGACCCGGAAGATGAAGACATAGTACCATCTGCTTATCTTAGGGTCAAACTCACCGTGAAAAGAGAGCATACTATCGATGCTTTGATCGATGAAGGAGCAGATTTTAACATCTTGACCTATGAATCATGGACCCTACTAGGCCAACCAGAGCTCACACCGACTAGTGCAACTCTTAGCCCTTATGGGGGACACCCACAAGCACTCATGGGGAAGTGCAAAATCCTTGCGACAATTGAAACGGAAAGCTTGCCTATCCTATTTCATGTTCCTCCAAAAAGTGCTACCTGCAGGAAAGAAACCCTCCTAGGAAGACCCTTCAAAAGGGCGACCAAGTGTGAGGCTGACTATATAGCACAGAGGATACACCTGACACTATCGGGTGTGAGGATAGTCACCACCTTTAGCAAGGGTGACCTCATTAAATCTCAAGGAAAAGGCAAGGAAGGTGATGACATAACAGTCAAGCCTACAAACGAGGGCAAGGACTTGTTGGAAGAGTTGATACAAGCACAGGTCAAACAACGAGAACCAGTGAGTGAGGCCATGCCGGAAACAAAAAGGTCAAGAGATAAGGCCAAGGACAGGGTTTGGACTCACAAATATCATAGAAGACCACGAAAAAAGCCCAAGCCTTATAGGTAAAGGCATCGATGGAGAGCTAGCACAACGCCGCGGTGGATATCCAAAGCGTTGCTTCGTGCTCAAGGGTATTATGCATGCAACCAATGGATTTGGGTACCAAAACCCCCTGCTAAACCGCCTCTATCAGCTGAAGGCCAGAATGCATCAAAAGCATGGCATAGGAGGAAATCTAAGAGAAACTCTAGGTCTCAAGGCAAGAAACCAGACATGATTGTTCGAAGGAAAGAGCCCCAGCCTAGCATGCTAAATAGACAGATGTCATACGTAGCCATTGAGCAGGCACAAAAATCATTAGTGCCCAAGGAGCCTTTGCTTTCCCAAGGGGAGTGCAAGCATCATAGCCACAACATTGCTCAAGGCAAGGCTGATCGCTCAACAAAGCAAATGGCACAATCGTCTAGTAACCTCGAGCAGATCATTCAGCGAGTGCCAAGTCCACCTAAGAGTCCTAGATCTCCTACGCCCTCTTCTCCCAACCAGACACAGGAAGCACCACAGCAGTTGTCAAGGGCGACTGCTCAATTCCAATCTCTACCTCCATCTAAGCTTCCAACCGTCAAAGAGGTGGGACATGATGCCATCTGTACCTCTCGACCCAAGGATATGCCTGAGCCACCTAATGCGACTAGATCAGCTCATGTTTGATCTACATAAATGAGTGCTCGAAGGCCAACGAAAGACACAGCCACTTCTGATCGCCCTAGGGACTTGACACCGCAATCCACCAAGGGTAGCCAGCCCACTGAACTAGTTGCTACTACTTCCAATCAGGGATCACAGTAGTCACAGCCCTTGGCCGTAACAATGCCCCTTGTGGAACGTGTCCTTAGTAGTTACTTGTGGAGGAGGTGTTGCAACCAAATCCCTCAACAACTCCAGCACTTTCAAAGTGCCTAAAGCCTAGGATGGAGGAGTCGAACACAAGGGGGTTGGTTGAAAAGCTAGACTCTCCGAAAAGAGCGACAGTTGTGCCCTCACAATCGGGCAAGGCTATTCAGCAAACCACGGCTATGTCCCATAAGGACACACTAGAGAAGGAAAATGCTGAGGCCCGACCAAGCACATCAACGGTCGATATAGCCCAGGGTCCTGAGTTGTTGAGAGAGGCACCTTCATTGACCAAGAAAAAGAGGAGAAAGCAGAGAAAACAGCAACAGATGCAGGTGGTTGTGGACCCAAAGAACATTGAGATGAAGGGCGCTGGAGAGCTGATGAATAAAACATCGAGTCCATCCACCAATGAACCCACTGATGCCTCTCCTAATAGCGGTGAAACCCCAGACACATCCGTGTGTTCCGAGAAACCAAAGCAACCGTTGCCATCAATAGTTGCTTGCAATACTCTATCCACTGACAATAGAACTCACATTGATCAATCAAGAGTGGATACAACGCTGTCACAACAGGGTGACAAATCTATACCAGTCACATCTGGGAAGAACCATGACGAAATAATAGCAAAACCTCAGGAGAAATGTGAGAACCCCAAGAGCATAAGAAAACCTAGCGTGGACCAATCTTGCTCATCTAGGCCTGAGCCCCCAGCCATGCTAAAGCCTAAGGAAACTCTTAGAACTTTGCATGAGATAGCAACCGAGCAAGCCCTCGTTGAACATAGAAGTGTCGCAGAATGCTTAACTGAGTTGGAGGCTAAGCTCAAAGTGGTCATGCATGTCTACGTCCTTGCGAACATGGGCACGATCCCCAAGGAGCAGCTTGAAGATTACTTGACCTTTCCTCTATCATGGGAAGAACAAGAATATCTTAACGGGCACTACGATAGGCTCCTGCATGAACAGATGCGACTCATCCCTGACGAGGATGCTGACGAACTACGCTTAACCGTCACGTTCAATGAAGTGCTCTGCCGATCGAATCTCGTAGACATAGAGCTACTAAAGCGACTATCAGCAGGCCAGAGTCAATTTGAGCAGCGTTGGTGCGAAAGCCACGTTGTAATGGCCGAACTAGGGGCTCAGATCATGACGGTCTCAAAAGAGCGATTGGCCAAATGGCGGTCTCAAAGAGACCCAACCTACATGGCACCAACTTCCCTTCGAGTGCTCACTAACATTCAGGGTGTGGACTTAGCTGGGACTAGGCTACAGGGCCCTTTGATTGGTAAGGTTCTCACTGAGGAGGAGTTACATATTGCCAGTAGACTCGGTCAAGGTTCCATGCTACTCGACATGGCAAAATATCTATCAGTATTAAGTCAGCTGCCACGAATACTAGATGTGTGTGCCACGCTCCGGTACAACCCCAAGTTCTACACTTGGTTCTTATCCTCGTGATGTCACATGGATTCATAAATATGTATATAAATAAACACTGATTCTTGTGTCACCTTGTATAAACAATATCAACACACACAAGCAATGATAGTCAAGCGCAGGGAGAAGAGTCGGGTTTGACAAGCTAAGCTCCTCAGGTCCTCCTCACATCACACTTTTAAAAGTCGGGTGACTAGCCCCACCTCCAAGTGAAGCACATGCAACCATATTGCCGCCATAGGAGGCCTTGACCAACAACTCTGATGGTGTAGACAGGGTGTAGTCCCTTCCTATACACCTTCGTCCCTTTTGGTCTATCCTTCCGAGGATGTACCCTGTCCCACTCCACGACAACCAGTCCACACGACTTAGCATAAACTTATATCCGTTAATGACTGGATGCAACACGAACATCAGCATGGGGACCATTCCCCTACAACAAACACCGCATGCCTCAACCCTCCCCTTCTTGTTATATGCGCTTCATAAACCACACTAAAGTCCCTTCCATGCAAACAATTGTATCCTGTATCAAGGCCTAAACCCTTGGATTGCATCTTGCAGGTTTCCTTTTGCAGTGGAACGCATGGAGGATCATGGAGATCTAGCATGCAAAGACGCTCTACACACAAGGCGGGAGCATGTGGCACGCGCCCCTCTACCGGAGCGCTATGTGTCCACCATCAAGAGGTATGCCAAGAAGTGAGGCCCTAAGTGACATTGCCTAGGGCGAAGGCCAAAGAATCCTCGAGTCAGGAAAGTCGAGACTCGAAACGCACAACAGGTGGTAGCACTAGTGGTGCACACTCCCAGCTCCCGCTCGGGCCCCAGATGCTCAAAGGCAGAAAGGGCAGCTTGGGAAAGAGAAGAATTGTATGAGTTATTTAAAGATATTTTGGAGACGGTAGCGGGCCGGGATTACACCATTCATGTCCCGGCGGACATGTTCCCTGCTCACCCCCACGGGAGCCCCACACCAGCAAAGCCCCAATCACCCGGCCATCCAGACTCGCCCCGCTTCGTACAAATCGAGTAGCCCATAATGCATAAAGGGCTTATCAAATGATAACTGGCCAGGACTTTTGGTTTTTAAATGGTTAAGTGTTCCCGACTTGTTAAGTGTTGACATGTTCCTGACTTGTATGAACTTATCACATCTGCGTTTGATATATGCTACGCCTTTAGCAAAAGAAAAAGCTAATCAAGCGCAAGAGATAAATGTCTAGTCAACACCATAGAATTCAAATAAGTGATGTCTCCTTGCATTGCACTGGTTTATTATAGTTGCGGCATACACAATGCATATGCTCTCATGAAGCGACAAGTGGATGCAGGTTAATACAGGTCCTTGTGCGAAAATGTTCAATGCCCATCACCGCAACACCCACAACCCCACAACGAGCCGCGGCAAAGCCACGCTGTCGAAAGCACCCTTGCCAACAGCCCACATAGAATGGCCCGCAAAACACTCTTGGGCCACGCCCCCTTTCTGGGTCAAGCTCTATCGTTGGCTCTCGGCAGTCGCTACCTCAATTGTACCCACATCGCATGTGCCGCAAGCAGGATTGCAATATCTCTAGTGTATCTCCCCCTTCCGCCAACTGCTTCTTTAACAACGAGGCTAGGGCACAATCATCATTGTACTATCCATTTCTGAGCCTTCGAAGCGTGACATTTTTCAACCCATTGAAAGGCTGATAGCCTCAACATATTGTAATGGTTGTACTCAGGCAAAAAAAAAAGAAAAGAAAAGAAAAAGAAAAAGAAAAAGAAACGAAAAGAAAGGAAAAGACAAGGAAAAGAAATGAATGGAAAAATAAGAAGCACCCACAATCACAGCATAGCACCTAGGGGTCCTCAAATTAGGTATGTCTAGTGATCTTGGTCAACCGGCTTCGTCCCTAGTCCCCTAGCCCCTTACACTCACCCACAATTGTTCAGAGCACATCAAGGGCAGGACATACCTGGGGAGCTTGTCTCACCTAGGGTTAGACCTGTCACCCTGACCCACTTGCATAATTTTCTTTTGCACTCTGCCTTCGTACCATTGCAATCAGTGGTGATAAGCACTGTACGATTGGCCATGAAAAGTACACCGTACTCATCAAGCAAGTCCAATAGGTTCCAGCTACTGAAAGTGCGGTGTCCTTGTATTCCATTATGCTACATCGTGCAGTCACAATGCAAAGGATGTCTCATATGCCTTCACGCGTACTCCTTCTCCACATGGACAACTTTGCTTCATCCACGAATTGTTATGAGAAACTAGCCCACGGTCTTCTAACTATGTAATATCTAATTATGCACGAGCACTCACATAATATTTGCATCAAAGTATACCCACAGTTTGGGTCCTCAAGTGCAGGACAATACTCTAGGCTTCGACCTGTCTCCCAAACTAATCAAAACATGTCTTGTGCATGATGAGAAGCTTAGCACTACCCCTTAAGGAGAGATCACATGTGAGGTTTTCCAATTGCAGGTATAAGGTGTTGTTTTCTCTTCATCAACACTTAACTTCGATACTTATCCCTTACCATCCAACAAGCCCGCAAAGAATCGTCGTGTGCAGAATCCCCAACAAACCAGCACTTGTGCTAGCCATCAATGCAATCCCCAACACAGCATAGCCCTACCACCAACTCCAACAACCTTCCACCAGCCACCTTGGCCACCAACATGCCCCTAGGACCTTCTACCACACCACCACCAACACTCCTCCACGGAAACCACAGGCGTCCTTGTCACCCACGTCTTCGGTGCCTGCTACAGCCTACTACCTACGACGGTGAGTGCCATGGGACTGGCACTTGTCTAGGAGGGGGTTAATGTTAACCCCAACACGAAGAAAGCAAAAAGATGTGGAAAAGACGCAGGGCAAAGGCGAAAAAAGGTAGCCCGACTGAAGAAAGAAAAGGAGAAAAGGCCAAAAGCGCAAGGGCAACCTTAAAAGTCCAAGGCAAAGGCAAAAGGGAAAATGCGCATTTTAAAATAAAAAAGACGCACCCTGAAATCTTGTAAAAGAGCGTCGGGCTCTCACCCGTGCAATTTGTAAATGTAGACGGGCGGTGGAATGGAAGCTAGGAAGATAGAAGGACAATGGGAAAAAGGGCCTAGGCTATGGCCGGCCATGTAAAAAGGGAAAAAGGGGATGACCGCCCAAAAGGGATTTAGGGTTTTGTATATAAAGTTGAAAAGTGAATGAGAAGCTCATTCTTGTGTGTGACCAAAAGTAGCTCTCCTCTTTTTCTTCTTCTTCTTGTTCTTGCTTGCTTGAGCTTGTGCTTGAGAGAGAGTGTGTGAGAGTGTGAGGGAGTGAGTGTGTGAGGGTGAGGGACCGAGGAGGAGAAGCTCTCCATCGTCTCCTCTCTTCTTCTCTTCTCTTCTCTTCTCTTGTCTTGCTCGCGGCAATGGAGCTTGGAGCATGGAGCTTGAGGATGGAGCTTGCTTGAAGATTGCACTTGGATCGTGGAGTTATCGGAGTGCGCGGGAGAGGAGGTAACTCGAACGGCATCAAGGTAAGCTCACTACACCCGTAAGGTATGCATTGCACGTCGGCTATGTGAGAGGTAGCCATTAGTGCTCAGCTTGGAACACTTGAATCAATAAACAGTCCGTGGGTCTTGGTGGTTGAGTGAAAGCTCCCACATTAACGGAAAAACTAGCTGGCAATCTAGCGGCCAACTTCAAACCACTCCAGGATCTCCTAGGTGAATCCAAGTGGCAATGGACCAGAGTGCATGACTTAAACCTCATGTATAATTGGGCCCTAGTTCCTGACCAACAACAAGAGATATACCAAGCCCTAGGAGACGGCAAGCAGTCTGACAGAGAGGACTCTCACGACGAATATGAAGACTGCCAATCCTTCAGTGAGAAAGCAAGGGCGAGGTAGACATCGTGAAATATGACACGGAGGGGCAAGAAATAGAGCAAATACGAGCAGACTCCAAGCCGCAGAAAAATAGTATCTTCAGGATAAAGAAAGGAGTCATGCGCATGGAATGCGACCGTGCTTGGTTGGAATGTGTAGAGGCCATAGATCTTGGGCAAGCAGGCCTAGCCCAGCTAGGAACAACATCAGTGCTTATGACAGAGTCGCCGTACCGAACTGCGCCCACCAAGGGAGACCATCTCTTCTAGTGATGGAGGGGAGTTCAACTCTGAGTTGGAGATTAGTTTGGATAGTGACCCAGAAATCCCTAGGCCGACGTACCAAGGGGGATCTACCCGCCCACCTAAGGCCCATACGATTGAGGCAGAGAAAGGCAAACCAACCTAGGGATACGCAAACGGAGGAACAACAAAAACCGTAGGACCTCCTTGAACGATTTATGAAATTCAACAAAAGGGGATAGGGTAGTAGTTCTGTTAGGTGCCAAGCGTCAAGGGCAAACGAGCGAACCAATTGAGGGACTAGCCAAGGTTAAGGAGATGAACCTAGCCTAGGAAGGGGAGACACCCTGACCAGTATTCATTGCCAATGACTTGACTGGGGAAGAAGAAACGAGTCTCGTCACTCTCTTGCGAGAGTACATAGATGTGCTCGCCGAGCTTAAGGGGGTAGATCTGAGTGTCATGACTCACAACATACCTATGACGCCAAACACAACGCCGGTCAAGCAGCGACCGTACCCTATGAATCCAAAACACGCTCATGCTGTCAAAGAGGAGATTGATAAGCTAATGAAAGCGGGATTCATTTATGAAATTGAACACACAGACTAGGTGTCACCCATAGTCATTATGATGAAGAAGAATGGAAAGATCCGAGTGTGCGTCAATTACAAGAAGGTGAACGCTGTTACTAAGAGAGACAACTATCCATTACCATACACCAAGCACATGCTTGAGAGAGTGGCAGGTAAGGAAGCATACAGTTTTCTGGACGGCTTCTCAGGGTACAACCAGGTGCAAGTGCATCATGCGGACAGGCATAAGACTGCCTTCGCCACTGAGTGGGACGTCTTTGCTTACAGAGTCATGCCCTTTGGGTTGACGAATGCCCCCGCCACCTTCCAATGCCTCATGTGCGCCATCTTCAAAGACATGCTTCACAAGGAGTTGGAAGTCTTTATTGACGACCTCTGTGTTCACTCAACTTGGATTGAACAGTTAGACAAACTCTGCGCAGTCTTTGAGCGGTGTCGCTTATATCGTCTCTCCTTGAACCCCTTAAAGTGCCATTTTGGGTAAAGCATGGATGCATCTTAGGGCATGTGGTGTCAAAGAACTGCATTGCCACTAACTTTTCAAAAGTTAGGGTTATTTTCGACCTTCCACCCCCAATCAACTACAAGGGATTCCAATGCTTCCTAGGCCATATAGGGTATTATCGACGGTTTGTACTAAACTATGCATTGATCGCGAGACCCTTATACAAGCTGTTGATCGTCTTTGAATGGACCGAGGCATGCCAACAAACATATGAAGAGTTGAAAAAGGTTCTAACCACTACACCAATTCTACGAGCCCCAGATTGGACCATTACTTTCCACGTGCATATCGATGCTTCTAAATTTTCTGTGGGGGCAGTGTTGTGCCAACCTGGCGAACACAACCTAGACTATCTAGTGAGCTTTGCTAGCAGACAACTCATTGAGATGGAAATAAACCACTCGAAGACAGAAAGAGAAGGGTTAGCCATGGTGTTTGCTGTAAAGTAATTTCGGCACTATCTATTGGCCACACATTTTATCTTTTTTGTAGACCATCAAGCCCTGCTCTATCTAGTAAACAAACCTTGCGCTATAGGATGCATAGCTCAGTGGCTCCTTCTGCTCTTGGAATTCGACTTCTCCGTGGTTGCACGAAAAGGAAAACAGCACTACATGGCTGACCATATATCGCCCATTCCCACAGGAGAGGCCGCTAGGCAAGGCATTGTTGACGAATTGCCCGATGCCCATCTCTTTACCCTGTCCAGCAAGAGAGAGTTATTCAAGGCTGATCTAATGCCATATTGGGTAGATGATATAGTCCAAGTGCTCGAACACGGATTACCTGATCGACCGATAAAAAAAGATTGACTTACGTGATTGATCCTTAAGATCCAGCCCTATCAGCTGATTACAGGCCAACTCTACAAGCTGGGGCAAGACGGATTGTTGCGTAGATGCGTATATGCAAATATGAGATGCACGATGTGCTCTCAGAAGTGCATGGCGGCATTGTTGCAGGGTACTTTAGCGAAGATACGATAGCACGAAAAGTGTTGCAATCTCAACTATAGTGGCCCACGCTTTTCCGCGATGCAGCCCGATTCATTAAGCATTGTGACGAGTGCCAATGGACAAAAGTCCTGATTCGCAAGGACTAGATGGAATTGACCCCTGTTGTTGCACGACAACCCTTTAAAAAATGGAAAATTGACTTCATCGGACCCATCAATCCTGCTGCCTAGTATTCATAGGCCAAGTACATTATTGTGGCCATGGACTACCTCACGAAATGGACAGAGGCAAGAGTGATACGAAAAAATGATGCTAGGACGACTTCCAAGTTCTTATGGGAGCAGGTGATCTCACGACGACTGCCCCATCGAATTGGTCAGTGATCAAGGCACACACTTCATCAACGAAGTGATAACACATCTCCTGTCCACCTTTCTCATCATCCACTGCAAATCCTCGCCATACTACCCTTAAGCAAACGGCCAGGAAGAATCCACGAATAAGATTCTTATCAATGTCCTAACCAGGTGGTCTCAGCTTCACGCAGTGACTGGGACAACAAGTTGATGGTAGCCCTGTGGGCTTATCGCACAGCTTATAAGACGGCTGTCGCCCTTCACGCTGACCTATGGAACTGAAGCGATTCTACCATTAGAATTTTTCGTTCTTCCTAGCCTAAGAATGGAACTTCAAGAACGATGGGAAGGGAAGGAGGCATGGATGCAATGCCTGGTCGAGCTCGAGCGCCTCTCAGAGAATCGCCTTCTAGCCACCCATGCACTTATATGTGAGAAGGCCTGATGCAAAATTTGGTTTGACAAGCATGTCAAGCAGTGCGACTTCAAACAGGGCGACTTAGTGCTCCTCTACTCAGTTAAGGGGCATAAGCAGAAAATGAAATTTAGAGGTCTTGGACCTTTCAAGGTTCGTGCGATCAACCGCATAGGCAATGTCGAGCTCGAGACCTGAGATGGTGAGGGCATAGGCTTCTTCAACAACAGTCGTATCAAGAAGTACTACCCCCCGACCCATCCTTTGCACGAACCCCCGATGCTAGAACTGCCTATCAAGATAAGAGTGGCCACAATCATGGAGGTTAATGATGAGGATGAGGAAGCTGTAGAACCCGCATATCTCCATATTACGGTCATGGAAAAACAAACATGCGCTTTCAACGCCTTAATTGAGGAGGGAGCAGACTTCAATGTCTTGACTTATGATCATTGGACTCAACTTGGCAGACCACAACTTCAACCCACTAATGCGAAATTAAGTCCATATGGGGCCCATTCTTACGCACTTCTCGGCAAGTACAGAGCCGTCATTTCTATCGAGTTTGAGATTGTTTCAATGATTTTTTACGTATTGCCAAATGCTAAAAACACAGGCATGGAGTCGCTGCTGGGGCGAACTTTCAAAAAGCAGACTCACTGCAATGTTGATTATGAGTTGCAGCACATCCACCTCGCAATAGGCAACATTCGCATTGTCACAGCTTTCAGCAAGGGCTGCGTGACCTCATCACTGTCCTCAATGCCATCGGTAGAAATACCCGTAACTAAGTCCAAGGAGGGGGGTAGTGCGCGACCGCCACCTCCCAGATTCCATGAATCATAGCCCACAACAACAAAACCTAAGGCCCGACAGCCTACATTTCAATGGCAGCCTAAGCAGCCACAACCGCCACCTAGGAGTCGACACTCCTATCCTCATGAAACCAAACACTCTAAACCTAGGAGACCAAGATGCAGTCATAGAAAGCGCCGCATGATCAAGCAAAGATGGGTTCCTAAAACTCTCTTGCACGCGCAAGGCTACTACATAGCCAACACCTGGCTGTGGATCCCTAAGGCCTACACGGCCAAAATCGCTACTTGTACGCCGCCCTCAAGCTTGATCAACCCAAGTTCCATAAGCCCTCCAAAACCACAGCCATCTGACCCATCCACGCCTAAACCCAAGGAAGTCACACAAGCCTATCGGCCCAAATAATAGACTCTGTCACGTGAGTCATCACTTAACCAATTCAACTTGACTCCTCTAATCCACCCTGAATGCAGTAGCCCGTCTATCGTAGCTGCCCCTAATCTACCCATAATCCGAGCAGCTCAACCCTAGACTCAAACACACACCCAACCACAACTCGTCGTTGCCACCAGCGCTAGTTCTAGCAAACCGCGACCTCCCATCGCGGCCTTATGCCCTCCTATGAATGCAAATCCTTTTTAGCACTGGCCATTGACCTCGCGAATGACACTGGAGATGACGTGGTGAAATGCATTAAACGACTAGACGCCACCTTCATATCGTTAGCACTAAGCTACGACCGCTTGGACTTAGGATTATTAGAGGAACCCTTTGCAACTGAATTTCAAACCATGTCCTACTCCTAGGAAACCTTTGAATTAGCATTTGCAAATGCTTCTCACTCCGCTGTTGAATTGCTCAACAGCGAGATATCCAAGGAGCAAGCCATCAAGCAACATCTCATCACGTCATACGATCAGCGAACCACTTCGACGATCACTGAGCAAGAAATCACAGTGTTATCAAAGCTCGCTGATACCAACTCCCCATTCTTGAAGCATTGGTACACTCTTAGGCTGCAATGGGAAGTCAAAGGGTGCCACATAACGACCAACGTTGAGCAGTGCCGCGCTGTCAAAACAATGGAATACGACCCCACATATGTCGCGCCAACCTTGTATCAAGTGTTAACCACTCTTCGGGGCCGTCCCATAGAAGAACACATTAAAGGATACCCCTATCTTGATGGCTTGTTGGCTGAGGAAGAGCTACACGTTGCTAGCCATATCAACTCTGGTGACTTACTAACAGATGTTCTCACATACATCACACAAGTGGGGATTAAACCCTCTGATCTGGACCGCGATGCTCACTTAGAATACAACCCCCAATTCTATGATTGGCTCCTTCACAAGTAACTCCTACGCCACCATGCCAAACGCCCTCGCCTTCTGATTCTAAATCCTAGGAAGGATTCTTCTTAAGCTGGAAGGGGAGAGGGAATTAGTGAAACACATAAACATATATTATGAAAAACAAGCAAAAAGTTAAAGGTTGAAAAGGAAAATCTACAATTGTTCTTAATGAATTCATTCAAAAAGCATATAGTTTCTCTTTTTCAGCAGTCAACAAATTACTATGAGGAAAGCACTAATGAAAATTTTGGTTTATGATAGGAACGAAAAATGTCACAGCAAGACCAAGCCCACCGGCTCCCATTCATGGAAGAGGAGAGAACGCAGTACAACATCACCTTAGAGAGCCGCGCCTACAACCAATTGAAATTCCGAACTATTCATAATGTAGAAGGATTAGTGGCCAAGGAAGAGGCGGCCAAGAGAGTCGTGGAAAGCTGCAACTTCAAGAAGTACCTGGAAATATTCGCACAAGAACCTGACCACACGAGTTGTGTGGAATTTCTCAGGTCCTACGACCCTGACAGCGAATGTGGCACTGTCAAGTGGGAAGAGGATAGAATGCCAAGCAAGTATTGGTTTGCCTAACCTCGGCCTTGGTGGAGAAGGCACTGGGACTGGAACCAAAGGTGGAAAAGAAGCAGAAGAGGGATGTATACGTCATGGTGGGGATGAGAAAGGAGGACGTGCTGACAAATGATGACATCAGCATCCAAGACATCCCGGATGCAGAGACCAGGTTGCAGGCGAAACTCATACATGCGCTCTTCTCCAGTCAGTGCTACAACGCGTTGATGCACCGGATCAGTGTGCCGATACTGGAAAACGTGGAGGCCCATACCCTGCATGAAGTCGACTGGAACGGCTACGTGCGCAAGACCATCAACCAGGCAGTTAGAGTGCTAGCCTTAGGAAGCATGCCCGCAGGAGGAGAATCCCTAGCGTCGAAGGCCGCAGAAAGAAAAGAAGGCCTCCTCCAAAGCCTCATTCATCGCCTATGGGAGCATCTTCACGACACTCATCCAGGAGGCCATGAAAGAGACACAGCAGACAGAAGAGGGGGAGGGGGAAACACTTGATAGGTCACCCCCTCACCAACACAGGAGAGGTCTAGTGATAGGACTGAGACCGAGAAAGAAGGGGAAGAACAGAAAAGAAAAAAGCAAGTCAAGGAGACCAAGAAAAAGGTAACGCAAAAGAAAAAGAAACAGGATGAAAGCCGTAGGAAGGAGAAGGAAGACTTGGAGAAAGTGAAAAGTGTTGAGAATCAGCAATCACACTCAAACAGCCTCTTTGTATGGAGTCTCAGGGTCAAGGACATGCAGGCTAACTTATCCCATATGCACAATGGTGCCTACTGCAGTTTCCTACTTTCCTATAAAGCATTGTACTTGCTTCCTTTCTTAATGCAATGATAGTACTCTTTTCATTTCAGTAAAGTGTCAATGTCATTGTCTACATACACAAGATTGTGTTTATGAGTCCAAGTCTCAATCTTGGAACCTAATTCACTTGTGTAACAAACAGTGTCCATTCCATCATGAGTCTACATTTCTCCTTCCATCCTCCATAGCTTCCGGTTATGTCATGCTCTGGATCCCGCATTTCTAACATGGTATCAGAGCCCAGTTGGGCATGGCATTGCTTCTCTAGCCTCTCTTGATTCTTCTGAACCTCCATCCAGCTCAGTGTCAGTGTATGACTTCTTTTCTCAACTCTACTCTCACTGAAGCTTCCATGGCAGCCATAGCCAGCAGCACCCTGTCAGATTGAACTGCTTATATCTCACTCCACAGGTCAAATCTCTTGGAGCTTCCTTCTGGAAAAGTATTCCCCAACTCATAAAGCTTCCTTGTATCACATCAATCCAGGACATTGGACCATCTGGAGCTCAGCATTGTGAAAATCCCCAATCTCTGTTCTGTGTTTGCCATAGCCAGACAGGACCTACCTTGCTTGGAGCTTCCATAACTCTCCAACCAGGCAGAATTTCAACACGATTTCTTCTGGAGAAATGTTCCTTGGCTCAGGGCACAGCTTCCTGTCACTTTAAACACCAACATTGATGATCTACAGCTCCAGCATTGCTCAAATTCGACCTCGTTGTCCAGATCTGCGCCGATTCTGTTCGCGGCACCTGCGCGCTGTATACTGACCACGATGTTGACAATCTCCATGGGGCTTTGGTAGCCCATGACATAAGCTTCCTAGATATGTAAAAAGTTTTGAAAATGATGCACTGTAGCTCCTGCAATCAGCAAAAAACCAGGCCCCTGTCTCAGAAACCCTAATTCCACCATAGCCAAAAGCTTCAAAATCTTGACATTTTTCATTGTTTCTCTCACTGAAGTTATCAACAGTGATTTTAATCACTGAGCAATACTCTCTGAAGTTCGTTAAAGTACTGTCACTCAGATCTGAAGGCATCAGCATCAAATCAAGAAGGGGAAGATCACTTGGAGTAAAAGACTTTTGCAAATTTGGTATTCATTGACACTCAGTTAGTGCTTTTTAGCACTTGTATCTCTCAATCAATTCTTCTGTTGCTCAAATCTAATAAAGTCTGAAGTTGATTTGCTACTGTTCCCGTAAATCTAACATGGGCAAAGACTCGCCAAATGCTCGATTCAAAGGAGTCGGATTCCATACTTGGCAAACCCGCATCAAGCTCATCCTGATGAAGAAGGGTCTCTGGGCCATCACAAATGGCAAAGAGAAGAAACCGCGGGACGCGGACCTTGCAACTACTTGGCAAAAGAATGATGATAGAGCCCAGGCCATTATCAAATTGGAGCTAGATGACAGTTATATTCATCACGTGGATAACTGTGAGACCTCACAGGATACATGGAAAAGACTTGACACCCTGTTCGGTGCACAATCTAAATCATCAAAGTATGGTCTCCTAATTGAATTCTTCAGGCTTGAAATGAAGTCCAGCACATCACTTGCCACACATCTTAATTACATGGAAGGACTCCTAACCCAACTTGCAGGAATCAACATTAAAATGGATGAAGATGTTTGCATTGGTGTTCTACTTAAGAGCTTGCCTCCTGAATATAATAACGTATCAACAACTTTAATCAACATGCCAAATCCTGAACTTGTTGATATCCAGGCATCACTGTTAGAAGAAGAAAAGAAGCTAAAAACTAAAGAAGAACCAAGTACCTCTAGAGATGAGCATGCATTATATGTTGGCAACAGGTACAAAGGCAAGAAAGATCAGCTCTTTTGTGACTTCTGCAAAAGGACCGGACACACCGAGAAGTTCTGCCACGCAAGAAAGAGATCCCAAAAGGCCTATCTAGTCGCAGTCAAAGAAGAAGAAGAAAATGAAGCAAAGGAAGAAGAAGATGAAGATCACCAGGATCGGAAGGACAAGACTCATCAGTCCTTGTACTCTCATAATTCTAATAGACTGTTTTAATAGCCTTGTATTTTTCCTTGCCCTAATGCTTCCTGCCATAAGCTATGTAAACTCCTTATGTAACTTGGCATTACAGTCCTTGTACACTTTGTGAGGCCCCTGTTACAGCCTCTGGATGTCGACCATGTTTATGGTACCCATACTTAGCTTTTTCTGCGACAGCCTCTGGTGTTTTGCCATGTCTGTGGTATACCCACACTTTGCAGGTGGTTCTCATTACAGCCTCTACACACTTTGTGCCTTTCCTAGTTGTGATTGAGGAGGGGTGTTGAGAATCAGCAATCACACTCAAACAGTCTCTTTGTATGGAGTCTCAAGGTCAAGGACATGCAGGCTAACTTATCCCATATGCACAATGGTGCCTACTGCAGTTTCCTACTTTCCTATAAAGCATTGTACTTGCTTCCTTTCTTAATGCAATGATAGTACTCTTTTCATTTCAGTAAAGTGTCAATGTCATTGTCCACATACACAAGATTGTGTTTATGAGTCCAAGTCTCAATCTTGGAACCTAATTCACTTGTGTAACAAACAGTGTCCATTCCATCATGAGTCTACATTTCTCCTTCCATCCTCCATAGCTTCCGGTTATGTCATGCTCTAGATCCCGCATTTCTAACAAAAAGACAATCCCTCAGGGAGGCCAAGGAGAGAGAAAGGAAGAGGAAGGAGAAAGAAGAAGAAACAACAGAGCAAGTCAGGCAGGCTAAAAAGGCATCAAAGCAAGAGGCTGAAAGGGGAAGAAGAGAAGAGCAGGAGGAAAAAGAGAAACTAGAGGAAGAATATAAAAAGGTCAAAAAGGAAAGGAAAAGAAGAGTTGCGGAGGAGGAAGAGGAGTTAAGAAGAAAGGAGGAGGAGGAGGACTTGGCCGAGGCTACACACTGGTCCATCGAACAACAATGCATGGCGGATGATCTAGAAGCCTGGAACCAACTGAGGCAAGAAGAGCCTAGTTCCAGCATGCAGGCACCAGAACCCGTGCCATCCGCAGTTCCGAAAGGAAAAGGCAAAGCACCCCTCCATTCTATCCCCACCCTCATGGCACCCCCCGCTGAACCAGGTTGGCCTTTTTGGTCTTGTGGTCATGGTGTATCCTCGTAGGGTGGGCGTGGATTTTGTCACCACCCTCCATGGGTGGCATGAATTTCCCATCATCTACAATTCCAACGCCACCTCTTTCGAGAATGCCCTCCTTTTTTATTTAGGAAGCCTAACCGACTCCATGACGTGCTTCTTCGCGGCATTCTCCTCCTGTCCCGACCTCGCTTTTATAACTACATGTAATTATCTTAGGCTTCTTAAGCTATTGCTCCGGCACCGCAGGAGAATGGCTTGCCCCCCCTCTTTTTTGATCCCAATGCTATTGATAACTGCGCTATGGCATGCTTAATGATGAGAGCTAGCCTACTCCCCTCCTTTTTCCCAGCTCTCCTAGAGGACATGAGTGACATCCAATTTACTAGATGTAACCACCCCTTCCTCTCTACCACCTCTCTCTACGTCTGCATGAACCTGAAAGGGTAATTTATTTTTTGCAGATATTGAAAAGGAGAGAAAATAATATACATTGCAAGGACATTCAAGAAAAGATATCTTTACTATCAATATAAAATATATGTACAAATTTTGTAGCACATGTCTATCTGCCATCTCTACGAGATATACAAGGGCTAAAGGGCAAATTTCTATATATGAAGGCTTGCAAGGCAATATGACAAAGCTATTTCTTTTTTGGAGAACTATCCTTTCTAGGAGTCCTTTTGCCTTTCTTTGATGTCTTGGGTATAGAAGGTGTTGAAGCTGTGGCTTTGCCTTCCATGGTTATAGGCACCGCATCTCCTTCATGGTGCAAATCCCCACCAATCTCTGTTGTTGGTTGTATACAATTGACCATTATATACTTCAAGAGCTTTGCTCTGACATACCAAACATACTCAGATGTATAGCAATCCTTCGAAAACTGTCACACATTAATAAAAAAGAGAGTTTTAGTTTATTATTGTTCTTACAATAGACTATATTTTTATCATCAATAGACTATTTGCAATTAATATCTATCTTAAAGTTTAGCATCTTTCATATTACCTTTACATGTTTATCATCATTAAGATAAACAAAGTTAACCATTCTTCAACATTTGCAATCACCCTCCAGCCACAAGAATGGCTATCATCTTGATGGGGACACTGCAACCACCAACACAAAGTAAAACTATAAAGAGGACCAATGGTAGTTCATAGAATAAACTCATGTTTCAATTATTTTAATGAATAACTTACCGCAACTTGTCTATATTACATTTTTGCAAGCAAATCAGACGACATAGGGGGTCTTTTCTCTAGCTCTTCAATTAATCTTTTGGCACCTCTCTATATAAAATATGTTGAAATTTAGAGTACTTACAAAAAAAAGAATTGAAATATCAAGGAGCCCTTGGATAATATAACTTACAATTTAGCATTTCCATGGCTTCCTTTCATAGAGTTGATTAAAAAGCATTGCTTATCCACAAGGTCTATTGCAATCAAGCTCCAATGAGAACTAAAAGCAATCATATCTCAACAAATTAGTAGGATAAAATCTCAAAAACTCTAATAGAATATTGAATCACTTACTTTTCATTATATGAAATTATAAGGAGCTCCAAAGTATCGAAGTCAATCAAATTGAGCCAATGCTCAATAAAACTTGTATCAAGCTTGTTCCTCATGAAGAATGAGATAGATGGATCAAGAACCTCAATTTTTTGTTGTATATCCAAAGGAAACTCATGCATTATACACCTAGAAAAGGCATAGAAATAGTGAGTATAAACAAGAAAAATCTTATTGTTAAAAAAATATCAAAAAGTATAAGAAGGGTGGCTAGCTCAATTTCAAAGGACTCTAGTTGCTCTATTTCCCTTTCTTCAACCCTTTGCCTCCTATACTCTCTCCATTTATCTGCCTGTTCCTCTTTAGCTTTCTCCTCTTTTTCATGTTGCCTTGTATCCTTCTCATGGGTGACATCCTCAACCCTGAGACTAGAATCATCTTTCTTTCTCCTAGCTAGGGGCACATTAAGGATATTAAATGTCTTCACATCAGTGAGGGGAATTGGCTCAAGGACCTTTGAAAATCTATATCTTAGCCTCCTAAGAATTACCATGTCCTTGTGTTGAGATATCGAGCTCCACTCGCGATACGCCAGGGTGACCGTTGTGTATTTATGTCACCGACTTGTCAGTTGCAGATGCGGTTGGTACACAGCCCATAAATAATAGCTACATGATAGCTATCCTTATCTACTCTAGTTCGTGGCTCAGTTAGTATGCCACCTTAGTTAGTTGAGTTTGGTTTGAGACCCATATATAGGGTTCTTCTATTCCTTGTACTAGAGTTCTTTTGGCTTACACAACTAAGAAGAGAAAAACTGTTTCTCAGTCTCCACCCTTGTGTGTATTCCCCCATTGTGCAAGCAAGAAAGCTACAAGTGAGACTCCTTCCTTCTCTCCCACAATCTTGACATGGTATTAGAGCCTTATTCGTGGTAAGAGCTTAAGAAAGCAAGCCAAGCTCGCGGCATTCTGGTAAGAGGAGCAGTGTTGCTTTCATTTTCTGTTTTGGGAGCAGATCTCTGCAGGTAGCACAACCGAAAATTGCAAGAGTGCATTGATGCCCTTCGCGGTGAAGCAAGGTTTACCCTATTTTTTTGATTTGAGGCCATTTCGGGGCCTGTTTTGGAGGCGGAAGTTTTCTGCACGCACTCAGGAAAAGACCCTATTTTATGCTGTGCGACCACTGTTCTACAGGTCAGTGAAAAGTTAATGTAGAAATTGCATCATATGCTTATGCGTAGAGACATTGGGAGTTTCAGAATCATCCTTGGTTCCTGTTTATGCAAAATCGTCACTAGGAAGTGACTGTGTGGTCAAATACCACTTTCGCCAGTTTTACAGATTTGCCCTTGTGAGGGTGAAGCTGAGTTTTTTGCAGTGAAAGAAATTTTTGCAGTATTCTGTAATGGCGTTTGATTCTCTTTCACAAATTGTAACTGAAAAGCTTGATAAGAACAACTTCCAAGCATGGAAGTTTAGAATGACGAATTTCCTTATGGGAAAAGGATATTGGAAATTTGTTGTAGGAAATGAAGAAGAACCAGTTCTTCCTGATGTTCCCAATCAACAGCAAATGCAGGCATTCAAAGCATGGCATGAGAGAGCCAGGAAAGTTATGTACTGGCTGTCTATCAGTATTTCAGACTCTATGATTGTGCATATTGAGGATGCAAGTATGCCAAAGGAGGCATGGGATACTTTGTCAAAAATGTATAGCACAAATATGTAAGCCAAAAAAATGCAGCTCAAGCAAGAGTTGCACAATGTGCAAAGAGAAAATATGAGCATCAATGACTACCACATGAAGGTGAAGAAGATTGCAGATACACTTGCTTTCATTGGGTCGCCAGTGGAAGATGATGATTTAGTTTCTGTGACCTTGAATGGTCTAGGAAAGGATTATGCACAGTTTCGGACATCCATTTCAGTTCGTGAAAGATTTCTTGATTTTGAGGAGTTGACTGCTCTTCTAATTTCTGAGGAGTAGAGAAATGGTGGTGCATCCTCTTCAGGAGGAACTTCAAAAGAAGCCGTCTTCTACTCAAATGCTGGAAGAGGTAGAGGCAGAGGTAGAGGAGGCCGATTTGGAGGCCGTGGTAGAAACCAGAATATGCAGCAAACTCAAGAAAACCAGTTCTATGGAGGAGGACGTGGTAACTCTAGTAGCAGGGGGAGCCAAAGAGGTCATGGTGGATGGCAAAGAGGCCAAAATGCAAACAGTAATGTTGAATGCTACTACTGTGGTAAAATGGGTCATATGGCTAAAGACTGTTATAAAAAGCAGAATGACATCATGAATGGAAAACTGAAACAAGAAAATTATGCATCTTCTAGTAGACAGGGTGAGGACAGAAATGAGCACTTGTTTATGGTGCAGCACATGAACAATTCTGTGACAAGTGTAGAAGAAAGCAATGATGTATGGTATGTTGACTCAGGTACATCAAACCACATGACAGGTCATGTAGAATGGATGGAGGATGCAAGGAAAATGGAAAAACCAGGATTTGTGGAGACTGGTGATGATACTACACATCCTATTGTGCAGATTGAAAAAATTTCTTTGTCTATGCAGGATGGGAAAAAGAAATACCTGTCAGATGTATTTCATGTCCCGAATATCACCAAGAATCTGGTTTCTATTGGTCAAATGGTTGAGCAGGGCTTGCAGGTCAGATTTAATCCTCATGGATACTTTGTTGAGGATATGAAAAATAAAGGTCACTTGATAGCAAAAGGAAAGAAGAAGGGCATAATGTTTACGTTGGATGCAGACATGCCTGAATTGAGTGCAGCAATGTTTGCACATGGGACCGGTGTAGTTGCAGATATTGATATCTGGCATAAACCCATTGGTCATGTTAATGTACAGCGACTTAAATCAATGCAGGCCCAAAATATTGTTGCAGGATTGCCAAAATTCAAGGTTGCAGAAATGCATAAGGTATGTGAAGCCTATCAATTTGGAAAACAAGCAAGGAAACCATTTCCTAGACATGTTCAAGAGAGTGAGAAGCCATTGAAATTAATCCACTATGATGTGTGGACTACTAAAGCTACATCTCTTGGAGGCTGTCATTATTTTGTCACTTTTATTAATGACTATAGCAGAAAAGTTTGGGTGTATTTTATGAAAAAGAAAAGTGAAGTTTTTGGGCATTTCAAAACTCTTAAAGCTATGGTTGAAAAAGAAACAGGCCTGCAAATAAAATGCCTAAGGTCAGATGGAGGGAAAGAGTACCTCTCAAATGAGTTTGCAAGGTTCCTGCATGAGCATGGCATAAAGCAGCAATATTCATGCAGTCATACCCCACAACAAAATGGAATTGCAGAAAGAAAAAATAGGCATATTGGAGAGGTATCTCGTGCCATGCTCAACGAAAAAGACTTGCCAGATTTTTATTGGGCTGAGGCAGTTGCTACAGCAGTCTACATAATGAACAGGACTCCCACTGCATCAATACATGGCATGACTCCAGAGGAGAGGTATACTGGTAGGAAACAAGATATTTCTCATTTGAAAATTTTTGGTTGCATTGCCTATGTACATGTGTCAGATGAGTTGAGATTCAAGTTGGATCCAAAAACTGAGAAGTGCATCTTTATTGGTTACTCTCTGCAGCAAAAAGGGTATAGATGCTATAACCCTTCTACTCTTAAGTTTACAATGAGCAGAGATGTTTTTGATGAGATGAGTAGCTGGTATAAACCAGTAAATGTGATTGATGATGTAGATGTACAAAATGGTAATGCTGCACAGAATTCACAGCAGCAGTCACAAAATATTAGTGGACCTGGAGCGTCCTCTAGCAGTGGTTCACATTCTTCGCCATGGACAGGCAGATTGAGATCAGGAGAATCTTCTCAAAGCAATGTAGATAGTGGTATGCAGGTATCACGAAAAGGAAAAGAGAAGGTTGATCAGCCCATGTTTGATGTGAATGCAGGTCACTCTTATGTGGATGGTGAATCCAGTGGCTCAGAACAGAGCATTGATGATGAGTTGGGTATTCCTTCTATTGTTACACCTGGAGTAAGGAAGACCAGGGATGTTTTGAGAGCACCTGGGAGTGAACCTATTTTGCGCAGGTCTACGAGAGCTAGGTATCCTGTGGATAGGCTGAAATATGATGGATTTACAGCCATTCACTATGCATATATGGTCAAAGTGATACAGGAACCAGAACCCACTTCTTTTGAGCAAGCCATGGGAAAAGAAAAATGGGAGAAAGCCATGGATGAAGAAATGGATGCCTTGGAAGCAAATGCTACATGGGAGTTCGTACCTTTGCCTAAAGGTAAGAATGCAATTGGCTGTAAGTGGGTTTATAAGGTGAAGCACAATGCAAATGGTTCTGTGAACAGATACAAGGCAAGATTAGTAGTCAAGGGGTATGCACAAACATATGGCATTGACTATGAAGAAACATTCAGTCCGGTTGCAAGGATGGCAACCGTAAGATCAGTCATTGTTATGGCTGCATCAAAGGGATGGTCTTTACATCAAATGGATGTAAAGAATGCCTTCTTGCATGGTGATTTGCAAGAAGAGGTCTATATGGAGTAGCCACCAGGTTATGTGCATGCTGTTCATCCTGAGTTTGTTTGCAGGTTGAAGAAAGCCTTGTATGGCTTAAAGCAAGCACCTAGAGTATGGTTTGACAAGATAGGACAATATCTTGTCACTATTGGCTTTCAGATTTCCAAGGCAGATTTCTCACTTTATGTGAGAAAAACAGAGAAATGTATTATGCTACTTGTCATTTATGTTGATGACTTGATTATGACAGGTGACAGTGATGAAGATATCCTTCATATGAAAATGTTATTGAAGTAGAAGTTTGAGATGAAGGATTTGGGAGAGCTGTGGTATTTCTTGGGCATTGAGGTGATTAGATCACCAAGTGGGATACAACTCTTGCAGAGGCAGTATGGATTGGACATGCTGTCCAAATATGGGATGACAGGCTGTAAACCTATTTCAGTTCCTTTGGAGTAGAATGTGAAGCTAAGCACAGATGCAAGTGAGCTTCTGGAAGACCCTACTATGTACAGACGTATAGTAGGAAGTTTGATTTATATGACTATTACCAGGCCAGATTTGAGCTATGATGTTGGATTGGTAAGTCAGTTTATGCAGGCTCCAAGGAAACCGCATTTGGATGCGGCTAGACGCATACTCAGGTATGTAAAGTCCACATTGCAGTATGGACTATTTTATGAGACTGGGGTTCAAATACAGTTGCATGGATACAGTGATGCTGATTGGGCTGGTAGCATTTCTGATAGACGATCTACCAGTGGATATGTGTTCTCTTTTGGGAGTGCTGCAGTCACTTGGAGCAGCAAGAAACAGCCTACAGTTGCCTTATCTAGCACAGAGGCTGAGTACACGGGCGCAGCAATGGCTGCATGTGAGGTAGCTTGGCTGCATAAGCTACTTTATGATATGCATCAGCCTACAGATGGGCCAGTTGTCATTTATTGTGACAACATGAGTAGTATACACTTGGCAAATAACCCAGTCTATCATGCTAGAACAAAGCACATTGATGTGCATTATCACTATGTGCGGGAGAGGGTTTTATTAGGTCTTATTGATCTAGTTTATGTTAGCACAGAGGATCAGGTAGCTGACATATTCACGAAGGCATTGGGCGCAGAGAAGCTGCACAAGTTCAGAGACCTGCTTGGTGTGCAGGAATTGGGATTGAGCTCGAGGGGGAGTGTTGAGATATCGGGTGACCGTTGTGTATTTATGTCACCGACTTGTCAGTTTTGCAGATGCAGTTGGTACACCGCCCATGAATAATAGCTACATGATAGCTATCCTTATCTACTCTAGTTCGTGGCTCAGTTAGTATGCCACCTTAGTTAGTTGAGTTTGGTTTGAGACCCATATATAGGGTTCTTCTATTTCCTTGTACTAGAGTTCTTTTGGCTTACACAACTAAGAAGAGGAAAACTGTTTTTTAGTCTCCACCCTTGTGTGTATTCCCCCATTGTGCAAGCAAGAAAGCTACAAGTGAGACTCCTTCCTTCTCTCCCACAATCTTGACACCTTGTCCATGAGTGTGAGCCTATGAGCATGAGCAGCACAAATATAGGCATCTTGAAAAAACTCAACTAAAAAATCCTATGTGGCTTCTTGTATACAATTAAGAGCTGTTCTTGTCCATCTGAAACTATCCAAACTATATCTGTCACAAATTTTCCTAACAAGCCTCTGAAAAGATAACTTTGGAATTGCATTGTCAAGAGCCTTTACTGCCTTCCTAATCTCCCTTAGGCATCTGACATTTTGAGAAAACTTTCTCTTTAGCTTTGACTTTCTAGAGAGCTTTTGAGGCTTTGAAGACTGATGAATCTTTGATGCTAAATCCCTAGGATCAATCTTCTCCTTTCTTGCTGTTGCCTTAGTCCTAGCCATCTGCCAAAAAAAGACATGTTACTTCTTCTCCAGCATGTCCAGCGAAACGCGAATCCTAGACAACATGTATCCATGCTGCATGTTGTTTTCGCGTTTCAGCTGAATTTTTCTCGAGCGTGTCTAGTGAAACGTGAGTGTCAAGCAAGGCGCCTCCTTGCAGCTGCTTCTTTTCGCGTTTCACCGGACTTGTTATTCATTGTGTCCAGTGAAATGCGAATTTAAGCTAGGAGACCTCCTTGAAGCACCTTATTTTCGCGTTTCACCGGACAACTCATGAATAGCATAAAAATCGACAAAACCAAGAAAAAAGAGCTTTGATCTAAGGAAAGCTTTTAAAATTACATAAAATATCCACAGAATTAGGGAAGAAGTTTGAAGATTTCCTTAAATCTCCACAACATTAAGGAATGCTCCCACTGTGGAAAAAAATTCTTTTGTAGTGGTGATAAGCTCATAATAACATAAAGGATTAAGAAAAAGTATCAAAAGAATGCATTAAATGGAGCCTGTTATTGAAAAGCAAGATGCAGAAACCATATCTTCTTTTTAGCTTGTTCTTCACAATCTCAGCCTAATGACGACAATATGCTCGAAGGTTTCCTTTATTGGGGAAGCAGTGAAATGCTTGGAGATTGGAAGGAACACCAAAGGTAAAGGCAAAGTAGCAATGTTTTCTGCTTGCTGGAAATGCGATGAAAGGCAAAGGCGGTGAATTTGCATAGACTCAACGTTCTTGGCAAAGTGTTAATAACATACGTGTGACGTATTCTCGCTTACCGAAATTTTTTTAAAACTTAGAAAAGTGTTATGTAACACACATGTGATGTATTTTTAAAAAAAGAGAGTGCACACATCTTCTGAAGAGTTTGATACGGTGTGTTAAGTGAGACACGTGTGCACGTATTTTTTCATTATTACACAAACTTTTTCGTTGGAACTATCACCACATGCTTAACGGTTAATATAAAAGCATTTCAAAGCCATTTCTCTGACATTGTCTTCTTTTCTGCCGAAATTTCGTCTTGACTTCCCTTCAAGGTCCTGTGTGGAGAGCAGTTCAACAATCTTTGATAGGTAACAATTTTTTTTAATTATAAGTATTTTAACAAAATAAATTTGATTAATATAGAAAGAATTTTTAATAACACTTGAATAATTACAGATGTTATGTGCTTTGTATCTTTTAAAAGCAGCATAGCTTTTTCATAAAGGATTTTATCATAAATTTTTGTGTTTCCATAGAATTAATTTATAGTTCATGTTTCTCTTCTTGATTTGCATCTTTTGACCAGTGAAACGCGAAATAATGTCCCTGCTAGTGATATTTTGCTAAATATCGCGTTTCACCGACGAGATATTGAAATAATTTTTGTCTTCAAGGTAGTGTCCAGTGAAACGCGATTTCTTCACAGGCATTTGCCTTGGACACTTTAATTTTCGCGTTTCACCGGTCAACTAAAAAAATTTCTCCTTTTTTGATTTTTTTGTCTTGGAAAATGCACTTTTGGGGCCTCTTTCCATGGTTTCATCTTGTTTTATTGGATATTGGTTCTATTTTGCTTTTTTTTCAGGGATAAATATTTTCCTGGTCAAGATGACAAAGAGGAAGCTATCTCTGGAAGGAATGGATGAGGAGGAGATAATTGAGACATCTGATGATAGGCTCTTTGATTTCTTATACACCACTGAAAATTCTTCCAAGTTTGGCTATATCAGGGAAATTTTCAATGTTCCTTTTGATTTGAAGGAGTTATTGGAGGATCTTGAAGATAAACTTAAGGAGTATAGATGTTTTTATGATAGACATGTGCAAGGTTTGGAAGTCAATGGATTTGTTCATTATAGTGATGTCATGGGAGCCACCAGTACATCCAGGTCAACTTTGCTAGGCAGGTTCAACCTCATTGATGAGGAATTCAGAAAGAAAGAAACATGTTGCCCTTTCCACAGGTACCAACACCAATGCCTTCTGATCCACAAGGATGTTGGATTTATTGTGTATCTTCAATACATGGAAAATTCTTCTCCAGATATAGACCAACAGAGAAAGCTAGAGGATATTGCAAGTATGGATAAGGAGGTCGAAGAGAAGGAGGAGATGTTCCAAGAAGATGAAAATCAACTTGTCCAAGGTTTTGATGTAGGATATTTCATAGGCTTGCTGACATTCTTCGCTCCACTCAAATACTATCGAGGACTAGCAATCAATGCACAGTTCAACACAACCCGCCGGTAGCACCCTATATGTGGCCTAAGAAGCATTGAACTCCCTTGAGGTTGGTCAGAGGGGGAAGGTCTACAATTACTCTAACTTTTGAGGGGTCTATGGGTGCTATCCTGTTTCTTGATACAACATGTCCCAAAATACACCCGCCATGCTTCACCCAACATTGGCACTTTAAGGGGTTCATTGAGAGATCGTACTGCCTACATCATTCAAAGACCATTCGTAGCTTTTCCCAATGCTCTTTCTAGTTTCTGTGGACACACAAGTCATCATGAATACTTCTAATCATTTTCTGACCATGCCCTTGAAGATAACACACATGAGGTGTTGCAAGGTAGCAAGGGCATTGATCATCCCAAATGGTACGACTATGTAGGAAACACCCTCCATTTGGTGGAAAATGCCATCTTATGCCTGTCATTTGGATGCACCCTCTCTCTCCTGCAAGGGGCAGTTCTTGCGTGTGAAGAAGAATGAAGCCTGGTTGGTGAATGCTCGTCCAACATGGTACCGGATTGCTTCCAAAATGAAGGTGGGCTGAAGATGGCAGTGTAGAGGTGGGCTGAGCATCAAACGGGCCCTGGTTTGCAAACCCCCAACAAGTTTCAAAATCCAAAATAATAAAAAATACACGATAATGACATTTTTACTTTTTTTCGCATCATTTGATGAGGTTACCAATGTTCATGTGGGCTAAAAATTGATGGACATGTTTTTTGCTGCTGGTTTTAGTCTTTCATAATAACAAAACTCAGAAAATATACAGTGTGGAAAATAAATGAGAAAAACCCGAAAAGCATAGTTTTTAGAGGAAAAATGGGATTTTTGGACTTAAATTTAAAAAAGAATTAAACAAAACACCAATAAAATCTACATGTTTTCTATTTAAGGACTCAAGAGCCATAGCTATGAAATAATGCTATTTTTCTTTCATTTTTATTGATAATAAATAAGGAAAAATTTTAAAAAATACTCTTTAAAAGGGAAAAAAAAACGGGCGAGGAAAATTATGGATGTGTCTGTGAGTGTATAATGAGGATAAATCATGAGGATTTGCCTCAGGTTATTCCCATTTATATGTTTTTGTGAGTATTTACTGCTTATTTTGTGTGAAATACACATGAAATCACCCCTTTACCTATGCAACGAGGCAAAACTTTAAACGATAGGGAGGAGGAAAGTTTGAGTGCTGAAATATAATATGAAATCTGATGTATTTGCTGCATTATTCATATAAGATGATGTTAAGTTAAATAAAGGGAAGTACAGTACGAGCGTAAGGCTCGATGTCTTCTCTCATCGCAACAATTATGCGTTAGTGTATGGAAACATGGAAAGAATGGATTTGCACAATGCACGAGGCTATTTTTCAATTGTTTGAGCACTTAATCATATACACATTTGCATCAAGCATCGTTAAATGGTATCAATTACAAACTCTTGGATGCATAGCACTTGGTTTCTTTAGGACTTGACCCACGTAGAGAGAGAGTGAGCAACTTGGCTGTAGGTCTAGACGGTGGGTCCAAGGGGACGAATAAGTGAGGATAAGTGCATTCTTGGAACGTTAAATATATTGACACTAAGAGGGGAGTTTATTTCAAATGTGTCTATGTGTGGAAGCAGTGCATCGAGGGGCCAATCCCCAAGATGTAGGAGAGCTGCAGTAGGGCCACGGCAATCAGTCGCAGTGGAGTGCCCTTGTGTCTGTGATATGTGGCATTTATTGCCGATATATGTATAATCTGCCTCTGAGGAGACGGGAGAAGGGAACATCCATTGGATTACAGACTATAAACGCGCAGTAATTAGTGTTTAGGATAGTGTATCCCTTGACAAATGCTCCTGGCCCGCGAGGCCATGTAGTGGGGTTGTTTGTTGAGTGTATGAGGTCTGGCTAGTGTCTTAGCCAATGCCGTCCCATGTTAGGTCCCATCACGGTCCGTGGGTCTTGGCGGTTGAGCATGAGCTCCCTCTACAACTAAAGAAATCAATCAAACTAGCTCATATAAATCCCTCCTTGAAGAAGGCAGATATGCAAAAATACACTCCATTCCAAGGAAAAATAGGGCTCTCAGTCCTAAACTAAATACATCAAGTTGTGCCCCATACCTCCTGCATATATAGCAAGAGGCATACACATAACATGTCATCGGATCAACCTATGGGTCCAAGATAATAGTGGTAGATGGGTCTCGACCACTCTTCACATTACCCATATCAACCATCACTTTCCATATAATGCGTGGTCTGATAACATTCCCCACAAGCGACCATGCCATGTCTCATTATCAATAACAACATTCGGACTAGGACCACAGTTGAAGAAGGGGTCCTCTTCATAAGCAAAAGTAGATAATGAATCTGCAAACTGATTCCAATAACGTGGAATCAGCTAAAGAGATACGCTCTCAAATTCATCAAGTAGGGTTATAGCAGTTTGATGATACATACGAAGGATAGGATTTCGGACTGTACATGTTCCATTGAGTTGATTTAAGATTAGCTGGGAATACCCTTTTACTAACAACCATTGAATACTACCTTTCTTGGCAATATTCAATCCCATAATCAAGGCTTTATACTCTGTCATTTTCTTGGTGAATCCTACCTCGAGATAAACAGCTCATTTCATTGCAACCCTACGTTGGGGATCTTGGATAACTACTCCAACACTTATTTTTTTATACGGGCCCCTAGTAGACGCTCCATCAAAGTATAATGTGTACGTCCACAATGGGTTTACATAGCCAGCCATCACAAACTCCTCTACTTATAATTATGATAGTCAAAATTCAACATATTTAGAGGATGAACTAACAGCTCCATCCCACCTTCTTCATTAAACTCAACGGGGATGCTTGTCAAAATTTGTAAACAGTGATGGCAAAAAACTTTGATTTCCCACACAAAGGTCTCGTCTTCTTGCTCAATCACTTTGTATCCTTTGCTCCACCAGATAAGCTTCCCCTGATGATATCGTTGCTTAAGATATGGGTGCTCCAAATAAGGGATTAACCACCACATCGAGACCAATTTAAGCTCTCCTGTAGGTCTCAAATTAGCCCCAGCATGGACCTGCAACACATTTAGTGCATTAGCATATTCATAAATAATAAGGTTTAATCTTATTAAGATTAACCTTATTCCTAAATTCCACTCCCTATAGATCAGCCAATAAATTCGTGGACTTATTTTGACCTAACCAAACTATCTTGTAAGGGCCATCCCATCAAGGTTCCAGCTTTCTTGGAAATAGCTCCCTACACGCATCATAGTATAGAACTAACTACCCTTTCTTAAAGGCATATTTCTTTGCTTTTAGATCATGCAACCGCTTCATCCAACGCTGTCAAAGAGTTTACTATTCATGATATAAACCATGGGATTTTTATGAACACAGAAGAGTTTCACTGGAAGATATATGAGATATTTGCATACAAAATTCAGGCATTGTTATCCAATAACCACCTTAGTTATACAAGTTCTTTTGTATTTAGCATAGAATTTTTAGTTATACCATGTACATTTATGAAAAATAAGTCTATGGGAACCTACAACTTGGACATCTGGAAGTAATTGACAGTCTACAGGATAAATCACATTAATTCAGGTACAAAAATATGATCAGAACCCAAGAATGATGCCAAAAAACTGTCAAAAGTCCACTAGGTCCACATGGGACCAGAAGTAACTGACTTAAGTGACCAGCAAGTGACCTAGGCTAGTCAAAAAGTGACCAGGGACTGAGCAGAGAGCGGCCCACGTTTTTCGGCGCAAAATGCGGGCTGCACTATTTGAGGTGAACTGGAGAGAGCTGGAGCTATGGTGCATGAATTGGAGCATGCAAACTGAAGATTAACAGGCCCAACTACTGAAGATGTAAACATGGTGAGAGCTCCACTTCTCTGCCTCTTTGGTCTGATGAAAATGCATACTAAAACAGTCTATAAAAGAGGAAAATCTGAGAGAAGAGTATTCAGCATGCTCTTATGCATGACTTCTCTCATCTTGTTTACCTTATTCTTGGTCCAATGAAGCCCAACTTGTACCCAAGTAGTTGAGTGACTTTGGGGCAAGCAAAGGGTGAGGATATTGAGGACTTATGGACTGTTATGGGCTATAATAACCAGTCATAAACAGGGCAGCCCACTGTTATGATCCATTTTTATGAGCAAACATGGGTTTTTTATGGTTGTAATGGAGGGAAATGACCTCTTTTCTTCATGACATAGTTCATAGATGATCAAAAGTGCTTCTTCTTGAGTTTATGCACTCATTTTGAACTTGATTATGGGCTGGAAATTTCTGTTTTAAAACAGGGCTGAAGCTAAAATTATACTTTTTCAATTCATTTCATGTATCTTTGGCCCAAATCTTGGATGCATTTGAATCTATCAACAATATACTTGTTCCAAAGGGTTGAAATTCATCTATGTGCATGAAATAAATGCCATTAGAGCTTGCATTTGACATTCATAAATGAATTGAGAATCTGAAAATATCATTTATGATATGATGTATGTATCCTGAGGCATTTGATGTAATCAAGTTAGTCTTATTCCTTCTGTTCATGTATGCTAAGTACATAGTGAGAAGGCTTGAACTCTTCTTCCGTACCAAAATCATTTCTAAATCCTGAATCTTATTAGACCTCAATCCATTTTCCCTTTCCGAATCTTGAATCCTAAACTCTTCTTTTGCACTAAAAGCCTCGGTGGTAGACCTTCAACTCTTAACGCGACGACAGTGGTGAATCCGATGTGAAGGTCCGCTGTGGAAGAAGAAGTCCAATGGGAGAATCATCAAGTTCGGGAGGAGATGATGTGCAACAGTTGGTTCGTCTAATGCAAGAGAGCCAACAACAACAACTGCAATTTCAGCAACAGTTGCAATTGCAACAACAACGAAGACAAGAAGAAGAGCGGATTGATGTTGTTGCCATTAAGGCCTTAGAAGCAGTTGGAGGCATGAGCTCAAGCAATTTAATGGGAAAAATGTGTCCTCTTTTATCCGCCTCTACACTGACAAGATGGTCTTCTTTGGAGTTCCTCAACATGCCTGGAGCCGTTACTTTGCCCGCCTGGCTGTGCATGGTCTCCAGGACCGAATTCATGGTCTTTCCTAAAAAGATGCAAGATGGACTGTGTTCAAGAAGGCTCTTCGAGAAGAAATTTTCCTTGAAGATTCTGGCCTTATGACAAAGAAAATCTTCACCGAATGGGTCGAAAGGCCCAATAAGGGTCTAACTACTACTGCTCTTCATCGAGAGTTTGAAAGCAAATTTACCCAACTAGATCCCAATGATGACCAACAAGGTATGGAAAGTCAAAAGATTGAATTATTTTTAAAAGCTGCTGATTCTTCTCTTCAGGAGAAATTGACTGACCGACTTGAGGACCCTGACTCTGAGTCGGGATTGAAGATTGCTTGGAGTGATGTCACTGAAGCAGTTAATATGATTGCTCGAAGAGAGCGATTGCGCCTAAGATGGGGATCAACCCCTGTAACAACTAAATCTATGAAGGAGCCTGTTCCAATTTCTCGACCTCCTGTCTCTATAGTCGAGCAATCAAGAAATTCTGCTGTTCCTTCTCCAAAGAAGGATGTCATGGACGAGTTAATTAAAAGCATGCGAGATCTCCATCTTAATTTAACAGAAATTAATTCTAAAGTAGAAAGGCTTGATGTTAATGTAGAAGAAAGGGGTCGGTCAATTGCCCAAAGGCCTGCACGAGAAGGCGTCAAAAGACGTTGCATTTGGTGTGATAGCCTTCAGCATGACAAGAGGGAGTGCGGTGCATTCCGTGAAGCTGAAGCACAAAAATTAGTCTTTTGGAAGGATGGAAAAATTCATGCAATCGAAACCAAGCTTCCTCTTGAGCCAAACTTCGGCAACAGTGGCATGAAGAAAAGATTGGAGGATTTGGCAACAAGAACGGCCTATGCAGCTGTTGATGCTGCAACTTATGGGTTGTAAATTGAGCCAACTAATGAAATTGTTAAAACATGTAAAACTAATGCAAAATCTAAAGTGTGGATGCAGCCCTTGGAACGCATGGAGCAAGGCAAGGCAACTAAGGATGATTTAACCATTACCAATCAATGTATTTGAGGAAGAACCGGATGGTCCGAGCCTATGGATTCATTTTCAGCTTTTGCCCGGTTAGCTAAAATTAATAATCAAGAAGCCATGATAGAAGAAAAGAGAAGAAGATGTTGCCAATCCTTCCTCTTCAGGACCGACTAAACGCATAACAAGAAGTAAACCAAACCAACAGAAGGATGCCGAAAATCTGCCACCACCAGAATTTGACATGGGAGAAGCCCCTCAAGCAAAGAAAACAGAAGGAAAAAGAAAAAGCAAACATCCCAATTACAAGTTGCAGTCTGACATAGAGACCGCAACGGATCTTGAACGGATCCTAGAAGAAAGGATTCTTGGAAGCAGAATTGAATTTACATTAGGTGAAATTCTTGGTATTGCAAAACGAGGATTTCATGATGTAATAATTGATGTAATTAAATGAAAAATACAATATGTTGGTGAGGAAACTGAAGAATCTGTACATGCTTTTTTGCAAGTACTTCATGTCTATTTGCAGGATAAAGAGAAGCTGAAAACCCAAGGGATTTGACTGGAGGCAATCAAAGAATTGATTGCAGCCATAGAAGCCAAAGAAAAAGACATTTATGAAGCAGAAGCTGAAGAAGCCATAATGGTGGAAACTTCTCAATCTAAAGTGCAGCCATGAATAAGAAAGAGACTCTTCTTCGCAACATGCAAGAAGAAAGTGAAACTCACTTTATTCCAAGTAGTCACTATTCCCGTACCCATTGGGCAAGGGCGACTACTGAAACTGTTGTTAAAATCGGTGAGAAAGAAACTCCATGCATTGCCCTTATAGACCATGGTTCAGAAATTAATGTTATGTCAAGAAGTCTCTATGAGAATGGTGGATGGCCCATTGATGTGGACCCAGGGTGGCGCATGAAAGCAGCCAATAACTCTTCTGGCGATCTTTATGCAGCATGTCCTTATGTACAAGTTACTATTGGTAATGTAAAAGATGAATTTCATTTCTTTGTTCAAGATTCCTGCAGTTATCCAATCATTCTTGGACAACCATTTATTTCCGAGTCTCATTTAGAGACAAAGGCTCTCGATGATGGTTCATCATATGCTCGGATAAGAAGCAAGGATAATGATAAAGCTGTTCAATTCCTAACTGTTTGTGTTAATCACCATCGGAATAGGGATTGATTGAGAGATCATCATGTTCCTCCTAATGCCCGAGAATTTAAGGGTTTTCGGGTAGCGCTGCTATAAGTGGAGGCTATGGCAGTGCATCATGTCACAAAAAATTGCCTCCACATATGAAGGAGGCAAGGCCAAAAGTTGATTTGCAGGTTTTTTCAGCCAATGGAGTGGCTTGTTATAAACAGTTTTCAGCCATGAACAAGGCTGAAAGAAAGTATTTGAGTCATATGGAGCAAGAGCTAAAGCAAATTGATGTTTTACCTAAAGATAAAGAAATTTCAGGACTATTTTATGGGCTGAATTATAATGATACAATGGCTGAAATTTATACAGCCATTCATTCAGAAAATCAAGCTGAAAATCAGTCCATACAGGTATGTACATTGGATATGTATGACATAATTCAAGAATTTGCAGATCATGAAGCTTTTGGATAGCCAAACAAGGATGAAGCAAGAGTAGAAACAAAGTATAAAACAGTTGATAAGAAGGTTAAGCCGGTAGCTACTCCTCTACCACCTAAAAGCGAAGGACTTGTAGAAAGGGCTTCCAAACAACCAAGCCTTCGTGATCCTAAAGATATTGGTCACCAATTTACAGTAGAAAGTCTAAAAAAGCTGAAAATTGGTGACAACTCTTTTCTCTTGCCCAGCTGAAAAGCAAATCTTCATACAGATGTTAAAGAACCATGGTAAAGCTTTTTCATTTCAGCCACATGAAATTGATTGTGTGGATCCAAGCATTATGGCACCAATGGTAATTTTTACAATCCCACATGTGCCTTGGAATCTTAAACCAATTCCAGTTCCAAGGGCTCATTTGCCTAAATTATTGGAGCTTTTAAATGAAAAGATAAAAATGCGAAAATTAGAGCCATCTTCAATTCCATATTCCAACCGATGGTTTACCGTACCTAAGAAGAATGGATCTTTACGATTCATTCAAGATTTGCAACCCATCAATAAAGTCACTATAAGAAATGTTGGATCAGGACCAATTGTGGATGAGTTCGCTGAAGCATTTGCAGGAAGGGCAATCTATTCCATGGGAGACTTATATTCAGGCTACGACCAATTTCAACTTACTTTGGAAAGCCGTGACATTACCACAATGAAGACGCCTCTTGGCCTAGTCCGCATGTGTACTCTACCTAAAGGGGCTACGAATTCATTAGCTCACATGATGAATGCTATGCATAAAGTATTGAGGGATTATATTCCTCAATTGACTCTTCCTTTTCTTGATGATGTTCCAATCAAAGGATGTGAAGTTCATGAGAAAAATGAAGAACTCAATGAACTTGGATGTCGAAAGTTTTTTTATATATCATATTAATGATTGTGCTCAAATCATGTCTAAATTAGAAGAAGTTCATCTTACTCTTTCAGGAGCTAAATCTATTTTTGGAGTGGAAGAAGTCCTTGTGGTCGGTCATATATGTGGTCCATATGGTCGAAAGCCTTCTCTATCTAAAATAAATGCAATCAACAAAATGCAAGAAGAATGTACAAATGTTTCGGAAGTGAGAAGATTACTTGGTGCATGTGTCTTCTACCTCATTTGGATACCACATTTTGCCCATGTCGCTGAAAATCTTTATCAGCTTCTAAGGAAGGGCCAAAGGTTTTTATGGACAAAAGAACACACTCAGGCTATTTGGAAACTCAAGAAAATGCTGACTTCAGCTCCCACTTTAAAGAGGGCTATCTACTCTAATAGACAGCCCATTATGCTCACAGTGGACACAAGTCCTATTGAAATAGGATGGGCAGTTGGTCAAAACGACCTTGAAGGCAACAGATATGTAATCCGCTTTGGAGCGAAGGTTCTTAATGAACGACAAAGAAGATATGCTCAAATTAAAAGAGAGCTTTGGGGAGTAGTAACTGCATTAAAATGTGATAGAGAGTACTTTATGGGCGCACATGTTATAGTTGAGACAGATTGCCTTCCACTCTTGGGCATGATAGCCAACTGTTCCACTCCTGACATAGCCATGCTAAGATGGATAGCCTATATTAAATCCTTAAATCCTAATTTGAAACATATTGCAAGTAGAGATAATCCAGTTGTTGACATGCTTTCACGTGCCAGATATATGGATGCAGAAGAAATGATGGATGAAGAAGAATCAGAGTTTATAAATGATGCTGTTAATGTAGGTACAACAAAAATTACAGCAAGAACAACAGGTTCAGCTATTAAAACAACTTTTACATTAGCAAGGAAGGATGAATCAACCAAAGAAGGACAATGGATAGCTAGTAAACAACATATTCCATGTTTTGTTATGGTTTGTTCACACTTTAAAGAAGAATATTATGCAGATGATTGGCTAAAAATTGGCCAATTTTTTAGCACTATGACAAAGAAGGAAGAATGGACTAATGAAGAGTTCAAGAGAATTAAGAGAAAATCCTATGGTTTTTTTCTTAAAGATGGCTACCTTTGGAGGTATGCAAAAAAGAAAGGAAGGGCGCCTGTTCGTGTCTTAGGTGACAAAAAAACACAAAGACGGGTCATGCAAGAATTCCATGAAAGCCTATTGGCTGGTCATAGAGGCATATGGGATACTTTTGCCAAAATAAAAGAGAAATTTTGGTGGCAAAACATGTATAAAGACATTGAGCATTTTGTTGAGTCTTGTCATGTTTGTCAAATGTATTCTATGGTAAAGCATAGAGATGGACTTCAGCCCACCTATCCTTTATCCATTCACTATAGATGGGTTATTGATTTAGTAACCATGCCTACAGGAATTTGGAACATGAGATATCTAGTACTTGCTAGAGAAGATCTCACAAATCAAGTGGAAGGAAAGGCCTTGACAACAAAATCTACTCATGCTATTTGTAGATTTTTACTTGAAGAAGTATTTTGCAGGTATGGATGGGTTGCTAAAGTAACTGCTGATAGAGGAGAATTTGATGCCAATGAGGCTCGCCATTTCTTTGCTCAATTAGGAATTAAGCTATCTCTTACTTCAGCCTACAATCTTGAAGGCAATGCTAAGAGTGAAAGAGGTCATCAACCAATTCTTAAAGCTTTAGTAAAATCATGCAAAGGAAAGTTGAGGGAATGGTCTAAAATGCTACCATTCGCATTATGGGCTGATAGAACAACCCATAGTGCAGTGACAGGATATATGCCAGTTGAACTCATGTATGGACAGCCACCTATTATGCTTATTGAGGAATCCATTATCACATGGAGTATCTTACATTGGGATGAAGATATAAACAGGGAAGAATTGCTATCTTTACGCATAAGGCAACTTGAAAGAAGGCCAGAAGATGTTAAAATAGCCATTGTAAGGCTAAAAACAGCAAGATTAAAGAATAAGAAGAGGTTTGACAACCACCATCGACTCCGTCCAAGAGCTATTCAAGAGAATGACTGGGTTCTTGTTTATGATAGCAGCCTGGACAATCAATATAGTGCTTATAGGAAGTTAGCCAAGCGATGGTTTGGACCATATGTTGTAAAAGTAGTACGTCATAATGCTACTTACTCTTTGGCTGAAATGGATGGGACCATGATAAAGACTCCAATAGCTGGGAAACGAATCAAACTCTTCAAACGAAGAGAATCTTCAACTTATGAACTTGATGATTTAGATATAAGCCCTCTACTTGAAGACATGCAGGAAGAAAAAGATTTATGGAATGAAGATGAAGAAGAAGACCCTCCTTGACCTGTAATCTTATGAAATGGCACATGCTGGAGGATGTGCAGGTTAGGAGGGGGTGAATGTCAAAGAGTTTACTGTTCATGATATAAACCATGGGATTTTTATGAACACAAAAGAGTTTCACTAGAAGATATATGAGATATTTGCATACAAAATTCAGGTATTGTTATCCAATAACCACCTTAGTTATACAAGTTCTTTTGTATTTAGCATAGAATTTTCAGTTATACCATGTACATTTATGAAAAATAAGTCTATGGGAACCTACAACTTGGACATCTGGAAGTAATTGATAGTCTACAGGATAAATCACATTAATTCAGGTATAAAAATATAGTCAGAATCCAAGAATGATGCCAAAAAACTGTCAAAAGTCCACTAGGTCCACATGGGACCAGAAGTAACTGACTTAAGTGACCAGCAAGTGACCTAGGCTGGTCAAAAAGTGACCAGGGACTGAGCAGAGAGCAACCCGCATTTTTTGGCACAAAATACGAGCTGCACTGTCTGAGATGAACTGGAGAGAGCTGGAGCTATGGTGCATGAATTGGAGCATGCAAACTGAAGATTAACAGCCCCAACTCTACTGAAGATGTAAACATGGTGAGAGCTCCACTTCTCTGCCTCTTTGGTCTGACAAAAATGTATGCTGAAATAGCCTATAAAAGAGGAAAATCTGAGAGAAGAGTATTCAGCCTGCTCTTATGCATGACTTCTCTCATCTTGTTTACCTTATTCTTGGTCCAATGAAGCCCGCCGTCTTGTACCCAAGTACTTGAGTGACTTTGGGGCAAGCAAAGGGTGAGGATATTGAAGACTTATGGACTGTTATGGGCTGTAATAACCAATCATAAATAGGGCAGCCCACTGTTATGATCCATTTTTATGAGCAAACATGGGTTTTTTATGGTTGTAATGGAGGGAAATGACCTCTTTTCTTCAGGACATTGTCCATAGATGATCAAAAGTGCTTCTTCATGATTTTATGCACTCATTTTGAACTTGATTATGGGCTGAAATTTTCTGTTTTAAAACAGGGTTGAAGCTAAAATTATACTTTTTCAATTCATTTCATGTATCTTTGGCCCAAATCTTGGATGCATTTGAATCTATCAACAATATACTTGTTCCAAAGGGTTGAAATTCATCTATATACATGAAATAAATACCATTAGAGCTTGTATTGACATTCATAAATGAATTGAGAATCTGAACATATCCTTTATGATATGATGTATGTATCCTGAGGCATTTGATGTAATCAAGTTAGTCTTATTCCTTCTATTCATGTATGCTAAGTACATAGTGAGAAGGCTTGAACTCTTCTTCCGTACCAAAATCATTTCTAAATCCCGGATCTTATTAGACCTCAATCCAATTTCCCTTTTCGAATCTTGAATCCTAAACTCTTCTTCTGCACTAAAAGCCTCGGTGGTAGACCTTCAACTCTTAACGCGACGACAATGCTTAGCCACTTCCTGATGCAATAGACTCTGTAATTTAAGCTCATCCAAGTGGGCTATAGTCATAAAACACTCGAAGAGGGTATCTTGATCACCCAAAGAATGATTGATTGCAAATCTGATGGTTGGCAACTCAATTTATAAGGGCAAGACACACTCCTCCCCATAAACTAATTTGAATGGGGTGTGGCCAATGGCTCGTTTAAACGTCGTGTTATACGTCCACACTGCCACATATTATTTTGTATCCTAGTCCCTTTTCTTTTCGAAGACTATTTTGGATAGGATATCCACAAGCTGCTTATTGGTACTTTCAACTTGTCCATTGGCTTGCGGATTATAGGGGGTCGTCTTATTATGCTTAATTTTCCATGCTTCAGTCAGGTTTTTAGTCACCTTGTTCAAAAAATGGGTTCCACAGTCCGATACTATTTCCTTTGGTAGACCAAAATGATAGATAATTTGCTCAAGTATGATAGAAAGCTATGCACTTCCTTTGGAGTATGCGGCAAACTCATGGCAACTATGACCTTGATCTTTTCAGGGTCAATCCCTATGGAACTGACCACATGGCCTAACAATAGCCCATAAGGCACTCCAAAGACGCACTTCCACGGGTTGAGAGCTATGCAAAATTGTTTGCAATGCTCGAAATACTTTGACAAAATAATTAACTACCTTTCTCTTACGGTAGCTGCCCCCAGGTCATCAATGAATGCTTTCAACTCCTTTGAGGAGATGTCACCAAAGGTCTTGTCGGCTGTTCTTTGCCATGATACAAGTGCATTACATAAACCAAATTCCATCACATGGTACGCAAAGGTACCGAAGACAGTGATAAATGCCGTTTTTAGCTAGTCTTGCTCAGCAATCGCCATTTGGTTATACCCTGCAAAGCAGTCCATAAACGAATAGATTTCCTATCCGCTAGTCGATCCAAAATTTGGTCAATAAATAGCAATGGGTAGTAATCTTTAACAGTTTGTTTATTTAGCTCTCTAAAGTCTACACAAAGACGGATTTGATTATTCTTCTTCTTTCTAATAACAACTGCCGAACACCATTCAATATGCTGAATTGGGAAGATCAAACCCGCTTTCCGCTACTGTTGAAGCTCTTCAAATAGCCCATTCCTTAGTTCAAAAGGCATATGCCTTACTTTTTGACTTACAGGATGGGTACCTTCCTTTGTAGGAATAGTATGCATAGCCAGGCTGGGAGGAATACCCCTAAGTTCGTCATAGCTCCAAGCAAAGATGTCGCAAAACTCCTGAATCAGGGACACGTAGTCCTCTCTCTCTTTCGAACTGAGCATGGAACCCAATTTGATTAGCCGCGAATCATTAGGCGTGACAAGGTCCAACTCAATAATGTCCGCATCTCTTATTCGATCTTGAGGCTCTATCGGCTCATTCAAGGTTATCTGATAAATCTCCTCTGTAGTGGACCCTTCTTTAGATCCATCGCTCGATGACGTCTCACTACCAAATGGATTATCTACTATTTCTAGTTCAGTGGAGGATAAAGGAGCTCTCTCATTCTAAGGAGACTCAAGGTAAGCATTCACTATTACACGATGGGCATATCTTCCTAGAATCACTGGACCATCGAGTATATCGTCTTGACAGTTTGTTCGCAAAATCCATGGACTGCCTAGCAAAACTCCATAGCTAGGACGTCTTGCAAAACTTATCACCCTAAAGTCCATATAGCATTCCATGCTCGCAATAGTAACGTGGACTTTAGTGATGCAACCTTCTGGTTGTCTTAGGCTATCATCAGCCATACTAAGAAGGGTGGAACCGTCTTTTTGGATCTCTAGACCTAACCTCTCCATCAAATATGAACTCATGATATTGACGAAGGACCCAATGTCCACGATAGCATGCTCCACTAATATTCCATCCACATATGCTGGAACCCTAGGGCAATGCTTTTCAACATGATCGAACCAATCTTCTCCCACTCTAGTTATGCCAGAAGGTTCTACAATATACCCTATACGTAGGATTTTCTTGAATTCCTTGAGTACTCTTGGAGAAAGTTTAATCAATTGCAAGAGATTCATGTCTGGTTTCACTTCGCAAAGAGAACTTGCTAGGTCAAAGTCGTGGTAGTTAGCCAAAGTTCTCTTCTCGCGCCAAACCATTCTCTCCTTTGGTCTTTCAATCGGCTTTGGTGCCTCTTTTTTAGCCTTTACCTTCTTTCTTGGAAATCCTTTATCCTTCTCGGGATCAACTTTACTACCAAACTGTCTTAAAGGTCCACCTTTCATATCAGGATTCAGGACTCGCTTTTCCCTGACATCTTGCTTAAGGTTTCCCTCAACAGATTTTACAATTCCTTTGTCACCCTCTTTGATCTTTTGACCTCTTGTTATGGCTCGTAAATTAGAAGTTTCAGCATCATTGACAGATACGGCCTCAATAAGACTAAATCCACTACCATGAGGCAACTCCTCTACAGAGCCTTTCCTCATTGCAGTATTTGTCTTGGTCCCTCATCTTACTAGAGATTATCCCCTTGTGTGCCAGACTTTCCGCAAATATCGCATTTGACATTCGGAAAATTCCTAGGGAAATGTTGGCCACCACACCACTTACAGCTGAATCTTGAGGGGACACCCTCTTCAGGGCATCGGCTCCCTATCAAATTCTGTTGCTTCTCAAGAAAATTGACATCCATAGATATTTGTCTATATTTTTCGGAGATCATATCAGTATAGTGCTTCATCATGTCCTTAACTTTGCCAAGGACATTAGAGGCACTTGACTCATAGCCCGCAATCATCCGTCTGTTGTCCCATCGGTCTAACTACTTGATTAGGAATTGGCCGATGACCTACTGGGACAACATTAGGATTCATTGTTTGGCTTCCACCACTTAGTAGGCCCATTTGACTAGCCATAGGCATAGTCATGCTAGAAGGAGCTGGTAACATAGGCGAATTCGGCATGATACTCCCTCTTCCATTTGCATTTGACATGGGGTCACCTTAGCTCCCATTGGTAGGCCAAATTATTACCATTCCAATTTATCCTTGTTGCATAAGCCACTTGTAAGCATGACTCTACTCCTGCATGGGTAATAGCAGTGCCAATGTCGGCCAAAGTGACACTACTAAGCTGCACCTGGATCTTAAATTCCAATCCATGTAGAAAATATTACAACTGTGCAACCACTGGAATGGGAATATAAGCATTAAGTTTGAGAAGAACTTGCTTTAGTTTCTTGGCATAGGCATGGACATTCTCATTTGGCTCTTGGCGTGTTACATTCAAGACACGCAACCAATATTGTCCACCCTTCTCAGGAGCAAACTCTCTACGGAAAGCCATGAAGAATTAGGCACTGCTAGTTATAGTTCCGGCTTCTAGACCGTGATACCATACTGTTGCTCTTCCTTTTAATGTCATGTTGAAAAACATCATTAGGTGTCCTTCGTCTTGGATACAATAGTTGAACATGAATGTTTAAAACTCCTTAATATGGAGTTCTCAATCTTCTTTTGCTAGCCCATGGAAAATGGGCAACAGGGCTCCTAATGTCGGTAAATCGATATATGTGCTAGAATTGCGATGGGTTGTGCCATGGCTACAACCAAATTGACAACAAGAGTTTGTATAGGTACAACTACACCCCCACTTGAAGTGGGTTGATTAACTGGAAGAAGGGAAGTAACAAGACTTCCACTTGCACTCAAAGGGCTGCTTGTGACACTTAGGTTATTAGAACCACTACCGCTTATGCGTAATGGGCTGCTCCTTTAAGGAGAATAGCATCTTACAATCTCCAACCGCCGTCTAGCCCTCTCAGCATGTTTTGCTTTTTGTATTTCAGTTTGACGGTCCTTGTCAAAGGACATACACTGACTATTTGGTCCCTAGAAACCCTAGATTCAAAACCACCACTTGTTGGCGGTTCCCGATAGATGCACCACACTGATGGGACCTAAAATGGGCCGGCACTGGCTATGGCACTAGCCGAATCTCATGCACAATAGACAACCCACCACACACACGACCTCATGGGCCAGGAGCATCTGTAATAACCAAATGCACACTAGATACTTTTATTATTGCATTTGTAGTAGCTCAATAAGAGTCCAACAGCACCTTTCCCAAAAACCCCTCAGAGGGGGTATCCCATACATATTGGCAATAATTGCCATGTATCACACACAAAGGAGGCACCTCCGGCTAATTGCCATGATCCCACTGCAGCTCTTCTACATCTTAGGGTTTGGCGCCTCAATGCACTGCTTTTACAACGGCTAACCTACAGCAAGGGGAATCTTGCCCTCTCAAGCGTGGATCAACTATAATTCAAACAATTGCTATGCATTTCCAGGAGTTAATACCACATGTATAATCAAAGCAATAGTGGGTATTTGATTGTGCACAAATAGCTAGGGTTTGAGATCAACCAGATCAACCTATGTGCTAGTGCAAAAACATTCTTTCCATGAATTCCAACTAATACACATATATGCTTCGTTGCAAGAATCTAGCACCAAGGCGAACCTTATGCGACTAGATCTCTTATTTGCAAATAGACCGTTTCCTAAATGCTATGCATAGAAAAAAAACAATTAGAATTTGTATTATTTCAGCCCTCAAACTGTTGCACAAAATCCTACTCCCCCTCACCGTTTAAATTTTGCTTCGTTACATAGGTGTATAGAGCTTGTTTTTTCATAGTTTAGTGTATAAAAAGCAATAAATCACACTCTGACAAAAAGAAAGGAAAAATTGAGGCCAAACCTCATGCTTTGCCCCTCCGTACATCCACAACCATTTATTGTATTTTTTCGTATTTTTCTAAGGTATATTCCTATTTTTCTCTCATTTTTTCCTATTTTTCTCTATTTTTCCAATAAAAATAATGATGTATTTTCAGCGCTATGGCTTTTGATTCTTAGAACAACATAAATATAGATTTTATTGGCATTTTATCCCATGTGTATTGGTTTATTCCACCCGAAAACACCAAAAATCCTATTTTTCTCATAAAAACCGTGTTTTACGGGTTTCTAAAAATTATTTTCAGCATTTTAACTGTGTTTTCTGATTTTTTCATTATAGAAGCATAGAACAATTAGTATACAGCATTCCTACCAATTTTCACTCCATACGAACAACATTGACTCAATTAATTGTCAAAAACAAACAATTTTCCTTTGTAAAATAGAATTACTAGGGTTTTCCTTCTTTGCAGGTTTTAGAATTTGATGCAGGACTGCATATCAGCCCTCATTCAATGCTTAGCCCACCTCCAAATAGCAAACTCCAGCCCTCCACCAATCCGGGAATAATCCGGTACCATGCCAAACAAGCAGTCTTCCAATAGATCTTCAATGTCCTTCATGGGCATGAACTGCCTCTTAAGGGGAGAGAGAGGGAGGAGAGAGAAAGACTGAAACTGCATCTCTACAACTGGGCAGTCATTTCACACATGGAGACAAGTGATGAAGAGCGAAAATACGATGTAGATCAGCCATCAAATCTGTTGGGGGGGTTGTTTTGAACCACCATAGCTCCCTCTCCATAAATCGTGGGATGATGTGGCCTCCATCTCTGCTGCCACAAAACCCCCCCCCCCCCATGACTTTGTTTTTAATTGGGGAAACGCATAACCTTTGGGCTCTCTAAAGTCTATTCCCACTTGCCCTTTTGGGTCTTGGCCTCCGGGGCACTCCCTCTTCCTCGTCCGGTATTTGATTCGAAGTCCGAAAATTCCTAGCCGTTCGTCTTGAAGTCCTGCACTACTGGGCATCCCCCAGAGTCTCATCTAACATGCCAAAAATTTGTGAAAATTCACTGACTTCCTTCGAGTGGGTCTTTTAGCACTTTTGGGCCTTGCTACTTAAAATCATATTGATTGCCACCGCCGCGTTCGATGAAGTCTAATTTTCCCCTGAAATTCAAAAATTTTGGCTATTTTTAAGCACTTCTTGGCATAAAAAATCGTCTATCAATGTGTACATGTGATTACTAAGTGTGAATCCACTAAGAAAAGAATAGGGTGGCACAATGAATATGCCATTACCAAGGATGGGACTACATGGGTGTAGTTCAGCTATAGAATCGCTAGCATATCCTCATGTCAGTCACCTAATAAACTAGTGAATAATATCTTGTCACATCAACAAGACATATATAGTGGATGCCAACTCATGTAGAGCTCGATATCTCAACATGCACCTCCTCATTCATTCAAGTATTTCAAGCCATGGTGGTTCAAACTGGCAACTCTCTCTCTCTCTCTCTCTCTCTCTCTCTCTCTCTCTCTCTCTCTCTCTCTCTCTCTCTCTCTCTCTCTCTCTCTCTCTCTCTCTCTCTCTCTCTCTCTCTCTCTCTCTCTCTCTCTCATATGGTGCCTATTCAAACAAGGTGCCTTCAAGGCTACGTGTGTCACAAGCAAAGGCTTTAAATATCTCTCATAATATGCAATAATTGGTTTACAATGGTTTTTGCCATGACAGATCACATGTCAAAGTAGTAAACCCTTATGAGGGAAAGGAGGAGCTTGATATTTCTAGCTTAACCTCAACAACATTTACATATCTCCAAGCTTCCCCTCATGAGGCAAGTCTTTGTTTGGTATGTCAGCAGGAATGCCAATGAGTTGGATGGTATGGGACAGATGGTTGAGGTAATGGAAGGCGATAGAGGTGAGGGTAGTTATAATTTATATAGATATAGTTTGAATAATATTGTTACTCCTCTATTTGAGCTTGAGGGTTGGTTCCACCACATGGGAATGAATGTGGAGTCTCTTTGCTTTTTCTTCTGGTTGTAGTTTACTAGATTCAAGGATTCAAATTTCAGATGTTTCCCTTGGCTTGTTGTGTATATGCTTAGACTCAAACCCTGACCCCTCTCATGTAGGCCTACAAATAGGACCAGTAGGTTTCCTACATGCCACTTTTAGGAGATCTTTGATGCCTACCACATCCTAAGGGATGACAAGAAGTGGGGCATCTATAATAACAGGCATGAAGGTGTGGAAGACTATAGCAGCAGAGCAGATGCCACAATTGGGAGTAATTGCTAGGTGTAGGACCAAACCATGGCAGGTGTTATAGTAGAGGGTTTAGTGGAAGCCACACTAGATGGCACCACACTAGGTATGAGAGCTCTAGTAATTGGCATACTTAGTGCATTTTTTGGATCAATTTGTTACCCATTGATCTAGCCTTCCATGGGGTTTTAGTTGGGTATGTTGTGTTTCTCCTTGATATTGTTTGCACACAACACTCTTTGCAAAAATAGTTCCACACCAAATGGTGATCATATTATATATCACACTAGTTTCTTCAATTGTAGCAGCTTGCTAACTTCCAATTGCAATCCGAGCATTGCTACATGGGGATAAAAAATGCACATTTTGAATCTATCAATGCTTTGCGAAGGTGTTTCTATAGCCAATTGTAAGTTGTAGATTGTGTGGATTTGACATCCATTCAAATCTAGCAATCCCCTACACATGATGCCTTTCTTTACCAATCTTTAGAGATGCTCCTATAGGGTGTCAAACTATTGTGCTATCATGTAAAGTCCCAAACCATTGGACATTGGGGTAACTACAAAGATTTCAACAAAGACTAATCGCAAACACTGCTAGAAGAGTGCTCACTTTGACATAGGGACTACAAGTGAATTATCACAGTTGATCATAAATGTGGATAGACATTGTCCATACATGTTTCTAATACCTTAAATGATCAATTTTGTTTCCTCAATAAGGACAATGTCCATATATGCAACAAGTGAATAAAGGAGGGTGTAGTGTTGAAGTGCAGTGTATGCATTGCATTCTAAGTCAATATTCATGTGCATATCCTTCATGCACTCTCTCAAGTAGAAGTCGCACACTTTTATTTTGACCCCATCCCCTCCTCAATAGCAAGGCAAGAGCGCTCCCGCTAGCTCTACCCCAACACACTCCACCTCCAACTCAAGGTCCAAATTCAAGCTCTCATCCACCCTATCAAAGTCCACATCAACCACTATTTGGATCATCGCTGACGATCGGTCACCGAAGGGAGAGTCCAAACCTATACCAAAGAACTCCATGCCTAAGGAAAAAGGAAAGCAGCCTATCACGGAGGAGCCCGAGTGATGAGAATGCTTCACCCAAGGCCTCGATCTTGGATCTCTTCACATCTCCACTAGCACAAGCTTCATGGATCTGAAATGGCAGATGATGGTTGAGCACTTCCAAGCACTGAAGCAGCAAAGTGCTAAGGTAGGGGAGCAGATCCAAATCCTATGGCAAGCTTTCTTAGACCTAAACAATGACTAGAAGGCAGAATCCAACATCCTCTAGTGACACCTCCTAGAGGAATAGCGGGTCAAAGTAGCCCGCTGAATGAAAAAGATCGGCATTCCTTAGTCTAGTTTGGATGCCCAACCAACTCTCCTCTTCACTAAAGCACCACTGGAGTACTCACCTCCATCTAAAGCTTCGAATCAAGTAGGAGCCAGGCTCCATTCAGTGGGATGTATCCCTAAATCATGATGATCCAAGCTAGGGTCATGGAGATGGAGATCCTAACCTTGACAATCTACTCTCTGAAAACCCCTCTGCTCCTCGCACCCATGACATAATGAAGTTAGCCACTTATGCCCAACTTGGGGCTTAACTAATCAAATCTAAAGCCCTATTCCTCAAGTGATGGCACCATATTCATGCTCTCCTTAGTGCTAACACCATGCACAAGTAGGAGATCCACGACATGTAGGCATGTCTTGTCCAAGTATCCTTGGAGCAGGACCAGCTCTAACAATAGATCCAACTTGGTGCAATCTACCTAGAGAAGCTCACGATCAGCCTCGTCTTCCACAACATCGCATAATCGACCCTGTGGACCTGCATGGACCTTTGGTTCCAATATCACCACCTCCAATATAACCCTCCACATTGGATTATGCCTTATTCTATAGTATAGATATACCATTTGACTTGCATGATTACACAAATGCAAACTTGGATGGTAGAATTTCAGCAAGTTCTACCAATGATTTTATGTTTTTCTTTGGCAATGCTGATATTACTTGGAGTAGCAAGAAATAGCCAACAGTTACCTTATCTAATTCAGAGGTAGAATACAAAGATGCTATAATAATAGCATGTGAGGTGACTTGGTTACACAAGCTATTTGGTGATTTGGGAATGCAAGTGGACAAGAATATTATCATCTACTGTAATATCCTTAGTAGCATTCAATTGGCTAGGAACCCAGTGTATCATATGCGGACTAAACACATAGAGATCAATTACTATTTCATTCAGAAGTAGGTTTTCATAGGTGACATTAACTTGGTTTATGTCAACATAGAGAATAAACTATTGACATTCTCACTAAGGCCTTGGGAGCTAAATGTTAAAAGTCAAATAAGGGTTGAGGCAACATAGAGTAGCAGTGTGCCATGTCCTCACTTTTCTCATTATTCCATAATCACACATAACTGAAGTGAATACAACACTTAGATCTTACTGACCATCTACACTAAGTGTGATTAAACCTAGAGTCACCAACTTGTTCAATGTCTGCATATGGAGACAACTAGATAACAGTTAAGTGTTGGGTACACACTAACCAAAGGTGAAAGAGCTTGAAGTCTTAACACTCCCCCTCAAGCTCGAGACAGTATTTGTACACCAAGTAGCTGTTGGAAAACACAGAACTTATCTTTACCCAAAGACTTGGTAAATATATTTACAACATGTTCATCCGTCTTCACATGCATAAGATCTATTCTGCCTACAATAACCATCTCTCTGATAAAATGGTAGTGTAACTCAATGTGTTTAGTTTTGACATGGTATACTAGATTGGTTGCCAGAAGTACACTATTGAGATTGTCACAAAATAAAGTTGCTGGAGCATCCACCTGTATGTCCAAATCACTCATAAGCTTGAGCAGCCATGCAATCTCACATGCTGCCAACGCAACATGCATGTACTCTGCCTTAGTGCTAGACAATGCAACTATTGGTCGCTTCTTACTACTCCAGCTAATCATTCCACTTCCAAAGCCAAAGACATAACCACTCGTAGACCTGCGATCATATGAGCATCCTACCCAATCTGTATCTGTGTATCCAACCAGTTTCAGGGCCTTATCTTTCTCATAGAATAACCCATAATCTACAATGGACTTTACATATCTCATAATCTGTCTAATAGCATCCAAATGTGGCTTTCTCAACTTCTACATAAATTGACTGATGAGCCCAACAACATAACTCAAATCAGGCTTGGTGATGGTTAAGTAGATCAAGCTTCCAACCACCTACCTGTACATAGTCACATCATCAATTTCAGCTCTAGTGCTAATGTCCAAGTTGACATTTTGATCAAGAGGTGTATCAAGTAGTAAACACATTCAGTCATGCCATATTTCTTTAGTATTTCAATGGCATAGTGTTTCTACATCAACCATAAACCATTTTTAGCCTTGATTACCTCAATACCCAAGGAGTACTTCAACTCACCTAAGTCATTTATATCAAATTCAGATTTCAGCATTCTCATAACATTATGTATCCCAAAGTCGTCATCACATGTGATTATCAAATCGTCCACATAAATAACCAGCACTACCAATCCTCTGCCTATCTTTTTCATGAACAAACTATGATCATCCTTGCCAACTATGAATCCCAAACTTTGCAAGTAATTATTGATCCTTACATGCCATGCTCTTGGAGCCTGCTTCAGCCCATACAATGTTTTTTTTAGCATGCATACATAATGCTAAAATTCAGGGTGTACATATCCTTCATGCTAATCCATATAAACATCTCCTTCCAAGTCAGCATTGAGGAAAGCATTCTTGACATCTATCTGTTGCAATTTCCAACCTTTAGGAGTAGGCAATGCAATCACTATTCATATGGTTGCCATCTTGGCAACAAGGCTGAAATTTTCTTCGTAGTCTAGTCCATACTATGCATAACCCTTAGTGACTAGCCTGGCTTTGTACCTCTCTACACTTCCATCCAACTTGCATTTAATCTTATAGACCCATTTGCAACCAATGGTCTTTTTTCCATCTGGCAATGGAACAAGATCCCAATTACTATTTTCAGCCAAGGCATTTATTTCATCATCCATAACTGTGCACCAAATCTTATCCATCACTGCTTTAGCATAAGTGGCAGGTTCCTTAACTTCCATTGCCTTTGTCATATAAGCATAATGCTTCGCAGAGTAACCACTATAAGTCAATCTATCCATAGGATACCTAACCCTCTACGAGTGTCTGAGCCATGGTGCACTACTCGATTCCCTTCTCTCATGAGGTGAAATGTACCTACTTTGCTTAGTACAGGCGTATACACAGTCGAAATACCAAGTTCATTGTCTAGACTGCCAACTGAGTCATAATGTGAAGTCATCATGCTAGGTGTCATCATACCAGATGCATCCTCAAAGACTTTTTATTTCCCTTTGATGTCCATCACATCATATCTCCCCCTCACTGACATAATGGTGTCAATGGACAGTGAGCCAGAACTACTGAATCTCCCTATCCATGGAAATACAGAGGAAGATACATTCGTCACACTAGGACCTGTCAATGTATTATTCTACTGAAAATCAACTATAGAAGCATGTGTAGAAGGCATATCAGACAGTACTACTGTAGGTGATGCATACCAAGTAGCCATCTCATCAAATATAACATCCCTTCTTACAAATGTCTCCCGTATAGAGGGATCATAACATTTATATACATTCTTTTCCTATGCATAACCATTAAATACACACTTATGTGCTTTCAGATCCAGCTTCTTTCGCTTCTCATCAGGAATATGCACATAAGCAATACACCCATATACTTTCATGTGACTGACATCAGGTTTGTAGCCATACAACATGTGAAAGGGTATCACATCATGAATGCCTGTAGTGGGAGTTCTGTTCGAGATATACATGGCTGTCATAATAGCCTCAACCCAATAATAGAGCGACATATTCTTCTCATTCATCATTGCATGAGCAGCTTCCATTAATACCATGTTCTTCCATTCAGCTACTCCATTCTATTGTGGAGTGTAGCTGCATGTAAGCTACCTATATATGCCATTTTTAGCCAAAAAAATATCAAACTCATGTGATACAACTCCCCACCGCTATCCAATCTCAAATAAGAGATGTAGCAATCAAATTCTTTCTCAGCCTGCTTCTTAAACTACTTAAAAATAGCATGCACTTCATCTTTTGTTTTCAATATGTACACCCAAGTATAGCGGCTAAAGTCATTAATGAATGTCACATAGTATTTGGAACCTCCCATAGAAGCATTATGGACTAGCCCCCACACATCAAAGTGAATCAATTGCAACGGTCACGTACTATTCAGTACATGCTTGACAAAAGGAAATCTTGACTGTTTACCAAATTGACAAGCATTGTAAACATGACCAATATTAGTGTATGCAAACTTGGGTATACCTGTCACAAGTTGTTTCTTCTGCATCATTTGCAACCGCTGAAGATTAACATGCCCCACTCTCTTATGCCATATTTCTAAGTCTCTAACTATGCCTAAGCCATAAGCAAACATGGCTGATTTCAGCTATGGTAAAGTGGCATCCAAAATGAACATCATGCCTTGTCAATGACCACGAGCAATCAATTTGCAGCCATTACCAAACCTGCAGATTCTACTCAATCATCTTACCCACAGATAGAAATTTTTTAGTAATAGATGGAACATGCAATACACCATGCAAATTCTTCTTTTTGCCATTATGAATTACTAAAGGTGCTCGGCCTTTATGCTCAATGCTATGTTGCATGTCATCTCCTATGCATACATAGCCATTCCTGTCAAGCACCATGTTAGTAAACCAGTCACCATGAGGCGTCATATGTTTCGACGCTCCCAATATACCAAACTGCATCCTCAATAGACTTCTCAGCAGCCATGTCTTTCACATATATCATGGCAAACAATCTATCCCCATACGCATCTTCTATCTAACTGGACAATGCATAATGTCCATGTTGCTTGCCCTTTTGATTGCCCTACTTCTTCCAGCAGTCCTTGGCAATGCGACCATACTTACCACAATAGTGACAATCCTTATCCTTGTTAGGATTGTCAGAGGTCCTCTGTGGTGGCTGCCAGGAGCCTCTTCTTCAAGGACTAGATCTCCCCCTGCCTCTGAAATTTCCGCCTCCTCTTACATTTGAACCCTGTTGGTTATTATTGCCATAAGACACATTCTACTGAGATTCTTTGCCATAGCCATAACCTCTACCACAGCTACCACGATCGCGTTGATTCGAATAAAACACAGCATCCTTGCTCTTAGGGTTTTGCTAAAACCTGTAGCCAATCCTAGTTTAACTTCCTCATGAATGAGCAATGCAACAAGCTCATTAAAATAATTTGGCATTTCAGCCCACACAGATATGGAAGTATCAAATGATTTGTATTCAGGCCCCAAGCCATTTAATGCTATTGCAACCATATCTTCATCCTCCACCTATGTGCCAATGGATGCTAACTAGTCCGCAATGGTCTTGATTTTAGTGACATAATCCTGAATAGACCTACCCTTTCTATCCATATTATTGAATTTCTACTTCAACTATATCTTTCTAGCACTTGTGGTTGTGTCATAATACATGATCAAAATGTTTCATGTATCTGTTGTTATTGGGTGGCTTGCAGTTCATTATCTCCATCACCATAGCATCTAAGATACATAGTGACAGCCAATGTAAAACCCTGTGTGCTCTTTCCATCCAAGCTTGGTGTGCCCATCTCTGATCAGCTGTAGGATTCCTCTCTAGGAGCTCAGATTTAGCTTCAACACCCATTACCAAATCCCAATATCATTTTCCTATCAAGTTCTCCATGTGGAACTTCCATATGGCATAGTTATTGCTGTCAATCTTTTCCCCCACTATTTGGGTTATGTTGTCAATTCTGGTTACATTTTCCATATTGCAAACATTGCATTACTAACTGCAAACCAACGCTTCTTAACTGATCAATTTCAACCTTCTAATGCAATGACAGTTTTGAGCAACAACCTCTACTCTGATAAGTGATATTTCAGTCCAAAATACCTGTCATATACATCCATGTCAAGTGACAAACCACCTAGGCATCACAACTTGTTTACTTAAACTACAATCACTGCATATTCAACATGCATTTAAGCTAACTGAGAGTAAACAGACAAGCAGTCTGTGAGCAAAAAAATTTAGTGACCAATAGCCATTTTCTAGGTAAAAGCCAAGTATATATGCCTCAAAACACCCCTACAGCACTTCAGACAGTTACCTCTGCATATGGCAATCCATACATGTCAATCTGAGCACAAAGTAATTCATATACAACAAGTACAAGAGTCAAATAACCTTCCTGCAGGTTGTAGCCAGCTCAAAGACAGTCAAAGACAAGGTGTATCTCAGCCCAAAAACTCCTCAAAGTGTCATATACATATGATGCCACCACAACTAGAAATCAACACATGATCATTTCATCATCCAAAGAGGTTCCATCTTTCAAGAGCTAGTGTTATACAATGCATTTACTATTCGTAAACGGATAAAGCCATGTCAATACATTTGCTTTCAGCTCCAAATATTAGCATTCAATCCACAAGACATTTACCAAACATATGCCAAGTCATACATCTCACATGAGCCAACCAAAGTCATGGAGTGCTTCAGCATAAACCAATGTTTACTGCCAATAGTTTATGACAGATTTTCAACCTATCATGTGTTGAGATATCAAGCTCCACTCGTGATATGCCAAGGTGACCGTTGTACATTTATGTCACCGACTTGTTAGTTACAGATGCAGTTGGTACACCGCCAATGAATAATAGCTAGATGACAGCTATCCTTATCTACTCTAGTTTGTGGCTCAGTTAGTATGCCACCTTAGTTAGTTCTTCTATTTCTATGTACTAGAGTTATTTTGACTTACACAACTAAGAAGAGAAAAACTGTTTTTCAACCTCCACCTGTGTATGTATTCCCCCATTGTGTAAGCAAGAAAGCTACAAGTGAGACTCCTTCCTTCTCTCCCACAATCTTGACATGGTATCAGAGCCTTATTCATGGTAAAGAGCTCAAGAAAGCAAGCCAAGTTCGTGGTGTTCTGGTAAGAGGACCAGTGTTGCTTTTATTTTTCTGTTTTGGGAGCAAGTTTCTGCAAGTAGCACAGCCGGAAAATGCAAGAGTGCATTGTCTCAGATTGAGACGCCCTTTGCGGTGTAGCAAGAGGGCAGTATATACTGCGGGACAGGGCTTTAGCTCTAGGTTGCTCTGTTTTTTTTATTTGAGGCCATTTCGGGGCCTGTTTTGGAGGCGAAAATTTTCTGCACACACTCAGGAAAAGGCCCTATTTTATGCTGTGCAACCATCGTTCTACAGGTCGGTTTAAAGTTACCGTAGAAATTGCATTGTATGCTTGTGTGCAGAGACATTGGGAGTTACAGGATCATCCCTGTTGCCTGTTGATGCAAAATCGTCACTAGGAAGTGACTGTGTGATCAAATACCACTTTCGTCAGTTTTGCAAATTTGCCCTTGTGAGATTGAAGCTATATTTTTTACAGTAACAGAATTTTTTGCAGTGTTCTGTAATGGCATTGATCCGAGAAAATCACAAAAAAATATTTGTCTAATACTTTGTTGATTTTTTGTACATTTGGAGCTTTGAAATAAAGAAGAGGGTGGGAACAACCTCTTGGGAAATCCAAGAAATCACTGGATAAAAATATTTCATGGACCGGTTTACCAAGGGGGGGTGAAGAGTAAAGATCAATGAAGGAAGATGAAGGGAAAATATATAATGTGAAAAAAAAATATATGAAATAGATTTGGAGCCATCCAAAGGGCATGTGAGGCTCATAATGTCATGACTTTGGAGCCTTATGGCAATTCAACCAAATGGGACCCTTCTTGGAAGCATTAGTGAAAGAAAAATCAGGCACATGATTTTGTAAGATTTTTAAAAAATACTTCCACTCCGATCCAAAAAAACTTTTCAACATAAAAGTTGGAGCGCGTGAGCTGAAGTTTTGGCTGGTATGTTTTTATACTTTTTTTGGAACTACAAGTCGAGAGATATGGCCAAAATGGTGGATGCCAACTTTTTCCAACTGCAGTGGAGACCACCCCCTAATTTTATACACATCCATACTTTCTTCCCCACACTTGACACTTCCATAAAACATCATTCATTAGACCCCCAACCCTTTCCCCTCTCTTCTCCTCTCTCTCAAGCTAATAAACCATTAGAATTCCCCTCCTAAATCACCCTCAAATCATCCTTAATTGTAGTAGTAATGTATGAACTCTCATTACTCTCTCTCTATTATTGCTAGATATGATCTTATTTTATGAAGATTCTCTATATTTTTTTATAGGAGAGCTCTTGGACTCAAGCTATGGGGGGGAGAATGGAGATAACTCACCTATGATGGAGCTTGATTAAGTACAAATTGGTCAACAAAACATCTAGATGGAGCTTCCACATTGGTGGAACCGCCTTAATGTAGCTTTGGTGGTGTTAATTCCTATTACATCTTAACCTCCTCCCTAAACACCCTCAAGACCTATATAAAGAGGCCTTCTCCTTTGTAATTTGTAAGAAGAAGAGAGAAAGCAAAGAGGCCTTCTTCAGCCCTATTGAGCCTTCCCCATTCTCCCTCATGAGCTTATGAAATTTTTTCCCTTACTATAGCTTATGTATGCTCTACAATGTAATAAGCCCATGATATTGGTGTCCATATTGTGTATCTTGGTTATGTCCCGAGGGTTCTCCATCTCTTAAGTTTATTAATTCATCTATTTTTTCATAGTTCTCTTTCTCTCACTCTCCCTCTCTCCCTCTCTTAGTTTTCCTCTCTTCTCTCTCACAATCTCCTCTCCCTCTTGCATAGCATCCTAGTCCGCTCTTCCATGACTAGGTGGTGCCTTTACCTCATTCACTTTGTGGCAGAAGGGAGTTTGGCATAGTATAGAGGTTGCCATATCGAATTTCCTTCGTTAGAAATTGGTGTCCCCGCTGAGGACATTCTCATCCATGCGGGACAATACAACACATGGTGGTGCATCCTCTACAACAAGTACTCCAAGTGGCTCTTCTCCAACGCCTTCACCAACTCTTTTTGAAGCTGGTCAAAGTCCACGACTCCCACAATGGTCTCCCAAGGAAGCCCAAGAAAGGAAGTATGCCTATCGGATGATGGCACGTATGCAGGTAAAAGGTGTTCACCTTAAAAATTTCATTCTCTCACAACGGAAAAAATCATGTTGCCATCAGTTGCTAGGTTCTCATAATTGTGGTGAGTGTTTTGCAAACAAAGTAAAGGCCCTTTCGAGAGGTCCACATCTCCAAATCATCAAATCTCTCTCTCTCTCTCTCTGGCCTAATCCATATCAAAGGAGAATAACTATGCATGAACGGTGTTGAGTTTTATAGAAGTGCAAAGTATGGAGACTACCTTCAACTGTTGTTAGCTCGAAGGTTGGGTGTGGTTGAAAAGGTGGCCATCACACCTTATGAAATATATGTCACCGAGGATAGACACACTAAGGCAAGAACAATCACTGGTGAGCAAATTCTCCATATAGCAAAGTTGGTGGGATCCAAAAAGAAACATTCTAGGAAAAATCCTTCATAATTCAAGAAAGTGCATTCCCTCTACTCCCTTAAGTAGTTTCTACTCATGAATAATAATAATAGCCCGAATTTCTACACCTTCCACTCTGTATAAAACATCCAAGTTAATGTATGCATCAGTAGGAAGATTTTCTTCCAACAGCGTCTTGTCATGTACTTTGGGGCTGAAAGATTAAGGGAGATTCTTGTATCACCAGAACCTATAATCTTCCCAATGCTAGACTACAATGCATCCTTCAATGTACATGTCTTTATCCTATTATAATAGTTTCTCATGAATCACAACGAGTTGTATGGACCTATCCGTCCACTTGCTATGCAAACTGTGCATATTGTAGCCAGCACAAAGCTTACATTCCAAGGCATTATTAGAAATATATTGGGGCCTAGACGTCTTACTGAAATCAATGCATCTGTAAACCCATTCATCCTTTCCCTCATAAAATACAACTTAAGTCTAGACGTGTTCATCTTTGTACTCTACTAAGGCAACATAGCATTTCTAAGCTTTTTTGGGCGTAATGGAGAAAATGCATTGAATTTTTTGGACAACCTTGAGATGACCTTCCTTGTCTCTGGGAGGGATGATGAAGCATTAAAGTTGAGGGCTTTTCCTTTGGTACTCAAGGAAGAAGCTAGAATGTGGTTCCAAACTCTAAATCCGATCCAAAGAGCTGAATGGGAAGGATTGAAGGTAGCTTTCTTGTGAAGATTTCAACAAACTAATTCAGCTGAAGAGTTATGGCAATGGCTTTTGGCCCTCCATCAAAGTGATCCTTATGGTTATGCAACTTATGAGGAAGGGTTTTTGAAGCTTTGGGGACAGTGGTCAAACTCACTGAACCTTGGAGAGAGAGCTCCAAACTGCCTTCAAAAGGATCGATTTATTTCAAGTTTGTATCCCTTGCTCAGGGAGAAGGTAAAGGTGAAATTTCCAAACAATTTTGAAGATGCTTTGAGAATCACTAGGGAAAAGAATCAAAAGATTCTGTACTAGGCCCAAGCTAGCCAAGCAGGTTTGGGAAACAACATCACAACTATGGAGGCCTCTCAAGTTTCCCCAAATGTATCTAATGCACCAGGCCTTGTTAGAGGTCAAGAGGACATGATCCAACAAATAAACAATCTTACTAATCAACTAGAGGGTTTGAGAGTGAATCTTGTGCAAGGTACAAGAAGATCTATCGAGGGGAATGGTGGGAATCGACCACAAATGCGGTGACAAGCAAGGGAGATGTTGTGTTACAACTGTGGAGAAAATGGACATGGTATGTACAATTGTCCTCACCCTAGAAGATATGATCACCCTGCCAGAGGTCCTCGACAACAAGTAAGCCCTCGTGCTAGGACTCAAGAGCAAGAGCAGTCACGACCTGCAATTTTACAACCACCTTATGTTCAAGCTGAAACCCCTCCTATTCAACCAAATGTTAATGTCATAAAAATAGAGGAGGTGGTCAGGGATAGAAGGCTTCGAGAAGAAATAGCAAGAGGTAAGATGAAGGTGGATGTAGTAGAGACCATGCCTATCAAGCGGATACGTGTCCAAACTGAGGCAAGTAAGGAAGCAACCAATGAGGCAAGTACATCACGAGCACCTAGAGATGAAGGGAAGAAGAGAAAGACTCGAACTAGGTCTAAAATTGATATCTCCGACTTCCCTTTGGGTTCTAGGACACAACCTTATGATCTGGTAGCAGACGTGAGCTCTCAAGGGCCAAAAATTACTTGGCCACAACTACTTCATGCCTCTCCAAAGCTACGACGACAATGGTAAAAAATGGTAAGCACAAGGGCAAGGCAAGGTAAAATGGTTAGTGCAATCAAGGCATATGGACTCAAAGATATAGTGCCTATAGTGGAGACTCAAATTAAAGGTCAACAGATTTGAAAAACATACATCAATAGTGGAGCAGAGGTTTGAGTCATGACAGAAAAACTTATGCATCAATTAGGTTTAGAAGTAACGGAATTCTCAACCTTCAGGGCAAAGATGGCCAACAATGATGCGGTCACATGTGTGGGTGTAGTGAAAGCTTTGAGAGTTTCTGTTTTTGGAATCACTGCAGCAGTGAATGTTTATGTGATGCCAGTAAAGGGGGAAGGATATCCCCTCATCCTAGGGAGACCTTGGCTTATGGGCATCGAAGCTAGGTAAGATTGGGCAACAGGAGATCTGGAGTTGAGGCCACGTAAGGTGGGTGGCCACGATCAAAAGGTGGTTTACAACTTGAAGAGTGGGCGTCAAGAGAACCTTGAACTAGAAACGTCTGCCGATGAGTGGAGCTCAAGTGGATGTTCCTCATCGGTAGAAGAGGAAGAGAGTTCAAGTGGAGAGAGTGATAGCACTCTCAAAGTTATGGGCGTCACCTTAAAGGAACCTACCTCATCAGAAGACAACCTAAGAATCCAAGGAGAAGATGTGTGGAATGCTAGCTTAGAGAAGATGATATCCAAGGATATAAAGGATGAAGAAAGGGAGGGTTATGTGAATGTTCTCAAGAAGCATGCATCATTGTTTATTTCTGATTATACTCACATTACAGGTGTCACTGCAGTGAAGCATCACATCCAACTCAAAGAAGGAAGCAAACCTGTAGTACAAAGATTGAGAAGACTGGGAGTTGTGCAACAGGATGCACTGTTGATGGAGGTGAAGAGACTCTTGAATGCAGGATTCATATACCCAGTGGAAGATTCAGAATGGGTTTCCCCAGTAGTAGTGAGGCCAAAGAAAAATGATAAGTGGCGAGTATGCATAGATTACAAGCCACTAAATGCTGCAACAAAGAGGGACCACTTCCCTCTCCCATTTCAGGATGAAATCTTGAATGAAGTAGCGGGACATGAGCGGTATATAGTGTGTGATGGCTACTCTGGCTACTTCCAGATTCGCATTGCAGAGGAGGATCAAAAGAAGACCACTTTCATCACACCATGGGGCTGTTTTGCCTTTCGAGTCATGCCCTTTGGTCTCACAAATACCCCAGCAACCTTTCAACAATTCATGAATATGGTTTTCCAACCTTACTTTGGTAAGTTCGTAAGGGTTTTCATAGATAACTTTTGTATTTACAGCTCAAGGAATATACATCTATGCAAGGTTGATGAAGGATTTACTCGCTTAGCTAGATTGGGTGGACAACTAAATAAGGATAAATGTCACATTGGGGAAAGCAAGGTTACACTACTAGGGCATGTAGTGTCAATTGAAGGAATTGAGGTATATCCAAATAAGATAGAAACATTGCTAGCTCTACCTTCCCCAACCTCCATCAAACAATTGGTCTCCTTCTTACAAAAGCTAAGATATTTGGGTAGATTTATAAACTTACTCTCTCAGGCCATATACCCCCTGCAGCAACTGACACGCCGAGAAACACTTGTATGGAGTGAACAAAGTGAAGGACATTTTAAGGAGATAAAGAAAATGTTGGGATCACTTCCTATAATCCTCCAGCCTTGTTGGGAAGAAACATTCTTTGTAAACCCTAGTGTGGGAGAAGAGGCCATTGGTGCTGCTCTCCTACAAAAAGATCCAAAAACATCCTTCATAAGGCATGTGTATTTTGCCAGCCGCCTCATGAAAGCCTCAGAGAAGGCTTACACCTCCATGGAACAACTAGTGTTGGCCCTCATGTTTGCAGTAACCAAATTTCGGTCATATTTACTTCCAAAGAGATTTGTGATCATCATTGTGGAGGATATGTTTCCCTATGCACTACAACATATAGAAATCTCTGACAAAATAGCAAAGTGGGTGGTCCGACTTCAAGAGTTTGACTATACAGTGCAGGTTGAAAAAACAACTCGGGCATGCTTGGCTGATATTTTGACAAATAGGTGCTATGAGAAAAATCTCATGGTGAAAAGAAAGAACCTTCCACCACCCCCATCCATAAAAACTCTTGTAAATGCTTATAGCCTCTACTTTGATGGTGCATACAAGAGAACTAAGGATAAGGCAGCCACAGGCATCGTTGTTTTCTCTCCTTTAGGAGAGAAAATCTATGGTGAAGGAATCATCTTGGAAGGTGTCCACTCTAACAATGAGGCAGAATATCAAGCTTTAATTCATGGTCTTTGTTGGTGTCTTAGTAATTCAATCGAGAGATTGAATGCTTTTGGAGACTCCATGCTATTGGTAAGGCAGATGCAAGGTACATGGGCATGCAAAAATACAAACCTCTCTAGTAAAATGAGAGAGGCCAAATCTCTTATGAGAAGATTTAGGGAGACACAAGTACATCATGTGCCAAGAGACCAGAACAAAGATGCCGACCATCTAGCATCATCAAAGCTGAACAAGTCAATGGTGGGAGCAGTGGCTATCAAACCCCCACTTCGACAAGGCAAGGAAGACTTAGAAGATATTCTACATCTCTTAGAACAAGGAGAAGTTCCCAAACACCTGACTAAGGGAGAAAGACAGTGGCTAGCTCGGAAGGCTACAAGATATCGCATAGTAAATGACAGTTTGTATTGTCTTGGTAAGGATGGTGTGCTTAGGAAAGTGCCGTTAAAATGGGAAATTGAAGAAATCTTAAAAGCTTGCCATGATGATGTGTGTGGAGGCCACTTTGCACACGACATCACAAGTAGAAAGGTTCTACAAGCCGGCTTTACTTGGCCCAGTCTACACCGAGATGTCAAATATTGGTGTCAAACATGTGAAGAATGTCAGAAATTAGGACCACGATGGCTCATAGCAGAACCCCAAACCCCAATCAATGTCTATGGACCCTTTGAGAAGTGGGGAATTGATGCCATAGGGCCTCTACCACGCACTCCATCAGGAAAAGAGTATATTATCATGGGGGTAGATTACATGACTAGATGGGCCGAGGCTATGCCAACTAGAAGAATCACTGCTAAGGAAGTGAGTAAATTCATCTTTGACCACATTTGTTGTAGGTTTGGTACCCCTCTTGAAATACTATCAGATAGAGGACCAAGGTTTAGAGCTAATGTGGTGGGTGAACTCATGCAAAAGCTAAATATTCAACGACGACACTCTACCCCTTACTACCCTCAATGCAATGGATTGGTGGAAAAGGTAAAAGGAATGATTTGTAAAATCATCAGCAAACAGGTACATTCAAGGCCCCGGGATTGGGACAAGCACCTTAGTGGAGCTCTATGGGCTTACAGAACCTCCTTCAAAACCATGTTAGGGTTCACACCTTTCATCTAGTTTATGGACAAGATGCTCTTTTGCCTATTGAGGTGAAATTAGCTAGCCTTCGAGTATTAGGTGGCACAGTAGGCTCTCAAAAGGAGAAGTTACATCAAAGATTACTGGACCTAGAGAGGCTACAATTGGATCGTGAAGAAGCCATCAACCACTACTCCCAGGAAGCTGAGAAGCGTAGAGAGAATTTCAACAAGAAGCTAACATATAAAAACATCAAGGAGGGATCTTTAGTGCTTCGATATGAAAATCGCTTTGATAAAAGAAAGGATGGCAAGTTTCTCTACCGGTGGGAGGGACCGTTTTGGGTCACAAAAAAATTCAACAATGGCTCCTACAAACTTCAAGACATTGAGGGAAAAGTTCACAAGACCAGGGTAAATGGATGGCGCTTAAAACCCTATCACATCAGGGTGGGGTTAGCTCAAGATACCAAAGAGTGTCTAGAGGCATAAATACCTCTAGCCAGGTTGGGGAGGGCTATATGATCCGAGAAAATCACAAAAAAATATTTGTCTAATACTTTGTTGATTTTTTGTACATTTGGAGCATTGAAATAAAGAAGAGGGTGGGAACAACTTCTTGGGAAATCCAAGAAATCACTGGATGAAAATATTTCATGGACCGGTTTACCAAGGGGGGTGAAGAGTAAAGATCAATGGAGGAAGGTGAAGGGAAAATATATAATGTGAAAAAAAAATATATGAAATAGATTTGGAGCCATGCAAAGGGCATGTGAGGCTCATAATGTCATGACTTTAGAGCCTTATGACAATTCAACCAAATGGGACCCTTCTTGGAAGCATTAGTGGAAGAAAAATCAAGCACATGATTTTGTAAGATTTTTAAAAAATACTTCCACTCCGATCCAAAAAAACTTTTCAACATGAAAGTTGGAGCGCGTGAGCTGAAGTTTTGGCTGGTATGTTTTTATACTTTTTTTGGAGCTATGAGTTGGGAGATATGGCCAAAATGGTGGATGCCAACTTTTTCCAACTGTAGTGGAGACCACCTCCCAATTTTATACACATCCATACTTTCTTCCCCACACTTAACACTTCCATAAAACATCATTCATTAGACCCCCAACCCTTTTCCCTCCCTTCTCCTCTCTCTCAAGCTAATAAACTATTAGAACTCCCCTCCTAAATCACTCTCAAATCATCCTTAATTGTAGTAGTAATGTATGAACTCTCATTACTCTCTCTCTATTATTGCTAGATATGATCTTATTTTATGAAGATTCTCTATATTTTTTTATAGGAGAGCTCTTGGACTCAAGCTATGGGGGGGAGAATGGAGACAACTCACCTATGATGGAGCTTGATTAAGTACAAATTGGTCAACAAAACATCTAGATGGAGCTTCCACATTGGTGGAACCGCCTTAATGTAGCTTTGGTGGTGTTAATTCCTATTACATCTTAACCTCCTCCCTAAACACCCTCAAGACCTATATAAAGAGGCCTTCTCCTTTGTAATTTGTAAGAAGAAGAGAGAGAGCAAAGAGGCCTCCTTCAGCCCTATTGAGCCTTCCCCATTCTCCCTCGTGAGCTTATGAAATTCATTCCCTTACTATAGCTTATGTATGCTCTACAATGTAATAAGCCCATGATATTGGTGTCCATAGTGTATCTTGGTTATGTCCCGAGGGTTCTCCATCTCTTAAGTTTATTGATTCATCTATTTTTTCGTAGTTCTCTTTCTCTCACTCTCTCTCTCTCTCCCTCTCTTAGTTTTTCTCTCTTCTCCCTCACAATCTCCTCTCCCTCTTGCATAGCGTCCTAGTCCGCTCTTCCATGACTAGGTGGTGCCCTTACCTCATTCACTTTGTGGCAGAAGGGAGTTTGGCATAGTATAGAGGCTGCCATACCGAATTTCCTTCGTCAGCGTCTGATTCTCTTTCACAGATTGTCACTGAAAAGCTTGACAAGAACAACTTCCAAGCATGGAAGTTTAGAATGACAAATTTCCTTATGGGAAAAGGATATTAGGAATTTGTTGCAGGAAATGAAGAAGAATCAGTTCTTCTTGATGTTCCCAATCAACAACAAATGCATGCATTTAAAGGATGGCATGAGAGAGCCAGGAAAGTTATGTACTGGCTGTCTATCAGTATTTCATGATTGTGCATATTCAGGATGCAAGTACGCCAAAGGAGGCATGGGATACTTTGTCAAAAATGTATAGCACAAATACGCAAGCCAGGAAAATGCAGCTCAAGCAAGAGTTGCACAATGTGCAAAGAGAAAGTATGAGCATCAATGACTACCACATGAAGGTGAAGAAGATTGCAGATGCACTTGCTTCCATTGGGTCACCAGTAGCAGATGATGATTTAATTTCTGTGACCTTGAATGGTCTAGGAAAGGATTATGCACAGTTCTGAACATTCATTTTCATCCGTGAAAGATTTCTCGATTTTGAGGAGTTGATTGCTCTTCTAATTTCTGAGGAGCAAAGAAATAGTGGTGCATCTTCTTCAGGAGGAACTTCAAAAGAAACTGTATTCTACTTAAATGTTGGAAGAGGCAGCGGCAGAGGTAGAGGAGGCCGATCTGGAGGCCGTGGTAGAAATCAGAATATGCAGCAAACTCAAGAAAACCAACCCTATGCAAGAGGACGTGGTAACTCTAGAGGTAGGGGGAGCCAAAGAGGTCGTGGTGGATAGCAAAGAGGTCAAAATGCAAACAACAATGTTGAATGCTACTACTGTGGTAAAATGGGTCATATGGCTAAAGACTGCTATAAAAAGCAGAATGACATCATAAATGGAAAATTACAACAAGGGAATTATGTATCTTCTAGTAGACAGGGTGATGACAAAAATGAGCATTTATTTATGGTGTAACACATAAACAATTCTGTGACAAGTGCAGAAGAAAGCAACAAAGTGTGGTATGTTGACTCAGGTGTGTCACAGGTCGTGCAGAATGGATGCATGATGCAAGGAAAATAGAAAACCCAGGATTTGTGGAGACTGGTGATGATACTGCACATTCTATTGTGCAAATTGGAAAAATTCATTTATCTATGCAAGATGGGAAAAAGAAATACTTTTCCGATGTATTTCATGTCCCGAATATCACCAAGAACCTGGTTTCTGTTGGTCAAATGGTTGAGCAGGGCTTACATGTCAGATTTAATCCTCATGGATGCTTTATTGAGGATATGAAAAATAAAGGTCGCTTGATAGCAAAAGGAAAGAAGAATGGCAGAATGTTTACATTGGATGCAGACATGCCTGAATTGAGTGCAGCACTGTTTGCACATGGGATAGGTATAGTTGCAGATATTGATATCTGGCATAAACGCATTGGTCATGTTAATGTACAGCGTCTTAAATCAATGTAGGCCCAAAATATTATTGCAGGATTACCTAAATTCAAGGTTGCAGAAATGCATAAGGTATGTGAAGCTTGTCAGTTTGAAAAGCAGGCAAGGAAACCATTTCCTAGACATGTTCAAGAGAGTAAGAAGCCATTGGAATTAATCCACTCTGATGTGTGGACTACTAAAGTTGTATCTCTTGGAGGCTGTCATTGTTTTGTCACTTTTATTGATGACTATAGCAGTAAAGGTTTGGGTGTATTTTATAAAAAAGAAAAGTGAAGTTTTTGGGCATTTCAAAACTCTTAAAGCTATGGTTGAAAAAGAAACAGGCCTGCAAATAAAATGTCTAAGGTCAGATGGAGGGAGAGAGTACCTCTCAAATGAGTTTGCAAGTTTCCTGCAGGAGCATGGCATAAAGTAGCAATATTCATGCAGTTATACCCCACAACAAAATGGAATTGCAGAAAGAAAAAACAGGCATATTGGAGAGGTATCTCGTGCCATGCTCAACGAAAAAGACTTGCCAGATTTTTATTGGGCTGAGGCAGTTGCTACAACAGTTTGCATAATGAACATGACTCCCACTGCAGCAATACATGGCATGACTCTGGAGGAGAGGTATACTGGTAGAAAACCAGATATTTCTCATTTGAAGATTTTTTATTGCATTGCCTATGTTCATGTGCTAGATGAGTTGAGATCCAAGTTGGATCCAAAAGCTGAGAAGTGCATCTTTATTGATTACTCTCTGCAGCAGAAAGAGTATAGATGCTATAACCCTTCTACTCGTAAGTTTACAGTGAGCAGAGATGTTATTTTTGATGAGATGAGTAGCTGGTATAAACCAGTAAATGTGATTGATGATGTAGATGCACAAAATTGTAATGCTGCACAGAATTCACAATAGCAGTCACAAAATATTAGTGGACCTGGAGTGTCCTCTAGCAGTGATTCACATTCTTCGCCATAGACAGGCAGATTGAGATCAAGAGAATCTTCTCAAAGAAATACAGATAGTGGTATGCATGTACCATGAAAAGGAAAAGAGAAGGTAGATCAGCCCATGTTTGATGTGAATGCAGGTCACTCTTATGTGGATGGTGAATCCAGTGGCTCAGAACAGAGCATTGATGATGAGTTGGGTATTCCTTCTATTGTTACACCTAGAGTAAGGAAGACCAGGGATGTTTTAAGAGTACCTGGGAGTGAACCTACTTTGCGCAGGTCTACCAGAGCTAGGTATCATATGGATAGACTGAAATATGATGGATTTACAGCCATACACTATGCATATATGGTCAAAGTGATACAGGAACCAGAACCCACTTCCTTTGAGCAAGCCATGGGAAAAGAAAATTTGAAGAAAGCCATGGATGAAGAAATGGATGCCTTGGAAGTAAATGCTACATGGGAGTTGGTACCTTTGCCTAAAGGTAAGAATGCAATTGGCTGTAAGTGGGTTTATAAGGTGAAGCACAATGCAGATGGTTCTGTGAACAGATACAAGGCAAGATTAGTAGTCAAGGGGTATGCACAAACATATGGCATTGATTATGAAGAAACATTCAATCCGGTTGCAAGGATGGCAACCGTAAGAGCAGTCATTGCTATGGCTGCATCAAAGGAATAGTCTTTACATCAGATGGATGTAAAGAATGCATTCTTGCATGGTGATTTGCAAGAAGAGGTCTATATGGAGCAGCTACCAGGTTATGTGCATGTTGTTCATCCTGAGTTTGTTTGTAGGTTGAAGAAAGCCTTATATGGCTTGAAGTAAGCACCTAGAGCATGGTATGACAAGATAGAACAGTATCTTGTTACTATTGGCTTTCAAATTTCCAAGGCAGATTTGTCACTTTATGTGAGAAAAACAGAGAAATATATTATGCTACTTGACATTTATGTTGATGATTTGATTATGACAGGTGACAGTGATGAAGATATCCTTCATGTAAAAATGCTACTGAAGTAGAAGTTTGAGATGAAGGATTTGGGAGAGCTGTGTTATTTCTTGGGCATTGAGGTGATTAGATCACCAAGTGGGATACAGCTCTTGTAGAGACAGTATGGATTGGATATGCTTTCCAAATATGGGATGACAGGCTGTAAGCCTATTTCAGTTCTTTTGGAGCAGAATGTGAAGCTGAGCGCAGATGCAGGTGAGCTTCTGAAAGACCCTACTATGTACAGACGCATAGTAGGAAGCTTGATTTATATGACTATTACCAGGCCAGATTTGAGCTATGCCGTTGGACTGGTAAGTCAGTTTATGCAGGCTCCAAGGAAACCGCATTTGGATGCGGCTAGACGCATACTCAGGTATGTGAAGTCCACATTGCAGTATGGACTGTTTTATGAGACTGGGGTTCAGATACAGTTGCATGGATTCACTGATGCTGATTGGGCTGGTAGTATTTCTAATAGACGATCTACCAGTGGATATGTGTTCTCTTTTGGGAGTGCTGCAGTCACTTAGAGCAACAAGAAACAACCTACAGTTGCCTTGTTGAGCACAGAGGCTGAGTACAAGGGTGCAGCAATGGCTACATGTGAGGTAGCTTGGTTGCATAAGCTACTTTATGATATGCATCAGTCTACAGATGGGCCAGTTGTCATTTATTGTGACAACATGAGTAGTATACACTTGGCAAATAACCCAGTCTATCATGCTAGAACAAAGCACATTGAGGTGCATTATCACTATGTGCGGGAGAGGGTTTTACTAGGTCTTATTGATCTAGTTTATGTCAGTACAGAGGATCAGATAGCTGACATATTCACGAAGGCATTGGGCACAGAGAAGCTGCGCAAGTTCAGAGACCTGCTTGGTGTGTAAGAATTGGGATTGAGCTCGAGGGGGAGTGTTGAGATATCAAGCTCCACTCGTGATATACCAAGGTAACCGTTGTGCATTTATGTCACCGACTTGTCAGTTGTGCAGATGCGGTTGGTACACCGCTCATGAATAATAGCTAGATGACAGCTATCCTTATCTACTCTAGTTCATGGCTCAGTTAGTATGCCACTTTAGTTAGTTGAGTTTGGTTTGAAACCCATATATAGGGTTCTTCTATTTCTTTTGTACTAGAGTTCTTTTTGGCTTACACAACTAAGAAGAGAAAAATTATTTTCAGCCTCCACCTCTGTGTGTATTCCCCCATTGTGTAAGCATTTTTTCATCCAAGATCAAGTGTATGCTACTTATTCCTTGTTTATAACAGGTCTGCACTTAATTTCAGATCTATCCCCTTTGTCTCATAGTCCATAACTGAGCTCCTAGGCAAGCATTAGAGTTCCAAGGTCTTCAACAACCTTCCAAGGTATGTTTACAAGCATTTTGATAGCTCAACCAATGCTTGTTACCTTGATTTGCAGCCAAGGGAGTCTCCAACATTAGTAAGTGCAATCACCCTAGCAACGTGGAGTGTGTTTTAGCATATCTCCATCACAATGATGATCAATGCTCTCTCTAATGTGGTCAATGAAGCCTCCAAATGCTCCAGACAAGACCTAAGCACACTCCAATAGCAAAGGGAAACACAAATGACCTAACACTTACTCAGCATGAACAATGGTAGCCTGCTCCTCTTCATAGAGATCCTATCTCTTCAATGAGCCTATCCAAGTTGATTCTGATACCATGTTAAAAGTCGAAGAAGGATTGAGGCAACATAGGGTAGCAGTGTGCTATCTTCTTACTTTTCTCATTATTCCATAATCACACATAACTGAAGTGAATACAACACTTAGGTCTTACTGACCATCTACATACTAACTGTGATTAAACCTAGAGTCACCAACTTATTCAATGTCTGCATATGGAGACAACTGGACAACAACTAAGTGTTGGATACACACTAACCAAAGGTGAAAGAGCTTGAAGTCTTAACACTAAAAAGCTTCAATGGTTTAGGACTATGCTTAAAGCTCACGAGCTCATGTTGAGCTCAAGGGAAAGTATTGAGATCTTAAGCTTTGCATGAGCTGGAATCCACTATGTGTCTTAGTAATGTGGTAGGATATTATTCACTAGCATGTTAGGTGACCAACATGAGGTTACACTAATAATTTTACAACTTGACTACTCCCACGTAGTCCATCTTTGGTTATGGCACATTCATTGTGCTAGCTATTCTTTCCTTAATGGGTTCACACTTAGTGACCGCATATACATACATTGTGGTATTTTCATATTAGTCTTTTATTGTGTTATAAACTTAGTTCTTTTGAGTGGAAGAAGAAGAAGATTTCAACCCTATCTTTCTATGTTCTCAAGTCTCCATTGCTTTTATGTATGTTCTCTTGGGTTCATCACCTCTCCCCTCTTGTCTGTTTTTAGAGCAAAAGATGAAAAGTATGAACTCAAAGGTGATGATAGAATGAGATTCGAGCAACAAATCTACTATTTTGGCTCCCTTGCAAATCATCACTATCAAACTTCCATGGCTTGAAGTACTAATTGAATGAGAAGCAAAAGATGAAAAAATATAAATTCAAAGGTGATGGTAGGATGAGATTTGAGCAACATATTCACTAATTCGGTTGCCTCCAAAATCATCACAATAAAATTCAAAACCCACAAGAAAATCCCAATCTTGAGAGCTCCATCCTCAACCACCATTTTGGTACGCATAAAAGTAATAGCTTGAATGACAACTGATGTGAGACCATGATAGCAAAGATTGAGTAGTCAGATTTTGCATAATACAAGGGTATATGCATCACAATAAAACTTGATATCCCCCCTTTAATATACCACATTAGATAGATAGAGAGAGAGAGAGAGAGAGAGAGAGAGAGAGAGAGCCACCACACTGTCATGCATGAATGAATGTTTAATAATAAAATATTTTTACAATACATTATATAGGTTTGAGGTGTATTCTACTTGCGCCATGTAGGATAGATAATAAGTTAGGTAGATTGGTCAATGGGCCACCACACATTGTCATGCACAAATGAATTTTTGAAAATACAATGTTTTTACAATATATAATATAGTTTTAGCGTGTATTTTTCATGTGCCATGTAGGATAGTAATAGGCTAGGCAGATTGCTCAATTATAATGTAGAATAGAACATATTTGATTTATCAACCAACGAGGGAGGTAAACATGTTTTCATCCTAATATTTTGAACATACACATGATTTTTCCAATTCATCTCTATGTCAAAGTACATGTTTTAACTTTTGTACTTATGTTTTAGCTTTCATCAATGCTACATATTTTGTGAAGAGTAGAAAAGAAAAGAAAAGTAGATATTATAGGGAGGTTATCAAAACTAGAAGATGCGAGAGGAATGAATTTAATGAGGCATATGCATGAGCATTTTAGACTTGACAATGTAAGTCACAACTCATTAGTTGATGCAATTAAAAGATACCTTCACAATCAAGGCGATTACAAAACCTTAGGTTAGGAGATGTGTGCTAGGACCATAGTAACTTCTAAACTTAGGTTTGGAAATGTGTGCTCGGACCATAGTAACTTCTAAACTTGGAAGTCAAGAGAGGGCTACATATAATGTCTCAAAAGTGGGAGGAAAGGCATGAGAACTCAATTTAGCAAGGTGCAAAAGAGCCTTGAAACCCAACATTGTGTGCTCGAGTTCATAGTATATACTGAACATAGTACAATGAAGAGAGAGAATGTCATAAGGGTAGTTGTATCCAAAAAGTGCTTTACAAAATTTTCACAATTCTACTCGGATTTTGTGGGGATAGGTTGATAGTCATCGAATTTAGCACGACCACCACCAAACCATGGTAGGAAGCCTCTTGTGATAGCCCAATAAAGTGCATATGCTATTAAAGCCAACACTACCACGATTGCTATCACGATAAGCGCAATGTAGCCGGGTGAAAGCCCTCCAGAAGCTGCTTTGGAAAATTATGGCCAACCAAAGAATTAATTAAGGTTAGGAATATGAGCCAACATTGTGGCCGGCCAAAGAACAATGCTAGGAATATAAAGCAAAGGTATAAAGGTCACTACTTTGTTCAAAGTGAAAGAATCAATAGTGACCACTTTCCTCAAAAGTTGCGGGTGAGTAACGGTAGCGACACGATAGGGATCATGTGAAATTTAACATGTGGAAAAGTGAGCGGCGAGGTCTTACCTCGAGTAACGTAGATGGTGTACGTAGAGGGCAAGTAGCCAGTGGCGGAAACAGCGATGACAAGCGAGACGGTCTCCCCGGACGCTCCCAGCTCAAAAGCAGGGCTGGCCGTGCCGCTCTCCACGCTGGTGTCGTTTATGCTCAATTCATAACCAGCCGCAATCTGAAGAAAACGCAGAGTTGCTTACCGGACATGGACACCATAGATTAACTAGATGTGAAATAGTTAAAATTCCTTACCAGAGCATCGGATACGTATAAGGTGACTTCCAGCTCCGTGATGCTGTGGCTGACGGTGACGGAGTAAGTAGAGATGGAGGCGTTAAACACTGGGGAGAGGGAGCCGGAGGAGAGAGTGATGGCCGAGAGGTACGCGTAGGAAGTGGGGGGAGGAGGGGGGGGAGGAGGGGACGGCGGGGGTGGGGATGGGGATGGCGGGGGTGGTGGCGACGGTGGAGGTGGCGAAGGAGGGGGAGGGGGAGAAGGAGGTGGTGGCGGAGGGGGAGAGGGTGGCGGCGGTGGAGAGGGTGGGGGTGGGGATGGAGGTGGGGGAGAGGCAGAGGGCGGAGGTGGTGACGATGGGGGTGGAGGTGGGGGCGATGAAGGAGGTGAGGGGGGTGGCGGAGGAGGAGGCGAAGACGGGGGTGGAGGAGAGGGAGGGGGCGGGGAAGGTGGAGGCGGCGAGGAGGGAGGAGGGGGGGAAGGAGGGGGAGGTGGAGAGGGAGGGGGCGGGGAAGGTGGAGGCGGCGAGGAGGGAGGAGGGGGGGAAGGAGGGGGAGGGGGAGAGGGAGGGGGAGGTGATGGAGGTGGCGGCGACGGAGGGGGAGGCGGTGGTGGTGGCGATGGCGGCGGGGGCGGTGAAGGAGGCGGGGGTGACGGGGGCGGCGGCGAAGGAGGCGGCGGGGACGGAGGTGGCGGGGACGGCGGGGGTGGTGACGGAGGCGGTGGGGACGCGGGTGGCGGAGACGGTGGAGGTGGGGACGGAGGAGGTGGAGACGGGGGTGGCGGAGACGGTGGAGGTGGGGACGGCGGGGGTGGTGACGGAGGCGGTGGGGACGGGGGTGGCGGGGACGGAGGCGGTGGAGACGGAGGCGGCGGGGATGGGGGTGGTGGGGATGGAGGCGGCGGCGACGGGGGCGGGGGTGAGGGAGGCGGCGGCGATGGGGGAGGCGGCGAGGCTTGCAAAACGTGGCGCCCGCTGCTCCACGCCCTCGCCAGCTCGTGTGTCCCTACATGGCCCACCCGCTGCTCCGGGGCTAGCTTCGCCAGCACGCTACATCCATCATCCCAGCTGAGGCTACTTACCAGCAGAAACACGAAGCCAATCCGCCGTAATATGACAATCGAACCTCGCCGGCGTCGATCACAACGCGCCTGCTCCCGTTTCATCGTGGACGCCTCCTTCGACGAGACCTGGTTAGCCCATCGGCCTGGCCTCTCCTTCTCCCTCTCTCTCCTCCACTGCGCGTCAGCCCAGGTTGCAGGAGCCCCTTGTGACTACGCCATTGCTGCTCCCGCGAGAATAGGAGCCTCTGCCAGACGCGGGCCTTCGGATGTAACTCAAGCCCTGCGGCAAACAAGAACCTCGTGTCACGTGATATGCTTACGATATACAACGACAAAGAATGGGCACGTCGGGCCTTGGCATCGGCCCCAAGAAAAGCTGATCGCAGAAAGAAAAGGAGTCGCCGTCAAGCCTTGGACGCGGGCCGATGCACATGCAGCCATCGGCGAGCACGCATGAATATATATATAGACGCATATGCGATGCCATGCATGCATCATCATGATTCGTGATCAATCAGTCCCCCCCTTTTCACCCGTGAGGTGATAGCATGGACAAGTCGTCCGGAGCCTAGACACTCTCCACTACAGCGTTTCGCGCGTCCCTCGTTCTGATGATTGGATTTATCGAACCTCGGCATAATTTCTCGTGAGAATATTCATGCACCCATGATCATTGATGAGCCATCGCGGAACGGTGAGATGGTTCTGGGGAACCTCATATGGAGCAGAAAACCATACCGTGTACTTCGAAATTAAAGGCCTCTACGGTGTCTTTCTGCAGTCACAGATTGCCAGAGAGAGTCGAGACCCGTTACCCAGGTTTAATCTAACATGATAAAAATATCAAATATACCTTCAAAATTTAAAGAAGATGGATTAATTTGTTATGCAATGAAATCAAACCGGTCTACTAAATTGCCATTGAGGGAGAAGCTTCTCCTTTGGAGAATTATACACGCGAAAATAGTTTGTATCATTAAGGAAATACCTTCGATTACAAAACCTTAGGGCTTTACAAAAGGTTATATTTTGACCACGTCATGGGTACTAACTATCCCAAGATTACCAAATCAGCTCCCATATACCACTAACTTTGGAGACTATCTTTGTCGTCCAAGAAGCAAGTTATAGGTGCCTTGGAAGACCACCTAATTTCTAGTGACTAGATGAAGCCAACGCCACTAGCATGTTCGATTGTGCAACAAGATATCTATGCTCCTAAATACCCATGCATCCAAATTTTTCTCCTGATCTCCAACTTGGGGAAAGTGGCTAAGTACTAGTGCCCAGATTCTTTTATATAGACAACCATCCCAAAAAACATGTTGAAGGGATTCCTCCATTCCACTTTAAAAAAGTTATGGTTATAAAATTGACAAATACACTTAATTTGATTCCAAAATCCCGTCAAATTTTTAAGTTAAAGGTTTTTCTATCTACTATCAAAAGTTTCATCAACATTGTAGATCAAGGATTCAAAAACACTCAATTTTTTTAAAGGAATCAAAAGTATATCTATTTTAAAAGAAACTACAACATTACTTGATAAATATACACCACAATTTAGGAAACTACCTCTCTCGCAATTGCATAGTATCATTTTAAATATTGATAAAGGCACCTCGTTGCTCCATTGTTCACGATTTCTGAACAAGCCTCAAATTTGAAGAGTGATGGAGCTCCTCTTTTATTTTCAAGGACATTGGAAGGGAGTATAAGTTTATAATTGTATTTTCTAAACTTTCTACCGTTCCATTGACGGCTAATACATGTGTAAGTTGTAACCCTTCTGTAGAGGGTTTACCTCAGTGTGAAGGGTGTTCCAACCTTCAAAATTTTAGTCTTATCACATTGAGCTTTTTCGGTAGTAGCTAATACAAATTCTTTTAATTCAAAGATGAAGGTTTTCTTGACATTATTGCAATTTATTTTTCACTAGACTAGTTTCCATAAATATTCACGTGCACAGCTTGAGACTCAAGGGATTTAACATGATAGAAAGTTACATAATAACTACAAATGTGCACATGTAGAAAAATGTCAACCTCCAACCATCACAATCACACAAAATAGTAAATCTTTACAAAATGAGCCTTCTTTTTTATCAAGGAGTATGGGTCATGCAAAAGCATCACCAAGTACAATGGAAATGCTATCCAAACGAACAAAATAAATATACCATTTAGAAAAATTATGATCTCATTATTTATGGTTGATTTTACATAAATTATGGACTTTTACCGCCTTAATTGGAGCTTGCTAATAATGCACTCTAATGATAAATGCAATATTTGAAGATGATGCAATTGCAACAACTTAGCTTATTGTTAAAGCTCATGTAAATGTGTGTGTTTTAATGATAGGTGAGGTAACACAAGTGTAGGACAAAACATGGAATGGTCAAGCACAAACATGGTGATGGGTATATTTCATATTGTTGACATGTTACTTTTTTCTTTCTCATTTGTGTGTATTGCTATGAAGCCTAACACTTTAGTAGTACTTAAACTAAGGTGCTTCATCACAAATTATAGGAGTCATCTTATTGAAAAATCAAAGGAAACATTACATATTTGCTAGCAATGTGCTAGGATGTTGTGATAAATTATTACAACGCAAGTGTAATAAAAGCATGCAAGAGAGAGGGACCATATGAAACATGCAAACCAAATAGGTAGATGGTTAGTAAGGACTAAACAAACTATCATGTGTCACATGCGTCAACAATTACCGTCCCCAATAGTTTCCTTGTCACTCAAATATGCCAAAGTTACATGCTTTGTTCCATTAAAAAAAGGCATGGATAATAGGATATTAATGTAGCACTATAGTGTACCATCTATAGTAAAACCCCATCAATACATACTTATGGTAGCCTTTGATAAGCCAAATAGCCAATACAACTAAAGTACATGTGCTACTACAACTATAAAAGATGGTAATTACTTTTAACGAAAAAGGATGAAGTGTGTAATAGATAATTTAAAAATCCCAACCAGTTTTTGACTGGGGTGGGAAAAAAACTTAGTTGTTTACAAAGTGATGCCAGGAGGCATATTGCATGGTGGATTCTATGATTATATTTATTTGCCGGGGCTTATACACAAGGTGGATTTCTTGTGCGAGAAGTTGATGGGGATGCATGTCCTTTTCGGGTGTTATATTAATTTAATGTACATGTGGGTGATTCCATAACGGGTGATTTCGTAAAATACATATTAAATTAATGGACGTTTACGAGTTTAGAGTACACACTCGAATTAAATTAAGGTCAAGTCAGAGTTTCAACCTATTTAATTATTTTGTAGCTGAAAACTGCTAGGTATTCACTTTTGTTGGGTTTTATTAATTATTTTCTAATAATTGTGAATGCTTTAGTTGATATGTAGAGCAGGCAGCGGTGGTGTTGCGTAGCATTGGGCAATGATGTGAATCCAAATGCCTAGAAGAATTACTATTTTTGATGGGCGCGCGTCTTATCACTAAACGTTGTCGAAGGGTTTGTGAAAGCAATGTCGCAACCACAGAGGATCTTTACTAATTTCAGGATAGAAGATCAATCAAGCAAATAATCAAGATGAGAAAGTGATGTCAACTCTGTTTTACTTTTTATCAATAATTGAAGATGAATAGAAAGCCAATTCAGTTTACAGTGGCAATCTCCACAACACGTTCTTCACTCTTTAAAGTTTCCAGATTAACCTGTTATGACTCCAATGACCTGTGAACACACTGTCTGATTTTCTTGCTGTATTTCTAGGATTGATGACACCAACAACTCTGACATTGTTGCTGTGCCATAATCTTAATTCTTTAGACCAAGGCCTTTCGTGTCTTTTCCACAAAAAGGTCTTTATTCTTCAGCAAGCCTGACAATCAGCCAAGAATAGTTACATCAAAGGGGTAACTGTATAACAGCAACATTCTGAACTTTCTGATTAAGCAATTCAAGCTTTTCCACTCCACAAGAGCTCAAAACAGAGCTCATGCAATATCAGCATGATCCAAAATCCATCCCTCCTGAATAGAGCATGGGATGGCATCTTCCTCTGTTATACCCAATAAGTTTGCAACATCATTAACTCTTATGAATGATTATGCTGTAGATAACAGTTTCAAGATCTTCAGTGAATAAAATCCCATGGACATATTTCCACACACATTGTCCAATTTCTCACACAATAACAAGTTCTGGACTGTTCTGTTTTATGGTTATGGGTGTATGCTTCCACAAAAACCTTGCATTATTCAGTTCAGAGACATAGATATGTGCAAGTAGATAGACCAGACAGAGAAGTACAGGTGTGTGCTCTTGAGTTAAAATATCTATCTCATTAGCTACCACAAATGGAAAAGCCCTGTTCACACCAGTAAGTAGTGCAGATAACAAACGTGAGTCCGTCTCAATTTCATTCTCATCATTGGTAACAAGCTGTTTCTGATTTTGACTGTCAAGACTCTTGGTTTTCTTCCTCTGTTTCCCATCCTTTCATTCACATATTACTTCACGATACGTTGTGTTGCTTGTGACAGATACATCAGGTCAGTTTAATATAGAAGTAACACAAAACATCCATCACGGAGGGTCTGCAATTATATGCTGCGGTGCACCTGTGCTGGAACATCAAGCAGCAAAGGATGATGGAGCCGATAGGAAGGGAATGAATATCCAGGTGCCGTGGAAATAAATCAAACTTAGTATGCAGTAATCGCCCATTCTCTCCTCTACAATCCCTGTTGTAAAACCAGTTATCTTCTTCTTCACCGAGTGTAGTTTCTCTCCTTGAATTGCTTATACAGAGGATGCTATTCAAGTCGCACAGTTCTAGAGGCTAGAACAGTAGTATTTGACATATTGATTTGATTAGGGGTTACTGCAGGAGATGAAGAACCGTGCTGAAGCTTAATTACAAGCCAACGGACAGCCTTGCTCATTTGTTCAAGCTTTAGAGCACTGAGTGGAGGCAAGCCTGGCCTCCCATTATTTCCAGTTTGTGCAGTGAGAGAGTCCGTTGCTTCATCAACTAAACATTCAAAACCAATCTTCTGCCTAACAGATTCAATAAACTCTTGTGCCTGTTCACGTTCTACCTGAAAAAGCATCCAGCTTTGATGAAAGTTCTCAAGAGCAGCATCACTTTGTGGAGTCCAAAGCCCATCTGAAGCCTCCTTTACCTCTAAGACTGAAGAAGCAGCAGTCAACAGTGTTGTATGTGCATTTTGTAAAGACTGATCAATCTGACGTTTTTGCAGTTGAGATGGTCGCTGCTAATCCACAATGCACACAGGATTTCAATCCGAATATTGCACCCTGTGCACACCCTCCAGACTGATCAGCACAAGGGATATTGATGCAAGAGATTTCAATTATTGTACTCTAATCAAGATTGAATTTGCAGGTCTCGGGCTGGCAATCCTTGCACGGAGCTTCGATGGCTAATGGCAAACACTAAGCAGAGAGTGGCAAAGCAAGAAAATTCCCCTCTGAGGTCTTCATAACCACATAATAATAACATTACCACCTTCTGGAATTTCTCTCTCGTAGCAACATCGTCACAGAAACGTCTTGCTCCTCTGTAGTCGTCATGTTCCTTTGTCTGCCTTCGGCTGGTTCTTCCACTTCGTTTCGTTCCACCTTCACCTTCATTGTCTCATATTCTCATAATCTGCGTCGTCTTGCTGTAGAGCTTTGGCTTTTCCTTCCTCTCCTTTGCTCTCCGTCCTTGTCCTCCAGCAGAGTACCTTCTATCTTCAATCCTCTGTCGATCCTCCAATGCTATGTTCCTCCCTCTTTCCCCCAAATTAGCCTCGACTTCTTTTTTCATCCCATACACTTGCTTTTCCCTCCCTCTTTAGCTTTTGAAAATCCCCTCTTTAGCCTCCTTCTTTCGTGTTTTCTTTTCCCCTTTTGTTTCACCTCAAATTAGCTTCCCTCCCAGAACCAGAAAAGCACCAAGGAAAAGTAGCCCCAAAGTAGCCACAGGCTGTAATGCCAAAGAACCTCAATCGAAAGTGTTCCCACTCGGAAGAAAACATCCCATGACCATGAAAGAGACATTTGAATCGAAACTGCCTTCAAATCTAGTCGTTCAGGTGTTGCTATCACAATTTCAGCATCACATGAGCTTAACCCTTCAATTTGATGCAGAACAGAAGTCTGTGTGTGTAAGCATATTGAATGCATGCCAAAGGTTAGCTTTAAGAGTTTACAAACTTTTCTGATCTGTAAAGTCCGCTCAGCTGAGTACACGAGCAATAGTGCTAATGGATTTTGGCAAGCAGTGGTTCCATGCTCAAGGGCAACACATGAGCCTCATGTTCATCTGAAAATTCACTGGTCTTCTTAAACTCCCTTGTCGATGCCATTTGCATCTTCAGTATAAGCAAACAACTTGTGAAGCTCGGAAAAACCATACTCATTGCAGATCTAGAACCCATTCTCCTTCTAATTTGTTTATACCAAATATCAGATTCAATCCCAAACAGCGCTTGTCTCTTCTGTAAAATTGAACATGAACCAACTGAAAGCAAAATGTTCAATCAAAGCAAAGCACAACGTCTATGTCTAAGTATGTACAAAGTAACAAATCTCACGCACAACTTTTGGGTGGTTTTCACACCTCGAATGCGCAGCAATACGACAACGTGTGGCACCAATATTTACTTAAGCGCACTTATTTATTAAAGCGCTTAACAAAACATTTAGGTTTGTAGAGTTCTTTGTTCTTGGGGACCTTCTAGCATTCACTACGCACTCATACAATATTGGATCTGTGCATCAGTGGTATCAAAGCGAAGCTAAGATCAAGAGCTTCCAATCGCTTGCCATCTCACGAAGGCGAAGCTCTTGGAGCAACGAATGGGCTCTACAAGCTGTCTTGCGATGAACTGATAATACAGGCATATTTCTGGCGGTAAAGAACCTTCTGTTGTACCCTCTGATCACGAAGGACCTCTCGCAAGAGGCGAAGGACTACTCAAGAAGTTCGTTCTACAAGTCGTTGATTTTCAAAGAAGAGATAGAGAAAGTAATGTTAGTGCAATGTTAATGCAATGCTTAGAGAGAGCTTAAGCTCTAATTTCTCTAAGAAGTAACGCGGAATGTACTCACGAGCGTCAAATCGATCAAACCTATGCCGTCGTCCTACTCTGAATCAACGAATTACTTAAGCTTTTATTAAAAAAATTTAAATTATTAAGCTTAACCACCAATTATTTGACATAGCAAGTGTTCATACCATGGTACTCTCGAACCAATTTTGAAGCTTTAATAAGCCCTTGTTCCCACCTGCAATTTGGCTGAATGGATTTATAGCAAGTAGGTTGTCACACGCAGTCTATGTGGAAGACTATTTTGCTTGGAAGAAGATTTTTCAATTGCCGTACCTAAGAAAAGCAAGATCATAAAAGGAAATGCATACTAGTCAAGTTCGTGATGGTCTTATTCACACGTAACTAGAAGACGAGTGACGAGATCCTCAATCAAATCCAGGATATTGGATCATAATATGGATGATTTTATGGGCGAATGTAATTTGCCAGAGCCAACTATGGAATAGAAATTGGATCTAATCATGATGTAGCTTCAAGAAGAGCGAAGGGCACTTCAAAATTTGCAGGCACAATTGGCTACACTTCAATAATCCACTATCGATTAAGACGGCGGAGCGCGACCTGAAGATATCATTCGACGTACTAGTGATGCGACACTTGATGCACATGCTCTTAGGAAAGAGGCCAAGATAACTAAAAGAAAATTTTAATTCCGTACACTTAAATGGCAACGTGATGGCAAAATTATTCTAGCTTTCATTAGTCAGTTTGACAACTATTTTCATAAAGAGCAATATGCTGAAAAAGATAAACTTAAGTGTATCACTAACCATCTAGCAGACAAAGCATCATTATGGTGGACTATTGTTCGCAAGAGTGTTGATTGTCCCTCTACTTGGAAGGCCTTTCAAAAGAAATTTTTGCAAAATTTCCTTCCACCTCAAATCCATGAGAAAGCCATCAAGTAGTGGGATCTCCAGTAACAAAGAGATCGTGAATCCATTCTGCAATACACTGAGCATTTCTAGAGTGCCTTACTTCAACTTTTAATGCTTGAAGATGTTCTTGAGGTGACCCACAAGTGCAAGCATATGTCAGGTTTGCTTGGTCACTTCTATGTGGAAGTGAATATGTTCCAGCCAAAGACTTTGGAGGATGTGATTTCTTTAGCACATGATGCAAAGGATAAAATTCATGGACGAGAAAAGCAATCACAAATTTTTTTGGTTAATGGTAACTTTGGTACAAAGCAATTACATTTTAGCTTCCGAAGATTCAATCAAAATCGCTTTACTCCTTCTTTCTGTAAACCTTGGACTTGACCTCCTTCTTTACCATCAAATACAAATTCAAACCCTAAGCCTTCCCTCCAGTCAAATCCCAATATACCCAAACTTCCAACCATTACTACCAATAATGTCTCCAAAGCAAAGCTTATGGTTTGCTACAAGTGTCATCAGCCTCCTGGACACTTAGTAGCAAATTGTCAGTCCAAGAAGCAAGCTATTCAAATCAATCACTTGGGAGCAACTGATGATGAGGACCATGAATATATGCAAGACTTAATTGAAGATGATGATGATATCAGCGATGCTTCAGATACTTTACCAGGTATGCCAAATCCTCATTCATTATTAACAATGAAATGTTTTGTGCATAGTCAAGAAAAGATTGTTTTGCATGATGATGGAAGTACACATGATTTTATTTCTGCAAAGTTGGTAAAAGAATTGAATTTATTTACTGTTCAACCTCATTATCGCATAAAGGCTACTTTCTTAGGCACTAGATACAATGGTACTACACAAGAAGTGCATGATTTAAAGGTTAAAATCATGATTATGTTGAGTGCAAAAATTTCTTGGTTGTGCCTTTGCAAGCTAGTGATATTATTTTAGGAATGCCTTGATGTCACAAATATTATCATAATATAGATTATTCCACACATTCCATGAAAATTCATTTTAACGGAAACCAAATCCTCTTATCCATAGGAAGGGAATGAATATCCAGGTGCCGTGGAAATAAATCAAACTTAGTATGCAGTAATCGCCCATTCTCTCCTCTACAATCCCTGTTGTAAAACCAGTTATCTTCTTCTTCACCGAGTGTAGTTTCTCTCCTTGAATTGCTTATACAGAGGATGCTATTCAAGTCGCACAGTTCTAGAGGCTGGAACAGTAGCATTTGGCATATTGATTTGATTAGGGGTTACTGCAGGAGATGAAGAACCGTGCTGAAGCTTAATTACAAGCCAACGGATAGCCTTGCTCATTTGTTCAAGCTTTAGAGTACTGAGTGGAGGCAAGCCTGGCCTCCCATTATTTCCAGTTTGTGCAGCGAGAGAGTCCGTTGCTTCATCAACTAAACATTCAAAACCAATCTTCTGCCTAACAGATTCAATAAACTCTTGTGCCTATTCACGTTCTACCTGAAAAAGCATCCAGCTTTGATGAAAGTTCTCAAGAGCAGCATCACTTTGTGGAGTCCGAAGCCCATCTGAAGCCTCCTTTGCCTCTAAGACTGAAGAAGCAGCAGTCAACAGTGTTGTATGTGCATTTTGTAAAGACTGATCAATCTGACGTTTTTGCAGTTGAGATGGCCGCTGCTAATCCACAACGCACACAGGATTTCAATCCGAATATTGCACCCTGTGCACACCCTCTAGACTGATCAGCACAAGGGATATTGATGCAAGAGATTTCAATTATTGTACTCTAATCAAGATTGAATTTGCAGGTCTCGGGCTAGCAATCCTTGCAGGGAGCTTCGATAGCTGATGGCAAACACTAAGCAGAGAGTGGCAAAGCGAGAAAATTCCCCTCTGAGGTCTTCATAACCACATAATAATAACATTACCACCTTCTAGAATTTCTCTCTCGCAGCAACGTCGTCACAGAAACGTCTTGCTCCTCTGTAGTCGTCATGTTCTGTTGTCTGCCTTCGGCTGGTTCTTCCACTTCGTTTCGTTCCACCTTCACCTTCATTGTCTCATATTCTCATAATCTGCGTCGTCTTACTGTAGAGCTTCGGCTTTTCCTTCCTCTCCTTTGCTCTCCGTCCTTGTCCTCCAGCAGAGTACCTTCTATCTTCAATCCTCCGTCGATCCTCCAATGCTATGTTCCTCCCTCTTTCCCCCAGATTAGCCTCGACTTCTTTTTTCATCCCATACACTTGCTTTTCCCTCCCTCTTTAGCTTTTGAAAATACCCTCTTTAGCCTCCTTCTTTCGTGTTTTCTTTTCCCCTTTTGTTTCACCTCAAATTAGCTTCCCTCCTAGAACCAGAAAAGCACCAAGGAAAAGTAGCCCCAAAGTAGCCACGGGCTGTAATGCCAAAGAACCTCAATCGAAAGTGTTCCCACTCGGAAGAAAACATCCCATGACCATGAAAGAGACATTTGAATCGAAACTGCCTTCAAATCTAGTCGTTCAGGTGTTGCTATCACAATTTCAGCATCACATGAGCTTAACCCTTCAATTTGATGCAGAACAGAAGTCTGTGTGTGTAAGCATATTGAATGCATGCCAAAGGTTAGCTTTAAGAGTTTACAAACTTTTCTGATCTGTAAAGTCCGCTCAGCTGAGTACACGAGCAATAGTGCTAATGGATTTTGGCAAGCAGTGGTTCCATGCTCAAGGGCAACACATGAGCCTCATGTTCATCTGAAAATTCACTGGTCTTCTTAAACTCCCTTGTCGATGCCATTTGCATCTTCAGCATAAGCAAACAACTTGTGAAGCTCGGAAAAACCATACTCATTGCAGATCTAGAACCCATTCTCCTTCTAATTTGTTTATACCAAATATCAGATTCAATCCCAAACAGCGCTTGTCTCTTCTGTAAAATTGAACATGAACCAACTGAAAGCAAAATGTTCAATCAAAACAAAGAACAACGTCTACGTCTAAGTATGTACAAAGTAACAAATCTCACGCACAACTTTTGGGTGGTTTTCACACCTCGAATGCGCAGCAATACGACAACGTGTGGCACCAATATTTACTTAAGCGCACTTATTTATTAAAGCGCTTAACAAAACATTTAGGTTTGTAGAGTTCTTTGTTCTTGGGGACCTTCTAGCATTCACTACGCACTCATACAATATTGGATCTGTGCATCAATGGTATCAAAGCGAAGCTAAGATCAAGAGCTTCCAATCGCTTGCCATCTCACGAAGGCGAAGCTCTTGGAACAACGAATGGGCTCTACAAGCTGTTTTGCGATGAACTGATAATACAGGCATATTTCTGGCGGTAAAGAACCTTTTGTTGTACCCTCTGATCACGAAGGACCTCTCGCAAGAGGCGAAGGACTACTCAAGAAGTTCGTTCTACAAGTCGTTGATTTTCAAAGAAGAGATAGAGAAAGTAATGTTAGTGCAATGTTAATGCAATGCTTAGAGAGAGCTTAAACTCTAATTTCTCTAAGAAGTAACGCGGAATGTACTCACGAGCGTCAAATCGATCAAACCTATGCCGTCGTCCTACTCTGAATCAACGAATTACTTAAGATTTTATTAAAAAATTTTAAATTATTAAGCTTAACCACCAATTATTTGACATAGCAAGTGTTCATACCATGGTACTCTCGAACCAATTTTGAAGCTTTAATAAGCCCTTGTTCCCACCTGCAATTTGGCTGAATGGATTTATAGCAAGTAGGTTGTCACACGCAGTCTATGTGGAAGACTATTTTGCTTGGAAGAAGATTTTTCAATTGCCGTACCCAAGAAAAGCAAGATCATAAAAGGAAATGCATACTAGTCAAGTTCGTGATGGTCTTATTCACACGTAACTAGAAGACGAGTGACGAGATCCTCAATCAAATCCAGGATATTGGATCATAATATGGATGATTTTATGGGCGAATGTAATTTGCCAGAGCCAACTATGGAATAGAAATTGGATCTAATCATGATGTAGCTTCAAGAAGAGCGAAGGGCACTTCAAAATTTGCAGGCACAATTGGCTACACTTCAATAATCCACTATCGATTAAGACGGCGGAGCGCGACCTGAAGATGTCATTCGACGTACTAGTGATGCGACACTTGATGCACATGCTCTTAGGAAAGAGGCCAAGATAAGTAAAAGAAAATTTTAATTCCGTACACTTAAATGGCAACGTGATGGCAAAATTATTCTAGCTTTCATTAGTCAGTTTGACAACTATTTTCATAAAGAGCAATATGCTGAAAAAGATAAACTTAAGTGTATCACTAACCATTTAGCAGACAAAGCATCATTATGGTGGACTATTGTTCGCAAGAGTGTTGATTGTCCCTCTACTTGGAAGGCCTTTCAAAAGAAATTTTTGCAAAATTTCCTTCCACCTCAAATCCATGAGAAAGCCATCAAGTAGTGGGATCTCCAGTAACAAAGAGATCGTGAATCCATTCTGCAATACACTGAGCATTTCTAGAGTGCCTTACTTCAACTTTTAATGCTTGAAGATGTTCTTGAGGTGACCCACAAGTGCAAGCATATGTCAGGTTTGCTTAGTCACTTCTATGTGGAAGTGAATATGTTCCAGCCAAAGACTTTGGAGGATGTGATTTCTTTAGCACATGATGCAAAGGATAAAATTCATGGACGAGAAAAGCAATCACAAATTTTTTTGGTTAATGGTAACTTTGGTACAAAGCAATTACATTTTAGCTTCCGAAGATTCAATCAAAATCGCTTTACTCCTTCTTTCTGTAAACCTTGGACTTGACCTCCTTCTTTACCATCAAATACAAATCAAACCCTAAGCCTTCCCTCCAGTCAAATCCCAATATACCCAAACTTCCAACCATTACTACCAATAATGTCTCCAAAGCAAAGCTTATGGTTTGCTACAAGTGTCATCAGCCTCCTGGACACTTAGTAGCAAATTGTCAGTCCAAGAAGCAAGCTATTCAAATCAATCACTTGGGAGCAACTGATGATGAGGACCATGAATATATGCAAGACTTAATTGAAGATGATGATGATATCAGCGATGCTTCAGATACTTTACCAGGTATGCCAAATCCTCATTCATTATTAACAATGAAATGTTTTGTGCATAGTCAAGAAAAGATTGTTTTGCATGATGATGGAAGTACACATGATTTTATTTCTGCAAAGTTGGTAAAAGAATTGAATTTATTTACTGTTCAACCTCATTATCGCATAAAGGCTACTTTCTTAGGCACTAGATACAATGGTACTACACAAGAAGTGCATGATTTAAAGGTTAAAATCATGATTATGTTGAGTGCAAAAATTTCTTGGTTGTGCCTTTGCAAGCTAGTGATATTATTTTAGGAATGCCTTGATGTCACAAATATTATCATAATATAGATTATTCCACACATTCCATGAAAATTCATTTTAACGGAAACCAAATCACATTACATGGATTGCACACTTTTGATCATTTTTCTCTGCTTAATCACACACATGCTAAATGTGCATTGAGAAAATGTAGTAAATCATATTTAGTATGGGTGAATGAAATTGAAGCTTAAGAAAATCAGATGCATCCTAGGCATGCACAATTTCTTTCACAATTTAAAGATTGTTTTGCTGCTGATTTACCACCTACACATCCTGAAGACCATAAAATAGACTTAATCCTAGGTTCTCAACCACCATGTAAAGCACCTTATAGACACAATCAAATTGAACAAAAAGAAATCTAATCACAAGTTGAAGAACTATTGAACCGAGGACTCATTAGGTCCAATAGTTCTCCTTTTGGTGCACCTGTCATATTAGTTAAGAAGAAAAATAATACTTATAGGATGCGCATTGACTATCGTGCCCTAAAGAAAATCATTGTTAAGAATAGATATCCAATCCCTAGGATAGATGACCTCATGGATAAACTACAAAGGGCCAGTGTTTTTAGCAAGATAGATCTTAAGTTTGGATATCATCAAGTACGTTTGGATACGCTTGACATTTTTAAGACTGCATGTAAAACTCAGTTTGGTCATTATGAATTTCTTATTATGCCTTTCGGTTTGACCAATGTACCAACTACATTTAGTCGTATGATGAATCGTATATTTTTAAAGTATCATAATTGTGTGATTATTTTCCTTGATGATATATTGGTTTTCAGTAAGGATGAGAATGAGAACATCTATACTTGGTTTTCAAATTGTTGAAAGAGAATCAATTGTATGCTAATCCTGACAAGAGTGAATTTTTCCAAACCCAGATTGAATACTTAGGTCACATTGTATGATGATATTTGCATTGATCCTAAAAAGATAGAGGCAATTTTGAATTGGCCAATCCCTAAAAATGTGCACAAGTTACATTCTTTCTTAGGCCTTGCCAGCTTTTATAGAAAATTTGTGGGAAATTTTTCATTGGCGCTTGCATTGCCTTTGATGAAATTGTTAAAGAAAGGTGTTGTGTATTGTTGGTCTGACAACTAACAAAAGTCTTTTGATTTGTTGAAACATGCTTTAACACATGCACCTGTCCTACAATTACCTAATTTTGGTCGACCCTTCTTCCTAGTAGTCACTGATGCTAGTGAATCAGGAATAGGAGCTATCCTCATACAAGATTCACATCCTATTGCCTATTCTAGTTGCAAACTTAAACCTTTTGAGTTGAAGTATTTAACCTATGATAAAGAATTGTTAGCTGTAGTTCAAGCCTTACGTCAATGGAAACACTATCTGATGGGTTCTGAATTTATGATTAAAACTGACTAGCAAAGTATCAAATATCTCCTTAGTCAGCCACAAATTTCTGACCGTCATATTAAATGGGCTGCATTCTTTCAAAGTTTTCATCCACTTATCTAATATCAGCTAGGAAGATAAAATATTGTTGCTGATGTATTAAGTAGAAAACCAATTATCCATAATATTTTTGTTCTATCCTTTGACTCCCTTACTCCTATGAAGGATACTTATGACCATGACCTCACTTTTCAAGCTGATTGGAACAAATTAGTCGCTAATAACTGGATTCCGATTGATTTTGTCTCTTACTCTAATGGATTTATGTTTTATGAGAAATGATTGAGAGTTATGAACCATATTGATCACTAGTGTTAATGTGTATAGTATGGATGGTCCAAAAATATTACATTTTTTGGCAAAACCCAACATATTTTAGATATTACTTATTGTAAATATCCTTAAAAGCTATGGAGATTTCTAGAACAGGATGTCATGTAAAAAAAGTAAATGGTTTTTTTAATCTTGTTTTAGAGATTTAATTTAAAAAAAGAAAGATTGGTGAAATCGTGCACGCTGCGATTGTAGTTTACAGGCAATAAACAACACTTCGAACACGGAGGAGTGATCTAGAAGATTTCTAAGCAAGTGTCTTGGGGTTTTACCCCCCTTTCCGAGCCAATGGATCCATTAGATTTATGATTTGGGCATCAAATCGCTAAATTTTTCAAGATTCCCTCCACAAAGAGCTCTTCTTCTCAGCCACAACCCTTTTTCTCTAATTCACTTTAAATAAGAGGCATGAGGAGCAGTTTAGGGAAGCACAAGGAGACCTTGAGAGGCTGCAAGAGAGAGGTAGAGAAAGGGAGGACACTATTCAATTTAGATCATTTGTGTTGCACGAAATTCATAATTCTCCATATCAAGGTCATAGAGGTATTATAATTTCCACTTTAAGAACATTGGTTGAAAATTTTTACTAGCCGCAAATGGAATCTGATGTTTCTAACTTTGTCTTTAAGTGTTTAATTTGCCAAAGAGTCAAGTGACATCATGGTAAGCAATATGGTTTGTTAATACCTTTACCAATTCCTCACCATCCATGGGAACATATTTCAATGGATTTTATAGCTTGTTTACCAAATACACAAGCTAATCATGATATGATTTGGACTATAGTAGATCAATTTAATAAACAAGCATATTTTGTACCATGCAAGAAAACATTGATTGCATCTCAAGCTACACAATTATTTTTGAAGATTGTTTTCACTAATCATGGCTTGCCAAAGGTTATTATTTTTTATCATGATTCTAGATTTTGTAATAATTATTGGACTACTTTGTTTGCTAATTTGGGTACTAAGATTGATTTCTCATCTACATTCCATCCTAAAACCAATGGGCAAATAGAAGCTACTAATAGTACTATTCTAGATCTTTTGCGTGCATACACAATTTCAAAACCACAAAAATGGGACACACAATTACATCTACTTCAATTTGCATGCAGTAATACACCACACCTTTGAAATCATTTATGGATATAGATTGCCTACACCTGTTACATCATTGTCGAATAAAGTTAAATCTACTAATGATATTGCCAATATGCATGCTATTATTTTTTCTCAAGTTAAATACATGGTTGCGAAAACCCAGAAATCATACACTAAATAAGCTAATAAGAAAAGACAAGCCATGAGTTTCAATGTTGGTGATTATGTTTGGTTACGCATTGAAAAGTGTTGAGAAACACCTTGTTGTTAAATTAGCACCTAGGTTTTATGGACCTTTCAAAATAATTCACAAGATCAATGACAATGCATTTAAATTAGAACTACCCAAACATTGGAAGATCCATAACACTTTTCATATCAATTTGTTACAACCTTTTAGAGCTACCATGTTTATGAAAATCCTCCTTTGTTAGAAGAAGAAACTGAAATCCTTGAACTTGAAACTATTCTAGACACTGACTTTATGACCACTAGAACTGGCCGTATATATTCTAGATATTTGGTTAAGTTTAAAAATCATCCTATTGAAGAGGCCCAATGGATGCACACATGTGACCTAAGTGCTAACCCCTCACTACTCATGAGTCAGTGGTAGATTCTTCTTGCGCCGAGGAGCACACTTCCTCAATGGTCGCCATGAATAATTCCAACTCTGCTTCAGCCGTATTGGCTGTCTCTTTCCCTTTACTTTTAAGGGTGCCATTCTTTTCATCTGCCTTCTTGACACGACAATCTGCAATTGCATGTCCTTTCTTCTTGCAGTAGAAGCACTCTCCTTGAAACTTCTTCTTGCCGCCCTTCTTCTTTTTGTCACCATCATTTTTGGTGGAGGAAACACCTTTGCCTTTTGCATTGGCAAAGAATGCAGCATCTCCATTGTTGCTTCCTTCTCGGGCTTTCAGCCTCAACTCCTCCTCCATTAATAATGCACAAAACTCCTCAAAAGTCAAAGCTTGAGGTCTCACCTGAGTATTAAGGACAGTTACTAGTCCAACAAACTTTTGTGGACAAATCCGAAGACACCTCCGAGCTAGCTCTTTGCTAGTCTTTTGTATCCCAGCACCAGCCATCTGGTCGCGCAGATTCTTAATCCGAGTGATGAATGCTTCAACCGTCTCTCCTTCAGCAAACTTCTCCGCTGCTAGTTGATTCTCCAAGTTTTGAATCCTTGTTTGGTTTCATGTTTCATACTGACTCCTTAGTACATTCCAAGCCTCTGACGCTTTGGTTGTATGCTGAATTAGAGTCAAAACACTGTCAGAACAGCTTGTAACTAAGGCACACAATGCATCTATATTCCTTCGTTTCCAAGCTCGTAGAAGATCTGCATTCGGAGGAATCATCACACTAGGATTTGATGGGTTAGGGGTAGGCTATGGTTCTGCTCAGTCCCCAGCACAGTCTCCAGAAGCTCATAAGAATCAAGGATAGTTGTAATTTTGAACTTCCACAAGGTGTAGTTTGTATCATCTAACTTGCCTTCGCTGAAGGTTGGTGGACGAATCCTCAGTGTTTGAATAGCCAGTAAAGCAACACCACCTCCTGCACCGCTTCCGAAAGTCGACATAGTTTCTCTTTGCTGTTGAAGCCTTTGCCTCTTGCATGCTCTCGGATCTCTAGAGCCCCTTGGGCTCTGATACCATGTAAAATATTACAAGGCGAGAAAGAGATAGAGAGTACACAACAGATAAGAGGAGAATCAGTAAATTCTTTAACTTCAAACAACTGATACAAAGATGGCTCTGTCCACCTATGCGCTTCCACTGTGTGAAGCTTAGATGGCGATCTAGACAGAAAATAGGTGAAGAGCTTAAGGCTAGCTGGAACAACAACTCTGACTGGGTGAAAGATGAGTGTAAGATGGCTACGAAGGGGTTTAGCTTTTATAGCCCGCGAAGGTCGTTAGGTCGGCCTGCTGTGACTGACCTACCATATGAGCCTCCACTAGTCGGCCAGGGAATATTCCCTTTACCATCGGGTCGAGGGGGCCGCTGGCCCCCCTGGGACCCCCCAGCCAAGGGCCGCTTTTGCGGCCCCCGGACCCCACAATAGGGGCCCCTTTTAACTCCCTTACACCGCAACTCGATGCAATGCGCCTCGAGTTGCTACCAGCTTAACCACTCTGTCTAACCCAAAGATTAGACCCACAACAGTCACCTTTTTGCCATCTGGTCACATAGACCTCATCTGATATACAAGTCAGGACTCAACCAATGTCCGGGCTCACATTTGGCTTCTCCTCATAATGGGGGCCTTACAACTTTGAGCACCATGGATCATTGGTAGCACCTAATGAGGCTGGGGCATTGATCATATCTAACAGGTATATCAAAATCGCTATCAAGACTCTCGGAAGAGTCATATCCCAAAGTCAATGGACTTGTAGTATCATAAGAAACCTTCTCTTTTCCTGTATCTCTCCCCTCACTGACATATCCATGTCAGTGGGGATGGAGAGTCCTAGCTATGAGCCTTCTTGTCGAAGGACTTACATTGCCAGAGGCATCATGAGAAGGTCCACTAGTAGAAATAGTATCTTGCTGTCTATTTTCAGCATATGTGCCTTATGAAGGATCATCATATATTGTAGCCTGCTTAGCACCATACCAAGATGCTAGCTCATCAAACACTACATCATGGCTGAGCAATATCTCTCATATAGTCAAAACAATGCACTTGTATATCTTCCTTTCTTTGGATTATCCAATAAAAATACACCACTACTTTAGGGTAAAGTTTCCTCCATTTTTTATTTGGAACATGGACATAGGCAATACTACCAAATACTTTCAAATGTCAGATATTAGGCTTATAGCCATAGAGATACTCATAAGGTATCCTTTCATGTATTCCTACTATAGGTGTTCTATTCATAACATAGATAGTCATAAGTACTGGTTCAGTCCAATAATGCAATCTCATATCCTTCTTATTTAACATGGCCTTGGTGGATGCCTCCATAGTCACTGTGTTCTTTCTTTCAGCCACTCCATTCAGCTGAGCACTATAGCTACAAGTCAACTACCTCCTGATCTCATGCTTTGCTAAGTATCTGTCAAAATTTTTTGACATGTACTTTTCACTACCATTAGATCGTAAGCATGAGACATAATAGTTAAGCTCTTTTTCTACATGAGCTTTAAAATCCATAAAGTTTTCCAAAACCTCATCCTTATGCTTTAGGATGTATATCCATGTGTACTTGCTATAATCATCCATAAAAGTCACATAGTATCTAGACCCACCAAGTGATACATTATGAGCGGGTCCCCATACATCTAAGTGCAAATGTTTTAAAGGCCTACTCCTATTTCGTGTATTCTTGGAAAATGGAAACCTGGCTTGTCTCCCAAACTCATATGCTGAGCATACATGTTCCAAGCTAGTATATTTAAACCTTAGTATCCCTATAGGAAGCTCCTCATGCTGCATATTTTTCAACTTTTGGACATTTATATATCCAATCCATTTATGCCACATATCAATGCCTCAGATACTTGCTCTATCATGAATAAACATGGTAGCATTCAGTTTCAGGATGTTTACATCTAGTGTAAATATCCTGCCATGTCTTTGACATTTAGCAACCAATCTACACCCTTTTCCATACTCCTCTATGAAGCAGCCATCTCTATTAAGTCATACATGTAGGTTCTACTCAACCATGACCTACAGATAATAGATTCTTGGTGATCGACAAAACATGCAATACATCATGCAAGTGTTTTTTTCTACCATCAAGCATAACCAAAGGAACAATCCTTATCTAAGCTATGTCATGATGAGAATCATCTCTAGTATATACATAGCCATTAGCACCTATTTTCGCCTTATCAAACCACTTATCATATGGTGTCATGTGGTTTGAGATACTAGAATCTATATACCAGACATCATCACCCTTTCCTTGTTGCTGCTTGCCCTTGTTGCATACGTAAGTCATAGAAAAGAGTCTCTCACTAGTCTTAGGCTCTTCATGGCTAGAAGATGCATAGTGTCCCTGTTGTCTACCCTTTTGATCAACCTCCTTCTTCTAGCACTCTTTTGCAATGTGGCCATGCTTGCCACAGTAATGAAAATCTTTATCCTTGTTTGCATTTTCATGACTAGATTGAGTATGCCAGGATCCTTTGCCCCTAGAGTGAGATCTCCCCCTTGCATGGGAATATCCACCACCTCTACCAGCAAATCCCTTGCTAACTCAGCCCATGTTGAGATGCTTGCTATTGGGTTCCTCTACCATGGCTAGAACCTCTACCACAAGAACCATGGCCTCATTGATTAGAATAAAAAGCTGCATCTTTTCTTTTAGAGCTACTTGAGCTTGTAGCCAAACCTAATTTCTCTTCTTCATGGATAAGCAAGGATATCAATTCATTAAAGTTAGGCATTTCAACCCTCACTGAAATTGGCATATCAAAGGACTTATATTTTGGCCCTAGACCATTCAAGGTCACAGCCACCATATCATCATCATCTTCAGCTCCTAAGAGCTAACTGATCTACAATAGTCTTGATATTGGTTACATAATCCTATATGGACCGTCTTTTCCTATCCATTGTGTTAAACTTCTACTTTAGCTTAATTGTGCATGCAATGGTAGTCATGCCATAGTATCTCATCAAAATATTCCAAACATCTTCAAGTAATTTGCAATTCATTATTTGCATGACCATTGCATTAGAGATACATAAAGATAGCCAATGCAACATTCTCTAGGCTCTTTCAATCCATGCATAATGAGCCCTAAGCTAATCAACATTTGGTTGAGCCTTTTTGGAAAGATTAGGCTTAGCTTTTGCACCTGTTAACCAAGTCCCAATAGCCCACCCTAACCAACGAGAAAATTCTACATCTTGAATTTCCAAATAGCATAGTTTTTGTTATCTAATTTGTCACCCATATTTGAGTTATGTTATTAGTCCTTTCAACATTTTCCATCTCTGCAACTCTATGTCTTCAATGTAGTTTGAATTAGACCGTGTCTAACTCCCTGTAGAGACCACAACTAAGCTGTGTATGATAGTTTCAACCCAAAAATTTTTGATAGTAAATATCTCCAATAATCAATGTATTTTAGCTCATAGAAATGTCACAAAAACATCCCCAAACATGTGGCAAGACATCTATACATGATGGCATATTCATGTAGACTTCATCTCTCCTACATATCTTTATGCAACCATGCTATGTAACAGTAGATAGATAAGCATTTTGTAATGACTAGTAGTTATTTCTGTATGCAAACTAAATTATTTTTAGCTCAAAACACCCTTAAAACATCTTTAAAATGTACTACAACCTTTAGGGTTCAATGCCAAGACATATAGGCATCAATGATGGTACCTATAACTATTAGTAGTTGATGGGACCAAAAATGGGCCGGACCTCATGCACACAATAGACAACTCCACCACCACATGGCCTCACAGGCCAAGAGCATTTGTAATAACTAAATGCACACTAGATACATCTAATATTACATTTGTAGCTGGATAAGAGTCCAATGGCACCTTCCCCAAAACCCCTCAAAGGGGGTATCCCACACATATTGGCAATAAGTGCAATGTATCACAGACATAGGAGGTACCCCATCACTGATTGCTGTGGCTCCACTACAGCTCTCCTACATCTTGGGCATTGGCCCTTAGATGCGCTGCTTTTACATATAAATACATTCGCACACAAGACTCCTATCTTTTTTCAGCGAGATCCAGGAGATACCATGTTCCCTCACCAATAATTTCCCCTAATAAACGAACGACTAACATACCGCAAGGGGAATCTCACCCTCTCAAGTGTGCATCAACTATAATTCAAACAATTGCTATGAATTTCTAGGAGTTGATACCATATGTATGATCAATGCAATAGTGGATGTCTCATCGTGCACAAATAGTGATGTTTTGAAGTCAATCTATGTGCTCATATGCAAACAGTCTTTTCATAAATTCCAACTAATACGTATATGCTTCATTGCGAGAATCTAGCACCAAGGCGAACCTTGTGCTACTAGATTCCTTATTTCCAAATAGGCCGTTTCTTAAATGCTATGCATTAAAAAAACAATCAGAATTTGTATTATTTCAGCCCTCAAACTATTGCACAAAATCCTACTCCCCTTCATTGTTTAAGTTTTGCTTCATTGCATATGTGTATAGAGGTTTGTTTTGTCATGGTTTAATGTATAAAAAATAATAAATCACATGTTGTGACAAAATATAGGGCAAACTGAGGCCAAACTTCATGTTTTGCCACTGTCATACATCCACAACCACTTATTATATTTTTTTGTATTTTTCTAAGGTGTATTCCTATTTTTCTCTTATTTTTTATTTTTTTCTATTTTTATAATAAAAATATTCATATATTTTCAAATATGTGGCTCTTGATTCTTAAAACATTAGAAATATAGATTTTATTGGCATTTTATCCCATGTCTGTTGGTTTATCCCACCCGAAAACACCAAAAATCCCATTTTTCTCATAAAAACCAGTAGTTTACGGGTTTCTAAAAATTATTTTCAGAATTTTAACTTTATGATTTTTTATTTTTTCACTATGCAAGCATAGAACAAATAGTAAACAGCATGTCTACCAATTTTCACTCCATAAGAACAATATTGGCTCAACCAAATATCAAAACAAATAAATTTCCTTTGCAAAATAGAATTACCGGTTTTTTCCTTCTTTGTGGGTTTTAAAATCTGATGTGAGATTGCAGATTAGCCCTCATTCAAGGCTCAATCCACCTCCGAATAGCCAACTCTAGCCCTCCATCGATTCCGGAGTGATCCGGTACCATGCCGGACAAGCATCCTTCAATCGGTTTTCTTCTTGATTCTTTCCACATGAATTGCCTCTTGGAAGAGAGAGAGGGAGGAGAGAGAAATACTAGGTGTTATTCTCCATCTTCAGGCAGCCATTGGAGGAGCGAAGACCGGTGATAGGTAGTGTAGATAGGAGGAATATCATGTATGCAATCAGTTGGGGGGGTTACATTGAAGCTCTATAACCCCCCATCAAGAAATCGTCGCCATCCATGGCGTTTCTTTCTTGATCAGTGCCGAAAAAAAGCGCCCCCCTCCCCCCCACAAAAATAAAAAATTAGGGATCCCCCAAAGGGAGCCCCCAAAGGTCACACCCTTTGGGGTATCCTAAGTCCATTTCCACTTGGCCATTTTGGCCCTTGGCCTCCCTTTCAGTCTATCTCCTGCATCCGGCCTCGAATTTGGCCATTGAAAAATTTTGGGCATTCGCCTCGAAGTCCCACACTGCTGGACATCTCCAGAAGTCCCGTTTGACATACCAAAAAATTATGAAAATTCCCCAACCGTCACTTGGTGGGTCTTTAAAGCACTTTTGGAGCATTGTCACTTAAAATCGTACTAATTGTAGCTGCCGCCTTCAACGAAGTATATTTTTCCCCTGAAATTCAAAAATTTTGGCTATTTTTAAGTACTTCTTGGCATCAAAAATTGTCTGTCATTGGCGACCATGGGATAGGGTGACTCAGCCTGTCTAATCCCACGAACATATTTGCACATACACAATCATAAAGAGCATCAATCTGATATAAAATATAAGCAACAAAACACATCACAACTCTCACCCTACCCCCTGACAAAACCAAGGCATGAAATCCACAAGGAGTAGGTGTTAACCGTTAGAAGAACAAGGTGGAAAATTTGGAACAGCTAAAGTAGAAGAAAAAGGCAAAGGAAAAGTGAAACGGAAGACAAAGGCGCACAAGGAAAATCTAGAAACACAAGAAGTGTAGAAAAGTCCCAAATAAGGGAGAAAGACGCAAAGGAAAAGCGCAAGTCAATACTTTTGTAAAAGAGCACAAGCGCATCGTGATTTAATTTAAGGAGCGCCAGGCTCTCACCTGTGCAATTTGTAAAGATAGATGGACAGTAGGAAGGAAGCTAGGAAGATAGGAGGACAACGGGAAAAAGGGCCTAGGCCACGGCCGGCCATGTAAAAAAGGGGATAAGGGGATGAGCGCCCAAAAAGGGGTTTAGGGTTTTGTATATAAAGTTAAAAAGTGAATGAGAAGCTCATTCTTGTGTGTGGCCAAAAGCTTCTTCTTCTTCTTCTCTTGTTTCTTGCATTCTTGCTTGTGCTTGAGTGAGGGATTGAGGGAGTGTGAGGGAGTGAGTTTGTGAGAGTGAGGGATCGTGGAGAAGAAGCTCCCCATCTTCTCTCTTCATCTTCTCTTCTTCTCTTCTCTTCTCTTTTCTCGCGCGGCTATGGAGGATTGAGCTTGACAAAGAGGGCTTGAGGTTGGTTGATCTTGCCGCAAGGATAGTGGAGCTATCGGAGTGCAAGAGAGAGGAGGGAACTCGATCGAGCATCAACTCAAGCTCACTACACCCATAAGGTAGGCATTGCGCGTTGGCTATGTGAGAGGTAGCCATGGCCACTCGACTTGAAATGCTTGATCAATAAGTGGACCGTAGGTCTCAGGGTAGAGCTCCGTAGCTCCCCTTCATTTTGTTTCCATTGCCGACGGAATCAAGCCTTGAGCACCGCGCGCATCGAATCGAGCATAGAAGTAGGGTTTGCAGCCCGAACTGGTGCTCGAGATAGTTAGGAGATTTAGGAGGTTTTAATTCTTGGAGCAAGTAATTATTTTGATTTCTTGTTGAATATTAGGGTAGGACCATCCATCTCCATCTTTGTTTTTGATTTTTGTTGCATTAGGTTAAGATTAGGAGAGGAAAAAGAGGGAAAACAGAAAGGGTTCTACTGCTGGAAATAGGTAAATAGGGGCACAAATTCAAATTTCTGGTTGGAAGAGTGTGAGGGATTAGCTTCTGAGGTTACAACAGGCTAGGATGGGGCAATAAGAGGCCCAGGAAACTAGGAAAGACCACATTTGACATTCTGCTTTGTGAGAGAGAGTGAGCTTGAGAGCCAGGGAGAGAGAGAGCTATAGGGAGATCCTTGGAGTGCCATTCGATTCGAGCACCACAGTGATTCTAGGTATGTCTGGCATTTCCTTGTATTGTTTTGTACCTATTTGGAAGGCACTTGATGATTCCATGGAGTAGGCGTTGAGCGTGAATCATCGTGCGCAACCCGCGGGCCGGTCTGCAGTTGACCAGCCCATCCGAGTCCCAGAATCGGACCACCCAAGTTCTGGAGTCGAACCGTCCGACTGCTAGAATCAGACCATCTTGTCCGACTATGAGAATCGAACCCAGTGTCAAAATCAGACCATGTGTCCTAGTCTCAAAATCGGACCAACTTCAAGGATCGTACCACTTTTCCTAGTGTGAGAATCGGACCATTGGTCCTAGCGCCACAATCAAACCACTCGCATGAGTAGGACCACCCTGTCCGACTAGGAAAATTGGACCGAAGTAGAAATTAGACTGTTTGATTTTCACAATCGGACCAGCCCATCTGATTCCCAGAATCGGACCACCCTGTCCGAGTCTCAAAATCGGACCACTTCACCAGAACTTAAAATAGAGGGTTTTGGAACCTGAGTGATAGTCCTGGCCACCCTGTTCACATCTCTGACCCCCCTAGAAACCCAATTTAGCCCTTAGAAGCTAGAGACTAGACATGATAACCGAGGATTCACCCCAAACAGCTAGACATTGAGTGGACCGAATTTAGAACAGAACTTGACTTTCGGTAACCAACCAACCAACCAACCCTGAAGCAGAATAGAGAACGTCGCATGAACTTTCAGTAAGACCTTAGATCAGCCGAACCTGTACTCAAAGCCATATCAAGCTACGAATGTGAGGGGAAGAGTGGAGTTTGCATTGAGCATTTCCTACATCCGCACCTCACTTTTGATTTTATCACCAAAGGTGCACTACAAGAAAAGAAAAAGCCTGTTTTCACACTAAACACTAGAAAGCACGAAGCACAACTTGTGAATAAGATTGACAATTGCTTTCAATAACAAGGAACTCATCAGGAGATATAATGACATCAAGGAACCCACTATTAGGAGAAGATTCCAAAACATAGTTGGGTGCCTGAGAGCCCCATCAGTAGGACCTTAAGAGGACACGAAGATCTAGAAGGCGACAACATAGAGGATCGAGCGCTGCCAAAGATACTCAAACTAATCGACGAACTTGTGGAGCTAGAAGTGGGAGCAATGTCAGGATCATGAGGTGGACAAGGAGAGGACCGACTGGACTTGGGAGAATTCCCAGTCTTAGTGCAGGAGTTAGTCAATGAGTATGACTTGTTGACTAGGACGGTAGTTTAGGGCAGACCAGTAGAGGAAGTGGAAGCAAGCCTAGAAGAGGGAAGAAAGGCAATTAGAAAGGCGCTAGAGAGCATAATTGCCTATAACCATGAGCAAAAGGCTAGGAAACTCCAGCAAGATGTAGATATGTACGAGGCTCGGCGTGTGCTAGGCTTGGCTGGTGCAGCCAAAGTAGGGCCAAATGCAGAGAGAGAACTAGTAGTAGAGGCTGACTTATTGTTGAGTGAACTCGTAGCCAAGTGGCTCATGGACAATACGTTCGTTGAGCAGAGCGCAACAGCCTTAGCCACCGCATTACTCTCGAGATTAGGGATCATGTAGGGGAAAAGGGGCAATCTAGAATCCCTATTGTAGCAAAGCAGCTAGACAAGTATGAACCTAGCAATGACCCATATAGCTTTGTGGAGAAATTTGAACAAGTTTGCAAAGCAAACGGTCTCACGGACCTTGCACAACGCTCTCAAGCTTTCGGTATGTGCTTAGGTGATAAGGGGAGAATTTGGTACACTAGTCTAGATGCAGCAGAGCGCACGAACTTTGCCCATCTTAAGGACCTTTTTATCAAGAGATTCTCTAAGGTAGGGTGCTTTGACGATCTCATCATCCGGTTGATGAATGTCAGTCAGAGGGAAAAGGAAGACGTAAGGGACTATGTCACTCATGTGCGTAGCCTCTTCAAGAGGATCCCGGCAAATGAGTGACCTAACGAGAAGGCTGTGTCTACCGTATTCATAAATGGAATTCGAAGTGAGTAGCTCTATAAGGATTTGGCTAGAAACTCCACTCTACACCGAGATGTGTTCGCTAGAGTCTTTGAAGAGGAAATAAGGGTGGACGATTAGCTTAGGGAGCGAAGCATGAGGAACACCAATCGGGACATCACAAGTCAGAGAGCTCCAGAGCAGTCAACAATTTCAGGAGAGAGACAGAACTCTAGCATACAGTATAAGGGAAAGAGGGTTGACCAAGGCCAGGAGCTAGCTGAGGTGAGAATGGAGCTTGCACGATTGCAAGACCAAATGAGAAAACCTCTGCAATCGCATGTGCAGTGTATACACTGTGGTGGTAACCACCTCCCAGCCGAGTGCCAAGATCCTAGATCTAGGCCATGCTCGAATTGCGGTAGGTTCGGTCATGACGCATTACATTGCAGACTGCTAAGGAGATTCCCATATGTGCAACAATACAACCCTCCATACTTAGGCAACATGCCACCTAACCTCTTTGGCAGCGGAGCCCAGTTGGTGCTTCTAGCACCAAATGACACAAGACCCGCCATTCCTAGGCTAGAGATGAACCCAATAGGCATACCCAGACCACTAGGGCCCTATGTAACCCATCCACCGAGTGACGCTCTTATTCACTATGTGGAAGAACCTAGTGAAGAGGAGACCTATGTGAACCCATACATATCCTTTGATGAGGAAGGCAATCCAGTCCTGATGGACTACCGAATGGTATCGGTGATGGCGCTAGGTAGAGGAAGAGGCAGAGGCTTTGGAGGGCCAAGCCAAGATCCAATATCATGCTGGACTTGCGGTCATCCAGGCCATATTTCATCACACTGCCCGGAAAGGGAACATGCAAACAAGGACAAAGCTGACCTTCAATGCACTGAGTGTGGAATCACACACCTATTTCTTGACTGTCCTAGACAGAAGCCATCAACTAGCTCTGCCAATGTGCCCTCAGTACCCTTGGGGTTGTTTGGTGTGGAGACCTTTGACAATGAGGATACGCCCATCCCACTACATGTCATGACGTGAGCACAAACAAAACATGCATGTATCTCATTGCCTGGGCCAAGTAACTTGGATGCAGCCTCGTTGGAAAAGAAAAGACGGAGGAGAATGAGAAAGAGAACAGAAGCAAAGATTACCCTTAAGACTGAGGAAGCTACAACGCTAGTGACAGGAAAGAGGGTCACTAATGCAGAGGTAGAGACTTGAGCTCCTAAGACAACAGAACTAGGGAGTGCCAAGGTAGGGGAATACCCCCACCCCAAACGGAAACTCGAGGCTATAGCCAAAGTCAAGGAGTGGGTCAAGGATGCCCATGAACACCTTAAGGACGTAGAGCCCATACTGGAAGACCAAATTGAAGATCTCTTTAGTGTGAGTACACTCGTTTCATCGTCGCGACCTCGATCGGGGAACGCACCCACACCACATGAGATGCCAAAGAGGCAAGACCAAGAAGAAGCATGTCAGCAAGCTAACCAAGACATATGGCCAAAGAGTGCTGACCAAGGAGGAAGGCAACCACCCAGCAACCTCCTCACCACTTTAGTAACCACGCCAGTAACCTTGAGCCTAGGAGATCTGCTTTGGCAGCACCCTTCCTTATGGCAAGAATTAAAGCATTGGGTGGAGGGAAAAGAGGAGCACACTGTCGTTGACTTGCAAGAGCAGGGCACAGTCACGTAAATTCCAAGCTTAATGCTACACTCAGTTCCAAGGTCACTGCACGTGAATGCTTTCTAGGAAGGCACTGAGATGCATGCAGTCTTACCTATCTTAGCCTTGGCGGATGTAACACAAAAAGGAATTGTAGGCATAGGTGCCAGTGTGAGTGTCTTGAGCCACGCAGTTCTACAGGCCTGGGGAAGCCCACCCGTGGAAACGACTAGATTCAATGTCACATTGGCCAATGGAATGAATGTCATACCATTCGGAGTCCTAAACAACTAGCCAGTGAAGGTCGCAAGGGTGCAGTTTTCTGTGAACTTCATTGACATGAAGGGAGTGGACTACGACATACTGCTAGGCTGACCCTAGATGAGGGAAACTCGAGTTATTGAAGATTGGGGTAACAATCTCATCTTCTTGGGGAATATAACAGAAGCGGTAAGGGTTGAGATGGATACCTGGAAGACTACCCCAGCCAACCTTAATGCTATCTCAACCATGCTAAAAGCTGATGCACAGGCAAGTAAACCCTATGGGTCATTGACCAAGTACATCCCTTGCCCTGAGGACGAGCAGGATTGGATGCACGTCTTGGCAACCATTGACCTACCATTCTCAGATGAGGAAGAGCTATATAGGCAAGCTGCTAAATCCCCAAGCATGCCAGCAAGGGAGCCCATCCTGCCACTCTGCATGATGGCAGGAAGCTCACATAACCCAGGGAAACTGGTCTCGTTTCATATCCCCACCAACAAGCTCGAGATTTAGAAAATCATAAAGTACCTGACCGATAAACTGAAGGGAAACATGGATGCCAATCTAAAACCCCTAAGTGATCTTTTGGCTAAGCCTAAGTGGAAATGGACCAAAATTCATGATCTGAACCTATTATACAATTGGGCTTTAGTCATTGACGAAAAAGAGATTGGAGACGAAAGCCTGGGGGATGACGAGTAGTCATTCAGAGGGGCAAGACTTTGATGATGAGGAGTAGGACTGCCGCTCTATTGGAGACAAGAGTGAAGAAGAGTTAGACACGATAGAATATGCCACTGAAGGGAGAACGATCAAACAGATCAAGGCAGACTCTATGCCTAGAAGGGAAAGGGCAGGCTGGAATGAAAGAGGAGTCATGCGGATGGAGTGTGATAGATCCTCATTGGAGCACATAGGAGCCATGGATTACAAGCAGGCAGGAGTGGCACAACCATTGGTAATTCCAGTGCTTAAGACGGATACACCTACTGAATTACGACCCCTTGGCAAAACTTCTTCCTCAAGCGAGGGATGTGAGTTTAACTCAGAGTCAGAAGTCAGTACGGAGAGTTATCCCGAAATACCCCAACCCTCTAAGGTCAGACTCACCAAAGGGGACTTGCTAGTCCACTTAAGGTGCAGATGGCTAAAAGAGGAGGCTAGGAAGCAAACTAAGGACTTAGAAGCTGACATGCAAAAGAAGCCGTAGGATCTCCACAAATGCTTCACAAAGTTTAAGAAGGGTGATAGAGTGGTGATTTTGCTAGGAGCAAAGAGACAAGGGCAAACCAGTGAGCCAGTTGAGGGACCTGCTAAGGTCAAGGAAGTCAACTTGGTAGGGGAAGGCGAGAAGCCTCGACCTGTGTTCATTGCTGACGACTTGACCAGGGATGAGGAGGCTAAACTTGTTGCTCTCCTACGAGAGTATGTCGACATGTTTGCTTGGTCCTTGGAGGAACTTAAAGGAGTCGATCCTAGGGTTGTGACCCATAATATCCCAATGGTTCCAGATGTGGTGCCAACAAAGCAATGACCTTACCCTATGAATCCAAAACACGTCTATGCAGTGAAGGAGGAAATCGATAAGCTCATGAAGGCAAGATTTATATATGAGATTGAGCACACGGACTGAGTATCACCTATAGTGACCACTATGAAAAAGAATGGTAAATTTTGAGTGTGCGTGAATTACAAGAAAGTTAATGCCGCTACGAAGAGGGATAACTACCCCTTACCGTATACCGAGCACATGCTGGAGAGGGTAGCAGGCAAAGAAGCCTACAGCTTCTTGGATGGCTTCTCTGGCTATAATCAAGTGCAAGTGCACCCTGACGATAGGCACAAGACTGCCTTCTCCATGGAGTGGGGTGTATTCGCCTACATCGTTATGCCCTTTGGGCTAATGAATGTGCCTGCGACCTTTCAACGATTAATGTGCACCATCTTCAAGGACATGCTTAGACGCGAGCTAGAGATGTTCGTAGACAACTTATGCGTACACTCTAGTTGGGCCGAACACTTAGAAAAGTTGAGAGCTATCTTTGAATGGTGTCGATTATACAAGCTCTCGTTGAACCCCTTAAAGTGCCAGTTCTGGGTGAAGCATGGATGTATCCTAGGGCACGTAGTGTCAAGGAATGGCATTGCCACTGACTTCTCAAAAGTCAAGGTCATTGTTGACCTACCACCACCCATTAACTACAAGGGCATTCAGTGTTTCTTAAGCCATATGGGATACTATCGACGCTTTGTATTGAATTATGCACTGATTGCTAGACCATTGTACAAGCTGCTAATCGTATTCAAGTGGACTGAGGAATGCCATCGTACATATGAAGAGTTGAAGAAGGCTATCACCATTGCACCAATCTTACGAGCCCCAGACTGGAGCATAACGTTTCATGTACACATAGATGCCTCTAAGTTTGCTATTGGAGCTGTTCTATGCCAACCTGGTGAGCATAACCTAGATTACCTCGTGACTTTTGCCAATAGACAGCTCACTGAAATGGAGATGAACTATTCCACTACAGAAAGGGAAGGGTTAGCCATGGTGTTTGCTGTAAAGAAATTTAGGCATTATCTATTGGCCACCCCTTTGTCTTTTTCGTTGACCATCAAGCCTTGCTTTATCTCATGAACAAGCTGTGCGCTATAGGTTGCATAGCTAGATGGTTACTTCTCTTGTTGGAATTCGATTTCTCTATGGTTGTACATAAGGGAAAGCAGCACTACATGGTTGATCACATGTCCCGCATACCCACAGGAGAAGCTATTGGACAAGGCACACATGACAACCTACCGGACGCTCATCTCTTTTGCCTGTCTAGCAAAAGAGACTTGTTTAGAGCTGATCTGATGTCATATTGGGCCGATGATGTAGTTCAAGTGATAGAGAACGGTCTACCTCAGAGACCTATTGAGAAAGCCAGGCTAAGGAGACTTATCTTAAAGATCCAACCATACCAACTGATCACCGACCAACCCTATAGGCTAGGACAAGACAGTTTGTTGCATAGATGTGTGTGTGAGCATGAGATGCATGATGTATTGAGAGAAGCGCATGGTGGAATAGCTGGAGGACACTTTAGTGGGGATAAAACAGCCTGTAAGGTGCTACAATCCCAACTATGGCGGCCCACCCTATTCCGTGATGCTGCTAAATTTGTAAAACACTGCGATGAGTGCCAGAGGACTAAGGTGCCTATGCATAAGGATAAGATGGAGTTGACCCCCGTAATAGCACAACAGCCCTTCGAAAAATGGGGCATTGAATTCATTGGACATTTCAGCCCTATGGCATAGTACTCCCAGGTACACTACATCATTGTGGCAACTGATTACCTAACGAAGTGGGTAGAGGCAAGAGCCACTAGGAAGAACGACACTAGAACCACTACGAAGTTCTTGTGGGAGCAGGTCATTTCATGTTTTGGTTGTCCAATTGAACTAGTAAGTGATCAGGGCACACACTTTATTAATGAAGTTATATCCCACCTGCTCTTGACCTTCCTAATCATGCATAGAAGGTCCTCACCCTACTTCCCTCAAGCAAATGGCCAAGTAGAATCCACGAATAAAATCCTAGTCAATGTGCTTACGAAGGTGGTATCCACATCACGAAGTGACTGGGATAACAAATTAATGGCGGCCTTATGGGCCTATCGTACAACTTATAAGACGGCTGTAGGACAGATGCCCTTTAGGCTGACTTATGGAACGGAGGCCATTCTACCCTTAGATTTCTTTGTCCCTAGCTTAAGGATAGCAACACAGGAGCATTGGGAGGGAAGAGAGGCTTGGACCAACCACTTAGTGGAGTTAGAGCATCTCACGGAGACTCGACTCTTAGACACCCACGCTCTGATTTGTGAGAAGGAACAAAGAAAGATGTGGTTTGACAAGCATGTCAAACATCGCAACTTTGTCAAGATTGTGGGAGAGATGGAAGGAGTCTCACTTGAAGCTTTCTTGCTTGCACAATGGGGGAATACACACAAGGTGTTGAGAATCTGTCAATCACACCTTGTGTATGCCCCTTTGTATGGAACAGCTAGGTTAGGAAGATGCAGTTTATTCTAGGAAGAGAGACAGAATCCCATATGCACAGTGGATGAAATGTGTTACCAAGCAATCCTATATAATGATGTACTTGACTATCACTTTGAGATCATGATAATGCAATAGTACTTGTCCCTTTCTGTCAAGTCACTGTGTCATTGTCAGTCCTACACAAGATTGTGTTTATGAGTTCAAGTCTCAATCTTGAAACCTAATTCACTTGTGTAACAGTTGTCTTCTTTGTAAATGTCAACATGAGTAGTATCTTCATCTTCCATCCTCCATAGCTTACGCCTTTGCCATGCTCTAGATCCCGCATTTGTCACATGGTATCAGAGCCCAGTTGGGCATGGCATTGCTTCTCCAGCCTCTCTTGATTCTTCTGAACCTCCATCCAGCTCAGTGTCAGTGTATGACTTCTTTTCTCAACTTCATCTTCAACCAAGCTTGTGGCAGCCATAGCCAAACAGCACATAGCTCTGATTGAGCCCCTGGATCTCACACTAGAAGCCGTTTCATCCCACGATTCCTTCTAGAAAAACGTTCCTCTACTCGTGGCGCAGCTTCCTATCACATCACAGTTCAACATTGCACACATCAGACGGCAGCATTGCGGAAATTCGAGATCGCTGTTAAAACTGCGCCTCTGCCCGGTCGTACACACCATGGAGCCTGTCTGTACTACGCCGCGTCTTGCAACCATAGGGCTTTGTAAGCCCATGACCTAAGCTACCTCCAGCTCGAGTTTGACGCCGGATGATCGTGTGTGTGGGCTGATGCAGCAGAAAAACCAGTCAGGCTGAAAACCCTAACTGTGGGACTCCATAGCTATTTTGTCTCAAGCTTTCATTTCACTTGATTTTTCCTCATTGGCTTGAGTCAAGCTAAACCCTGCCACTTTGATTCACTGATTTGATTAGTCTCCAACAACATTTGTCCATCAAATCAAGGAGGGGAGATCTCTGAAGCACTTAAAGACCATTGAAGATTTGAAGACCTCTCATAGACTTGAGCTCCAAAGCTTCATTTTCTTACTTTTTTCACTCAACTGAAGGTTTTGCTACTCTGATCTACTCCAAAACTCAGTCTTCAGCAAGAAATCAAAACATCAAAATCAACAAGAAGAAGGTTCAAGAAGATCCAGCATCAACATCAAGCTCATCAAGAACAGTATCTATTGATACTTATCAAGTGTTATTTGACACTATTCCTCTTGTATCCTTTGATACACTTGAGTACAACACTCTTACTGATTTATCTCAGATTTGAAGCTGATTCTTGGTCATATCAATGAAAATCAGGAAGATTTCTATGTGGATACACTTCATGAAGAGTAACATGACTTGTGTTGCTTATTTACATGACATAGAAGATGTTCTTACTCTACTTGCAAAAGGAAATGGAGCTACCTACACCAAAGAGAAATCAATGAATCCATTTGAAGATTCTGAAGACATGTCTATCACTTTGCTTGAGGGGGACAACTGGAAGAGAAAACTCAAAAATGCTACAAGCAAAGTCAATAAAGGAGCAGACCAAGAAGATCATGAAGAAGAGAAGAAAGATAAGAAGATTTTCCATGATGCTGACAAAGAAATAGCATATGCTGAAAAAAGACCACAAGGGCCTATCGGTCCTTGTCTCTCATTTTCTGTTTTAAAAGCATTGTACCTGCCTTAATGTTCCTTTCATAAGCTTTGTAAACTCCTCATGTAGCCTTGTACTGCAGCCTCTGTACACTTTGTGAGGCCCCTGTTACAGCTTCTGGATGTCCACCATGTTTATGGTACCCACACTTAGCCTTTTTTGCGACAGCCTCTGGTGTTTTGCCATGTTTGTGGTATGCCCACACTTTGCAGGTACTGCTCTCACTAAAGCCTCTACACACTTTGTACTTTCAGGTTGTGATTGAGGAGGGGTGTTGAGAATCTGTCAATCACACCTTGTGTATGCCCCTTTGTATGGAACAGCTAGGTTAGGAAGATGCAGTTTATTCTAGGAAGAGAGACAGAATCCCATATGCACAGTGGATGAAATGTGTTACCAAGCAATCCTATATAATGATGTACTTGACTATCACTTTGAGATCATGATAATGCAATAGTACTTGTCCCTTTCTGTCAAGTCACTGTGTCATTGTCAGTCCTACACAAGATTGTGTTTATGAGTTCAAGTCTCAATCTTGAAACCTAATTCACTTGTGTAACAGTTGTCTTCTTTGTAAATGTCAACATGAGTAGTATCTTCATCTTCCATCCTCCATAGCTTACGCCTTTGCCATGCTCTAGATCCCGCATTTGCCACACAAGGGTGGAGGCTGAAAACAGTTTTCCTCTTCTTAGTTGTGTAAGCCAAAAGAACTCTAGTACAAAGAAATAGAAGAACCCTATATATGGGTCTCAAACCAAACTCAACTAACTAAGGTGGCATACTACCTGAGCCATGAACTAGAGTGGATAAGGATAGCTATCATGTAGCTATTATTCATGGGCGGTGTACCAACCGCGTCTGCCAACTGACAAGTCGGTGATATAAATACACAACGGTCACCCTAGCGTATCACGAGTGGAGCTCAATATCTCAATACTCCCCCTCGAGCTCAATCCCAATTCCTGCACACCAAGCAGGTCTCTGAACTTGGGCAGCTTCTCTGCGCCCAATGCCTTCGTGAATATGTCAGCTACCTGATCCTCTGTGCTGACATAAACTAGATCAATAAGACCTAGTAAAACCCTCTCTCGCACATAGTGATAATGCACCTCAATGTGCTTTGTTCTAGCATGATAGATTGGGTTATTTGCCAAGTGTATACTACTCATGTTGTCACAATAAATGACAACTAGCCCATCTGTAGACTGATGCATATCATAAAGTAGCTTATGCAACCAAGCTACCTCACATGCAGCCATTGCTGCACCCCTGTACTCAGCCTCTGTGCTCGACAAGGCAACTGTAGGCTGTTTCTTGCTGCTCCAAGTGACTGCAGCACTCCCAAAAGAGAACACATATCCATTGGTAGATCGTCTATTAGAAATACTACCAGCCCAATCAGCATCAGTGTATCCATGCAACTGTATCTGAACCCCAGTCTCATAAAATAGTCCATAGTGCAATGTGGACTTCACATACCTGAGTATGCGTCTAGCCGCATCTAAATGTGGTTTCCTTGGAGCCTGCATAAACTGACTTACCAATCCAACAGCATAGCTCAAATCTGGCCTGGTAATAGTCATATAAATCAAACTTCCTACTATGCGTCTGTACATAGTAGGGTCTTCTAGAAGCTCACCTGCATCTGTGCTCAGCTTCACATTCTGCTCCAAAGGAACTGAAATAGGCTTACAGCCTATCATCCCATATTTGGACAGCATGTCCAATCCATACTGCCTCTGCAAGAGCTGTATCCCACTTGGTGATCTAATCATGCCAATGCCCAAGAAATAACGCAGCTCTCCCAAATCCTTCATCTCAAACTTCTGCTTCAATAGCATTTTCACATGAAGGATATCCTCATCACTATCGCCTGTCATAATCAAATCATCAACATAAATGACAAGTAGCATAATACCTTTCTCTATTTTTCTCACATAAAGTGAGAAATCTGCCTTGGAAATTTGAAAACCAATAGTGACAAGATACTGTCCTATCTTGTCAGACCATGCTCTAGATGCTTGCTTCAATCCATACAAGGCTTTCTTCAACCTGCAAACAAACTCAGGATGAACAACATGCACATAACCTGGTGGCTGCTCCATATAGACCTCTTCTTGCAAATCACCATGCAAGAAGGCATTCTTTACATCCATCTGATGTAAAGACCATCCCTTTGATGCAGCCATAGCAATGACTGCTCTTACGGTTGCCATCCTTGCAACCGGACTGAATGTTTCTTCATAGTCAATGCCATATGTTTGTGCATACCCCTTGACTACTAATCTTGCCTTGTATCTGTTCACAGAACCATCTACATTGTGCTTCACCTTATAAACCCACTTACAGCCAATTGCATTTTTACCTTTAGGAAAAGGTACCAATTTCCATGTAGCATTTGCTTCCAAGGCATCCATTTCTTTATCCATGGCTTTCTTCCATTTTTCTTTTCCCATGGCTTGCTCAAAAGAAGTGGGTTCTGGTTCCTGTATCACTTTGACCATATATGCATAGTGAATGGCTGTAAATCCATCATATTTCAGCCTATCCACAGGATACCTAGCTCTCGTAGACCTGCGCAAAGTAGGTTCAGTCCCAGGTGCTCTCAAAACATCCTTGGTCTTCCTTACTCTAGGTGTAACAATAGGAGGAATACCCAACTCATCATCAATGCTCTGTTCTGAGCCACTGGATTCACCATCCACATAAGAGTGACCTGTATTCACATCAAACATGGGCTGATCTACCTTCTCTTTTCCTTTTCGTGATACCTGTATACCACTATCTGCATTGCTTTGAGAAGATTCTCCTGATCTCAATCTGCCTGTCCATGGCGAAGAATGTGAACCACTGCTAGAGGATGCTCCAGGTCCACTAATATTTTGTGACTGCTGCTGTGAATTCTGTGCAGCATTACCATTTTGTGCATCTACATCATCAATCACATTTACTGGTTTATACCAGATACTCATCTCATCAAAAACAACATCTCTGCTCACTGTAAACTTACGAGTAGAAGGGTTATAGCATCTATACCCTTTTTGCTGCAGAGAGTAACCAATAAAGATGCACTTCTCAGCTTTTGGATCCAACTTGGATCTCAACTCATCTGGCACATGTACATAGGCAATGCAACCAAAAATTTTCAAATGAGAAATATCTGGTTTCCTACCAGTATACCTCTCCTCTGGAGTCATTCCATGTATTGCTGTAGTGGGAGTCCTGTTCATTATGTAGACTGCTGTAGCAACTGCTTCAGCCCAATAAAAATCTGGCAAGTCTTTTTCATTGAGCATGGCACGAGATACCTCTCCAATATGCCTGTTTTTCCTTTCTGCAATTCCATTTTGTTGTGGGGTATGACTGCATGAATATTGCTGCTTTATGCCATGCTCCTGTAGGAACCTTGCAAACTCATTTGAGAGGTACTCTCCCCCTCCATCTGACCTTAGGCATTTTATCTGCAGGCCTGTTTCTTTTTCAACCATCGCTTTAAGAGTTTTGAAATGCCCAAAAACTTCACTTTTCTTTTTCATAAAATACACCCAAACTTTTCTGCTATAGTCATCAATAAAACTGACAAAATAATGATAGCCTCCAAGAGATGCAGCTTTAGTTGTCTACACATCAGAGTGGATTAATTCCAATGGCTTCTTACTCTCTTGAACATGTCTAGGAAATGGTTTCCTTGCCTGTTTTCCAAACTGACAGGCTTCACATACCTTATGCATTTCTACAACCTTGAATTTTGGCCAACCTGCAACAATATTTTGGGCTTGCATTGATTTAAGTCACTGTACATTAACATGACCAATGCTTTTATGCTAGATATCAATATCTGCAACTACACCGGTCCCATGTGCAAACATTGCTGCACTCAATTCAGACATGTCTGCATCCAATGTAAACATTCTGCCCTTCTTCTTTCCTTTTGCTATCAAGCGACCTTTATTTTTCATATCCTCAACAAAGCATCCATGAGGATTAAATCTGACCTGCAAGCCCTGCTCAACCATTTGACCAACAGAAACCAGATTCTTGGTGATATTCGGGACATGAAATACATCGGAGAGGTATTTCTTTTTCCCATCCTGTATAGACAAAGGAATTTTTCCAATCTGCACAATAGGATGTGCAGTATCATCACCAGTCTCCACAAATCCTGGTTTTTCCATTTTTCTTGCATCCTCCATCCATTCTGCATGACCTGTCATGTGGTTTGATGCACCTGAGTCAACATACCATACATCATTGCTTTCTTCTGCACTTGTCACATAATTGTTCATGTGCTGCACCATAAACAAGTGCTCATTTCTGTCATCACCCTGTCTACTAGAAGATGCATAATTCCCTTGTTGTAGTTTTCCATTCATGATGTCATTCTGCTTTTTATAGCAGTCTTTAGCCATATGACCCATTTTACCACAATAGTAGCATTCAACATTACTGTTTGCATTTTGGCCTCTTTGCCATCCACCACGACCTCTTTGGCTCCCCCTGCCTCTAGAGTTACCACGTTCTCCTCCATAGGACTGGTTTTCTTGAGTTTGCTGCATATTCTGATTTCTGCCACGGCCTCCAAATCGGCCTCCTCTACCTCTGCCTCTACCTCTTCCAGCGTTTGAGTAGAAGACAACTTCTTTTGAAGTTCCTCCTGAAGAAGATGCACCACCATTTCTCTGCTCCTCAGAAATTAGAAAAGCAATCAACTCCTCAAAATCAGGAAATCTTTCACGGACGAAAATGGATGTTCGGAACTGTGCATAATCCTTTCCTAGACCATTCAAGGTCACGGAAACTAAATCATCATCTTCCACTGGCGACCCAATGGAAGCAAGTGCATCTGCAATCTTCTTCACCTTCATGTGGTAGTCATTGATGCTCATACTTTCTCTTTGCACATTATGCAACTCTTGCTTGAGCTGCATTTTCCTGGCTTGCGTATTTGTGCTATACATTTTTGACAAAGTATCCCATGCCTCCTTTGGCGTACTTGCATCCTGAATATGCACAATCATAGAGTCTGAAATACTGATAGACAGCCAATACATAACTTTCCTGGCTCTCTCATGCCATGTTTTGAATGCCTGCATTTGCTGTTGATTGGGAACATCAGGAAGAACTGGTTCTTCTTCATTTCCTGCAACAAATTCCCAATATCCTTTTCCCATAAGGAAATTTGTCATTCTAAACTTCCATGCTTGGAAGTTGTTCTTGTCAAGCTTTTCAGTGACAATCTGTGAAAGAGAATCAGACGCCATTACAAAACACTGCAAAAAATTATGTCACTGCAAAGAACACAGCTTCAGCCTCACAAGGGCAAATCTGCAAAACTGACGAAAGTGGTATTTGACCACACAGTCACTTCCTAGTGACGATTTTGCATCAACAGGCAATAGGGATGATTCTGTAACTCCCAATGTCTCTGCGCACAGGCATACAATGCAATTTCTACAGTAACTTTTCACCGACCTGTAGAACAGTGGTCGCACAGCATAAAACTGGGCCTTTTCCTGAGTGCGTGCAGAAAACATCCGCCTCCAAAACATGCCCCGAAATGGCCTCAAATCAAAAAAACAAGGTCGCCAAGGGCTAAAGCCCTTGCCCGCAGCATATACTGCCCTCTTGCTTCACCGCGAAGGGCGTCTCAACCTGAGACAATGCACTCCTGCACTTTCCGGCTGTGCTACCTGCAGAGATCTGCTCCCAAAACAGAAAATGAAAGCAACACTGCTCCTCTTACCAGAACACCGCGAGCTTGGCTTGCTTTCTTGAGCTCCTTACCACGAACAAGGCTCTGATACCATGTCAAGATTGTGGGAGAGATGGAAGGAGTCTCACTTGAAGCTTTCTTGCTTGCACAATGGGGGAATACATACAAGGGTGGAGGCTGAAAACAATTTTCCTCTTCTTAGTTGTGTAAGCCAAAAGAACTCTAGTACAAAGAAATAGAAGAACCCTATATATGGGTCTCAAACCTGGTGCGCAGATCGGACGCAGGTAGCTCACGTAGTGAATTCCCAAAGGTCCCCAAGAACAAAGCACTCTACTTTTTAGCACAAAGACCAATGTAAAAACAAGCACGACATGAGACAAGAGACAAATTGGGTTGAATCTCCCCCATGCCTTGTGTGAGCGCTTCACAAAGCATGTATTTAATATATATTTTCAATCTTTTTGCTCAAAAATAGCCCAATTACAAAAATATACAAGCTTTTAGCTTTTGAGTTTGCTTTCTACCAAAAATAGGAAAATAAAGCTAATGGACGGTGCCCAAAGAGTCTGGCACGCCCAATTTCAATGTCCAAATAAAAATAACATATCCAGGCGCATAAGCGCATACAAAATAATAATAAATAGTCGATGTCTCTATAGACATAATCAAAATATAGGCGTGGCGCCTATCAAAATATATCCAAAGGTCGGAAACCCGCTAGACTCCAATGCTTTCCTCCGCCACTGCTGCTATCTCTACACATCAACTGAAGCATTCACAATCGTTAGTAAAATAACACAATTAAACCGACAAAAGTGAATACCTAGCAGTCTTCAGCTACATAAATAAATCAACTGGTTAGAAATAAATCCTAACCTTAATTTATTACGAGTGCGCACTCTAAACTCATAAACGTTTATTAATTTAATATGCATTTTGCGGAATCACCCGCTATGGAATCACCCATGTACACACTAAATTAATGAAACGCCCGAAAAGGACAGGCGTCCCCATCAACTTCTCGCACAAAGAATCCTCTTTGCGTATGAGCCCCGGTCATCTAAGTTTACGGAATCCACCGTAAAACCTCACGGAATCCACCGTGGAATATGCCTCCTGGCATCATACCCCCGGGGTGGGATAGCAATTGACCTCAATTGCTATTAGCTCAATGTGGAGCTAACAGAGTGGGGAAAGCATTTAGGTCTCTAGCGTGCATCCATTGTGCTTCTTCTACAGGATGGTTCTTAAATTTCACGAGATATCTAGAGTACCTTCGGCCAGTTCTAGTGGTCATGTAGTCAGTGTCTATGATGGCTTCTGGTTCAAGGATTTCAGTCTCTTCCTCTAGTAAAGGTGGGTTTTCATAGACAGGGTGAATAGGTAATTGTCCTTTAAATGGTCTCAATAAACTAATATGAAAGGTATTATGAATTTTCCAATGTGATGGCAGTTCTAACTTGAATGCATTGTCATTAATCTTATGAATGATTCTAAATGGTCCGTAGAATCTAGGGGCTAATTTGACAATTGGATGTCTATCTACACTTTGCAGTCTACGCTTTTCTATTCTAAGCCAAACATAATCATCAACTTTGAAATTCATGGCTTGTCTTTTCTTGTTGGCTTGTTTGGTATATGATTGTTGGGCTTTAGCAATCATATCCTTTACTTCATCAAAAATAGTGTTATGCATAACAGCAATATCATCGGCACTTTGTATTCTATTAGACAAAGATGCAACAGGTGTAGATAATCTATATCCATAAATAACTTCAAAAGGTGCTTTCTTTGTAGATGTGTGCGGTGTATTATTGTAAGCAAACTGTAATAAATGCAAATGAGTATCCCATGTTTGAGGTTTAGAGATAGTGTATGCACGTAAAAGATCTAAAATAGTGCTATTTGTGGCTTCTGTTTGTCCATTTGTTTCTGGATGAAATGCAGATGAGAAATCAATCTTTGTGCCTAGATTTGCAAACAGTGTAATCCAGAAATTATTACAAAATCTAGAATCTCTATCTGAAATAATCACTTTCGGCAATCCATGGTTAGTAAAAATAGTTTTCAAAAATAATTGTGCTGCTTGTGATGCTGTTAAAGTTTTCTTACATGCAATGAAATATGCTTGCTTACTAAATCTATCTACAATTGTCCAAATCATGTCATGATTAGATTTAGTATTTGGTAATCCAGTAATGAAATCCATAGATATATGTTCCCAAGGTTTAGATGGAATAGATAAAGGCATTAATAACCCATATTGTTTACCATGATGTCTTTTTATTCTTTGACAAATCAGACATTCAGAAACAAAATTAGACACATCTGCATCCATATGCGGCCAATAAAAATCTTCAGTTAACATGCGTAATGTAGAAATGATACCTCTATGACCTTGATATGGGGGACAATGAATTTCATTTAAAACAAAAGATCGGAATGGAATAGTAACACACAGTCTCTTTTCAAAGAACATGAATCCATCATTATATGACAATGAATCAACAGGAATGAAATTATTTTGAACTAATTTTTGCCAATCAGAATGAAAAGTAATATCCTGGTGATATGTGTCTTTCATAGCAATCAAAGAATCAAAAGATATGATAGAAATGTTATGAATTGCAGGTCTTCTACTTAATGCATCGGCAACTACATTTTCTTTTCCAGGTTGGTATTGAATGATAGGATGGAAACTTTGAATGAATGAAGCCCATTTGATATGGCGGTCAGAAATTTGGGGTTGGCTAAGTAGATGTCTAATGCTTTGCTGGTCGGTCTTTATCATGAATTCTGAACCCATTAAATAATGCTTCCATTGTTTCAATGCTTGGACAACTGCTAAGAGTTCCTTGTCATAGGTGGAATATTTAAGCTCAGAGGGTTTCAGCTTAGAACTAGAATATGCTATTGGATGGTTGTCTTGCATTAACACGGCTCCTATTCCTGATCCGCTAGCATCAGTCACAACTAAAAAGAATGGTCGGTTAAAGTCAGGCAATTGTAGAACAGGGGCATTGGTCAATGCACGTTTGAGTAAATCAAAGGATTTCTGCTGGTTTTCAGTCCATTGATAAACAATGCCTTTCTTAAGAAGTTTGGTCAATGGTAAAGCAAGTAATGAGAAATTACGTACAAACTTCCTATAGAAACTAGCAAGACCAAGGAATGAGCGTAATTCATGTACATTTTTAGGAATAGGCCAATGCAATATTGCGTCAATTTTCTTAGGATCAACTTTTATTCCTTCTTCTGATACAATATGACCTAGATATTCTATTTCTGTCTTAAAGAATTCACTCTTGTCAGGATTTGCAAACAATTGATTTTCTTTCAGTAATTGAAAAACTAATGATAAATGCTCATAATGCTCTTTTTCACTTTGACTGAATACTAAAATATCATCAAAGAAAACAATCACACAATACTGATATTTTAGAAAAATACGGTTCATCATTCTACTGAAAGTAGCAGGTGCATTAGTTAATCCGAATGGCATAACTAAGAATTCGTAATGGCCAAACTGTGTCCTGAATGCAGTCTTAAATATGTCGGATCTATCTAACCTCACCTGATGATATCCAGATTTAAGGTCAATTTTACTAAATATAGAAGATCCTTGCAGTTTGTCCATAAGGTCATCAACTCTAGGTATAGGATACCTATTCTTTACAGTGATCTTGTTTAATGCTCGGTAGTCAATACACATCCGATAAGTATTATTCTTTTTCTTGACTAAGAGCACAGGTGCACCGAATGGGGAACTGCTAGGTCGAATTAAGCCTCTATTTAGTAATTCTTCTACTTAAGTCTGGATTTCTTTTTGCTCTATTTGATTGTGCCTATATGGGGCTTTGCAAGGTGGTTGTGTGCCAGGTAGTAGGTCAATCTTATGGTCTTCTGGTCGTGATGGAGGTAAACCTGGTGGTAGGTCTTCTGCAAAACAGTCCTTAAAATATGCAAGAAATTCCTTATGCCTAGGGTGCATATGAGTTTCTTTTGCGTGCAATTCATTCACCCAAATGAGATATGATTTAGTATTCTTGCGTAGTGCACGTTTTGCTTGAGTATGCGAAAGCAGTGGAAACATATGAGATGCATGCATACCAAATAATGTAATAGATTTTCCTTGAAAATTAATATTCATTGTGTGTGTGGAATAATCTATATTGGGATTATGTTGGTGTCTCCATGGCATTCCTAGAATAATGTCGCTAGACTGTAATGGGACAACTAAGAAATTTCTTCTTTCAACATATGGACCAATTTGAATTTCTAAATTTTGAACTTCTTGTGTGCCATTGTACCTAGTACCTAAAAATGCAGCTTTTATGCGATAATGCGTAGGTACTGTATGCAATTTCAATTCCTTTACCAATTTTGCTGAAATAAAATCATGCGTACTACCGTCATCATGCAATACAGTTCTTCCTTTTCCATGCACCATACATTTCATAGTCAACAATGAATGTAAAGTAGGCATACCTGGTAAAGTGTCGGAAGTAGTAGTAGGATCATCTTCTTCTTCAGTGAAATCCGGCATATCCTCATGCTCGTCCTCGTCCATAGCTCCAAGGTAGTTGATATGTGCTGATGGCTTCTTTGAATGACAATTTGCTGCGAGATGGCCTGGCTGGTGACACTTGTAGCATACGATAGGCTTGGCTTTGGTCACATTATTTGCAATGGCTGGGAGTCTGGGTATATTTGGATTTGCTTGTTGGATAGGCTTAGGATTTGGATTGACAGTAGATGGTAATGCAGGTGGTTTAGGCCAATTCTTGCGGAAAGATGGTGATGAAAAACGACCTGGATTAAACCTTCTGAAATTTGAATTGAATTGTTTAGATCCATAATTACCGTTTGCTTGGAATGGCTGTGGTCGTCGATCTCTTCCACGTAACTTATCTTCAGTGTCGTGAGCTAAGGAGATGGCATCTTCAAGGGTAGCAGGCTTGAACATGTTCACCTCAGCGTAGTAATGTCCAAGAAGTCTAGACATATACTTCCGCTTATGGGTCGTCTCTGGTACATCTTCAAGCATGCGTAGCTGTAGAAGTGCATTCCAAAAACGCTCTGTATACTGTGGAATAGGCTCACGGTCGCGTTGTTGAAGTAAATCCCATTGCTTGATTGCCTTCTCATGAAATTGCGGTGGAAGAAAATTTTGCATGAACTTCTTCTTGAAATCTTCCCATGTAGCAGGACATTCTATGCTCTTGCGGACGACAGTCCACCAAAGTGAAGCTCTATCTATCAGATGATTAGTAACACACTTGATTTTATCTTTCTCAGGATAAGTTTCCTCATGGAAATAGTCATCAAACTGGCTAATGAATGATAAAACAGTCTTTCCTTCTCTTATGCCATTGAAAGTGCGAAACTTGAAACTTCGTTTACTTATCTTGGATTCCTTGCGAATGGTTTGTGCTTCAAGAGTGGCGTCGATGGTACGGCGTATCAAATCTTCAGCTTGAGGTTCTTCTTTATCAGTGGACGCTCCTTGTAGCTTTGTCAATTGCGCTTGCAAGGCTTGCCTAGCTCTTCGCTCTTCGTCTAATTGCAACATGATAAGATCCAGCTTTTGTTCCATGGTAGGCTCGGGTAGGTCGTCTTCAGCCATAGGATCATCCATAAGTGGGGTAGTCATCCTGTAAAACTCAACAAACCTTTCTCACTCAAAATCAGTTAGCGGGATGAGCGTAGCTCAAGTTTGGGGTTACAAGGCTATGTATTTTGGGTATTTTCTTCTTCAATTTTCAGAAATTCTGAAATATTTCTGTCTCTGTTTGCTGAAAGTACTTCAACGAAGTTGCAGATAGGTAAAACAGCTTGCTGCGAACAACTTTCCAGTTCAGAGTTTTTGCAAACGAACAAGTCTTCTAGGAGTTTCGAGCGTTAGTCAGTTCTGATTTAGTCTGACTTGCAGAGTTGCAGACTTAACAGACTTGCAGGATTGTTGACTTGCTGGACTTAGCCGATTTGCAGGACTTGCAGTACTTGATTCCAAGTGACTTACTGAACTTGTCTTCTGTAGTGCAAGACCAGGAGTTTTTTGACTTCTCTGCCTTCACTGACTTGCAGAGTATGGAGGGACTTAAGCTTAATTAGTTAAGCTTAAGCTTAAGAAGCTTAAGAAGGAGGAAAATAGGCCGCCGTTTTCTGATCGTGAGGGGGGGGGGTCCGTTTTTTCCGCCGAAAATTTCGGGATGATCTCCTCTTGCCACGATTTGAAGATTTGAAGCTAATCAAGCTTCTCTAATACCCTTTAGCTTTATGATTAAGCTTTTGATTAATAGGATTAAGAGCTTTTCTCACAGTTTCATCACGACTTGTTCATGGAGTTGAGGGAGTGGTCCTCCGCCGACAGAGAGTGGTCCTTCGCGATCTGAGAGTGGAAACAGGGGTTCTTGATCGCCAGAAGTCTGCCTGTATCGACGGTTCGCGACGAGATTGACTGTAGAGGCCGTTTGCTCCTGGAGCTCCGCCTTCGCCCGAGATTGGTAGCGATTGGAAGCCCTTGATCTCTGCTCCGCTCTGATACCACTGGTGCGCAGATCGGACGCAGGTAGCTCACGTAGTGAATTCCCAAAGGTCCCCAAGAACAAAGCACTCTACTTTTTAGCACAAAGACCAATGTAAAAACAAGCACGACATGAGACAAGAGACAAATTGGGTTGAATCTCCCCCATGCCTTGTGTGAGCGCTTCACAAAGCATGTATTTAATATATATTTTCAATCTTTTTGCTCAAAAATAGCCCAATTACAAAAATATACAAGCTTTTAGCTTTTGAGTTTGCTTTCTACCAAAAATAGGAAAATAAAGCTAATGGACGGTGCCCAAAGAGTCTGGCACGCCCAATTTCAATGTCCAAATAAAAATAACATATCCAGGCGCATAAGCGCATACAAAATAATAATAAATAGTCGATGTCTCTATAGACATAATCAAAATATAGGCGTGGCGCCTATCAAAATATATCCAAAGGTCGGAAACCCGCTAGACTCCAATGCTTTCCTCCGCCACTGCTGCTATCTCTACACATCAACTGAAGCATTCACAATCGTTAGTAAAATAACACAATTAAACCGACAAAAGTGAATACCTAGCAGTCTTCAGCTACATAAATAAATCAACTGGTTAGAAATAAATCCTAACCTTAATTTATTACGAGTGCGCACTCTAAACTCATAAACGTTTATTAATTTAATATGCATTTTGCGGAATCACCCGCTATGGAATCACCCATGTACACACTAAATTAATGAAACGCCCGAAAAGGACAGGCGTCCCCATCAACTTCTCGCACAAAGAATCCTCTTTGCGTATGAGCCCCGGTCATCTAAGTTTACGGAATCCACCGTAAAACCTCACGGAATCCACCGTGGAATATGCCTCCTGGCATCAAAACCAAACTCAACTAACTAAGGTGGCATACTAACTGAGCCACGAACTAGAGTAGATAAGGATAGCTATCATGTAGCTATTATTCATGGGCGGTGTACCAACCGCGTCTGCCAACTGACAAGTCGATGACATAAATACACAACGGTCACCCTGGCGTATCACGAGTGGAGCTCGATATCTCAACAAACTTTGATCAGGGGTACCTCATTCTACTATACTCTGTGAAGGGTCACAAAAAGAAAATGAAATTTCGAGGACTAGGACCTTTCCGAGTACGTACAATTAGTAGAACATGCAATGTTGAATTGGAGACGCTCGAAGGCGAAGGAATAGGCTTTTTCAATGGCAGCCGCATGAAAAAGTACTAATCTCCTTCCCATCCATTGCACAAGCCACCTATGCTTGAAGCCCCTGTCAATGTCTGCGTGGCCACTATTACCGAACTGACAGATCAAGATGAAGAAGCAGTGGCACCCACCTACCTACGAATCACGGTCACTGCAGAATGGACGTATTCTTTTGATGCCTTGATAGGTGAAGGTGCCGACTATAATATCTTGATGCATGACCATTGGACACGCATTGGTCAACCTAAATTATAGCCCACAAACGCTAAACTCAGCCCATTTGGGGGCAACACTTACTCACTCTTAGGAAAATGCAAAGTGGGGGTCTCTATCGAATCTAAAAGTATACCAGTCTTCTTTTATGTGTTGCCAAACACTAAAGGGGCCGGTAATAAGTCACTACTAGGTCTCACTTTTAAAAAGCAGACGAATTGCAATGTGGACTATAACCTAGATTGCATCCATCTTGCTATAGGCAATGTGCGCATAGTGACTAATTTCAACAAGGGTTATCTTGATCCTTCTACAATTGCAAAGCCATCGATAGAGACCCTTACGACCATGCCTATGACCAGGCCTAGGGAGAAGGGCTATGATATCTCACCCCACGCTTGAACTGCTAGAACCAAGCCCACCAAGGCCATTCACAAGGCCAAGGAGTCCACGCTCATATGGGTGCCAAAATGACAAGGGCCACCTGCTTGTAAACCGTAGAAACATGCTTCTAAATGCAAAAACTATCAATCACAGCCTAAGAGGCAGCTCAGACGCTATCGACGTAGGTGCACGACCATGTCGCGATGGATCCCCAAAGATCTCTTATGAGCACAAGGATACTATGAGGGCAATCCCTGGATATGGGTGCCTAAGAGTGGACATTCAAGAGACTCAACTCTAAGCAACCTCACTCTAGCTAGAGAGGCTTGCACATACGGAGCCCAGGCTACAAAGCAAGCTGGACCAGCACTGATTGTGATTAATGAATCCCAACACACTTATTGTCCAAAGCTAGATGCCCCAGAATTATCCAAGTCAGAGGGGTTGAGCACCCCCATGTCGGTTGAGGTAGAATGCAGCACACCTCCTATGCCATTGGAGGCCCCTGCAGCATTTCAAAGTGCTTCTGAGTGCAAAGTCCCATCTGTGACGCCATCAATGAAGTCACCACTATCCAGCCCAATTGCGCCATCACCACCAAATAGGTCTTAGGCCTTCGTATGAAAGATGATCCTTCCTTTCAGTGGCCAAGGATCTCGGTGAGACCTTGGGAGATGACGTAGTGACATGCATCAAGGAGTTAGATAATACCTTCACCACATTCGCTAGGAGCTATGAGAGGCTTGACCTAGGACTTCTCGATGAACCCCTTGCTTCTGATGTTTGTGCGTTGCCATGCACTTGGGAAGACTACAAATTTATGACCGTCAAATTTCCCAAAAATTCTGCCAAATTAATCGCTAATGGAGAAATCTCAAAGGAGCAATCCATTCTCAGAAGACTAATTACATCGTACCGCAAGCCTGCTCGCTCTACACCTGAACAAGAACTGGAGGAGCTCACGCAGCTTGCCAGATTTGATTCTTTGTTCTTACAACTATGTATGCCTTACGACTCCAATGGGAAAAAAAGGCTGCCGCATCATGATCAATGCTGAGCAAAGAAGGGCAATCAAAACAATTGAACACGACCCTACTTATGTGGCACCTCTTTCATTTAGGGTTTTGGCCATTACATGCAACATACACTTAGATGACCATGTGTTAGCTCACCCTTACATTGACCAATTCCTTACGGAAGAGGAACTGCACGTTGCTAGCCGCCTCAACTCTGGGGACATCTTTCATGATGTCTTGACCTATATCGCCCAAGCTTCCATATGACCATGTGAACTTGATCATCATGCCCAGCTTGAATATAACCCTAACCTCTATACTTGGCTGTTGGCCAAGTAAGTCGCCCCAAAAAGTCCATGTGAGTCCTCCTTCTTCCCTTGCTAATCCTAGGAAGGATTCCTTTAAAACTTAGGGAAGGGGGGGGGGGGGGGGGGGGGGAGCAAAGTGAGAGCCAAGTGATGTAATAAGGTGTAGTGATGGATGAAAATGATCTACTGAATTTAAATAGAAAATAATGAAAAGATCCAGATTTTGTAGGTACGAAAAAACCATCACAATGCTTTAACTATCAAGTATGATTTGTCATACATTCAATGACAGATTTCTATTTGCAATTTTAGATTTGTAAAGAAATCTAGTACTGAATTTTCGGCCCCTTTTTGTCATGCCAAATTCACAAGTTCAAAGTCATATACATTGCCAAACATTTCTTCAAACCACCTCATATAGTTAAGTGTGCCGAGATATGTATTTAATGGCTAAAAACATGTCTCATTTTTCCCTATCAAAGCAAGCGCATCTAGGATTGATCACTTTGAATTCATGTTGCTATTTATATATGCTCATTATAAAGCATTCATGGGGTGTTCAATAGCTGAGATAGTGAGCTTCAATTCAAGCTCAATAATGCCCAAGATAGTCATCATTAATCATAGCAACCAAAAATGATTGCCAGCTGTCCCAACCTGATAACCCACAAACAAGAAAAAATATAGAGCTATCACACTGATTCTTACAAGTTGTTCTTAATGCTTCAAATGATGCTAGTTTTGATTACCATCCAACTAAGCTATGTAGCCTTCAAAATATCAAGCATACGGTGCATAACACCAAGGTTAGTAATATTCTCTTCATGCCTTAACATTGACCTCTTCTATAGTCCAAAAAAGAGGGACAACATTCCAAACCCACGTTTTTGTATTGCTTCCATTATAGAGCTCAATGATAATTCAAATGAGCTACCACATATGCTAAGAAATCCACTTGACTAGCCTTAGCAATCTCTAAGCTAAACTCTCAGAGTAATCATACCTTTGAAGTAATGCAAATGGCTATCATCTGTAGGACTTCAATCTCTAGCTCCTCACAACTGTAATGCTATGCTTTTGGGCATCATAGATCATTCACAGATCATGGGGGTTCATGGCTCTGATACCTTGTTCAAGTATTGAGAGAGAGAGATAGATATAGGGGCAAAATAGTGAGAGTCACAGAGCTACAATAGGAGTGCTATGGATTCGTGTCTTTACACGAAAAAAGCATGTGACGGCTCATTACTTATTTTGGTACTTTATGTGGATGATATGCTAATAGCAGGGAAATCTCATGATGAGTTGGATGCTCTTAAATCTCAGCTAAAGAAGAGCTTTAAGATGGAGGATGTGGGACACGCCTCTCACATTCTTGGCATGCACATTAAGCATGATAGGCATCGGGGACTACACTACCTCTCATAGAGGGAGTACATTCATTAAGTCCTTGAGTGTTGATAGGGAAATGGGCCAGCACTGGCTCATGCACTAGTCGGACCTCTATCACGCGCTCAACAACCCCACAGCCTCGCGGCCAGGAGCGTGGATGACACATGCATCATCTTCCTAAACATCTTGCGTTTGTATCACGTATCGTAGTCCAACTCTAACCCAATTAACACTCCTCAAAGGGAGTCCCAGCACATTGCCAAATAGCACGAAGTACAAATATAGGAGGTCCTCCCACGGCTGACTGCCGCTACCTCACTGCGACTCTCCTACACCTTGGGGATTGGCCCCTCGATGCGTCGCTAAACATATATAACACAATATCACACATATTTCTCTCAAGGTACCAATTAATTGTATCTAGGAATGTACCATACCTCACTTTACTTTCCCCTTAGACCCAACACCTAGCCTACAACTTGGACAACCTTACTCACTCAACGTTCGTCATATTCCTCTAGAAAGCAATTGCCATGCATCCAAGAGGTATTGTCTGACACCTTTTATCATTTTATGCTCCATGCAAATTGTGAATGTCCACGTGCTCAAACAATTAAGGAAATCATCATTGGTGCACTTGTGAAAAATATTTCTTTCAATGAATTTGACTATCGCTTATACACGGCATTGCATGAACCTAGCACCAAGAAACCCTCGTGCTACTAGGTCCTTATTTCAAATTAACAATCGATCTATATGGCATGCATAGAAACCAGCAAGCTTTTCATCATTTCATTCAGCATTTAAACACCTTTTATACACTCTATCCCCTCATCGTTCAGGTTGTGCATTATTGATCGGTTTAGGGTTCATTTCCCATGTTTTTATTGTTTCCTTAATTTTCGGTACTCAAAATCTATTTTTCCCCTATTTTTACCCATTTTTCCTAATTTTCTTGTATTTTTTGCAATATTAAATGATTGAAAATACAAAGTGAGTTGTGGGCTGTGGCCCTTAGGTTTATTTGCAGCAAAAGCACAAATTTAGTTGCTGTGTCTTATTATATTTTCCATTGATATATCAAAAACACCAAATTTCCCCATATTTCGCGTGTTTTACGGGTTTTACACTATTAATTTCATCCACAACACTTATGATTTTCTGATTTTCTGAGCGTAAATAGTTGGAAGACATTGCAAACAACATTATAATGCATAATCATCCCATGGGAACAAGTATTCATGAAGCAAATTGCATAAAACATCAATTTCCTTTGTAAAAATGAGATTACCGTACTTTGTGGGTTGCAGGTTTTTATTTGCCCTGTCTCGGGACTGATTTTCAGCCACCATTAATGCTCATGACAGTCCCCAATCAGCAATCTTCATTACTCTTGAACCACGGAGCAATCCGGTCTTCATTGGACAAGCATCCGCCATCCATTCTTCTTCTTCTTCTTCACCACATGAATCTGCCTTTAGGGGAGAGAGAGGGAGGAGAGAGAAATACTGAAATCAAAGATCTTCATAGAGACCGCCTTTTGACGGCGGGTGAGAGGCAGCGATATGATCAGTAGAGAGAAGGTAGAAAAGGGCAATGATCATTTGCATGGGTTGTTTGCAGCAGCAAGCATGTTGCCTCCTCCCATCCCATGGCGCAAATTTCGGGCACTCCCTGGCATCATTTTCTTCTTCTCCAAGATGCCACGATTTGTTGCTGAGTCAAAAATTGGCATAAAATGCCCCCTAGGCCCCAAAGGTCACCACTCCTTTGGCCAAACTCATGTCCACCTTTTCAAATCTTGCCCATTTCTTGGCCATTTCCGCGTCCGGACTTCGAATCGAGCTCTGAAAAATCCTGGGCATCCGGCTTGCCATCCCCCATTGGCCAATAACTCTTGTCAACCTGCATGACAATCTGAAAAATTATGAAAAATCAACAAGTGTCACTCGGGCGCCTTTAAAGCACGTTGGCGGTTAAAATCGTCCTAGATCGAGCCTCCGCCTTCGACGTTGAATATTTTTCCCTTGATATTCATAATTTTTAGCTATTTTTAAGCACTTCTCAGCACCAAAATTCTGCTCTCATTGGTGACCACGGGATAGGGCGACTCAGCCCGTCGAATCCCACAACAAATCTGCACAAAACAACCAAAGGAAGCATCAAGCTGATACAAAGTAGATATACATTAAAGACAGTACAATGCTCACCCTACCCCCTGACAGAACCAAGGCATGACATCCACAAGGAGTAGGCCTAGCATAATTTGATAAAAGGTTCGAAGCTAGTCATTAACCAACTGCTCCAACACGGCCAAACTAAAAAGAATTGGCAAAGAGGTTGCCCTAAGTGGTGGTCTGAACTACCTACCTAACTAAGGACAACACAACTAGGAGCTCCTACTGGGCGAGGACTCCTATAGCCTAATCAAGAAGTATTTTCTTGTAGTACATGTCTTCTTTTAGGGTTTTATTCTATTGACATACTCGGGCATGTAAAAAGGAGGGAGCTGAGCGTAGTGACCCAAGGAGAACAGGGCATCGGCCTCAGGTCTTGTCTCGGTACCCAAGAACCTACCAAGCCCTCACAAGGCGATACTTAATCCTTTTCTGATGCTCACTTTTATTTTCGCTCCAACCTTCCTTAATTTCTTCTTTTTCAGCAAGAAGCCACCCTTAGGAAGACAAGGCATCGGCCTCGGGTCTGACTCGTCCCCAGAAACCTACCGGGCCTTCACTCAACTGAGCATTTTTCTTTCTTTTCTTTTCTTTGATAGGGGTTAGAACCCCTTTTTACACACCTCTGTATATATATATATATATATATTTGTCTTTAAGATATTCAAGGTTTCTTTTTCTTTAGCATCTTTATTTTGTTTTCTGCGGGCTTCTCTAACGGCCTCACAACTAACAAGAACTCCTAGAATGGTTGCCTAGCAGGCTAGCAGAATAGGGTCACTAGAACTCCCTTCTAAAACACGTCTTTTGATGCTTAGCAATGTCTTTAGAGGAGGCAACGACTACTCAGACCTCCCTCAGACATACTTAACCTAAACCTGGGACTTCATGCCTTGGACGCCGGTCCCCAATAAGAAATGAAAAACCCCTTTAACAAGTATGCAAACATATATAACATAACAACCACAATACTCATAAAGGAAAGATATCACCTGGATAGGGCCACGAGAAGCTTCCACGCAACAAAAGGCTCCCTCCAAGCTCTTCTTCTGAACCTGTCGAGCACAAAACTAAAACAAGAAACCATTAACTGCACCTGCACTAAACAGACAATTGGCCCTCTTGGCCTAACGAAATAAAACACTTCACTACCAAACTTAATCGGCCCTCTTGGCCTAACGAAATAAAGCATTCAAAACCTCGCAACACTGGCCCTCTTGGCCTAACGAGAACAAATAAAATAGCACCTACACATCCCTCCCTGAAATAGTGCAGATATACAATAAGATGCTCCTTTCCAAGGAGGAAAAACAGGCTTGTAGCCCTAAACTAAATGCATAAGGTTATGACCCATCCCTCCTGAATAGATAGCAAGAGGTGTACGCATAATATGTTGTCTAACCAACCTCTGGGTCCTGGATAATAATGGTAGATTGGTCTCTGCTACTCTTTGCATCACCCATATCAACCATCGTCTGCCATATATTACATGCTCTGATAACATTCCCCACAAGCGACCGGGTCCTGTTTCATCATTGATAACAATATCCAGACTAGGACCACAATTAAAGAAGAGGTCTTATTCATAAGCAAGATTTGCTAATGAATCCACAAACTAATTCCAGTAATGTGGGATCAGCTGAAAAGACACTTTCTCAAACTCCTCTAGTAGGGTCATAGCAGTCCGATGATACATACAAAGAATGGAATTCCGCACTGCGTATGTCCCATCTAGCTGATTCAAGATCAACTGGGAATCCCCTTTTACTAACAATCGACGAATACCACCTTGCTTGGCAATATACAGTCCCATAATCAAGGCTTTATACTCCGCCATATTATTAGTGAATCCTACCCGATAAGTAGCTAACTTCATCGCAACTCTGCATCGGGGGTCTCGGATTACTACTCCAACACTTCCTTTTCTATTAGGGCCCCTGGACGCTCCGTCAAAGTATAATGTATACGTCCACAATGGGTTTACACAGTCGGCCATCACAAACTCCCCTATTCATAATTATGGTAATCAAAGTTTAGCATATTGAGAGGATGAACTGACGGCTCCATCCCACCTTCTTCATTGAACTCAACAGGGATACTTGTCAACAGTCGTAAACAGTGACGGTAGAAGACTTTAATCTCCCAGACAAAGGTTCCGTCTTCTTGCTCAATCACTTTATACCCTTTGCTCCACCAGATGAGTTTCCCCTGATGGTATCTTTGCTCTAGATATGGGTGCTCCAAATAAGGAATTAATCGACCCATCAACCAGCTTTAAGCTCTTCCGTAGGTCTCAAATCATCCCTAATACGGACCTGCAATGCATTTCTCTATATTAGCACACTTAGAAATAGTAAGGTTTAATCTTATTAAGATTAACCTTATTTTTAAACTCTACTCCCTGTAGATCAGCTAATAGGGCGGTAGACCTATTTTTCCCTAACCTGACAATCTTGTAGGGCCCATCCCATTTAGGTTCCAATTTCCCTGGGAACAGCTCCCTACGTGCATCATAATACAAAACTAGTTGTCCTTTCTTAAAGGTATACTCCTTTGCTCTTAGGTCATGCAACTGTTTCATCCGATGCTTAGCAACCTCTTGATGTAAGAGGCTTTGCAACTTAATTTCATCTAGGTGTGCTAAGGTCGTAGATCACTCTAATAGGGCTTCCTCATTACCGAAAGAATGGTTTATTGCGAATCTAATGGTTGGCAACTCAATTTCTAAGGGTAAAATTCACTCTTCACCATAAACTAGTTTGAACGACGTGTGGCCATTGGCTCGCTTGAACGTGGTATTATATGCCCATACTGCCACATATAGCTTCTTATCCCAGTTTCGTTTCTTCTCAGAGACTATCTTGGACAAGATACCCACAAGCTGTTTATTAGTACTTTCAACTTGTCCATTTGCTTGCGGATTATAAGGAGTCGTTTTATTGTGCTTGATTTGCCAAGCCTCAGTCAAGCTTTTGATCACCTTATTCAAGAAATGGGTTCCAGGGTCTGACACCATATCTTTTGAGGGACCAAAATGACATATTATCTGCTCTAAAAGGAAACTAGCAGTTTCTTTAGCACCATCTTTCCTTGTTGCACGTGCTTCTGTCCACTTTGTGAAGTAGTCAGTTGCTACAATAATATACCTCTTTTGCGCAGTCGACGACGGAGTAATAGGACCCACAAAGTCTATTCACCACTTCTCAAATGGAAGTATCGCCATAATAGGGGTGAGTGGTCTTTTCCTATTCTCTCGACTATCATGTTGTTGATAGATATCACATCTCTTAACATATGCGAACGCATCCTGGAAGATGGCAGGCCACCAATAACCTGCTTGTAAAGCCTTTTGTACTGTAAGCCATCCAGTAAAATGACCTCCACAAGTGGAATCATGGCACTCTTCCAAAATGAATGGCACCTCGTCAAGCATCACACATCGGCGATAGATGTCATCAACCCCTTGCCGATATAGTGTTCCTGCGATCAAAGCAAACTTTAATGCCTGCTACTTAATTTTCCTTCTCTAAGCTTTAGATAGGTTGGATCCAGCCTCTACTGTCGATAAATAATACGTTATTGCAGGATACCAGGAGGGAATAGACACCGTATCTATCTTAAATAACGACTCCATGTCACAACCTTCAGCCACACAGATTCTTTCGGCTCCCCAAAGTCCACAAGACATTCCACAATACCCTGAAACCTTGGTGGCTTACTCCTGATCTCATAATCAAACTCCTGCAAAGTGATTAACCACTTCGCTAGTAGACGATCAGGCGGCTGCAGCTTATTCATCAATAATCGAAGCCCCTCTGCCTTCGTATAAAGCACAACTTTCTCATAGAGAATATAGTGCCTTAATTTATTGGTCCCAAAGACTATCGCAAGACACAACTCCTCCATGTAGGTATAATTAATCTCTGAAATGCCCAATTTTCGACTAGCAAAGGCTATCGGATGATACCACTTTTCGTCCCAGATTTGGGCTAAACAGCAACAGCTGATACTATGCATGGTGGCTGCTACTGAAAATATATACAACACCTCACCTCTTTTAGGTACTTTTAAAACGTGAGCTTTTATTAGCTCCTACTTCACATCCTCGAAAGCTACCTTACAAGGGTCACCCCATACAAACAAACAGCTAAAGGATAATAGATTTGTAAGTGGCAATGTTCTTTCTGCCAAGGCGCTTATGAATCTACGGTAATAACCAACCGAAGGCAGAAAGCTATGCACTTCTTTCGGAGTGCGTAGTGGACCCATGGCAACTATGACTTTGACCTTCTCGGGATCTGTCGCAATTCCTACCGAACTAACCACATGGCCCAGTAAGAGCCCATAAGGTACACCAAAAACACACTTTCGTGGGTTTAGAGCGATACAAAATTGTCTGCAATGCTCAAAGCATTTTCTTAAAATGATCAACTACCTTTCTCTCATGGTGGCTGCCCCTAAGTCATCGATAAATACCTTCAACTCTTCAGGGGATATGTCACCGAATGTCTTATCTGCTGTTCATTGCCACGAACGAGGCTCATTGCATAAACCAAAGGCCATTACATGGTATGCAAAAGTACCAAAGATAGTAATAAAAGTTATTTTCAACTTGTCCTCTTCTGCGATTGCCATCTAGTTATATCATGCAAAGCAATCCATAAACGAATATATCTCCCTACCGGCTAATTGATCCAAAATCTGGACAATAAATGGCAATGTGTAGTAATCCTTAACTGTCTGCTTATTCAGCTCTCTAAAATCTACACATAATCAGATTTGATTATTTTTCTTCTTCCTAATAACAACGGGTGAACACATTCCGTGTGTTGTACAGGGAAGATCAAACCAGCTTTCCTTAACTTCTGTAACTCCTCAAACAGCCCGTCCCTCAATTCAAAAGGCATACGCCTTACCTTCTGATGCATAGGACGACTGCCTTCTTTTATAGGAATAGTATGAACAGCTAGGCTGGGAGGGATGCCTCTCAGCTCATCATAACTCCAAGCAAAGATATTGCGGAATTCTTGAATCAAGGACACATAGTCTTCCCTTTCTGCTAAACTGAGCATAGAACCTAATTTAATTGGCCGCGAATCATTCAGCATGCCAAGGTCCAACTCAATCACATCCGCGTCTCTTATACGATCGTGGGCCTCTATCGGCTCATTCAAAATGATCTGATAGATGTCTTCCGTGGTGGATCCCTCTTTGGACTCATCACTCGCGATGATGTCTCATTGGCGGATAAATCCTCTAATGTCTCCAATTCTGTAGAAGATAGAGGAGCTCTCTCACTCTACGGGGACTCAGGATAGGCATCAATCACCACGCGTTGAGCACCTCTGCCAAATATCAGCCGACTGGCGGGTATATCCACTTGACAGTCCGCTTGCAAGATCCAAGGTCGTCCAAGTAATACTTGGTAACTTGGACTCCTTGCAAAATGAATTACCCTAAAGTCCAACATGCATTCTACATTTGCAACAGTGACATGGACCTTAGTAATGTAGCCTTCCGACTATCTCAAACTATCATCCGCCATTCTGAGAATTGTGGAGGTATCTTTCTGGATCGCAAGACCCAACCTTTCCATCAGTTCAGAACTCATAATTTTAACAGATGATCCCGTGTCGACAATGGCATAATCTACTAATATCCCATCGACGTAGGCTGCAACCCTTGGGCAATGCTTCTCAGCATGCTCAAACCAGTCATCACCAACTCGCGCAATACCCAAAGGTTCTATGATATACATGGTATGCAGGATCTTTCTAAATTCCTTGCGTACTCCTGGGGAAAGCTTAATAAGCTATAAAAGGTTCACATCTGGCTTGACTTCGCAAAGAGAGCTCACCAAATCAAATTCATGATAGTTCGGCAGAGTTCACTTTTCACGCCAAACCATTCGCTCTTTAGGTCGCTAAACCGGCTTTATTGCTTCTTTTTTAACTTTCACCTTCTTCCTAGGAGGTTCCTTATCCTTCTTAACATCGGATTTACTCTCCACGGGCTTCAAAGGTCCTCCTTCCATGGCAGGATCTAGAACTTGCGTTCCTTTGTCGCCTTGTTTAGGGTTTTATGTCGACAGGCTTGTCCTTGTCGGCCTCTCTACCCTTTTGACCTCTTGTAAGGACAGCTCGCAGATTAGAGGTTTTAGTGTCATTAACGCGCACAGCCTCAATCAAGCTAACCCCACTACCACTAGATAGCTCCTCCACTGTAGTTTTTGGTCATTGGAGTATTTGTTTAGGTCTGTCTTCTCGCTGGGAATCATTTCCTTGCGCACGATGATTAACATGCCTAGGTTGTCGACTACCTTGCTAGAGGGAACTAATCTTACTCCAGTAAGTGACTGCTAAATGGCTGGATTTTCCACAAATGTCGCACTTAACATTTGGGCAATTTTGTGGATAATGTTGCCCACCACACCATTTGCAGCTAAACCTCGAAGGTGCACCCTCATCTGGGTATCTTCTTCCTATAAAATTTTGTTGTTTTTTAAGAAAGTTGACATCAATGGCTATTTATCGATACTGCTCTGTAATCATGTCGGTATAATGCTTCATTATGTCCTTAACCTCGCCAAGAACATTGGAAGCACTCGACTCGTAGCCTTGATCATTACCCTATCGTTCCATCGGCCTAACAATTCGATTAGGCACTGGTTGTTGAACCACCATTTGGAGCCATTTGACTGCCCGTAGGCATCGACATGCTAGGGGGAGCTGGTAATAAAGGCACATTCTGCATCATGTTCCCTCTCCCATTAGGATTAGCCATCACTATCCCTTGGCTACTACTGCCATTGGCCATCGCCATATTATTTCCCAATGCTAGACCCATATTCAGATTGGCATGAGAGGCATAGGCTGCTTGTAGTCGGGATTCCACTTCTTGTGCTCATGTAATGGCAGTATCTATATCCCCCAAAGGGATACTACTCAAATGCAACTGGATATTAAAGTCCAAACCATGCAGAAAATATTGCAATTGGGCAGCTGCGGGGATAGGAATAAAGGTGTCCAACTTACGGAAAACCACTTTTAGTTTCTTTGCATAAGCACGAATATCCTCGTGTGGTTCTTGGCGGGTCACGTTGAGTACACGCAACCAATATTGCCCACCCTGTTCAAGGGCAAACTCCCTTCGAAAAGCTCCATAAAATGAATTGATATTCAATATGGTTCCAACTTCTAAACCATGATACCATATGGCAGCTCTTCCTTTGAGAATCATGTTGAAGAACATCATTAAATGTCCTTCTTCTTGGATGCGACAGTTAAACATCAGCTTTTGAAACTCCCTGATATGGAGCTCCGCATCTTCCTCAACTAACCCATTAAAAATGGGTAGCGGGTAACCTAAAGCCGGCAAATCCGTCGTTCCTGCAGGAATTGCAATAGGCTGCGCCATAACGGAAATTGGATTTGCACTAGGAATAGGGGACGGTGAGGTTACACCTCGTGCACTTGATGTAGACTGCCTTATGGAAGAAAGGGGAGCACTATAGCTTCCACCTTCTCCTAACTTACTGCTTGTGGCACCAAGACCACTAGATCCACTCCCTCGTAAGGGTTCAACACCGCTATGCTTAGGGGAATACCTCCTAAAAATTTTAGCACATTGCCTAGCTCTTTCCTCTCTCTCTTTCTTTTGGATTTCGGCTAGACGATGCTTATCGATGAATAACAGGTCAATCTCAGTATCCTTTGCCATAAAGTGCTAACTGGTCCCTAGACAACCAGGATTCGAGGACGGCCACTTCTAAGCGGCTCCCAGCAGACGCACCATTGATAGGACCTGAAACGGGCCCGCACTGGCTCATGCACTAGCCGGACCTCTATCATGCGCTCAACAACCCCACGGCCTCGCGGCCAGGAGCGTGGATGACACATACATCATCTTCCTAAACATCTTGCATTTATATCACGTATCGTAGTCTAACTCTAACCCAATTAACACTCCTCAGAGGGAGTCCCAGCACATTGCCAAATAGCACGAAGTACAAACATAGGAGGTCCTCCCACGGCTGACTGCCGCTACCTCACTGCGACTCTCCTACACCTTGGGGATTGGCCCCTCGATGCGTCGCTAAACATATATAACACAATATCGCACATATTTCTCTCAAGGTACCAATTAATCATATCCAAGAATGTACCATACCTCACTTTACTTTCCCCTTAGACCCAACGCCTAGCCTACAGCTTGGACAACCTTACTCACTCAACGTTGGTCATATTCCTCTAGAAAGCAATTGCCATGCATCTAGGAGGTATTGTCTGACACCTTTTATCATTTTATACTCCATGCAAATTGTGAATGTCCACGTGCTCAAACAATTAAGGAAATCAGCATTGGTGCACATGTGGAAAACATTTCTTTCAATGAATTCGACTATCGCTTATATGCGGCGTTGCATGAACCTAGCACCGAGAAACCCTCGTGCTACTAGGTCCTTATTTCAAATTAACAATCGATCTATATGGCATGCATAGAAACCAGCAAGCTTTTCATCATTTCATTCAGCATTTAAACACCTTTTATACACTCTACCCCCTCATCGTTTAGGTTGTGCATTATTGATCGGTTTAGGGTTCATTTCCCATGTTTTCATTGTATAAAAAGCCATAAAACCTCACTAAAACATAAAGGTAGGGCTGAACTGAGCACAAATTTAGTTGGTGTGTCTTATTATATTTTCCATTGATATATCAAAAACACCCAATTTTGCCATATTTCGCGCGTTTTACGGGTTTTACACTATTAATTTCATCCACAACACTTATGATTTTCTGATTTTCTGAGCCTAAACAGTTGGAAGACATTGCAAACAACATTATAATGCATAATCATCCCATGGGAACAAGTATTTATGAAGCAAATTGCATAAAACATCAATTTCCTTTGTAAAAATGAGATTACCATTCTTTGTGGGTTGCGGGTTTTTTATTTGCCATGTCTTGGGACTGATTTCCAGCCACCATTAATGCTCATGACAGTCCACAATCAGCAATCTTCATTACTCTTGAACCACGGAGCAATCCGGTCTTCATTGGACAAGCATCCGCCATCCATTCTTCTTCTTCTTCTTCACCACATGAATCTGCCTTTAGGGGAGAGAGAGGGAGGAGAGAGAAAGACTGAAATTAGAGATCTTCATAGAGACCGCCATTTGACGGGGCGAGAGGCGGCGATATGATCAGCAGGGAGAAGGTAGACAAGGGCAATGATCATTTGCATGGGTTGTTTGCAGTAGGCATGTTGCCTCCTCCCATCCCATGGCGCAAATTTCGGGCGCTCCCTGGCGTCGTTTTCTTCTTCTCCAAGATGCCACGATTTGTTTCTAAGTCAAAAATTGGCATAAAATACCCCGTAGGCCCCAAAGGTCACCACTCCTTTGGCCAAACTCATGTCCACCTTTTCAAATCTTGCCCATTTCTTGGCCATTTCCCCGTCCGGACTTCGAATCGAGCTCTGAAAAATCCTGGGCATCCGGCGTGCCATCCCGCATTGGCCAGTAACTCTTGTCAACCCGCACGACAGTCTAAAAAATTATGAAAAATCAACAAGTGTCGCTCAGGTGCCTTTAAAGCACTTTGGAGCTTAAAATCGTCCTAGATCGAGCCGTCACCTTCGACATTGAATATTTTTCCCTTGATATTCGTAATTTTTAGCTATTTTTAAGCACTTCTCAGCACCAAAATTCTGCCCTCAAGTGTTTCCACATGCAGGACGTAAAGCCTATTGGCTGTCTATTACCTTCTTATGTGAAGGTTTCACAGGCCAATTGTTGTCCACAGACAAATGTGCAAAGGGCTGAGATGGCCAAGATCCCTTATGCATCAGTCGTGGGCAGTTTGATGTATGCCATGATAGCCACTCATTCAGATATTGACTTTGCAGTTGATGTTGTGGTACACTATATGGCTACTCCTGGAAAAAAACATTGGGATGTTGTGAAGCGTATCATGTGTTGAGATGGCAAGCTCAACACCTGCGGACATTGATGATGGACCGCTTGGCTAGATGAGTCTGCATGTCTACACTTAGCACGTTGGTAGTCATTATGATACTCACATGGCCACTGACTTATCACTTATTATATTTAGTCTATTACACCTACCTACAGCTGGCAAAGATATAATGCCAGTCGATTAGTGTAGTTGGTTATGCACTATTTGACTTAGAAGGCCACTTTTCTTTATGTTGTATCTTATCTATACTTTGTGTACATTGTATAGTGTGTGGAAGAAGAAGAAGAAACCAGCAAGAAAACGTTTTGGTCTCCATCTATCTTCTTGTGTTCTTGAGTGAGCTTCCTCTTGTGTATACAGTGTGTGTTTGGTGCAGCATCTCAAGCACATCCCCCCATCAGGCGATTATTGACATGGTATCAGAGTCGTACCACTGAGAGAGGCTAATTTTTAAGGCTGAAGTGAAGGAGAAGAAGCAAGGTTCAAGCAAGCAAGCAACGGGTAAGAAGCTCTCCTATTCTTCCACTCTCTCTCTTGGATAGTGCCTGTGGAGGCACCGGAAGTAAGATCGAGCAGAAATCTCAAATTGTTGTGAGATTTGTGTATGAGTAGATCACTGTATATTCTGCAGATAAGCCTTTCAAGGCTTGCTCGTAGTTATTTTGGGCATTCGAGGCCGTTTCAGGCCCCTTTTTAGAGCCGCAAGGTTGCAGACAATAGTTTTAGGGTACACTGTGATTTTGACTGTATTGACCGAAAGTGGGTGCACAGGTTACAGATTGCAAATTTGTAATTTTTGAGGTATTTGCAGGAAACAAATATAAGGTTTATCTGCAAACAGGTTGCAGATTACATGTACTATTGAGCAATCAGTGAAAAAGGTTGCTTGGTGCATTGTTGTGCATGTGTTGTGAAAGATTGCAAAAGACTAGCTTGCTGTGTTGTATCCTTGTTTGTTATAATGGCAGAGAACAGAGGAAATCCCACTATTGAGAAGCTCGACAAGAACAACTACCCTTCACGGAAGTTTCATGTGACAAACTTCCTCATTGGAAAGGGCCTTTATGAGTTTGTTTTCTGGCGAAGAAAATGAGCCAGAGCTGGGTATCTCTCTCTGACTGTAGATGAGTAAAAAGCATGGAAAGAGTGGAATGTGAAAGACAAAAAGGTGATGTACTAGCTATCTGCAGTAATTGATAATACTATGCTGGGACATATCAGGAATGCAAAAACTTCACATGCAGCTTGGATAATTTTTGAGAGCATGTTTGCAGTAAATACAAAGGCACGAAAGATTCAACTCAAGCAAGAGTTGAATGCCTTGAAGAAAGGGAAAATGTATGTCAATGAGTATGTGTTGAAGGTGAGAAGCATTGCAGATGCTTTAGCAGTGATTGATGCAATGCCGAATGATGATGATTTGGTTTCATCCACTTCGAGTGGCCTTAATAATGAGAAGGCATGGAAATCATTTGTTATTTAAGTATATGTACGGAAGCCATTTCCAAGTTTTGATGAGATGATTTTTCTCACGATTACTGAAGAGATCAATATGCACGGTGATTCGTCTAAAAGAAATGGTGTTTTCTTGTGAATCTCTCTCGTTGATTTAGGAAGTTTTTACACTTCTTATGTTTCTCAAATTTTTCCTAGTGTGCCTTCGTCTTCCATTCCACTTTTGTCTTGGGCTTGTCTTCTGCTTTAGATTTTCCACCTTGTTCGTCTGAGGGTTAACATTACCCCCTCCTAGTTGACTGCCAGTCCCATGGCACCTACTGGGTGGTGAGTCGGACGGTGTTGTTGGGGTAGCCAAGTGGCTTTTTGAGTTTGTATACAAGTTGTGTTGAGGGGTGTGTTGGAGGGATTTATGGAACTGAAAGGCCCTTGAGTTGGGAATGAACCTTGGTGTTGGAGGGATTTATGGAACTGAAAGACCCTTGCGTTGGATATGATCCCTGGTGTTGGAGGGATTTATGGACCTATTGGAGGGATTTATGGACTTGTTAAAGGGATTTATGGAACTGAGAGGCCCTTGAGTTTTGAATGAGCCCTGGTTTTTGAGGGATTTATGGACTTGAAAGGCCCTTGACTTTGGAATGAGCTCGGGTGTTGGAGGGAGGCTAGTGGACAGATCCAACTTTGAAATTGAAGGTAAAGTTGGCCAGATCTGTTGTTTTTTGCTTCGTGGCTATCGTCTTTAGCGCGGTTTTAAATGAGCTTCTTCAATCACTTTTTGAGTGGGCCATTGCGTCTGCCCCTTGCTTTCTTGTGATTGCATGGTGACATGTTGCATAAGATGGGGAGTATATCGCATGGATGATGGGGTTGCTACATGGAGAAAATGGGTCTGTGACACCAACTTGGACACCTGGATGGCCTTTTGCAACACTCAACCCTTCGAGCGGAATGACCCAACCTTTATGCCCTACCCTTGAAGGTTGGGAGTGGATTTTGACTCCATTGTCCACGACCACTATGACTTTCCTATAATCTATAACCCTCATTGTACTACGTATGAAGATGTCCTCATCTTCACGTTAAAAAAATTGTATGATACCCTAATCCAATTCACAAAAAAATTCTCTTCATGCTCTGACCCCACCTTTATTACTACTTGTAATTACCTTAGATTGCTTAGGATACTCCTTAGGAAAGACCCCACCCCGCAAGAGTACGGCCTCCTAGTACTCCATTTTGATCCTAATGCTATAGATAGTTGCGTGATGGCTCGACTAATGCTATAGATAGTTGCGTGATGGCTCGACTAATTATGTGAGCTACTCTATTGCCTTCATTTTTCTTAGCTCTTCTAGATAACATGAATGATAGCTGCTTCACCTGCTACAATCATCCATTCCCCTCCACCACCATCTTCAAGTCAGCCTAAACCTCAAGGGGTATCTCCAAAGCCATCGATTTCTTAATATATCTATTAAGTCCCCCTTCTCCACCTCACTCCGATGAAGAAGACTAACTTTTGTCATGACCATATAGCTCTAGCAAAAAAAAAGGCACTACAAGTTACACATCGATCACAGTGACTGCACTTAGGGGTTCTCAAGTTAGGTGCATTTGGTAACCCTAGTCAGCCAGCTCCGTCCCTAACCCCCTAGCCTCATTTTGATCCCCCACTTCATACTTAGGGTACATCAAGGGCATGACACACCTAGCAACATAACACTTGCCTATGGTTAGACCGGTCACCCTAAGCTACATGCACCACACCTCCCCTATGCACAAACTGGGTCCTTAAGTGTGGAACACACTGAGGGCCTGCCCAAGGTTGTGGACCCATCTCCCAGTCCCACAAGCATTGCCCTCGAGTAGTGCACCTTATTTTTTTTCCAGGTAAAATTCGGCATCTTCAGTGGCCCATAATGTGGGTTTCTACGCTCTCACCTCTAGCTATTTCTATCCGAGATTGCTTCCAATGTTAATCACTTCCTCCACCATCACAATGGGAAAAACCCTACCCAAGGTGGTGGGAAACTAGAAGTTAAAATCAAAGGGGCTTCTAGACATTTCTTACCTCTCCTAGATTACAAGGTCGGTGTGGAAGCTTGTTGGGGCATTGTCGTCACATGGTGGGATAGGTGCCTGGGGTGCCCTCACTCCCTTGGCATTCCATTTTTTCCTTTTCTCCTCTAGCATTTGTTTTGTTTTTTCCCTTAGTGTCACCTTTCTTTCTACGAAAGTTTCTACCTGCTGCTCTTCAGGCCGCAGGGAAGGAGGTGGTGGGACAAGCTCCTCTTCACATGGTCCCATTTCCAAGTTCACATCCACCTCTCTTTTCTTGGCTTGGCTCTTGTTGCTCTCCTTCAATGGACCCGAGTACATCCACTTCTTGTGTGGTTAGGCCTGTCAATGGGAGATAATAGTGTTGCTCTTCCAAACCCCGCTAGGTTATGGCGGAAATATATAGTCCTGCTTTTAGTGCTCTACGAGCCATTCCCTATTTCCTTTTCATTGTCTCTATGGACTCTCCCTCTTCTATTTGGGTGACATCCAATAGGGTGTCCAAGAAGGCACATTGCTGGGTCTAGAAGCTCACTTGGACAGCCTCTATTCTACTTTCAGCAAGTATTTTTTCTTTTTCTACTTGAGCGAGATGGCATGCCAAGGCTTTAACTCTTTTTTCATTCTAATTAGCCCATTCTTCTGCCCTCCTATTCATATCTTTGATGCTTTTCCCCTTCCTATGAGCTAGCACTGTCAGTCTGTGTTCTTGGTCTTCCATCTCTGTCTTTAGCTTTTGTTTCTCTTCTCGTGTTGCGACAGCCTCTTGGGTTAGTTTTTCCACCTCCCTTTCATACCTGCGAGCTCTTTCCTCCCTCAGCTCCTCCACCTCTCCTGTGGCTTTAGTGATTTTCTCCATTTCAGCTTGTAGATATTTGCAGTGTGTCACAATCTCTTCATTGTGCTGCCGTAGGTGTCATGTGGCCTCAGTTTCTTTGTTCAAGCACACCTGCCATTCAGCTTTTGTCTTTTTCTTAGATTGTAGCTACTCTTTCAATCCATTGACTTCCCTTTATGCCATAGCCATTTGGCATGTTCTCTCCAACTGGGATGCAATCATGGCCTCCTTTTTTGCTTCAAGATATGCTACTATGGTTCTTGTCTCCTCCTTAGCTCTCTGTTGCGGGGATGGAGGTTGTAGAGTGCGCCACCTTTTGCCTCTTAGGGTCTCACCTCGGCTTGGCATCTGCTGAGCCGAGGCGAGACCCTAAGAAGGGTTCCTTCTCCTACTCCTTGGCCCATTTCTTTATTCACAAAGTATTGGACCCAGGATATTAGGTTACTGGCGTCCACTTGGGTCATAGAGCTAGGAGTGGAGATGGCAGTGGTGATGATGGCGAGTGTCAAGAGAGTGGGAATGGGGATGATTGGGGCTTTTTCCTTGCCTTCTTGCACCGCAGGTGGCATGAATTCTGGCACCTATGCGGTTGAGCTCGACCCTTCATTTTTTATTGGGCTTGCAGGCTCTGGCTCATCATGCTTGGATTGCTGCTTAATGGACCTGCATGTGACAAGGGCTATGTCTTCCTCCTCCTTTTTTCTAAATTCCTCCTTCTCCTCTTCTTGCTTTCACTTTCTTTCCTCCTTTGCCTTTTTGGACTCGCTGCAGGTCTTTCACAAGTCTACCTTTTCTTGTTTCCTCCTCTCCTCTTCTTGTTGTTCTTGTGTAATTTTCTTCTTTTTCTTCTTAGCTAAGAACAGTAGGAAGAGGAGAGGAGGAAACAAGAAAAGGTAATATTAGTCCACTTTCATTGAGGAATAGGAAGTGGCTAAAGTAAACCACTGGGTAGAAGAGAGGAATCTTTATTTTGTTGACACGAAAGACATTGCATAACATAATCCTTAAGATCCCTCCAAATGCCCTTCCAACAAAAACTCTTATGGATAGTGTCAAATGTTTTGAACAACCCATTGTGTCCCACTAAAGGTGAAGAGTGCATCAAGATACAGCCTTTGAAAGTAGATTGTGGTGTCAAGAATACTCTACCACGATACTATAAAAGACCATTGTGCCATTTGAAATTTGGATACTCTTCTCCTTTACCTTGCTAAAATTCATTCATCATCTTTGAAGCTTGCTCATCAAGCAAATACTCCTCTTGAATATCATGGATCCAATCCTTATGCACGGTTGAAATGGTAGAAATGGAACATGCCCACATTCTTGATAAGGCATCTGCCACCACATTGTCTTTTCTAGCCATATAAGATATTTCAAAGTCATATCCTTGAAGAGTAGCTAACCATCTTCATTGCTTGGGAGATAAATTTGATTGTAAAAGAAAATATTTCAGCACATGATGATCACTTTTGACCTTGAAATGGCTACCATAGATGTAATGATGCCACTTTTTGATAGCATGCAATATTGCTAACATATCTTGCTCATAAACATGTAATTGACGCTCCTTGTCATCAAGCTTTTGGCTCTCATAAGCTATGACGCCATGATCTTGACATAAAACAACCCCAATTCCTCTTCCACTAGCATTCGCACATATGATAAACTCCTTAGAGAAATCTGGACATACAAGGATGGGTGCTAGAATTAGAAGAGATTTAAGCTCATTGAAACTTTGATCAGCGATGGAGTCCCAAAAGAAAGCTTCCTTTTTTAGCCTATCCGACAATGGAGCCACCACATGAGCATAATTCTTGATGAACCTTCTATAGAAGGATGACAACCCAAGGAATCCTCTCAAAGAGGTTGCATTCATATGAGTAGGCCATTCTTTGACACATTTTACCTTATTGGAGTCCACTCTAATCCCTTGTTCTCCCACAACATGACCTAAGTATTCAAATTCATCTTCCATGAAAGAACACTTCGTCATCTTGGCAAAGAGTGTATGTCTTTATAAAGCGTCAAAGACCTCTCTCATATGCTTCAAATGCTTATCCTTGGATTTACTATAGATTAGGATATCATCAAAGAAAACAAGGATTGTTTTGAACAAGAAGGGCTACAATATTATATTCATGAGGGCTTGAAAAGTAGCGGGTGCATTGGAATGTCCAAATGGTATAACAAGAAGTGGTATAACCATCTTTCAATCCTAAAGGCTGTTTTGAACTCATGTCCTTCCTTCATTCGACTTTGATGATAACTCGATCAAAGATCTATTTTGATGAAGAACTTTGCATCCAAAAGATCATAAATTTGGGGAATAGGATACCTATTCTTAACCCTTGACTTGTTCAAATCCTGATAATCAATACACATGCGAAATGATCCATCCTTCTTTTTGACTAAGAGCACGGGAGAGGCAAACGGTGATTGACTTTGCTGAATTAACCCATTTGCAGCAATTCTTTGACTTGATACTCCACTTCTTCCCTTTCAAACTTGGACAAGAGATAGGAAGGTTAGTTGATGGGCTTTGTATTGGGTAATAAATCAATAGGATGGTCAACCTCTCACTTTGGAGGTAAAGATGATGGTGGCTGAAATAAATCCTTGTATTCCTCCAATAGCTCTTCTAACCTTGGATCCCTTTCCTTTGAAGAAGAAGATGACTGATTTGTTGATTGTCTTTCATCTACTTTCACAAGCAAAAGAGTGAAGATGCATGACTTTGTATTGATTTCTTATCACAATTTCTTCATGGAGATGAGTTCTATTTGTTTGTGGTCTATGGCTTTCAACTCTATGTGCTATCCTTTCCAATTAAATTCCTTTGTATTTGCTCCAAGTCCAAGGTAAAATTACCAAGTGTTTTCAACCAATTATATCCAATGACAATGTCAATAGGCTCCATATCCAAAGTGATCAAATCTAATTTTATTATGCAAGAGGGCCATAACTCAATTGAAGTACATGAACACACTTCTTTACTAGATTCATATGCACCATTGGCAACTTGTATCTGCAAGGAAGAATCCATATCAATGGGTAGCAACTTCAGCCCATTCAAAGATTTGGTGTTGACGAAGCTATGAGTGTTTTCCGTATCCATTAGAATATGTGCAACCTTGCCATTAATGAAACCTTTGAGTCTAAGTGTATTTTCCCCTTTGTAACTGGTCCATGCATGTTAACAATTAGAGACAGAGACAAGAGTGAAGAGACAACAGTCAGAGGAGAGTGCTCTCTCACTTTCATTATCATTCCACACTACTTAGTGAATGTACAACCTAAGGTCACAAAGGACCATTCACACCAAAGCAGTTAAGTCCTAAGCACTGACTTATTTAATGTCTGCATAGTGTGGTACAACTAGAAAACTTAAGTGTTGGGTATGGTCATACCAAAGATAGTAGATTGAGCTTGAAGTCTTAACACTCCCCCTCAAGCTCAAGACAACATCTGCACACCAAGCAGCTATCTAAAAACACTGAACTTATCTTTACCCAAGGACTTGGTAAAGATATCCGCAACCTGCTCATCAGTCTTTACATGCATGAGATCAACTCGTCCTACAAGAACCTGTCAGGAATGTGGGAGAGAAGGAAGGAGTCTCGCTTGAAGCTTTCTTGCTTGCACAATGGGGGAATACACACAAGGGTGGAGGCTGAAAACACTTTTCCTCTACTTAGTTGTGTAAGCCAAAAAGAACTCAAGTACAAAGAAATAGAAGAACCCTATATATGGGTCTCAAACCAAACTCAACTAACTAAGGTGGCATACTAACTGAGCCACGAACTAGAGTAGATAAGGATAGCTATCATGTAGCTATTATTCATGGGCGGTGTACCAACCGCGTCTCTGACAAGTCGGTGACATAAATACACAACGGTCACCCTGGCGTATCACGAGTGGAGCTCGATATCTCAACACTCCCCCTCGAGCTCAATCCCAATTCCTGCACACCAAGCAGGTCTCTAAACTTGCGCAGCTTCTCTGCGCCCAATGCCTTCGTGAATATGTCAGCTACCTGATCCTCTGTGCTGACATAAACTAGATCAATAAGACCTAGTAAAACCCTCTCTTGCACATAGTGATAATGCACCTCAATGTGCTTTGTTCTAGCATGATAGACTGGGTTATTTGCCAAGTGTATACTCCTCATGTTGTCACAATAAATGTCAATTGGCCCGTCTGTAGACTGATGCATATCATAAAGTAGCTTATGCAACCAAGCTACCTCACATGCAGCCATTGCTGCACCCCTGTACTCAGCCTCTGTGCTCGATAAGGCAACTGTAGGCTGTTTCTTGCTGCTCCAAGTGACTGCAGCACTCCCAAAAGAGAACACATATCCACTGGTAGATTGTCTATCATAGATACTACCAGCCCAATCAGCATCAGTGTATCCATGCAACTGTATCTGAACCCCAGTCTCATAAAATAGTCCATACTGCAATGTGGACTTCACATACCTGAGTATGCGTCTAGACGCATCCAAATGTGGTTTCCTTGGAGCCTGCATAAACTGACTTACCAATCCAACAGCATAGCTCAAATCTGGCCTGGTAATAGTCATATAAATCAAACTTCCTACTATGCGTCTGTACATAGTAGGGTCTTCTAGAAGCTCACCTGCATCTGTGCTCAGCTTCACATTCTGCTCCAAAGGAACTGAAATAGGCTTACAGCCTATCATCCCATATTTGGACAGCATGTCCAATCCATACTGCCTCTGCAAGAGCTGTATCCCACTTGGTGATCTAATCATGCCAATGCCCAAGAAATAACGCAGCTCTCCCAAATCCTTCATCTCAAACTTCTGCTTCAATAGCATTTTCACATGAAGGATATCCTCATCACTATCGCCTGTCATAATCAAATCATCAACATAAATGACAAGTAGCATAATACCTTTCTCTATTTTTCTCACATAAAGTGAGAAATCTGCCTTGGAAATCTGAAAGCCAATAGTGACAAGATACTGTCCTATCTTGTGAGACCATGCTCTAGGTGCTTGCTTCAAACCATACAAGGCTTTCTTCAACCTGCAAACAAACTCAGGATGAACATCATGCACATAACCTGGTGGCTGCTCCATATAGACCTCTTCTTGCAAATCACCATGCAAGAAGGCATTCTTTACATCCGTCTGATGTAAAGACCATCCCTTTGATGCAGCCATAGCAATGACTGCTCTTACGGTTGCCATCCTTGCAACCGGACTGAATGTTTCTTCATAGTCAATGCCATATGTTTGTGCATACCCCTTGACTACTAATCTTGCCTTGTATCTGTTCACATAACCATCTACATTGTGCTTCACCTTATAAACCCACTTACAGCCAATTGCATTTTTACCTTTAGGCAAAGGTACCAATTCCCATGTAGCATTTGCTTCCAAGGCATCCATTTCTTCATCCATGGCTTTCTCCCATTTTTCTTTTCCCATGGCTTGCTCAAAAGAAGTAGGTTCTGGTTCCTATATCACTTTGACCATATATGCATAGTGAATGGCTGTAAATCCATCATATTTCAGCCTATCCACAGGATACCTAGCTCTCGTAGACCTGCGCAAAGTAGGTTCACTCCCAGGTGCTCTCAAAACATCCCTGGTCTTTCTTACTCCAGGTGTAACAATAGAAGGAATACCCAACTCATCATCAATGCTCTGTTCTGAGCCACTGGATTCACCATCCACATAAGAGTGACCTGCATTCACATCAAACATGGGCTGATCAACCTTCTCTTTTCCTTTTCGTGATACCTGCATACCACTATCTGCATTGCTTTGAGAAGATTCTCCTGATCTCAATCTGCTTGTCCATGGCAAAGAATGCGAACCACTGCTAGAGGACGCTCCAGGTCCACTAATATTTTGTGACTGCTGCTGTGAATTCTGTGCAGCATTACCATTTTGTGCATCTACATCATCAATCACATTTACTGGTTTATACTAGCTACTCATCTCATAAAAAACAACATCTTTGCTCATTGTAAACTTACGAGTAGAAGGGTTATAGCATCTATATCCTTTTTGCTGCAGAGAGTAACCAATAAAGATGCACTTCTCAGCTTTTGGATCCAACTTGGATCTCAACTCATCTGGCACATGTACATAGGCAATGCAACCAAAAATTTTCAAATGAGAAATATCTGGTTTCCTACCAGTATACCTCTCCTCTGGAGTCATTCCATGTATTGCTGTAGTGGGAGTCCTGTTCATTATGTAGACTGCTGTAGCAACTGCTTCAGCCCAATAAAAATCTGGCAAGTCTTTTTCATTGAGCATGGCACGAGATACCTCTCCAATATGCCTGTTTTTCCTTTCTGCAATTCCATTTTGTTGTGGGGTATGACTGCATGAATATTGCTGCTTTATGCCATGCTCCTGTAGGAACCTTGCAAACTCATTTGAGAGGTACTCTCCCCCTCCATCTGACCTTAGGCATTTTATCTGCAGGCCTGTTTCTTTTTCAACCATCGCTTTAAGAGTTTTGAAATGCCCAAAAACTTCACTTTTCTTTTTCATAAAATACACCCAAACTTTTCTGCTATAGTCATCAATAAAACTGACAAAATAATGATAGCCTCCAAGAGATGCAGCTTTAGTTGTCTACACATCAGAGTGGATTAATTCCAATGGCTTCTTACTCTCTTGAACATGTCTAGGAAATGGTTTCCTTGCCTGTTTTCCAAACTGACAGGCTTCACATACCTTATGCATTTCTACAACCTTGAATTTTGGCCAACCTGCAACAATATTTTGGGCCTGCATTGATTTAAGTCACTGTACATTAACATGACCAATGCGTTTATGCCAGATATCAATATCTGCAACTACACCGGTCCCATGTGCAAACATTGCTGCACTCAATTCAAACATGTCTGTATCCAATGTAAACATTCTGCCCTTCTTCTTTCCTTTTGCTATCAAGCGACCTTTATTTTTCATATCCTCAACAAAGCATCCATGAGGATTAAATCTGACCTGCAAGCCCTGCTCAACCATTTGACCAACAGAAACCAGATTCTTGGTGATATTCGGGACATGAAATACATCGGACAGGTATTTCTTTTTCCCATCCTGCATAGACAAGGGAATTTTTCCAATCTGCACAATAGGATGTGCAGTATCATCACCAGTCTCCACAAATCCTGGTTTTTCCATTTTTCTTGCATCCTCCATCCATTCTGCATGACCTGTCATGTGGTTTGATGCACCTGAGTCAACATACCATACATCATTGCTTTCTTTTGCACTTGTCACAGAATTGTTTATGTGCTGCACCATAAACAAGTGCTCATTTCTGTCATCACCCTGTCTACTAGAAGATGCATAATTCCCTTGTTGTAGTTTTCTATTCATGATGTCATTCTGCTTTTTATAGCAGTCTTTAGCCATATGACCCATTTTACCACAGTAGTAGCATTCAACATTACTGTTTGCATTTTGGCCTCTTTGCCATCCACCACGACCTCTTTGGCTCCCCCTGCCTCTAGAGTTACCACGTCCTCCTCCATAGGACTGGTTTTCTTGAGTTTGCTGCATATTCTGATTTCTGCCATGGCCTGCAAATCGGCCTCCTCTACCTCTGCCTCTACCTCTTCCAGCATTTGAGTAGAAGACAGCTTCTTTTGAAGTTCCTCCTGAAGAAGATGCACCACCATTTCTCTGCTCCTCAGAAATTAGAAGAGCAATCAACTCTTCAAAATCAGGAAATCTTTCACGGATGGAAATGGATGTTCGGAACTATGCATAATCCTTTCCTAGACCATTCAAGGTCACGGAAACTAAATCATCATCTTCCACTGGCGACCCAATGGAAGCAAGTGCATCTGCAATCTTCTTCACCTTCATGTGGTAGTTGTTGATGCTCATACTTTCTCTTTGCACATTATGCAACTCTTGCTTGAGTTGCATTTTTCTGGCTTGCGTATTTGTGCTATACTTTCTCTTTGTACATTATGCAACTCTTTCTAAACTTCCATGCTTGGAAGTTGTTCTTGTCAAGCTTTTCAGTGACAATCTGTGAAAGAGAATCAGACGCCATTACAGAACACTGCAAAAAATTGTGTCACTGCAAAGAACACAGCTTCAGCCTCACAAGGGCAAATCTGCAAAACTGACGAAAGTGGTATTTGACCACATAGTCACTTCCTAGTGACGATTTTGCATCAACAGGCAACAGGGATGATTCTATAACTCCCAATGTCTCTGCGCATAGGCACACAATGCAATTTCTACAGTAACTTTTTACCGACCTGCAGAACAGTGGTCGCACAGCATAAAACTGGGCCTTTTCCTGAGTGCATGCAGAAAACTTCCGCCTCCAAAATAGGCCCCGAAATGGCCTCAAATAAAAAAAACAAGGTCGCCAAGGGCTAAAGCCCTATCCCGCAGCATATACTGCCCTCTTGCTTCATCGCGAAGGGCATCTCAACCTGAGACAATGCACTCCTGCACTTTCCGGCTGTGCTACCTGTAGAGATCTGCTCCCAAAACAGAAAATGAAAGCAACACTGCTCCTCTTAGAAGAACACCACCAGCTTGGCTTGCTTTCTTGAGCTCCTTACCACGAGCAAGGCTCTGATACCATGTCAGGATTGTGGGAGAGAAGGAAGGAGTCTTGCTTGAACCTTTCTTGCTTGCACAATGGGGGAATACACACAAGGGTGGAGGCTGAAAACAGTTTTCCTCTACTTAGTTGTGTAAGCCAAAAAGAACTCAAGTACAAAGAAATAGAAGAACCCTATATATGGGTCTCAAACCAAACTTTACTAACTAAGGTTGCATACTAACTGAGCCACGAACTAGAGTAGATAAGGATAGCTATCATGTAGCTATTATTCATGGGCGGTGTACCAACCGCGTCTGCAACTGACAAGTCGGTGACATAAATACACAACGGTCACCCTGGCGTATCACGAGTGGAGCTCGATATCTCAACAGAACCATCTCTCTGATGAAGTGGTAGTGTACCTCTATGTGTTTCGTTTTGGCATGATATACTGGATTCATGGCCAAGAGTACAATACTCAGATTATCGCATAGTAACTTCACTGGAGCATCCACTTGTATGTCCAAATCAGTCATCATAAGCTTGAGTAGCCATGAAATCTCGCATGCTGCCAATGCAACACCCTTGTACTTTGCCTCAGTATACTGGAGAAAGCAACCGTAGGCTGCTTCTTGCTGCTCCAGCTAATTATGCTGCTACCAAATCCAAAAGCATATCCACTCGTAGATCTACAGTCATATGAGCAACCTACCCAATCTGCATCCGTGTATCCAGTCTCATCAGTGTTAAGGGCTTATCTCTGACATAGAACATCCCACACTCTATAGTGGACTTAACATATCTCATAATGCTCTAACTGCATCCAAGTGCGGCTTTTTGGGCTTCTACATAAACTGGCTTATGAGCCCTATAGCATAGCTCAAGTCAGGCCTAGTGATGGTTAAGTAAATCAGACTGGCAACCATCTGCCTGTACATAGTCACATCCTCTACTTTAGCCCCAGTGTTCATATCTAACTTGACATTCTGATCAAGAGGTGTATCCAATGGTTTGCATTCAGTCATGCCATACTTCTTCAGCATTTCCATGGCATAGTGCTTCTGCATCAGCCATAAACCATTTTTAGCTAGAACTACCTCAATGCCCAAGAAATACTTCAGTTCTCCTAGGTCTTTCATGTCAAATTCAGATTTAAGTATCTTCATTACATGTTGTATGCCCAAGTCATCATCACCAGTGATTATCAAATCATCAACTTATATGACCAACACTACCAAGTCACTGTCAGTCTTCTTTGTAAATAGACTGTGATCAACCCTACCAATAGCAAATCCCAATCTCTGCAAGTAGTTACTGATCCTAGCATGCCAAGCTCTTAGAGCTTGCTTCAGCTTGTATAATGCCTTTTTCAGCCTGCATACATAATGCTAAAAATTAGGGTGAACATACCCTTCCGGATGAATCATATAGACATCCTCTACTAAGTCACCATTAAGAAAGGAATTCTTCACGTCCATCTGGTACAATTTCCAGCCTCTAGAAGCAACCAAAGAAATCACGGTGCGTATGGTTGCCATCTTGGCAACAGGGTTGAATGTTTTCTCATAATCAAGTCCATACTATTGGGCATACCCCTTTGCGACCAACCTGGCTTTGTATCTCTCCACACTGCCATCTAACTTGCATTTGATTTTGTAAACCCATTTACAGCCAATGGTCTTTTTCCCTTCAGGCAGTGGCACAAGATCCCATGTCTTATTTTCAACCAAGGCATTCATTTCTTCGTCCATAGTTGCACACCATTTCTCATCTTTCACTGCTTCAGCATATGTACCTAGTTCTTTGATCTCCATCACCTTTGTCATGTAAGCATAATGCTTTGTAGAGTAGCCACTGTATATCAACATGTCAACAGGGTATCTGACCCTCTGCAAGTGTCTAGGCTATGGTGCACTACTCAATTCCCCTCTCTCATGAGGCAGAATGTACATCCTCTACCTCGTGCCAAGCGTATAGACAGTCGAAATACCAAGTTCACTATCTAAAGTATCAGCAGACTCATCGCCAGAAGTCATTCTACCAGGTGTCATCATACCAGATGCATCCTCAGTAGATTTTTCTTTTCCTTTGCTGTCCAAGACATCATATCTCCCCCTCACTAACATATTGGTGTCAATGACGGTGAGCTCCTCAATCTCCTTGTCCATGGGGATACTGTTTGACTACTAGGTCCTATCATAGCAGTGCTCTGTTGCAAATCAACTGTAGATACATGAGTGGAAGGCATATCCGATAGCACTGTAGCCGGTGATACATACCAAGAACCCATCTCATAAAAAATAACATCCCTGCTCACCAAAGTCTCCCTGGTAGAGGGATCATAGCATTTGTATGCCTTCTTCTCCAGCGAATATCCAATGAAAATACACTTATGCGCTTTTGGATCTAGCTTCTTCCTTTTCTCATCTGGAATGTGCACATAAGCAAGACAGCTAAAGACTTTCATGTGACTTACATCCGGCTTATAGCCATACAGCCTCTCAAATGGTGTCATCTCATGAATACCTGCAGCAGTGGGAGTCCGAGTCAAGATATACATGGCTGTCGTGCAGCCTTAGCCCAATAATAGAGCGGCATCTTCTTCTCATTGAGCAGCTTCCATCAAGACCATGTTCTTTCTTTCAGCTACCCCATTCTACTGAGGAGTGTATCTGCAGGTAAGCTGCCTACGTATGCCATTTTCAGCCAGAAAATTGTCAAACTCATTTGACACATACTCCCCACCGCTATCTGATATCAAGCAAGAGATATAGCAGTCAAATTCCTTTTCACCCTGCTTTTTAAACTGCTGAAAAACAACAAACACTTCATCCTTTGTCTTCAGAATGTAAACCCAAGTATATAGACTGTAATCATCAATGAATGTTACATAATATTTCGAGCCTCCCAGAGATGCATTATGGGCTGGCCCCCAAACATCAAAGTGTACTAACTGCAACAGATGTGTACTCTGTCGTACATGCCTGACAAGTGGAAACTTTGACTGCTTACCGAACTGGCAACCATCACATACATGACCAATATCTAAATATTGGAACTTGGGTAAACTTGTAATAAGCTGTTTTTTCTGCATAATTTGTAGCCTTTGCAAATTCACATGCCCCACTCTCTTGTGCCAAATTTCCAAATCTTTGATAGTGCCAGAACCATGGTCAAACATAACTGAAATCAGCTCTGGCAAAGCAACATCAAGAGTAAACATTCTACCATTCCTGTGACTACGAGCTATCAACTTGTATCCATTGCCAAACTCTTAAATAAAGTAAACATGCTTATTGAATCTAACCTGCAAGCTATGCTCGACAGACAGTAAGTTCTTCGTAATCGAAGGAATATGCAATACATCATGTAAATTTTTCTTACGGCCACCATCATGAACCACAAGAGGCACTTTGCCTTTATGCTCAATGCTATGCTGCCTGTCATCACCTATACAGACATAGCCATGTTTTTCAGCCACCATATCAGTAAACCAATCACCGTGAGGGGTCATGTGGTTTGATGCCCCTGAATCAATGTACCAAACTGCATCATCAGTGCATTTTTCAGTAACCCTATCTTTCACATACTGCATGGCAAATAGTCTATCACCTAAGAAATCATCTCCCTAACTAGACGTAGCAAAGTGTCCATGTTGTTCGCCCTTCTGATTGCCCTACTTCCTCCAGCAGTCCTTGGCAATATGCCATACTTTCCATAGTAATGACGATCCTTATCCCTATTGGGATTGTCAGATGGGCGCTGCTATTGCCAGGAGCCTCTGCCTCTAGGGCTAGATCTCCCCCTGCCTCTAAAGTTTCCACTACCTCTTGCATTCGATACCTGTTGGTTGTTATTGCCATAGGATGCATTCTGCTGGCCTCCTCTACCGGATCCATAGCCTCTACCACGGCTGCCACGGCTGTGCTGATTCGAATAAAAAACTGCATCCTTATTTTCAGAACTACTTGACCCTATAGCCAAGCCAATTTAACCTCCTCATGTATAAGCAATGCAACTAGCTCATTAAAGTCAGGCATTTCAGCCCTCACAGACACATAAGTGTCAAAAGACTTATACTCAGGCCCCAAGCCATTCAAAGTCACAGCAACGATGTCTTCATCTTCAACATGTGAACCAACAGATGCCAGCTGATCCACAATGGTCTTAACCTCCATGAAATAATCCTGTATAGATCTGCTATTTCTCTCCATGTTGTTGAACTTCTGCTTCAATTGTATCTTCCTGGCACTTGTGGTTGTGCCATAGTACTTGACCAAAATGTCCCATGCATTCTTAGGAGAGCTGCAGTTCATTATCTGCATTACCATGGCATCTGAGATACATAAAGAGAGCCAGTGCAAGACTCTACGAGTTCTTTCTGTCCAAGCTCGGTGTAATTGTCTCTGATCAGCTGTAGGTCGTTCTGGGAGCTTAGGTTCAGCTTCTGCTCCAGTCACCAACTGCCAGTAGCCTTTCCCTATTAAGAAGTTCTCCATGTGGAACTTCCATATGGCATAATTGTTACTATTGAGCTTTTCCTGCACTATCTGGGTTATGTTGTCAGTCCTCTCTGCATTAGCCATATTGTACGAATATTTAGTCATTGTCTGACTTCCTGCAAGCCAACAAGTATGACAGTCCTCAACTGTTTATGATAGTTTTTTGCAATTAATTGCAGTAAAAAACTAGGGTATTTCAGCCCAAAGATAGCTCAAAATAGTCCACAAACAAGTGGTCTAACCTGTAGGTATAACGGTCAATACATATGCTATGTAGTTGCTTTAGCTTAAACTCCTGCAACCTCACTGCCAGGGAAAATACATGCAGTCTGAAAACTGTAAACTTTGAGTAACCAGTTGTAATTTTAAGGCCAAAAACATTGAGTATACATGTCATACATGTCCCATAATTCTTGCAATAGTTCAGAGATCTATCTCTACATATGAGTTCCCAGTCAAGTCACTCTGACATAGAGTATGACATTTGTTGCAAGTACAAAACAAGATATACCTATTGTATATTTCAGCTACTAAAAAAACAGTCATCATTGTCAAGGTATTTCAGTCTCAAAGACTTTGCAAAATGCCATAACCTTATGCTACCATGCATAGAACTAAATACATGATCTTGACCTCATCCAAGAATGATCTGTCTCCAAGAGTCAGTAGCAATGAAGGCATTTACTAGTTATTTACTGTTCATGACATTCAAGAACCATGTCAAAGCATCTTGCTTCAGCTCCATACATGTAATACTTTCGCTACGAAATATCGAAGACCCGTAATTTGCGCAAAAAGCAGTTTAAAATAATCTCCCTGTGATAAAAGACCTTTGGCTAAGTGCTTACTCTGCGTGCACTAGCAAAACCCCAACTCCGTGACATGCATAAGAGGTTGTGGCTTGAAGGCCACAAGCCCACGCTGGAACACCCTTCACGGGAAAATAAGGGGATAATGGATAAATTTGTGCAATTTTTTAAATTAATAACCCCCTCAGCCGATGCATCGCGGGGGCAGGGAGAGGGAGTATGAGTGTAAGAGGAGTTATGTGGAGGAGGAGCATGGGGAGGGGATCATGCTGGCCGCCACTTGGGTGGCTACCCCCCCTACCTTAGCCTATAAAAACCTCCCCCTTGAAGTGTGAGGGGAGAGAGGGAGGGATCATCGTGGTGCCGTTGGCCGCCGCCATAGCTGCCGCCACGCCGCCAGGCCACGCCTCATCATCAACGTTATCAACGTCTCCATCATCCTATCCCAATCATCCTTTCTCTCTCCACGTCATTTTCTGTCATAGAAGCATTAGAAGCTTCTAAACAAGGCTTCCATAAGCCTTATTCACCCACACCTCCCAGGTTTTCCTAAAACCTGTCTTGTAAGCCCCAATTTTTGCATGGGGAAAGAAATATCGGCCTAATAAGCAGTTTTGGAGATCGGGAAAAAGGGCAAGGAGAATTTGCGGAGTCCAAGTCCACTACGTCATCGATGGCCCCAAAGCAAAAGTCGCGAGGTGCACACGCAGAAGTTTCCAACCCAATTACATGTGTGGACAACGCTCCGAGTCATAATGCCCAGGTACCATTAATAAATGCGCATGAAAAGAATGCATTTAAGCATGTTTAATTTTTGTAGGAAAGTTATAAATGCATTTATTCATTCGATTTACAAAGTGGAGTGCATGTTGAATATTGGAATTGCTCGCACTCCCGTGGGACAAGGGTAGTTGCAATCTTCTTGAACGTATAATGCATAACTTAGAAGATGATATCATGCTAAGAAGGATAGAGCTTATGCCGCATGATGCACTTATGAAGTAAATTCATGGTCGTGGTTCATATAGAGGATAATCTTAGATGCCCATTGAATGTTGTCCAAATCATCGCAATGCATGGAAAGGAATTACGAACTTTGCAAATTGCCTACGAAGTTGGTTGCATTTTAGGTCAGGTTAAGTGCTAAAGGAAGGATTAATTTAATGTTGGACTTATGGTATTCGCTCATGCATGGAGTCCTTCTATCAAATTTTGAATGCATCTTCATTAAAAATATCAAAGCTTTGATTTCGTTGCATCAACATAGGATTTATACAAGTTAGCTCTGAATTGTCAATCATTATAGTTTAGGCAAGGAAAAGTAACGATCATTGTAGATCTTATAGCTGCATAGAAGGAAAAAATCTATGAATCGCATATTTGCATGGAAAGGTATATTTACACCATTTAGAAGGAAGTATTTGCATCTTTAAAAGGAATGATCATCTCTAATCATGGGCTAGTTAATCAACTAAGTAATTCACGTATAATTAAGTAGCTCACATGAAAATCATAGGTACGATTAAATTGTATATGATGATCACCTCAAAGTGCTAGGTAGGGTTAAGCTACGTTAAAATTCTGCCTAGTATCACACTTAGGTTGCCAACACAATATTTCTGATCCCAAAGATCCTACCCACATTCATGGAATGTTAGGGTTAGCTAAACGCCTATGCAAGAATGATCTAGGGTTCTCACCCTAAGGATCAAATGACCAAATGCTAGATTTTTGCAAGAAAATTAGGAACCCTAGGGCCAAAATGTTATCGGACTAGTGGGGTTAGGGTTGGATTGGGTCAAGAGGACTCGCAAACCCTACATCTTGACCAAAGGTATTCTTGACCAAGGAATATTGGATGATGGAAGAATTAATCCCACAAGTTAGATGCAACACCGATCTCGTGCAACAAGTTGCAATGTCGCATGGTTTTGTGTCTAGATCACAAAATGGTATTGCTACTCCTTAGAACAAGGTTGGCAAGTTCTAAGTACAAGTCTAATTTGCAAGAGGATGAGTAGTCATCCTGCTACATCACCCTTCTTTGAGGCTAATTTGCCAAGTTAGCATAATTATGAATTACCTAGCAAGAAATTGACCAATCAAGTTAGGACAATGAGGTTGTCCAGGATTTATTGACCTTAATGTAAGGAAACCTAAGGTATTTGTTAATTTGGGTTAACATGGTATAAACCCTAACCCAAGGAAAGAGGATAAACAAGAAACTCAGCTTACGGAACCCTTGGGATCTTTCCAAGATGCAACTGATCCCAGATCGAATGTTGGATGCATTACGGAACTCCATGTGAAATACACAGGATCTAGAGCATGGCAGATGGGGAAGCTATGGAGGTTGAAAGAGAAAAAAGAAACTCATGAAGGCATTGACCTTGACTAGGACAAATTGTTACACAAGTGAATTAGGTTCCAAGATTGAGACTTGGACTCATAAACACAATCTTGTGTATTGACAGTGACATGACACTTTACTGGAAAGAAAAGAGTACTATCATTGAATTAGAAAAAGAGTGCAAGTAAAATGCTTTATAAAAATTGAGTGGTGGTACTTTCTCCTACTGTGCATATGGGATTCTGGTCCTGAGCCCTCACTGCTTCTCACAAAGGGACTAAAGTAGGTGTGATTGCAAATATCTCAACACTCCAAACAGTCACAATGTGTGACCGGGCCTTCCTTTATTCAAACTGTCACTAAAATAATAAAGAATAAAGTGACGGTGAGACGGACGCCCGCCACCCTGTAGTGTGCAATGGCAATGACTGTCAGTGTAGTAATACACGGGCGGCTAGGCAGAGGCGCCTTTACCCCCAACAACCTCCCACTTAAAGGTGAATTTTCCCCAGTGAGGAGTGAAAAGAAAAAGAAAAAAGACAGTACAACATGTACACATGTACAACATGATGAGGAAAGACGTCATCTCATCCCACGCCCATTCAACCTCCTGAGGAAGGCAAAGCGCTCTATAGAGAGGCTTTTCATGAGTAGATCTGTAGGATTCTAGTCAGTTGAGATCTTGACAAGATCAACAGACTTGTCCTCAACAACCCCACGTATGAAGTGATACCTCACCTCAATGTGTTTCGTCTTCGCATGGAAGACCAGATTCTTGGCTAACTGAATAGCACTCATAGAATCCGAATGCACTGTAGGGATAGCATCAATACCCAGGTCAGCAACTAAACGACCCAACCAAATGGCCTCCTTACAAGCCTCAATGGCTGCAACATACTCGGTCTCTATAGTAGAAAGTTCCATGCATTTCTACACCCTGGACATCCAAGGAACAACACCTCCAGCATAGGTGAATGCATAGCCGGAAGTGGACTTCCTACTATCTGCATGTCCTGCATAATCAAAGTCAGTGTACCTCATGACTCCTGTATCCTAGCTACCATAGCTTATGCACATATCTACAGTGCCCTTTAGGTACCTCCTGATACCCTTCATGACATCCCAATGCTTCTTGCTAGGTGTAGCCATATAGCGTGCCACAACACCAACTGCAAAGGCAATATCTGTATGAGTGGCTATCATGGCATACATAAGACTGCCCACTATGGATGCATAGGGAATCTTGGCCATCTCGGCCCTCTTCTCATCTATCTGCGGATAATCAGCATGTGATACCTTCACATAAGAAGGCAATGGATAGCCAATAGGCTTTGCATCCTACATGCAGAAGCACTCAAGGACTTTATGAATGTACTCCCTTTGTGACAAGTATAGGAGTCCCTGATGCCTGTCGCGTCTAATGCGCATACCCATTATGTGAGTGGCATGTCCCAGATCTTTCATCTCAAAGCTCTTCTTGAGCTAAGCCTTAAGAGCATCTAGCTCATCATGAGCGTTCCCTGCTATCAGCATATCATCCACATAGAGTACCAAAATCAATAAAGAACCATCACATGCTTTCTTCTGTAAAGACACGGATCCATAGCACTCCACCGCTATAGCCCTGTAACTGCATAAAGGCATCAAACTTATGATACCACTCCCTAGGTGCCTATTTCAATCCATAAAGACTTTTCTTCAATTTGCACACTAGGTGTTGCCTGCCAGGTTCTGCAAAGCCCTTAGGCTGCTCCATATAAATCTCATCATGCAAGTCCCCATGTAAGAAAGCCGTCTTGACATCTATCTGGTATAAATCCAAGTCAAGCTGAGCAACCAAATCCAAGACTAAGCACAGGGTGGTCATCTTAACCACAAGAGAAAAGACCTCGTCAAAGTCCACAGCATGCTCCTACTTAAAACCCTTTGCTACCAATCTAGCCCTGTATGCCGGCTTGGGATGTCAGGGGTACTTTTTAGCTTGTACACCCACTTGCATGGTCTTCTTGCTCATAGTTAAGGAAACCAAATCCCAAGTGTCATTCTTATGTAGGGAGTCTATCTCAGACTGCATAGCCCTCTTCCAGGAGTGACTGTCACCCCTGCGCATATCCTCATCATAGGTGAAAGGCTCTCCTGCATCTTTAACCAAGACATAATGCATCGAGGGCTAAAATCTATCAGGTGGACGTCTGTCTCTAGTAGACCGCAGGCTTTGCTGCGTGCCCAACTGCCTGTCCAACACCTTGACCATGAGCATATGATGCAGTTGTAGGCTATCCAATTGGCTGTGCGGGAGCTTTTGGCTCCTCCTGAAATATGACCCTGCGGATCTCAATAACTCTCTCAGGCTGCCTATGCATTTTGTCTTCATGGAAGACTACATCATGAATGCAGATGATTTTCCGCGCCTCTGGATCCCAGAGATGGTAACCTATCTCGCCTGCATCCCCATAACCAGGGAAAATGCATTTGACACTCTTGGGATCCACCTTACTTCTCTTGTCCCTGGGCACATGGCAAAATGCCTCATATCCAAAGACATGGAGATGCGCATAAGAGGGAGGTTTTCCAATCCATACCTCCTCTGCAACCTGGAAATCCAAACCACTAGAGGGTGATCTGTTTATGACATGCATAGCTGTACTAACTGCCTCATCCCAAAAGCTCTCTGGTAGGCTTGCATGGCTAAGCATACTGCGTACATACTCCTAGATGGTTCTATTCATCCGCTCAGCCAAACCATTCTAGGGGGGTGTAGGGGGCAGTCAACTGACGCTTAATACCCCTCTCATTACATAACTACTCAAAAGCACATGAGACATACTCACCCTGTCAAGAATCGCATGGTGGGGGGACTTGCTCAAGATGCTGCATCGAACACACACAGAATGCACAAGGGGAAGCTCACTCAAGAGACAAAAAGAGCGATGGAGACCAAAACGTTTTCTTGCTGGTTTCTTCTTCTTCTTCCACACTCTTTACAATGTACACAAAGTATAGATAAGATACAACATAAAGGAAAGTGGCCTACTAAGTCAAACAATGCATAACCGACTACACTAGTCGACTGGCGCTATAACTATGCCAGCTGTAAATAGGTGTAACAACCTGAATATAATAAGTAATGAGTCAGTGGCCATGTGAGAGTCATAATGACCACTGACATGCTAAGTGTAGACGTGTGGACCCATCTAACCAGGTGTTCCATCATCAATGTCCGCATGTGTTGAGCTTGTCATCTCAACACTCCCCCTCAAGCTCAACTGCATCTCTGCAACTCCAAGTAAGCTTCGAAACTTTTGAAGCTTCTCTATACCCAATGCTTTCGTGAAGATGTTAGCTATCTGATCCTGTGTGCTGACATACACCAAGTTAATCTCACCTGCTAGTACCTTCTCTTTCACAAAATGGTAGTATACCTCAATATTTTTTGTCCTGGCATGGAACACAGGGTTCCTAGCCAATTGTATACTGCTCATGTTGTCACAATAAATGACAACTAGACCTTCTACCTGCACATCCAAATCAACCAATAACTTTTGTAGCCATACTACTTCACATGCTGCTATAGCAACACCTCTATACTCAACCTCTGTACTCGACAAAGCAACTGTACATTGCTTTTTGCTGCTCCAAGCAACTGCTGCACTACCAAGAGAGAACATGTATCCACTGGTAGATCTTCTATCAGACATACTACCAGCCCAATTTACATCTGTGCATCCAAACACCTGTACATCTGTACCTGCCTCATAGAAAAGTCCATAATGTAATGTGGACTTCACATATCTCAATATGCGTCTGACTGCATCCAAATGTGGCTTTCTAAGTACTTGCATAAACTGACTCAGAAGACCAACAACGTAGCTCAAGTCTGGCCTTGTAATGGTCATGTAGATCAAACTCCCCACTATCCTCCTGAACATAGTAGGGTCTTCTATCACATTCCCAACATCAGCACTCAACTTTACATTCTGCTCCAACGGGACTGAAAGTGGTTTGCATGTTGTCATACCATACTTGGACAACATATCCAAGCCATACTATCTTTGGGACAGCCATATACCATCATCACATCTGATCACCTCAATGCTGAGGAAGTACCTTAGCTCACCTAAATCCTTCATCTCAAACTTCTTCTTCAAAAAATCCTTGACTTCAGCAATCCCACTATCACTATCACCTATAATAATCAAGTCATCCACATAGATGACTATGATGACCAAACCTGCATCTCCCTTTCTCACATAAAGTGAGTGATCAGCATCAGAAACATAAAAACCAATATTAACAAGATACTCTCTGATCTTGTCAAACCATGCTCTAGGTGCTTGCTTGAGTCCATAGAGCGCCTTCTTTAACCTACACACATACGTGGGATGCTCTAAATTTTCATAACCTGTTGGTTGATCCATATACACTTCTTCCTGCAAATCACCATGCAAGAAGGCATTCTTCACATCCATTTGCTGCAACCTCCAACCTTTGGCTACTGCCAAAGAAATCACACATTTGACAATTGCCATCCTAGCAACTGGACTAAAGGTTTCTTCATAATCTATGCCATATGTCTGGGCATAGCCTTTTGCAACCAGCCTAGCTTTGTACCTACTGATAGAACCATCTACATTGTGCTTAATCTTATAAACCCACTTACATCCAATAGCTTTCTTGCCCTTCGGCAATGATACTAGATCCCAAGTCTTATTGGCCTCTAATGCAGCCATCTCCTCATCCATTGTTGCATCCCATTGAGCATGACCAACAACCTCCTCAAAACATGTGGGCTCAACATCCTCAATTAGTTTCACCATATAAGCATGATGGTGAGTTGCATAACCTTCGAAACCAAATCTTTTAACAGGGTATCTAACCTTGCTAGATTTGCATACCATCGGATCACTCAATGAAGCCTTTACATTACTATGAGCTCTCTATACACCTGGTGTCCTGACAGAAGGAATACTAAGCTCATCATCCAAGCTCTCTGAGCCATTGGAGTCTCCATCAAGAACTGTATCAATGCCATCTGACACTTTATTCTTTCCTTTGTCTTTACTTGTAGTGCTACTAGATACACTTGAAGATGTAGAGGTACTCCTTAGTCTCCCAGACCAAGGACTACCAGATGATGTCTCTGGTCCACTAAGAGTCTGTGATTCTTGCTTTTTAGCATGTACATGAGTGTCATGATCATCATCATCATCCAATGAATCACAGCTAGATGCATACCAACTACTCATTTCATCAAAGATGACATCCCTGCTCACTCTGAACTTACATGTGACAGGGTTATAACAGCGATATCATTTCTGCTCTAAAGAGTATCCAATAAAAACACATTTTTTTGCCTTTGGATCAAGCTTCTTCCGTAGCTCATCTGGCATATGAACGTATGCAACATAGCCAAATACCTTCAAGTGTGATACATCAGGCTTCTTGCTAGTAAAGCATTCTTCAGGAGTCATCCCATGAACTAGAGCTGTGGGAGTTCTGTTCATAATATAAAAAATAGTATGAACAGCCTCAGACAAAAAATGCTTAGGCATATTATTTTCAGCAACTTTTGCAACTTTTGCAACTTTTGCAATATGCCTGTTTTTCCTTTCTGCAACCCCATTTTGTTGTGGGGTATATCTGCATGTGAACTATCTCTTTATCCCATGAGACCTCAGAAAATCACTGAACTCATTCGAGAGGTACTCTCTCCCTCCATATGACCTCAAGCACTTTACTTTCAAGCCTGTTTCTCTTTCAACTGTAGCCTTGAAAGTTCTAAAGTGCTCAAACGCTTTACTCTTTTCCTTCATAAAATATACCCACAGCTTTCTAGAATAATCATCAATGAATGTGACAAAGTATGAACTGCCTCCAAGAGATACATTTTGTGTAGGCCCTCAAATGTCTGTATGCACAACATCAAGGATATTTCTGTTTACATCTCTGTCATGTGAAAAGGGTTGTTTTGCCTGCTTACCAAACTAACATACTTCGCATACCTTATGAAATTTTGCAACTCTAAATGTAGCCAAACCTGTAACCAACCCTTTGGACTGCATTAATTTCAGCCTTTGTACATTTGCATGTCCAATGCGTTTGTGCCAAATTTCAATATCTACAACAATATCTTTTCCTTTAGCATACATAGCAACATTCATAGTATGAATTTCGGCATCCAGAGTAAACATACGTCCAACTCTACTTCCCTTTGCTACCAACCTGCACTTGTCATTGAAGTCTTCTACAAAGTAGCCCTTTGCATTAAACCTGACTTACAGCCCTTGCTCTACCATTTGACCGACTGACACCAAGTTCTTTGTAATAGATGGCACATGTAATACATCTGAAAGACTCTTTGTCTTACCATCATGCAAGGACAAGGGAACTTTTCCAATGTGTGAAATTGGATGGCATGAATCATCACCCATCTACACATAACCTGCATTTTGCAAATCCTGCATCTCTCCAAACCATTTTGCATGGTTGGTTATATGATTGGATGCACCTGAATCAACATACCAAACATCATCATGTGTTCCCTTTCCTATTAAAGCATTCAACATATGCTACATAACAAACAGACATTCATTTTTATCTTCATTTTGTCGTAAAGACGATGCATAGTTTCCTTGCTGCAACTTACCACTATGAATATCATCTTTCTTAGCATAACATTGGGCTGCAATATGACCTGTTTTGCCACAGTAGTAACACACAATACCAGAGTTTTTAGAATCTCTGTTCTTCCATCCACCTCTTCCTCTAAAGCTCCCCTTGCCTCTAAAGTTACCAGGCCTCCTGAAACCTGCATATCGCCAAATTGCTGATTCAATCTGTTTTGCTGGTTGTCACTACCACGTCCTGTACCACGGCCTCTTGAAGAGAACCTGCCATGTCACTACCACGTCCTATACCACGGCCTCTTGAAGAGAACCTGCCATGTCCCCTTCTTGAACTGGAGTAGAAAGCTTGAACCTATTCACCACTTCTTTCAGATGTCTCACTATGCATATTGATCTCTTCAGTGATCATAAGGGAGACCAACTCATCGAAATCTGGAAATGGCTTCCTGACATATACGGAAGTTACAAAAGACTTCCAAGCCTTTTCATTGTTAAGTCCACCCAAGGTAGATGACACCAAATCATCATCATCGGGCATTGCATCAATTGCTGCCAATGCATCTGCAATGCTCCTTACCTTCATGCATACTCATTGATATACATCTTCCCTTTCTTTAATGTATTCAACTCTTGCTTGAGTTGAATCTTTTATGCATTTGTATTTACAGAAAACATACTTTCAAGTATGGTCCAAGCTACATATGAATTCTCTGCATTTCTAATATGTCCCAGCATATTATTGTCAATTACTGCCTATAGCCAATACATGATCTTCTTGTCTTTTACATTTCATTCCTTTCGTACCTTTGTCTCTTCTGCAGTTCATTCCTTCTGTACCTTTGTCTCTTCTACACTTGGAGGGTCACTCACCTTCGGCTCCTTTTCTTTACCTGAAACAAACTCGTAGAGCCCTTTTCCAATAAGGAAGTTTGTGACACGGAACTTCCATGAAGGGTAGTTGTTCTTGTCGAGCTTCTCAATGATGGGGCTTCCACTGTTATCTACCATTATCACAAAATTAATACCAAACAGCAAGCAAATCTTCTGCAACCCTCAACCTGTAGTGCACATCAATACACTAAACAGCCTTTTTCACTGTTTGCTCAACAATACATGCAATCTGCAACCTGTTTGCAAATAAACCTTATGTTTGCTTCCTACAAACACCTCAAGAATTACAGATTTGCAATCTGTAACCTGTGCACCTACTTTCGGTCAAAAAAGCCGAAATCACAGTGTACCCTGAAACTGCTGTCCGCAACCTTGCAGCTCTAAAACGGGGCCTGAAACGGTCTCAGATGCCCAAAATAACTATGGGAAAGTCCTAAAGGGCCAATCTGCAAAATACACATCACTCTTCGTGCACACCAAATCTCACTGTAATCTGAGATTTTTGCTCTGCCCTGCTTCCGGTGCCTCCACAGGCACTATCCAAGAGAAAGAGTAGAAGGATGGGAGAGCTTCTTACCCGTGGCTTGCTTGCTCAAACCTTGCTTCTTTTCCTTCACTTCAGTCTTTGAAATCAGCCTCTCTTAGTGGTGTAGCTCTGATACCATGTCAAGAATCGCGTGGTGGGGGGACTTGCTCAAGATGCTGCGCCGAACACACATAGAATGCACAAGGAGAAGCTCACTCAAGAGACAAAAAGAGAGATGAAGGCCAAAACGTTTTCTTGCTGGTTTCTTCTTCTTCTTCCACACTCTTTACAATGTATACAAAGTATAGATAAGATACAACATAAAGGAAAGTGGCCTACACTAAACAGCCTTTTTCACTGTTTGCTCAACAATACATGCAATCTGCAACCTGTTTGCAAATAAACCTTATGTTTGCTTCCTACAAACACCTCAAGAATTACAGATTTGCAATCTGTAACCTGTGCACCTACTTTCGGTCAAAAAAGCCGAAATCACAGTGTACCCTGAAACTGCTGTCCGCAACCTTGCAGCTCTAAAACGGGGCCTGAAACGGTCTCAGATGCCCAAAATAACTATGGGAAAGTCCTAAAGGGCCAATCTGCAAAATACACATCACTCTTCGTGCACACCAAATCTCACTGTAATCTGAGATTTTTGCTCTGCCCTGCTTCCGGTGCCTCCACAGGCACTATCCAAGAGAAAGAGTAGAAGGATGGGAGAGCTTCTTACCCGTGGCTTGCTTGCTCAAACCTTGCTTCTTTTCCTTCACTTCAGCCTTTGAAATCAGCCTCTCTTAGTGGTGTAGCTCTGATACCATGTCAAGAATCGCGTGGTGGGGGGACTTGCTCAAGATGCTGCGCCGAACACACATAGAATGCACAAGGAGAAGCTCACTCAAGAGACAAAAAGAGAGATGAAGGCCAAAACGTTTTCTTGCTGGTTTCTTCTTCTTCTTCCACACTCTTTACAATGTATACAAAGTATAGATAAGATACAACATAAAGGAAAGTGGCCTACACTAAACAGCCTTTTTCACTGTTTGCTCAACAATACATGCAATCTGCAACCTGTTTGCAAATAAACCTTATGTTTGCTTCCTACAAACACCTCAAGAATTACAGATTTGCAATCTGTAACCTGTGCACCTACTTTCGGTCAAAAAAGCCGAAATCACAGTGTACCCTGAAACTGCTGTCCGCAACCTTGCAGCTCTAAAACGGGGCCTGAAACGGTCTCAGATGCCCAAAATAACTATGGGAAAGTCCTAAAGGGCCAATCTGCAAAATACACATCACTCTTCGTGCACACCAAATCTCACTGTAATCTGAGATTTTTGCTCTGCCCTGCTTCCGGTGCCTCCACAGGCACTATCCAAGAGAAAGAGTAGAAGGATGGGAGAGCTTCTTACCCGTGGCTTGCTTGCTCAAACCTTGCTTCTTTTCCTTCACTTCAGCCTTTGAAATCAGCCTCTCTTAGTGGTGTAGCTCTGATACCATGTCAAGAATCGCGTGGTGGGGGGACTTGCTCAAGATGCTGCGCCGAACACACATAGAATGCACAAGGAGAAGCTCACTCAAGAGACAAAAAGAGAGATGAAGGCCAAAACGTTTTCTTGCTGGTTTCTTCTTCTTCTTCCACACTCTTTACAATGTATACAAAGTATAGATAAGATACAACATAAAGGAAAGTGGCCTACACTAAACAGCCTTTTTCACTGTTTGCTCAACAATACATGCAATCTGCAACCTGTTTGCAAATAAACCTTATGTTTGCTTCCTACAAACACCTCAAGAATTACAGATTTGCAATCTGTAACCTGTGCACCTACTTTCGGTCAAAAAAGCCGAAATCACAGTGTACCCTGAAACTGCTGTCCGCAACCTTGCAGCTCTAAAACGGGGCCTGAAACGGTCTCAGATGCCCAAAATAACTATGGGAAAGTCCTAAAGGGCCAATCTGCAAAATACACATCACTCTTCGTGCACACCAAATCTCACTGTAATCTGAGATTTTTGCTCTGCCCTGCTTCCGGTGCCTCCACAGGCACTATCCAAGAGAAAGAGTAGAAGGATGGGAGAGCTTCTTACCCGTGGCTTGCTTGCTCAAACCTTGCTTCTTTTCCTTCACTTCAGCCTTTGAAATCAGCCTCTCTTAGTGGTGTAGCTCTGATACCATGTCAAGAATCGCGTGGTGGGGGGACTTGCTCAAGATGCTGCGCCGAACACACATAGAATGCACAAGGAGAAGCTCACTCAAGAGATAAAAAGAGAGATGAAGGCCAAAACGTTTTCTTGCTGGTTTCTTCTTCTTCTTCCACACTCTTTACAATGTATACAAAGTATAGATAAGATACAACATAAAGGAAAGTGGCCTACTAAGTCAAACAATGCATAATCGACTACACTAGTCAACTGGCGCTATAACTATGCCAGCTGTAAATAGGTGTAACAACCTGAATATAATAAGTAATAAGTCAGTGGCTATGTGAGAGTCATAATGACCACCGACGTGCTAAGTGTAGACGTGTGGACCCATCTAACCAGGCGGTCCGTCATCAATGTCCGCATGTGTTGAGCTTGTCATCTCAACACACCCCCATTATTTGTCCTTAGGCATTTTAGCCTATACCCAGACTGGTTCTCAACCAATGCAAGCCATCTTTGAAACACAACCAAGACATCGGATTTCAACTTAATGGGATAAGCCCAAACTTTCCGTGAAAAATCATCTATGAACGTAACAAAATACTTTGCACCACCCATAGACCGACAAGGCATGGGCCCACAGACATCCGAATGTACCAATGCCAAGGGCTGACTCATGCATGGCCTACCAGACTTCTTATGTGTAGACCTAGTCTGCCTGCCATAAAGACAATGCTCACATGAATCAAAACATGCATAATCAAGGGACGGTAAGTACTGCAAACCAGAAAGCATTTTCATTCCCTTCAAAGACATATGGCCCAAACGGGCATGCCAAAGAGATACATGTGGGATAGAACCCACAGACAAAACATGATCAAGAGAAGAAGCTGATACAATCAAGGGGTAGAGACTGCCAGCCTTGGCACCTCTCGCAACCACAAGTCTGCCACGAGTGATCTTCTATGCAGAGACTCCAAAACATACATGATATCTTGCATCATCAAGCTGTCCAACTGACATGAGACTGCATGTCAAAGCAGGTACATGACGTACATCCTGCATAACAAAACTGCTGCCAGAAGGAAACTGCAACCTAACATCACCAATGCCCACAATATCAAGAGAGTTGTCATCACCCAAGTGCATAGAACCCGAAACAGTACGGTATGAATGAAACCACTCTCGGCAAGGTGTCATATGAAAGGGCGCATCTGAGTCCAAAAGCCAACATTGTGCATACATAGAGTGTATCTTTGTCATCTGCGAAGCACTAGAAGAAGCTGCTAGGATATAATCATCATCATCAACATTCTCAAGCTGCATAACATTGATCTCTTCAATTTTAACACTGGACTTTGCAAGTACTATGCTGCGATCAGAAGACTTATCTTGCACTTTGTCTTTCCCCTTATCTTTGCGCCTTTCATTGCGCAATTCATGGCATTGTGGCCTAATATGGCCCTTTTTCCCACAATGGTGACAAGTAACATCTGCATTCCTGCCACGGGATTTTCTACGTGACTTCCCACGAGACTTGGACTGAGATTTCTGAGAATCTTGTCCACGGCCACTACCACTGCCATGCTTTCCATATCCATCATTCCTACCTCTAACTATCATAGCATGAGACATACGAGAGGCATCCAAATTCTTATGGTTAACCTCTTCCTACAGAAGAGCACTCTCAACATCAGATAATTTCAAGGTAGCAGTAGAGGCACATAATGCAGTGCGGAATACATCCCATGACTCATTAAGAGCACCAAGCAAGAAAAGAGGAGTGACATCCTATGCAAAAGTGATGTCCTGCGAAGTCATGCTCTTGAGTATAGTTACAAAAATTAAATGTTAAGTTACAAAATACCTTGAAACATGGGTTAAAATTATCATTAGAATTCAAAAAAGTCATTGGAGAGCCATCTTGTATTGCAACTAAGTTAGATTATGATTAGGAGAGACAAGTAGGGACCTCTAAGGGAATGAGTGGCACCAAAATAAGGGTAGCTAGAAGGTGTTAAGTGTGAGTGAAAAGAAAGAAGAGGATACAAAAAAAGAGAGTCAAATTAACAATGATGAATCTATGGGTTCTAATAAAAATAACACTAAAATTATAGGATGTCACTCAAAAGAAACCTCCATTGATCATAAGATGAGCAGATGTAGTCACATTCTCCTTCATGCGCAGATCCATAAGCTGCTTCAGCCAATACATCTGACTCGCTGGACTTTTCTTGTCATAGAGATTTTTTATCTTTTCCCACAACTGCCATGCACTCTATTCTTCCTCAAAGACATTATAGTGAACCTGTTCTGTGAGAGACAATGCAATAGTGGACTTGCATAACTCATCAAGCTCAAGCCATTCCTCATCTGGCATAGTTGCAAACGGATGCCCGCTTAACCTCAAAGGTTTGATCTGCGATTTCTACACCAATACTTGCCAAATCTGGCTCTTCCAATAAGAGTAATTCATACCATCAAGCTTAGTGATGTTGAAAATAGCATGATCAGTGGTGAACTCATCATAATGCTGACTGGAAGACTATAGACAGTTCAAAACTACTTGATGTTTACTGCAGAAAATGACCAAAAAATCACCAAAATCGAGGAAAAATGGTGAAGAAAGTGGAATCAAAGCTACTGCCCACCAAGTACTAGTGAAAGTACATCATTTCAGAGTGTTTCAACATGAAAAATCCAGGTCAGTCCATACATATATACTTGCTATAATAAATTTCGTAAAAGAGAGCTAATAGTGCCAAAATCGGATCCCAAGGCAATTAGATACTGCCAAGACCAAAGCCGGCATCATGCGGGCATAGCATAAGCATATGACAGTCGATAAGCATGAATCCAACACCCAAGTATGTCATACAAACATTTGCCAGTGAGTAGGCACATCCCCCAGGCAATGGGACAAAGTGTTCCTTCCACTACCAAAACTTGACACAAGTAGGTGTCAGTTCACAAAGATACGGATCCAAAACTAAGACTTAGCTCATAAGCATACAGTGAACCAAGACATATGATGTATCATCCCAAAAGGTAAGAAGTCCCAAAGTCTCAAGTGTCTGTATCTATTCAATAGCATGTAACGGCTCAATGCATAAAAGTACCACCTGCTCAATGTCTGATAAGCATTCAAGAATGCTCCCACTAGCACAAAAGTCGTATGTACGAGCTCAAGAGCTCAAGCCAAGACAAGACATAGTTCCAATGACATAAGTCCAAGACAATACATCAATAGTACATCCCGAACATGTAGGCGGTAGAGCATCCGTATGTAGCATCCATAAGCATGTAAGACATCAAGTACATCCCAAGATACAACTCTGGCAAGCCAATAAATAGCTCAAGTAAGCTCTGAGAATCCAAGGTCATGAGCTCCAGTAGCAATAGGCTCTAAACAATGTAACTAGCATGTAGTAATGGCATAGGCTAAGCATGTCAAGATCGGTCAGACATAAGCAACATACATACCATAAGTATATCCAAGATGGAGCTTCCAAACGCTTTTCAAAGCGAGCTCAAGCTCAACCAACGATCCTGAATCAAAACCAAGCTCTATGTCAAGCCCCAAGTGTCAATACATCACCATATATGCCCGAAACATAGCTCGAAAAGCATAGGCATAAGTATACATGAGTAAAATGACTTCAGTCCAACTATGTATAGCAGTGATTTACTGTTCAAAACTGAGAATTTCAGCACCAAAATAAGCTCCAAATGGTTGCCAAACAATACGCATACATTCCCCTAACATTCGGGCATCAAATGGGACCAACTAGGCATCAAATGACAATGTCAAACAAGCTGTAGCATCAAATGTTAGTGTAACACTATCATAAACTACCTCTGGACTATTATGATAGTCCCAAAATAGTGTTAAATTAGTCCAAATGCTATGCCAACACATCAACCATCAAAACCAAGCATCAAAGCATGTTCATATGCTCGAAATGGAGCCTTTCCAAGTGCTAATGGAGGGGGAGAGCTACTGTTGTGATTGTCAATGTTGAAGACACATATGGGAGGGCTGTGTGATTCCGCCAACTGTAAATGCTGGTCTTGGGGCTGCAAAAAATGGTGGTCAAGCTTCGGAGGGGTCCAATTAAAGCCAAGGAAGACCTCAAACAAGCTCCAACAAGTCTTGTTCAAAGGCAAGTGAGATATGAAGCAAGGGAGCTTCAATGGTGGCTGCCCCAATCTTGTTTACAGCCTATGAGACGTGAGAACTAAAGTAAACCCTGAAGAAAATGATCAAATACCTCTGATGTAATGCCCTGAAGGTGCCCAACAATGTCAGGAAGGTGCTCGGGAAGCTGAGGAGTGAGAGGAGCTCGAAGGAGTCGGATATGGCTGTCGAGAAGGAGACCCAATGCAAGTAGGGAGTCGATGGGATGCTGAGAATGCCATGAACCAAGCTCAAGAGTCAGAAATCAAAGCTCTGATACTAGTTGAAAGGGAGCGATGGATCAAAGGTTGGACTCGAGAGCTATGGCGGGAAAGCAAGAGCAAGAAAGGGAGAGACTAGAAATGGGAACTCCAAACAGTCACAATGTGTGACCATGCCTTCCTTTATTCAAACTGTCACTAAAAAATAAAGAATAAAGTGACGGTGACGGGTGCCCACCACCTGCAGTGTGCAGTGGTGGTGACTGTCAGTGTAGTAATACAGGGGCGGCTAGGCAGAGACGCCTTTACTCCCAACACCTTGAACCAAGTGCAATATAAATCCACGTCAACCCTGATGTTTCTGCGTAAAGTAGTTCCGTTTGGGGCTCGACACTAGTTACCTCCGAGGAGCTTGACCATTAGGGAAACCCTGATTCAGGTCGATCCTATGTGGAAACGGCCGGAATGCTTCCGCTTCGTGGCAGACTCGGGAAGACCTAGATCGCAAACCCCGTGACATTCCGTGGGAGTGCCGGGCGGCACTTTTTGGACTCTCTTTCCGATGGGCTGCTAAGATGTGTCCTACAAGCAGACAGGTGACACGTTACAGTTGGTATCAGAGCGAACCAATGAGGATCTAATTTTTTCAAGGAAACTTAATGAGGAGAAGAGAGCAAATGTTGTTGTTAAGAACATTTCCTTACTTACTTATCGATGCTGGCATGCAGAGTCATGAAGCATGGAACAAATTCTTGGTGTTCCAGGTTATGTTTATGACTGCGATGCATGCTGCAGATTATCGACAAAGGCTAGATATGATGAATATCCTAGACCACATCTACAATCCTTCAACCCTATACATGGAACAAAAATGGACAGGTGATTCAAGAATTTATTACATAACTACCCACCGACTTGCATACCTTCGGACCAACTTGAAGAGAGTCAAGTGGATGGAGGACTTAAAGATCATGAAGCTGTTCATCTTTGTTGAGGCTCACGCAAACGCAACCCTACATGTCGACGGTCGAAAGGTCAAGCAAGACACGTATGTGTACGAGGAAGTGACTTGAATAATCCCTGCCGACAAAATCAAGGTGTTGGGACGTTATGAGAAGAACGGGTATCAAAGGAAAGGATACCCCAAGCTTCCTATGACCTATCGATTCTTGAAAATCCATGACCCCAATCCATATTATTACTCGGTTTCCATAGCTGAATGTAACACAATCTTATTCTCACCGAATTGATATGCCAATCAGCTTGTTCCATCTTCCCAAAAATAATTGTACTCGAAAGGGCTATGCCCATATGAATGAAATAGTATTTTTTTAAATCAATTGTCTTGGCTGTAAGTGTTGATAAAGGAGTTAAGTGATTAGGTCACTTGGCTAAAAGATGAACCGGGCATGAAATGTAATGTGAGAAACACTTAGCAAGTTTTTAACGTAAGGAATTTTAATGCCCAGGCACAACCTCAAGTGCAGAGTCCTAATCCGACCCCTACACCAAGTACAACTGTAATCCAAGAGAAGAAGTTCCTTCTCAAGCAGATCAAACCACCAGAATTCGATGGTAAGGGAAGGACTGTCCAAACTGATGCCGAAGTCTGGATAGAATCCATGGAGGATTATTTCAAAGCAGCAGGTACTACACCCACCAACCAAGCAATGCTCGCCAAGCTGAAGCTTACTGGCGAAGAAAGACTTTGGTGGAAGCAATGGTGCAGAGACCAAGGGATCTCGGAAGGGTCAGTTACTTGGGAGAAGCTTAAAAGAGCTGTGCAAGGGAGATATCTACCACCTACCTACCGCATGCAGAAGATGAACAAGTTCTATGAACTAAAGCAACTTGGTCTATCCCTTGATGCATACTATTCAAAGTTCGTCTCTCTTTTGAAGTATGCGCCACAAATGAATATGACACAACAGGTGTCAAAGTTTTATGATGGATTAAACCCACCTATAAACACCTTCCTGGAATCAATGCGCCCAACAGATCTACAGGATGCGCTCATTTGAGCTGCACCGATAATACAGGAGGTGCAGACCAAGACAAGAAATAAAGGACTTGGTCTTACAAGGATCAAAACAAGGGAGTATATAGGTCTCAGACCAAGAGAGCGCAGGGCCAAAACGAGGAACAAAGGAAGAAAGCTAGGGTGAACGCTGCTAACAGCTTCGTTCCTACCCAAGGTAATGGCTGCAATCTCCATTGCTTCCCTTGCAATGAGCCCGGTCACTTTAAAAGGTAGTGTCCTAAGCTTAGCGGAGGACAACATCAAGGGCCATCCCAAGGAACTGTCCATGGCCAAGGAGCTGCCGCCAGGGCTAGAGGGAGAACCTCCAGAGTTGCCAATAAGGAGTTGTGTGATGAAGAAGACCCAACCATGGAAGCTGACTTCAAGAGGGCAACCGTTTATGCTGCTCTTCACAAGAAAGGCTTGAATCGCCAATACTTGGTGATTCAAACACCATCGGATTATCAAGGTAAAAGCTTCAAAACCTTGATTGATTGTGGCAGTACGCATTCCTTCATTTCACCAGTTTGTGCAAAAAGATTAGGAATAGCCACAAAAGATGCACCTACCTTACTTGTGGAATTAGCAAGTGGTCATGAGGTCAGTTGTACTAGGCAAACTGCTAAGGTGAAATTCCTATTGGGTGGAAAGTCGACTTCGGTTAGATTCAGGGTTATGAACCTAGGTGTCCACAAGTGTTTGCTTGGAATGGATTGGCTTAAACCTAATGATGCCCACATTCACTGTGGAAAGGGCCAAGTCTCCTTTCAAAATTTTGATGGAAAATTGGTCACAACTCAAGGAGAGGCTAGGAAGCCAAAAATTCAACTGGCCAAAGCATCCTGGATAATAAAAGGAGTTAGAAAGGGGCTACCTGTCTATTTTATTAAGCTAAATAAGCTAGATCAGAATCAGGAATCTAGGGAAGAACCTTTATGGCTAAAGAAGTATGAAGACGTATTTCTTGAAGAGCTGATAGAGCTTCCTCCTCAAAGGGAAGTCGATCATGAAATCAAGCTAGCACCAGGAGCTACACCAATCGCAAAGAGGCCATATAGGATGTCCATCTCGGAAGCGATTGAGCTAAAGGAGAAACTCAAGCAACTATTAGACCAAGGCTACATCCATCTTAGCAGTTTGCCATGGGGAGCTCCAGTGCTGTTCTAGAAGAAGAAGGATGGAACGCTTCGACTATGCATTGACTACACATGGTTGAATAAATCAACCATTAAGAACAAATATCCCATTCCAAGAATAGATGAATTTCTTGACCGTCTCCAAGGTGCGAAGATCTTCTCCAAGATTGATCTCAGGTGGTTTGGATACTATCAGATAATGATCAAGGAAGAGGATATCCCAAAGACGGCATTCAGCACAAGATATGGACACTTTGAATTCCTAGTCATGTCATTCGGGCTGACAAATGCTCCTGCTACCTTCAATAGGCTAATGCAGGATATCTTTAGGCCCTATCTTGATGAATTCGTGCTCATTTTCTTCGACGATACCCTAGTCTACTCCAAGCAGGAAGAAGATCATGAACCCCATCTTCGCATTGTCCTTGAAATAATGAGGGCACACAAGCTTTATGCCAAGAAGAAGAAGTGTGCATTTTTCAAGAGACATATTGAATATCTGGGATTCATTGTATCAACGGAAGGAATTTCAGTGGATCTGACAACATTCTGGAATGGCCAACACCAACTTCTGTCAAAAAAATATGTAGTTTTCTTGGACTGATAGGATGGTACATGGTCTTTATAAAAAACTATGCCTTGATTGCAGTGCCTCTGACAGATCTACTGAAGAAGCAAGCATCAATTATATGGTCACCTGCTGAACAGTCCAGCTTTGACAAACTAAAGCAAAGCTTGGTATCAGCACCCATCCTGAAACTTCTAGATCTTAGTAAGGAGTTTGAAGTGATAATTGATGCTAGCACACTTGCCTTAGGATGTGTGCTTATGCAAGAAGGTCATCCTGTAGCATACTCTTCAAGGAAACTGAAAAGCCATGAAAGGAATTATGCTACCCACGATCTGGAGCTGTTGGTTGTCATCCATGCTCTCAAGCTTTGGAGACACTACTTGCTGGGTAACAGGTTTATCCTAGTGATGGATCATAAAAGTCTTAAATGGATTTTTACCCAGAATGAGCTCAATATGAGGCAACGTCGATGGATTGAAGTATTGGAGGAATATGATTTTGAAATCAAATACCGGCCTAGAAAGCAGAATGTAGTTACTGATGCACTCAGTCCGTAAGGCATTTTTGGATTCTCTGATTTTGCAAAATCCATCGACAGCTAGATCTCTAGCCACAAAGGTATCCATGACAAACAACCCAATTCTTGAGCTAGCTAGAGAAGAGGCATGCCATGACCCAACCTATTTGAAATTGCTAAGGGAGATCCCCACCAAGGATCAAGACCTGAAGCTACAAACAAAGTATCAAGAATTCTCTATCAATAGTGGACTTGTCTACTATAGAACGAGATTATATATACCAGCAAGCCAATCACTCAAGCAGAAGATAATTTGGGAAGCTCATGACTCCCCTTTCTCAGGACATAAGGCTATGCCAAGATCCTTAATGCAATCAGGAAGAGCTATTATTGGGAGAGGCTTAAAGGTGACATTCTCAAATATGTCACGGAATGTTTGTCTTGTCAACGTATTAAGGCTGAACATGTCAAAATGCCAGGGAAATTGCAACCACTTGACATTCCCCAAATGAAATGGGAATTCATTAGTATGGACTTTGTTGTTGGCCTACCCCAAGTTCAGGGAGGATACAACTCCATTATGGTTGTGGTGGATATGCTCACCAAGGTTGCACATCTTATCCTTGTTAAGACAAACTATAAAGCCTCAGACATTGCAAGGTTATTCATCAAGGAGATATTCAAACTGCATGGGCTACCCAGAAGAATCATCAGTGATCGTGACTCTCTCTTCACATCACACTTCTCGAGGGCCATCTTGGAAGCCATTGGGACTCAACTCTGTTTCAGTACAGCTTACCATCCCCAAATCAATGGTCAAATAAAACGAGCCAACCAAATCATTGAAGACATGCTCAGGGCACATTGTTGCCGCAAACCCAAAAAGTGGATTCAATATTTGCCACTGGTTGAGTTTGCCTACAATGCTTCTTACCAACAAAGTATTCAGATGACCCCTTTTCAAGCATTGTATGGGCATGATTGTCGCACTCCTTTGAGCTTTTCACATCCAACCTTGAGGGTTGAAGCCTCAAAGCAAATGCTCAAAGACATGGATGACCAAATCAAGTCAATAAGACAGGACATCCAAGCCGCCAAGGATAGGCAAAAGGCTTACGCAGACTTGAAGCGTCAAGATAGATCCTTCGTTGAAGGTGATATGGTCTTCATTTGCGTACGTCCAAAGAAGAGTTCCCTATCGTTGGGGGAATGTAAAAAGCTAAAGTCCAAGGTATTGTGGACCCTACAAGATCCTCAAGTGCCTAGGGCCTAATGCTTACGGACTGCAACTCCCTGAGAACCTAAAAGTTCATAATGTATTCCATATCAGTCTATTGAAGAAGTATGTGCCTAACCCTAGTCACGTGCTTGATGATCAACAAGTTGTAATGCCTAGCCAAGGAGTCCTTGAGCTATGGCCTGACAGGATCTTAGATGTTAGGGAGAGACATTTGAGATCCAGGACCTTGAGAGAATACCTCGTCTAGTGGAAAGATTATCCCGAAGAGGATGCCACATGGATGGATGAAAGTACTCTCAACCAACAATACCCCCAGCTCTTCTCGAGATGAGGACATCTCGATTCCTCTAAGGGGGAGAGAACGTAATATTTCCGCTATGAAATATTGAAGACCCATAATCCGCGCAAAAAGCAATTTAAAATAATATCCCCGCGACAAAAGACCTTTGGCTAAGTGCTTACTCCACGTGCACTAGCAAAACCCTAGCTCCGTGACGTGCATAAGAGGTTGTGGCTTGAAGACCGAAAGCCCACGCAGAACACCCTTCACGGGGAAATAAGGGGATAGTGGATAAATTGTGCAATTTTTTTAAATTAATAACCTCCTCCCCCTCAGCTGATGCATGGCGGGGAGAGGGAGTATGAGTGTAAGAGGAGTTATGTGGAGGAGGAGCATGGGGAGGGGATCATGCTGGCCGCCACTTGGGTGGCTACCCCCCCACCTTAACCTACAAAAAACTCCCCCTTGAAGCTTGAGGGGAGGGAGGGAGGGATCATCGTGCTGTCGTCGCCTGTTGCCATGCCGCCAGGCCATGCCTCCACCCATCATCATCATCGTCACCATCATTATCATCATCCTCCTCATCATCAACGTCATCGTCCTCTCCATCATCCTATCCCAATCATCCTTTCTCTCTCCACATCATTTTCTGTCACATAAGCATTAGAAGCTTCTAATTAGAAGCTTCTAAACAAGGCTTCCATAAGCCTTATTCACCCACACCTCCCAGGTTTTCCTAAAACCGGTATTGTAAGCCCCAATTCCTGTGCGGGGAAAGAAATATCAGCCTAATAGGCAGTTTCGGAGATCGAGAAAAAGGGCAAGGAGAATTCACGGAGTCCAAGTCCACTACGTCATCGATGGCCCCAAAGCAAAAGTCGGAAGGCACACATGTGAGAGCTTCCAACCCGATTACACATGTGGACAACGCTCCGAGTCCTGATGCCCAGGTTCCATTAATAGACCTGCATGAAAAGAATGCATTTAAGCATGTTTAATTTTCGTAGGGAAGTTATAAATGCATTTATTCATTAGATTTACAAAGTGGAGTGCATGTTGAATATTGGAATTGCTCGCACTCCCGTGGACAAGGGTAGTTGCAATCTTCTTGAACGTATAATTCATAACTTAGAAGATGATATCATGCTGAGAAGGATAGAGCTTATGTCACATGATGCACTTATGAAGTAAATTCATGGTCGTGGTTCATATAGAGGATAATTTTAGATGCCCATTGAATGTTGTCCAAATCATCGCAATGCATGGAAAGGAATTACGAACTTTGAAAATTGCTTGCAAAGTTACTTGCATTTTAGGTCGGGTTAAGTGCTAAAGGAAGGATTAATTTAATGTTGGACTCATGGTATTCGCTCATGCATGGAGTCCTTCTACCAAAGTTTGAATGCATCTTCATAAAAAATATTAAAGCTTTGATTTTGTTGCATCAACGTAGGATTTATACAAGTTAGCTCTGAATTGTCAATCATTATAGTTTAGGCCAGGAAAAGTAACGATCATTGTAGATCTTATAGCTACATAGAAGGAAAAAGTCTATGAATCACATATTTGCATGGAAAGTTATATCTTGCAATTATTTACATCATTTAGAAGGAAGTATTTGCATCTCTAAAAGGGATGATTGTCTCTAATCGTGGGTTAGTTAATCAACCAAGTAGTTCGCGTATAGTTAAGTAGCTCACATGAAAATCATAGGTACGATTAAATTGTATATGACGATCACCTCAAAGTGCTAGGTAGGGTTAAGCTACATTAAAATTCTGCCTAGTATCGCACTTAGGTCGCCGACTCAATATTTCTGATCCCAAAGATCCTACCCACATTTACAGAATGTTAGGGTTAGCTAAACGCCTATGCAAGAACGATCTAGGGTTCTCACCCTAAGGATCAAATGACCAAATGCTAGATTTTTGCAAGAAAATTAGGAACCCTAGGGCCAAAACGTTATCGGCCTAGTGGGGTTAGGGTTGGATTGGGTCAAGAGGACTCGCAAACCCTACATCTTGACCAAATGTATTCTTGACCAAGGAATATCAGATGATAGGAAAATTAATCCCACAAGTTAGATGCAACACCTATCTTGTGCAACAAGTTGGAACGTCGCATGTTTTTGTGTCTAGATCGCAAAATGGTATTGCCACTCCTTAGAACAAGGTTGGCAAGTTCTAAGTACAAGTCTAATTTGCAAGAGGATGAGTAGTCATCCTGCTACATCACCCTTCTTTGAGGCTGATTTGCCAAGTTGGGTAATTATGAATTACCTAGCAAGCAATTGACCAATCAAGTTAGGGCAACGAGATTGTTTGGGATTTATTGACCTTAATGCAAGGAAACCTAAGGTATTTGTTAATTTGGGTTAACAGGGTATAAACCCTAACCCAAGGAAAGAGGGTAAACAAGCAACTCAGCTTACAAAACCCTTGGGATCTTGCCAAGATGCAGCTGATCCTGGATCGAATGATGGATGCATTTGGAGAGAAGGATTCACACCTTAGTAGTTGGCCATACAAACGACCATTGGAATGCTTGTGTTTGTACACTTAGGAGCACTGTTTGTACTTCTTTGCTCAAGGAACTAATGCTGGAAAATAACTAATGCTTCAGGTTGAAAGCCTCGAGGGAGAGGCAGCATCAGTTACCCCCGACTGTCTGCTTGACCCTATCGAAGGGGGTTGTTAGCTGCGCCGAGTACGTGGACCGAACCCATCTCATGAGAGGTCTCTCCGTGGGTGCTACTTGGAATAGGAGGACGCTTGGGTGCCAGGGGGGCTCTAGCTGTAAATCCCTTGCCTCCTAATCCTTCACAAGAGACTGACGTGACTTGAGATTTGATCTCAAGGCCCGCATACTAGTCTAGGGGTAAAAACTTGGAATAGCGATCCCTGAGGATTGCTGGAAATGCCTTCGGGAAGTTTATGGAATTGCCTTTGGGCGGATTATGGAATTGCCTTCGGACGGGCCTTCGGATGGATTATGGATTAGCCTTCGGGTTGGATTATATGATGTATTCCAAAGACTGATAAATAAAGATCAAATGTTGAAAAGGAACTTGTTTGACATTGTTTTTCTATGTCAGTACCTAAGTTACGTGAAGGAACCAATGATTAATTGGCTAATTAAGGAAGCTATTTTTGCTTGTCAAATTAAATGTGGTAGGTAATTAGATAACTAAAGCAACCTGAGGAAAGTGCAGTGGATGTGACCATGGGTCTGTCCTACAGAAGGGTGGTCCAGGTTGGCCGGGAACTTCTTGTTGGGGGTAAATGCGCCTCTACCTAGCCGCCCGTGTATTACTACACTGACAGTCATCGCCACTGCACACTACAGGTGGCAGGTGCCCGGCTGTCACTTTATTCTTTATTCTTTTAGTGACAATTTGAATAAAGGAAGGCTTGGTCACACATTGTGACTGTTGGAGTTCCCATTTCTAGTCTCTCCCTTTCTTGCTCTTGCTCTCCCGCCATAGCTCTTAAGTCCAACCTTTGATCCATCGCTCCCTTTCAACTGGTATCAGAGCTTTGCTTTCCGACTCTTGAGCTTGGTTCGTGGCATTCTCAGCATTCCATCGACTCCCTATTTGCATTGGGTCTTCTTCTCAACAGCCATATCCGACTCCTTCGAGCTCCCGTCACTCCCTAGCTTCCCGAGCACCTTCCCGGCATTGTTGGGCACGTTCAGGGCATTATATTAGAGGTATTTGATCATTTTCTTCAAGGTTTACTTCAGTTCTCTGGTCACACAAGCTGTGAACAATTTGGAGCAGCTGCCACCATTAAAGCTTTGGTGCTTCATATCTTCTGCCCTTGCTCTAGAACCCTTGAGGCTTGGTGTGTGCCCCCTTGGGCACCTACTTGAGCCCCGACTCCACCCCAAGTATGCCACGTGGACTGCAGGTCCCCCAAGACAACAACACGTTGTTTGCGCCTATTTCAGGCTGATCCATATCTGCTCCACCCTGGTCCTCATCAAGCTCCAAGCCTCAATTTTTTACAGTCATTTCATGCTGTAATAAAAGTGGGCTGAAGCTATTACACATGCTTTGGGTTATGCCTATTGCTTCTGGCCTATGTCTTAGATATATGCCATGAAGTGTTGATCTTTGGGGTACGACTTCAAGCTTGGATTTCATTCTGGATGCTTTTGGAAGAGCTTTGACATTATGCACTCATTGACATGGTTTGTGCTTGACCATGGTATATGGTGTGCCCCCTTAGGCACCTACTTGAGCCCTGACTCCACCCCAAGTATGCCACGTGGGCTGCAGGTCCCCCAAGACAACAACACACTGTTTGTGCCTATTTCAGGCTGATCCATATCTACTCCACCCCGGTCCTCATCAAGCTCCAAGCCTCAATTTTTTACAGTCATTTCATGCTGTAATAAAAGCGGGCTGAAGCTATTACACATGCTTTGGGTTATGCCTATTGCTTCTGGCCTATGTCTTGGATATATGCCATGAAGTATTGATCTTTGGGGTACGACTTCAAGCTTGGATTTCATTCTGGATGCTTTTGGAAGAGCTTTGACATTATGCACTCATTGACATGGTTCATGCTTGACCATGGTGTATGCTTTGACAGTGATGCTCCTTGGGTTTATGCATACCCGTTTGCCTACGGCTTGATGCTCATGTCACGGTTGATTACCCTATGCATACGTTGAGCTTGAGTGATCATTGAAGCTCTACCTTGAATGCATCTTGGATTATATGGAGTTTTCTTTGATGTTACTTGGCTTGTCAGAGTTTGGATTGGGATGTACTTGATGTCTTACATGCTTATGGATGCTACATACGAATGCTCTACCGCCTACATGTTCGGGATGTACTATTGATGTATTGTCTTAGACTTATGTCATTGGCACTGTGTCTTGCCATGGCTTGAGCTCTTGAGCTCGTACATACGACTTTTGTGCCAGTGGGAGCATTCTTGAATGCTTATCAGACATTGAGCAAGCAGTAGTTTTATGCATTGAGCCGTTACATGCTATTGAGTAGTTATAGACACTTGAGACTTTGGGACTTCTTACCTTTTGGGATGATACATCATATGTCTTGGTTCACTGTATGCTTATGAGCTAAGTCTCAGTTTTGCATCCGTATCTTTGTGAACTAACACCTACTTGTGTTAAGTTTTGGTAGTGGTAGGAACACTTTGGCCCATTGCCTGGGGGGTGTGCCTACTCACTGGCAGATTTTTTTATGACATACTTGGGTGTTGCATTCATGCTTATCGACCATCATATACTTATGCTATGCCTGCATGATGCCGGCTTTGGTCTTCGCAGTATCTGATTGCCTTGGGATCCGATTTTGGCACGGTTAGCTCTCTTTTACTGAAGTTTGAAATTTATTACAGCAAGCATATGTGTATGGACTGACATGGAATTTTCATGCTAAAACACTCTGAAATGATGTACTTTCACTAGTACTTGGTGGGCAGCAGCTTTGATTTCACTTTCTTTGCTATTTTTCCAAGATTTTGATGATTTTTTGGTCATTTTCTGCAGTAAACAGCAAGCAGTTTTGAACTATCTATAGTCGTCTAGCCTACATATGGCGAGTTCATCCACTGATCATGCTATTTTTAACATCAGTAAGCTTGATGGTACGAATTAATCTTATTGGAAGAGCTAGATTTGGTAGGTGTTGGTGCAAAAATCGTAGATCAAACCTTTGAGGTTAAGCGGGCATCCGCCTGCAACTATGCCAGATGAGGAGTGGCTTGAGCTTGATGAGTTATGCGAGTTCACTATTGTATTGTCTCTCACAGAACACGTTCACTATAATGTCTTTGAGGAAGAACAGATTGCATGGCAGTTGTGGGAAAAGATCAAAAATCTCTATGACATGAAAAGTCCAGCGAGTCAGATGTATTGGCTGAAGTAGCTTATGGATCTGTGCATGAAGGAGAATGTGACTATGTCTGCTCACTTGAGCCAGTTCCATGCTATACTCAAGAACTTGACTTTGTAGGACATCACTTTTGCAGAGGATGTCACTCCTCTTTTCTTGCTTGGTACTCTTAATGAGTCATGGGATGTATTCCCCACTGCATTATGTGCCTCTACTGCTACCTTGAAATTATCTGATGTTGAGAGTGCTCTTCTGCAGGAAGAGGTTAATTGTAAGAATTTGGATTTCTCTCGTGTGTCTCATGCTATGATAGTTAGAGGCAAAAATGATGGATATGGAAAGCATGGCAGTGGTAGTGGCCGTGGACGGGATTCTCAAAAATCTCGGTGCAAGTCTTGTGGGAAGTCACGTAGCAAATCCCGTGGCAAGAATGCAAATGTTACTTGTCAACATTGTGGGAAAAAGGGTCATATTAGGCCACAATGCCATGAATTGCGCAATGAAAGGTGCAAAGATAAGGGGAAAGACAAAGTGCAGGATAAGTCTTCTGATCGCATCATAGTACCTGCAAAGTCCAAAGTTAAAATTGAAGAGATCAATGTTATGCAGCCTAAGGATGTTGATGATGATGATTATATCCTAGCAGCTTCTTCTAGTGCTTCGCAGATGACAGAGATACACTCTATGTATGCACAGGGTTGGCTCTTGCTTTCATGTGACACCTTGTCGAGAGTGGTTTCATTCATACCATACTGTTTTGGGTTCTGTGCGCTTGGGTGATGACAGCTCTCTTGATATTGTGGGCATTGGTTAGGCTGCAGTTTCCTTCTAGAAGCAATTTTGTTATGCAAGATGTACGTCATGTACCTGCTTTGACACGTAGTCTCATGTTAGCTGGACAGCTTGATGACGCTGGATATCATGTATGTTTTGGAGACTCTGCATGGAAGATCACTCGTGGCAGACTTGTGATTGCGAGAGATGCCAAGGCTGGCAGTCTCTACCCCTTGATTGTATCAGCTTCTTCCCTTGATCATGTTTTGTATGTGGGCTCTATCCCACATGTATCTCTTTGGCATGCCCGTTTCTGCCATATGTCTTTGAAGGGAATGAAAATGCTTTCTGGTTTGCAGTACTTACCGCCTCTTGATTATGCATGTTTTGATTCATGTGAGCATTGTCTTTATGGCAAGTAGACTAGGTCTATGCATAAGAAGTCTGGTAGGCCACGCATGAGTGAGCCCTTGGCATTGGTACATTTGGATGTCTGTGGGCCCATGCCTTGTCAATCTATGGGTGGTGCAAAGTATTTTGTTATGTTCATAGATGATTTTTCACGAAAAGTTTGGGCTTGTCCCATTAAGCTGAAATCCGATGTCTTGGCTATGTTTCTGAGATGGCTTGCATTGGTTGAGAACCAGTTTGGGTATAGGCTAAAATTCTATGGGGGTGAGTATATCTCACGTGCCTTTGAGTAGTTATGTGATGAGAGGGGTATTAAGCATCAGTTGACCGCCCCCTACACCCCCCCCAGAATGGTTTGGCTAAGTGAATGAATGTGAAGCATTTTGCCATGTGCCTAGGGACAAGAGAAGTAAGCTGGATCCCAAGAGTGTCATGTTGAGATATCGAGCTCCACTCGTGATATGCCAGGGTGACCGTTGTGTATTTATGTCACCGACTTGTCAGTTGCAGACGCGGTTGGTACACCGCCCATGAATAATAGCTACCTGATAGCTATCCTTATCTACTCTAGTTCGTGGCTCAGTTAGTATGCCACCTTAGTTAGTTGAGTTTGGTTTGAGGCCCATATATAGGGTTCTTCTATTTCTTTGTACTAGAGTTCTTTTGGCTTACACAACTAAGAAGGGAAAAATTGTTTTCAGCCTCCACCCTTGTGTGTATTCCCCCATTTGGCAAGCAAGAAAGCTTCAAGTGAGACTCCTTCCTTCTCTCCCACAATCTTGACATGGTATCAGAGCCTTGTTCGTGGTAAGGAGCTCAAGAAAGCAAGCCAAGCTCGCGGTGTTCTGGTAAGAGGAGCAGTGTTGCTTTCATTTTCTGTTTTGGGAGCAGATCTTTGCAGGTAGCACAGCCCGAAAGTGCAGGAGTGCATTGTCTCAGGTTGAGACGCCCTTTGCGGTGAAGCAAGAGGGCAGTATATGCTGGGGGTAAGGGCTTTAGCCCTTGGCGACCTTGTTTTTTTTATTTGAGGCCATTTCGGGGCCTGTTTTGGAGGCGGAAGTTTTGTGCACACACTCAGGAAAAGGCCCAGTTTTATGCTGTGCGACCATTGTTCTACAGGTCGGTGAAAAGTTACTGTAGAAATTGCATTGTATGCCTGTGCGCAGAGACATTGGGAGTTACAGAATCATCCCTGTTGCCTGTTGATGCAAAATCGTCACTAGGAAGTGACTGTGTGGTCAAATACCACTTTCGTCAGTTTTGCAGATTTGCCCTTGTGAGACTGAAGCTATGTTCTTTGCAGTGACAGAATTTTTTGCAGTATTCTGTAATGGCGTCTGATTCTCTTTCACAGATTTTCACTGAAAAGCTTGACAAGAACAACTTCCAAGCATGGAAGTTTAGAATGACAAATTTCCTTATGGGAAAAGGATATTGGAAATTTGTTGCAGGAAATGAAGAAGAACCAGTTCTTCCTGATGTTCCCAATCAACAGCAAATGCACGCATTCAAAACATGGCATGAGAGAGCCAGGAAAGTTATGTATTGGTTGTCTATCAGTATTTCAGACTCTATGATTGTGCATATTCAGGATGCAAGTACGCCAAAGGAGGCATGGGATACTTTGTCAAAAATGTATAGCACAAATATGCAAGCCAGGAAAATGCAGCTCAAGCAAGAGTTGCATAATGTGCAAAGAGAAAGTATGAGCATTAACGACTACCACATGAAGGTGAAGAAGATTGCAGATGCACTTGCTTCCATTGGGTCGCTAGTGGAAGATGATGATTTAGTTTCCGTGACCTTGAATGGTCTAGGAAAGGATTATCCATAGTTTCGAACATCCATTTCCGTCCGTGAAAGATTTCCTGATTTTGAGGAGTTGATTGCTCTTCTAATTTCTGAGGAGCAGAGAAATCGTGGTGCATCTTCTTCAGGAGGAACTTCAAAAGAAGCTGTCTTCTACTCAAATGCTGGAAGAGGTAGAGGCAGAGGTAGAGGAGGCCGATTTGGAGGCCGTGGCAGAAATCAGAATATGCAGCAAACTCAAGAAAACCATTCCTATGGAGGAGGACGTGGTAACTCTAGAGGCAGGGGGAGCCAAAGAGGTCGTGGTGGATGGCAAAGAGGCCAAAATGCAAACAGTAATGTTGAATGCTACTACTGTGGTAAAATGGGTCATATGGCTAAAGACTGCTATAAAAAGCAGAATGACATCATGAATGGAAAACTGCAACAAGGGAATTATGCATCTTCTAGTAGATAGGGTGATGACAGAAATAAGCACTTGTTTATGGTGCAGCACATGAACAATTCTGTGACAAGTGTAGAAGAAAGCAATGATGTATGTTATGTTGACTCAGGTGCATCAAACCACATGACATGTCATGCAGAATGGATGGAGGATGCAAGAAAAATGGAAAAACCAGGATTTGTGAAGACTGGTGATGATACCGCACATCCTATTGTGCAGATTGGAAAAATTCCCTTGTCTATGCAGGATGGGAAAAAGAAATACCTGTTCGATGTATTTCATGTCCCGAATATCACCAAGAATCCGGTTTCTGTTAGTCAAATGGTTGAGCAGGGCTTGCAGGTCAGATTTAATCCTCATGGATTCTTTGTTGAGGATATGAAAAATAAAGGTCGCTTGATAGCAAAAGGAAAGAAGAAGGGAAGAATGTTTACGTTGGATGCAGACATGCCTGAATTGAGTGCAGCAATGTTTGCACATGGGACCGGTGTAGTTGCAGATATTGATATCTGGCATAAACGCATTGGTCATGTTAATGTACAACGACTTAAATCAATGCAGGCCCAAAATATTGTTGAAGGTTTGCCTAAATTCAAGGTTGCAGAAATGCATAAGGTATGTGAAGCCTGTCAGTTTGGAAAACATGCAAGAAAACCATTTCCTAGACATGTTCAAGAGAGTGAGAAGCCATTGGAATTAATCCACTCTGATTTGTGGACTACTAAAGCTGCATCTCTTGGAGGCTGTCATTATTTTGTCACTTTTATTGATGACTATAACAGAAAAGTTTGGGTGTATTTTATGAAAAAGAAAAGTGAAGTTTTTGGGCATTTCAAAACCCTTAAAGCTATGGTTGAAAAAGAAACAGGCCTGCAAATAAAATGCCTAAGGTCAGATGGAGGGGGAGAGTACCTCTCAAATGAGTTTGCAAGGTTCTTGCAGGTGCATGGCATAAAGCAGCAGTATTCATGCAGTCATACCCCACAACAAAATGGAATTGCAGAAAGGAAAAACAGGCATATTGGAGAGGTATCTCGTGCCATGCTCAATGAAAAAGACTTGCCAGATTTTTATTGGGCTGAAGCAGTTGCTACAGCAGTCTACATAATGAACAGGACTCCCACTACAGCAATACATGGAATGACTCCAGAGGAGAGGTATACTAGTAGAAAACCAGATATTTCTCATTTGAAAATTTTTGGTTGCATTGCCTATATACATATGCCAGATGAGTTGAGATCCAAGTTGGATCCAAAAGCTGAGAAGTGCATCTTTATTGGTTACTCTCTGCAGCAAAAAGGGTATAGATGCTATAACTCTTCTACTCGTAAGTTTACAATGAGCAGAGATGTTGTTTTTTATGAGATGAGTAGCTGGTATAAACCAGTAAATGTGATTGATGATGTAGATGCACAAAATGGTAATGCTGCACAGAATTCACAGTAGCAGTCACAAAATATTAGTGGACCTGGAGCGTCCTCTAGCAGTGGTTCACATTCTTCGCCATGGACAGGCAGATTGAGATCAGGAGAATCTTCTCAAAGCAATGCACATAGTGGTATGCAGGTATCATGAAAAGGAAAAGAGAAGGTTGATCAGCCCATGTTTGATGTGAATGCAGGTCACTCTTATGTGGATGGTGAATCTAGTGGCTCAGAACAGAGCATTGATGATGAGTTGGGTATTCCTTCTATTGTTACACCTGGAGTAAGGAAGACCAGGGATGTTTTGAGAGCACCTGGGAGTGAACCTACTTTTTGCAGGTCTACGAGAGCTAGGTATCCTGTGGATAGGCTGAAATATGATGGATTTACAGCCATTCACTATGCATATATGGTCAAAGTGATACAGGAACCAGAACCTACTTCTTTTGAGCAAACCATGGGAAAAGAAAAATGGGAGAAAGCCATGGATGAAGAAATGGATGCCTTGGAAGCAAATGCTACATGGGAATTGGTACCTTTGCCTAAAGGTAAAAATGCAATTGGCTGTAAGTGGGTTTATAAGGTGAAGCACAATGCAGATGGTTCTGTGAACAGATACAAGGCAAGATTAGTAGTCAAGGGGTATGCACAAACATATGGCATTGACTATGAAGAAACATTCAGTCCGGTTGCAAGGATGGCAACCGTAAGAGCAGTCATTGCTATGGCTGCATCAAAGGGATGGTCCTTACATCAGATGGATGTAAAGAATGCCTTCTTGCATGGTGATTTGCAAGAAGAGGTCTATATGGAGCAGCCACCAGGTTATGTGTATGCTGTTCATCCTGAGTTTGTTTGCAGGTTGAAGAAAGCCTTGTATGGCTTGAAGCAAGCACCTAGAGCATGGTCTGACAAGATAGGACAGTATCTTGTCACTATTGGCTTTCAGATTTCCAAGGCAGATTTCTCACTTTATGTGAGAAAAACAGAGAAAGGTATTATGCTACTTGTCATTTATGTTGATGATTTGATTATGACAGGTGACAGTGATGAAGATATTCTTCATGTGAAAATGCTATTGAAGCAAAAGTTTGAGATGAAGGATTTGGGAGAGCTGCGTTATTTCTTGGGCATTGAGGTAATTAGATCACCAAGTGGGATACAGCTCTTGCAGAGGCAGTATGGATTGGACATGCTGTCCAAATATGGGATGACAGGCTGTAAGCCTATTTCAGTTCCTTTGGAGCAGAATGTGAAGCTGAGCACGGATGCAGGTGAGCTTCTAGAAGACCCTACTATGTACAGACGCATAGTAGGAAGTTTGATTTATATGACTATTACCAGGCCAGATTTGAGCTATGCTGTTGGATTGGTAAGTCAGTTTATGCAGGCTCCAAGGAAACCACATTTGGATGCGGCTAGACGCATACTCAGGTATGTGAAGTCCACATTGCAGTATGGACTATTTTATGAGACTGGGGTTCAGATACAGTTGCATGGATACACTGATGCTGATTGGGCTGGTAGTATCTATGATAGACGATCTACCAGTGGATATGTGTTCTCTTTTGGGAGTGCTGCAGTCACTTGGAGCAGCAAGAAACAGCCTATAGTTGCCTTGTCGAGCACAGAGGCTGAGTACAGGGGTGCAGCAATGGCTGCATGTGAGGTAGCTTGGTTGCATAAGCTACTTTATGATATGCATTAGTCTACAGATGGGCCAGTTGTCATTTATTGTGACAACATGAGTAGTATACACTTGGCAAATAACCCAGTCTATCATGCTAGAACAAAGCACATTGAGGTGCATTATCACTATGTGCGAGAGAGGGTTTTACTAGGTCTTATTGATCTAGTTTATGTCAGCACAGAGGATCAGGTAGCTGACATATTCATGAAGGCATTGGGTGCAGAGAAGCTGCGCAAGTTTAGAGACCTGCTTGGTGTGCAGGAATTGGGATTGAGCTCGAGGGGGAGTGTTGAGATATCGAGCTCCACCCGTGATACGCCAGGGTGACCGTTGTGTATTTATGTCACCGACTTGTCAGTTGCAGACGTGGTTGGTACACCGCCCATGAATAATAGCTACATGATAGCTATCCTTATCTACTCTAGTTCGTGGCTCAGTTAGTATGCCACCTTAGTTAGTTGAGTTTGGTTTGAGACCCATATATAGGGTTCTTCTATTTCTTTGTACTAGAGTTCTTTTGGCTTACACAACTAAGAAGGGAAAAACTGTTTTCAGCCTCCACCCTTGTGTGTATTCCCCCATTGTGCAAGCAAGAAAGCTTCAAGTGAGACTCCTTCCTTCTCTCCCACAATCTTGACATGTCAAATGCATTTTTCTTGGTTATGGGGATGCAGGCGAGATGGGTTACCGTCTCTGGGATCCGCAAGTGCGGAAAGTCATCCACAATCATGATGTAGTCTTCCATGAAGACAAAATGCATAAGCAGCCTGAGAGAGTTGTTGAGATCTGCATGATCATATTTCAGGAGGAGCCAAGAGCTCCCACACAGCCAGTTGGACAGCCTACAGCTACAGCACATGCTCATGGTCAGGGTGTTGGATAGGCAGCAGAGCCTACCGTGAGATGGTCTACTAGAGATAGACGTCCACCTGATAGATTTCAGCCCTCGATGCATTATGTCTTGGTTGCAGATGCAGGAGAGCCTTTCACCTATGATGAGGCTATGCATAGGGGTGATAGTCACTCCTGGGAGAGGGCTATGCAGTCTGAGATAGACTCCCTATAAAAAAATGACACTTGGGATTTGGTTTCCTTGCCTACGGGCAAGAAGGCTTTGCCATGCAAGTGGGTGTACAAGCTAAAAAGTACCCCTGACACCCCAAGCCGACATACAAGGCTAGATTGGTAGAAAAGGGTTTTAAGCAGGAGCATGGTGTGGACTTTGACGAGGTCTTTTCTCCTGTGGTTAAGATGACCACCCTGCGCTTAGTCTTGGCTTTGGTTGCTCAACTTGACTTGGATTTATACCAGATGGATGCCAAGATGGCTTTCTTACATGGGGACTTGCATGATGAGATTTATATGGAGCAACCTAAGGGCTTTGCAAAACCTAGTAGGCAGCACCTAGTGTGCAAATTGAAGAAAAGTCTTTATGGCTTGAAACAGGCACCTAGGGAGTGGTATCATAAGTTTGATGCCTTTATGCAATCACAGGGCTACAACCGGAGTGCTATGGATCCGTGTCTTTACACGAACAAAGCCCATGATGGTTCTTTATTGATTTTGGTACTCTATATGGATGATATGCTGATAGATCATGGAAAGCTCATGATGAGTTAGATGCTCTTAATGCTCAGCTCAAGAAGAGCTTTGAGATTAAGGATCTGGGATAGACCACTCACATACTTGGTATGCGCATCAGACGCGACAGGCATTGGGGACTCCTCTACTTGTCATAGAGGGAGTACATTCATAAAGTCCTTGAGCGCTTCCGCATGCAGGACGTAAATCCTATTGACTGTCCATTGCCTTCTTATGTGAAGATATCACAGGCTGATTGTCTGTAGACAGATGAGCAGAGGGCCGAGATGGCCAAGATTCCCTATACATCCACAGTGGGTAGTCTTATGTATGCCATGATATCCACTCGTGCAAATATTGCCTTTGCAGTTGGTGTTGTGGCACGCTATATGGCTACACTTGGCAAGAAGCATTGGGATGTCGTGAAGGGTATCATGAGATACCTGAAGGGCACTACGGATATGTGCATATGTTATGGCAGCCAGGATACAGGAGTCGTGGGGTACACTGACTCTGATTGTGCAAGACATGCAGATAGTAGGAAGTCCACTTCTGGCTATGTATTCACATATACTGGAGGTGCTCTTTCTTGGATGTCAAGGGTGCAGAAATGCATTACCCTTTCTACTACAGCAACTGAGTATGTTGTAGCCACTAAGGCTTGCAAGGAGGCCATTTGGTTGGGTCTTTTGGCTGCGGACCTTGGTATTGATGTTATCTCTACACTGCATTCGGATTCTATGAGTGCTATTCAGTTAGCCAAAAATCCGGTCTTCCATGCGAAGATGAAACACATTGAGGTGAGGTATCACTTCATATGCGGGGTCGTTGAGGACAAGTCTATTGATCCTGTCAAGATCTTGACTGACCAGAATCCTACAGATCTGCTCACGAAAAGCCTCTCTACAGAGCGCTTTGCCTTCCTCAGGAGGATGATGGGCATGGGATGAGATGATGTCTTTCCTCATCTTGTTGTACATGTGTACATGTTGTACTGTCTTTTTTCTTTTTCTTTTCACTCCTCATTGGGGCAAATTTTCCTTTAAGTGGGAGGTTGTTGGGGGTAAATGCGCATTTGCCTAGCCGCCCATGTATTACTACACTGACAGTCATCGCCATTGCACACTGCAGGTGGCGAGCGTCCATCACCGTCACTTTATTATTTATTCTTTTAGTGACAATTTGAATAAAGGAAGGCTCGATCACACATTGTGACTGTTGGAGTTTCCATTTCTAGTCTCTCCCTATAGCTCTCAAGTCCAACCTTCAATCCATCGCTCCCTTTCACTTTTCTCAACGGAATTGATAGCAAGGTAATGATGACCTAGAATCTAGAAAGCTAGAGTCTCAATTTATACTGTTTTAGGGGAACGGAATGGGACTATACCTTATGGGCAGAGAGGTCGAGCTTCACATCCCTCTCATTTCCCATTCTCCTTGAACCAAGTGCAGTATAAATCCGCTTCGACCGTGATGTTTCTATGTAAACTAGTTCGTCTGGGGCTCAATGCTAGTTACCTCCGAGGAGCTTGACCATTAGGGAAACCTTGATTCAAGTCGATCCTAAGTGGGAATGGCCGGAATGCTTCTGCTTCGTGGCAGATTCGGGAAGACCTAGATCGCATGCCCTACAAGTGGACATGTGGACACGTTACAATACATTTGCTTCAACTCTGTTTTCAATGATCACAACATTTGAGAGACAAATGAAAATCACAGTGTACCTAGGGCTAACTAGAGTGACTGATACACTAGTGATACATGCAGCCCACATTGCTCATGATAGATTTCAGCCTGTCAATGACATCCCAAAACTGAGCATTTCAGTTCAATAACTTCAGTCCATAACCATGTCAGTCAATGCATATGTCTTCACAAATATATATATGCTCAACAAACCCTTTTGAGTATACTTGGAAGCTCAATCTTTTATTTACTGTCAAGTGCTTGATGAATATTCACTGTATATAGCAGTGAACTATCTTTTTTAGATATTTAGTCTATCTGTACAGCTCATAGATGAGCTCATATGCAAGAATTTGTTTACCATTGATGTAGACCACCTTCCATTGAGTGTAGACATGGTTTATATCACCTCGGGAACCATCAACAACCTGAATCTTTGTGTGCAGGAGCAGCCCTTGGATCTGATGCAATCACCCAGCCTGTAGATCTGGTTCCAGCAGTAGGTCGTGTGTCCAATGATGCTATTGCACTCTCATGTGCCTAATGCAACCTTAGAAGACTCCCAAATTAGCCACCAATGGCCTCTTGGACAATGGCAAGTCTTCTTCCACAATGCATACCTTGTGTTACAGCAATGGAGGAAAATGTCAGTCAGTCCTTTGTTCTCTTCAACCCTGACAGTCCATCTTCAGGTCTTCTTCTCGTATGCACTCCACAGAGCCCAGTCATGGGTGCTCTGATACCATGTTAACAATCAGAGTTAGAGATAAGAGTGAAGAGACAACAATTAGAGCAAGGTGCTCTCTCACTTTCATTATCATTCCACACTACTTAGTGAATGTACAACCTAAGGTCACAAAGAACCATTCACACCAAAGCAGCTAAGTCCTAAGCACCGACTTATTTAATGTCCGCATAGTGTGGTACAGCTGGACAACTTAAGTGTCGGGTATGGTCATACCAAAGATAGTAGATCGAGCTTGAAGTCTTAACACATGCATCATGTGAGATGGTATACAAGGAAACATGAGAATCATGATTGCCACTTGGATCAAAAGGAAATCCATCCATGGGATCATAGAATTCTTTGCTCTGGTGGCATGCTCTTCTTCATGAATCTCTTCAACCATTAGGTATGCATCAACATGCAGTAAATTTCCCTCTTGATCTTCTTCTTCTTCAACTTTCACCTGAGTGATCACCATGTTGATTTTTGAGTTCTTAGCTTTACACTTCAGCTTATGATATTGTGACCACTTCTCTCCACATTTGAAGCATAATCCTTTTGCATGCATTTCCCTAAGCTTGTCGTGAGGAAGGAAGTTGTTGTTAAAACTGTTTTGGGGCAATTTAGGAGCATTTTCAGGTCTTAAAAAGTACCTCTTGGCTCAGCCACATTTCTAAAAGTTTGCCCTTGTTTTGCACAAAATTTCCACCCTGTTTAAAGGCATAAATAGTGGAAAATGTTGGCACTTTGCTGTTATAATTGTTTGGACTGTTATAACCTCTGTTTTCTTGTCTAAAAGAGTCTCTTGATTGGCTGAAAACTTGCCCATACTTTTTAGGTTGATTGGAAACATTATTGCACATACCTCTTTGCTGAAAATTTCCTACATCTCTTTTGTACTTCAAAGAGTATCTTTCAACCAATTGTATGGCCTCATGTAATGTTTTTGGTTGTTGAGCTCCTACCTCCGATGATAGGGCAAGGTCAAGACCAAAAATGTATTTGTTCAGCTTAGCAAAATCTGAAATACCTTCAACATACATGGAAAGATTCAAGTAGGCATTGGAATAGTCTCTAATGGACATTCCTCTTTGAGTGCACACATACCATCTTCTTTGAAGCCTTTCTTTTTCCAAAGGAGACACACATACCATCTTCTTTGAAGCCTTTCTTTTTCCAAAGGAGATACAAAGACATCAATCATTGCTTGCTTGAACTCCTTCCAAGAGTCAAATTTTTGTCCAATCTTTTGCATGTAATGCCACCAAGTATGGGCATAACCTTCAAGATGAAGAGCCGCAAAATAAATTTTGGCCTCTTCATAGGGTGAAGTACAATTCAAGCTTATGGATTCACTCCTCCCATTCCGAAGGTGAAGCATTATCTCCTTTAAAATTAGTGATATTGATCTTCTCTTTATATTCTTTTTCATTGTAGGATGGCTGCCCATGAGATTTTGTCTCCATGAATCTTTATTCCATGAATTTTGTCTAAAAGTAGATGGCCCAAAACCATGAGATGAAGGTTGTCCATTTGAAACATGCTCTTGGTTTGGGATGTCATGGGCCGATCTTCACTCATCATCATGCCTTCCACCTTCGTGAACTTGATTATTGCCTACATTCCCTTTTTGTGAATGTGAGGGCTGATGATAAAAATTCTTGTAGAAGGGGTCACATCCATGATAATCATTATCCCATCGAGTGTTGTCTTGTTTCCCTTCATGTCTATGATTATCCTTTGGACTGCTAAACTTAGGCCTTGGGATATGAATACCATGAATTTGTGAAGGATGATGGTTGCCCCTCACTCTAGATGGTTCTCCCCTTTCAAAAGTGTGCATTACTAGCTGAGACTTTTCTTTGCTTGGATGGGAAGGATTACCAAAAAATGGAATTACATGGGAGTCTTCAATATTTTGAGGTTCTCTTTGTGGTTTGCTTCTGATTTGCTTTATGGCTGAGATCAGCTCTTGGAATAAGGATTTATTGCTTTGCTGCAATTCAGAGATTCCTTGGTTTACCTATGTCATCCCTTGCAACAAACCTTGATTCATATGGGTTAAACCTTCATTCAAAGCCTTAAAATCCTTATAGATGCCTTCATTGAAATATCCCAACTCTTTTGATAGTAGGAGATAAGCATTCCCTGCATGCTCTTCATGTATGTCATGCTGTCCCTGATGTGTGCTATTAGCAATCCCATTGCTTAATTCTTCATATATTTGATCAAAATTATGGGCTTCAATTGTGTAATTTTGATCTCTTGGGAGTCTCTAACACCATCATTCAATGCCTCAGTAGCAGGGTCTTTCTTCTCATTCTTGGCCATTAGGAAATAGTGATGTGGTAGTAGACAGTTTGTCACTTAACCCCTTGTTTCTCTCTAAATATGGCACCAATCCCAATGCTTAATAGCTCTATGAAAATCTTATTATATGAGAATATACCAGAGTTAGTAATATCTCAACTTGCAATAAGGTATATGGGTAGAATGAACTCAAATAGTGTATCCTAGACAGCCTGTTTAGGTGCAGTCCACTAGACCCCTTGTCAGTAAATTGGCCATAAATTTTGCTCCCGATGTCAGATCAATAAAATTTTTAATTCAAATCGGAGCTTAGGATCCTCTCTTCAAATCAAGATTAAGATCCCAAATCACATCATGACAAAATTTTATGTAATAGAAACTGTGTACCTGTCCAGAGAATTCCTGTAACCTATTAACACCCTGTGGAAACCCTGTTTGACCCTATAGGAATATCGTGAGTGAAGGAAAACCTTATAAACCACTATAGAAACTCTTGTAAACCACTGTAGGAGTACCTTGAGTGAAGAAAACCCTTGTAAACCAATGTGGAAACCCTATTTGACCCTATAGGAATACCTAGAGGTTATGGAGCACCTGTAGGGCTCATGAATAACCTGTAGATTGGTATATATTGTCAAGATTGTGGGAGAGAAGGAAGGAGTCTCACTTGTAGCTTTCTTGCTTGCACAATGGGGGAATACACACAAGGGTGGATACTGAAAACAGTTTTCCTCTTCTTAGTTGTGTAAGCCAAAAAGAACTCTAGTACAAAGAAATAGAAGAACCCTATATATGGGTCTCAAACCAAACTCAACTAACTAAGGTGGCATACTAACTGAGCCACGAACTAGAGTAGATAAGGATAGCTATCATGTAGCTATTATTCATGGGCGGTGTACCAACCGCGTCTGCAAACAACTGACAAGTCGGTGACATAAATACACAATGGACACCCTGGCGTATCACGAGTGGAGCTCGATATCTCAACACTCCCCCTCGAGCTCAATCCCAATTCCTGCACACCAAGCAGGTCTCTGAACTTGCGCAGCTTCTCTGTGCCCAATGCCTTCGTGAATATGTCAGCTACCTGATCCTCTGTGCTGACATAAACTAGATCAATAAGACCTAGTAAAACCCTCTCTCGCACATAGTGATAATGCACCTCAATGTGCTTTGTTCTAGCATGATAGACTGGGTTATTTGCCAAGTGTATACTACTCATGTTGTCACAATAAATGACAACTGGCCCATCTGTAGACTAATGCATATCATAAAGTAGCTTATGCAACCAAGCTACCTCACATGCAGCCATTGCTGCACCCCTGTACTCAGCCTCTGTGCTCGAAAGGCAACTGTAGGCTGTTTCTTGCTGCTGCAAGTGACTGTAGCACTCCCAAAAGAGAACACATATCCACTGATAGATCGTCTATCAAAAGTACTACCAGCCCAATCAGCATCAGTGTATCCATGCAACTGTATCTGAACCCCAGTCTCATAAAATAGTCCATAATGCAATGTGGACTTCACATACTTGAGTATGCGTCTAGCCGCATCCAAATGTGGTTTCCTTGGAGCCTGCATAAATTGACTTACCAATCCAACAGCATAGCTCAAATCTGGCCTGGTAATAGTCATATAAATCAAACTTCCTACTATACGTCTGTACATAGTAGGGTCTTCTAGAAGCTCGCCTGCATCTGTGCTCAGCTTCACATTCTGCTCCAAAGGATTTGAAATAGGCTTACAGCCTGTCATCCCATATTTGGACAGCATGTCCAATCCATACTGTCTCTGCAAGAGCTGTATCCCACTTGGTGATCTAATCACCTCAATGCCCAAGAAATAATGCAGCTCTCCCAAATCCTTCATCTCAAACTTCTGCTTCAATAGCATTTTCACATGAAGGATATCTTCATCACTGTCACCTGTCATAATCAAATCATCAACATAAATGACAAGTAGCATAATATCTTTCTCTGTTTTTCTCACATAAAGTGAGAAATCTGCCTTGGAAATCTGACAGCCAATAGTGACAAGATAATGTCCTATCTTGTCAGACCATGCTCTAGGTGCTTGCTTCAAGCCATACAAGGCTTTCTTCAACCTGCAAACAAACTCAGGATGAACATCATGCACATAACCTGGTGGCTGCTCCATAAAGACCTCTTATTGCAAATCACCATGCAAGAAGGCATTCTTTACATCCATCTGATGTAAAGACCATCCCTTTGATGCAGCCATAGTAATGACTGCTCTTACGGTTGCCATCCTTGCAACCGGACTGAATGTTTCTTCATAGTCAATGCCATATGTTTGTGCATACCCCTTGACTACTAATCTTGCCTTGTATCTATTCACAGAACCATCTGCATTGTGCTTCACCTTATAAACCCACTTACAGCCAATTGCATTTTTACCTTTAGGCAAAGGTACCAATTCCCATGTAGCATTTGCTTCCAAGGCATCCATTTCTTCATCCATGGCTTTCTCCCATTTTTCTTTTCCCATGGCTTGCTCAAAAGAAGTGGGTTCTGGTTCCTGTATCACTTTGACCATATATGCATAGTGAATGGCTGTAAATCCATCATATTTCAGCCTATCCACAGGATACCTAGCTCTCGTAGACCTACGCAAAGTAGGTTCACTCCCAGGTGCTCTCAAAACATCCCTGGTCTTCCTTACTCCAAGTGTAACAATAGAAGGAATACCCAACTCATCATCAATGCTCTGTTCTGAGCCACTAGATTCACCATCCACATAAGAGTGACCTACATTCACATCAAACATGGGCTGATCAACCTTCTCTTTTCCTTTTCATGATACCTGCATACCACTATCTGCATTACTTTGAGAAGATTCTCCTTATCTCAATCTGCCTATCCATGGCGAAGAATGTGAACCACTGCTAGAGGACGCTCCAGGTCCACTAATATTTTGTGATTGCTGCTGTGAATTCTGTGTAGCATTACCATTTTGTGCATCTACATCATCAATCACATTTACTGGTTTATACCAGCTACTCATCTCATAAAAAACAACATCTCTGCTCACTGTAAACTTACTAGTAGAAGGGTTATAGCATCTATACCCTTTTTGCTGCAGAGAGTAACCAATAAAGATGCACTTCTCAGCTTTTCGATCCAACTTGGATCTCAACTCATCTGGCACATGTACATAGGCAATGCAACCAAAAATTTTCAAATGAGAAATATCTGGTTTCCTACCAGTATACCTCTCCTCTGGAGTCATTCCATGTATTGCTGCAGTGGGAGTCCTGTTCATTATGTAGACTGCTGTAGCAACTGCTTCAGCCCAATAAAAATCTGGCAAGTCTTTTTCATTGAGCATGGCACGAGATACCTCTCCAATATGCCTGTTTTTTCTTTCTGCAATTCCATTTTGTTGTGGGGTATGACTGCATGAATATTGCTGCTTTATGCCATGCTCTTGCAGGAACCTTGCAAACTCATTTGAGAGGTACTCTCCCCCTCCATCTGACCTTAGGCATTTTATCTGCAGGCCTGTTTCTTTTTCAACCATAGCTTTAAGAGTTTTGAAATGCCCAAAAACTTCACTTTTCTTTTTCATAAAATACACCCAAAATTTTCTGCTATAGTCATCAATAAAAGTGACAAAATAATGACAGCCTCCAAGAGATGCAGCTTTAGTTGTCCACACATCAGAGTAGATTAATTCCAATGGCTTCTTACTCTCTTGAACATGTCTAGGAAATGGTTTCCTTGCCTGTTTTCCAAACTGACAGGCTTCACATACCTTATGCATTTCTGCAACCTTGAATTTTGGCAAACCTACAACAATATTTTGGGCTTGCATTGATTTAAGTCGTTGTACATTAACATGACCAATGCGTTTATGCCAGATATCAATATCTGCAACTACACCGGTCCCATGTGCAAACATTGCTACACTCAATTCAGACATGTCTGCATCCAATGTAAACATTCTGCCCTTCTTCTTTCCTTTTGCTATCAAGCGACCTTTATTTTTCATATCCTCAACAAAGCATCCATGAGGATTAAATCTGACCTGCAAGCCCTGCTCAACCATTTGACCAATAGAAACCAGATTCTTGGTGATATTCGGGACATGAAATACATCGGACAGGTATTTCTTTTTCCCATCCTGCATAGACAAGGGAATTTTTCCAATCTGCACAATAGGATGTGCAGTATCATCACCAGTCTCCACAAATCCTAGTTTTTCCATTTTTCTTGCATCCTCCATCCATTCTGCATGACCTATCATGTGGTTTGATGCACCTGAGTCAACATACCATACATCATTGCTTTCTTCTGCACTTGTCACAGAATTGTTCATGTGCTGCACCATAAACAAGTGCTCATTTCTGTCATCATCACCCTGTCTACTAGAAGATGCATAATTCCCTTGTTGCAGTTTTCCATTCATAATGTCATTCTGCTTTTTAAAGCTCTCTTTAGCCATATGACCCATTTTACCACAGTAGTAGCATTCAACATTACTGCTTGCATTTTGGCCTCTTTGCCATCCATTACGACCTCTTTGGCTCCCCCTGCCTCTAGAGTTACCATGTCCTCCTCCATAGGACTGGTTTTCTTGAGTTTGCTGCATATTCTGATTTCTGCCACGGCCTCCAAATCGGCCTCCTCTACCTCTGCCTCTACCTCTTCCAGCATTTGAGTAGAAGACAGCTTCTTTTGAAGTTCCTCCTGAAGAAGATGCACCACCATTTCTCTGCTCCTCAAAAATTAGAAGAGCAATCAACTCCTCAAAATTAGGAAATCTTTCACGGACGGAAATGGATGTTTGGAACTGTGCATAATCCTTTCCTAGACCATTCAAGGTCACGGAAACTAAATCATCATCTTCCACTGGCGACCCAATGGAAGCAAGTGCATCTGCAATCTTCTTCACCTTCATGTGGTAGTCATTGATGCTCATACTTTCTCTTTGCACATTATGCAACTCTTGCTTGAGCTGCATTTTCCTGGCTTGCGTATTTGTGCTATATATTTTTGACAAAATATCCCATGCCTCCTTTGGCGTACTTGCATCCTGAATATGCACAATCATAGAGTCTGAAATACTGATAGACAGCCAATACATAACTTTCCTGGCTCTCTCATACCATGTTTTGAATGGCTACATTTGCTATTGATTGGGAACATCAGGAAGAACTGGTTCTTCTTCATTTCCTGCAACAAATTCCCAATATCCTTTTCCCATAAGGAAATTTGTCATTCTAAACTTCCATGCTTGGAAGTTGTTCTTGTCAAGCTTTTCAGTGACAATCTGTGAAAGAGAATCAGACGCCATTACAGAACACTGCAAAAAATTCTGTCACTGCAAAGAACACAGCTTCAGCCTCACAAGGGCAAATCTGCAAAACTGACGAAAGTGGTATTGGACCACACAGTCACTTCCTAGTGACGATTTTGCATCAACAGGCAACAGGGATGATTCTGTAACTCCCAATGTCTCTACGCACAGGCATACAATGCAATTTCTACAGTAACTTTTCACCGACCTGTAGAACAGTGATCGCACAGCATAAAACTGAGCCTTTTCTTGAGTGCGTGCAGAAAACTTCCGCCTCCAAAACAGGCCCCGAAATGGCCTCAAATCAAAAAAACAAGGTCGCCAAGGGCTAAAGCCCTTGCCCGCAGCATATACTACCCTCTTGCTTCACCGCGAAAGGCGTCTCAACCTGAGATAATGCACTCTTGCACTTTCCGGCTTTGCTACCTGCAGAGATCTGCTCCCAAAACAGAAAATGAAAGCAACACTGCTCCTCTTACCAGAACACCGCGAGCTTGGCTTACTTTCTTGAGCTCCTTACCACGAACAAGGCTCTGATACCATGTCAAGATTGTGGGAGAGAAGAAAGGAGTCTCACTTGTAGCTTTCTTGCTTGCACAATGCGGGAATACACACAAGGGTGGAGGCTGAAAACAATTTTCCTCTTCTTAGTTGTGTAAGCCAAAAAGAACTCTAGTACAAAGAAATAGAAGAACCCTATATATGGGTCTCAAACCAAACTCAACTAACTAAGGTGGCATACTAACTGAGCCACGAACTAGAGTAGATAAGGATAGCTATCATGTAGCTATTATTCATCGGCGGTGTACCAACCGCGTCTGCAACTGACAAGTCGGTGACATAAATACACAACGGTCACCCTGGCGTATCACGAGTGGAGCTCGATATCTCAACATATACATGCTATTTTATCTGTCACAGACACCTGTAGGTACCCTGAAAATAGGAGATGCTCTACCCCTCTTCCAATGGTTCATCAACCACTTATGGAACCCTGAATATTGCTTATCAATGTTGTACTTGTGCCAAACTTTGACAATGGAAAATGTACCTGCACCTAAATTTGAAAATTCCATGGGCTTTGAGACAAGAGGGGTGTACAAAGTTCCACCTCAAGCCGGGTTGTGTACCCCTTCATGGTCTTAATCGGAAAGGGAGGGTCACCTCTCTTTTGTCTTCCTGACTCGTCTGGCATCCGCTTTTTCTCGTGGGAACCAACATGGCAAGTACATTCTAATGTCTAATCAAACAAGGATGCTATGCATTGACTGAAAAAGCCTTTGAAATTTTTAATGTCATGTAGAGCCATTACTACACTAGGGTCCAATTTGGAGGACCTGTCACGGCACGCGTTTTCTCTCCAACCTACTTGGGGGAGGTGCGAAGGAGGCAGAGCCCCCTCTGCAGGGGTCCGGGGGGGCAGTCCCCCCATCCCGCAAGGTTGCGCACGATCCCTGTAGGTCAACATCTACTCCATCGAATCATCCAGCGCCTTCCAGATAGATGCAAAACACTATAAGGAAATGCCAAACATGCCTAGAATCACTGTGGTGCTCGAATCAAACGGCACTCCAAGGATCTGTGCCCCTACTTCCCTGTTTCAGCCTATTATACAACAACAAAAAACCCTGCTGTTTGCTTCTTTTTCTTTATTTTTTCCTACCCTTAATGCATACAAATCACAAAGCAATAACCTACACTACTCCAACATGCTTTTCCAAATCCAAAAAACCCAAAACCTACTTGCTAAGGAGATCGAATACCTCTTCAAACTCCCTCGCTTCCTACCTATCTACCTCAAGCACCGGTTCGGGAAAAACCCTACTTCAATACTCGATTCGAAGCGCGCAAGTGCTCAAGGCTTGAATCCGTAGGTCCCGGCAACGGAACCAAAATGTGGGAGCTTTTGCTCAACCACCAAGACCCATGGACTGCTTATTGTTCAAGCCTTCCAAGCCAAGCACTAATGGCTACCTCTCACATAGCCGACGTGCCGTCCATATCTACGGGTGTAGTGAGCTTACCTCCATGCTGATCAAGTTACCTCTTCTCTCTCGCACTTTGGTAACTCCACGATCCAAGTGCAAGCTTCAAGCAAGCTCCATCCTCAAGCTCCACACTTCGAGCTCCATTGCCGCGAGCAAGAGAAGAGAAGAGAAGAGAAGAGAAGAGAAGAGAAGAGAAGAGAAGAAGAGAGGAGAAGATGGAGAGCTTCTCCTCCCTGGTCCCTCACCCTCACACACTCACTCCCTCACACTCTCACACTCCCTCTCTCAAGCACAAGCTCAAGCAAGCAACAAGAAGAAGAAGAAGAGGAGGAGGAGAGCCACTTTTGGCCACACACAAGAATGAGCTTCTCATTCCACTTTTGGCTTTTATACATGCCCTACTCCTCCTTGGGCGGTCTTCCCCTTTTTAGATGACTGGCCATTGGCCTAGGTCCTCTTTTCCTATTTCCTTCCTATCCTTCTTGCTTCTTCTCCACCGCCCGTCTATCTTTACAATTTGCACAGGAGAGAGCCTGGAACTCTTTTACAAGGTTTCAAGGTGTGCCTTTGTATTTTAAAATGCACCTTTCCCCTTTTGTATTTACCTTGGACTTTTAAGGTTGCCCTTGCGCTTTTGGCTTTTTCTCCTCTTCTTTCTTCAGTTGGGATACATTTTTTCTGCCTTTGCCCTGCGTCTTTTTTATTTCCTTTTGCTTTCTTCGTGTTGGGGTTAACAGAAAGGGAGGATGCCTACGTGCGTAATGTAAGTGAGGATGTCAATCAAGAAGTCACCAGAGTCCACTTGACTAGTGACATGCAACTCCTCCTCAATGAGGATGCAATCGAAATAAGGATGTCCCTCAATACGTTTTTCCAGGGGTCGGTTACGAATTGAAGTCAACACCCTATATGAAGTTGGAGGGACATAGGTTAGGTCATATTCAGATGCCTTGATTGCGCGTTGATGTTTAGCATTAGTCATTATTTGGCATCCCTCTAGCTCCCATTGCAGGCGTAAAGCATACTATTTCCGTAAGAAGGAGGAGTTGTGGTCAATAAGTTGTTTCAACTTCTTGATTTCTTGGTTTGTGGCCATGATTGTATTCTTTCTATACAACAAAATGAGAAACTTTTTGATTGCTTGCTCTTGGGATATCTCAATTGCAATTAACTCCTGAGGTGCTTCAGAAGGCTTCACGAATACAAATACCGACTCCTCCCAAGAGCAAGGGAGTGTTCGTACTTTCGTTGCTATAGGTTCTTCCAAGAGGCCTAAGTATAGTCGATCGTAGCTTTTAGCCAAGGTCATGAAAGTACCATCCAAGTGTCGGAGTCAAGCAACCAAGTCATCCCCTGTATTTTCAACTAGGTCTATGGCCAAAGTTAGAATTGATCGCCGCTCAGAAGAGGGTCGAAGGTGGGTGGGTGGTTGAGGCCTAACAGAACTAGAGAGTTCAGTAGCTAATGGTGACAACATGGTTTGCTCCTGAGGTTGTGGCTTGGCCTCATGGTTGATGGGTTAGGTTATAGTGGTGGTTGTCATGCGACTAGATGCCTCTGAGATTTGAGGGGTATCATCGGGCCTAGATTTGGGTGGTTTGTCACTAGAAGGCTACAGCTTTGGGCAAAAGATTGGTTTAGGCCCTGCTAAGCTAGGCGTTGGATGTTCTATGGACTTAGCAGCGTGATTCTCTTGTGGTTTGAGTATCTGTGTGGTGTGAGGTTTTGTGTGGTCAAGCTTGAGGATGGTGTTTGAGTAGGGCCTTTGGTTGTCTTGGCTTTAGGTAGACAAATCTAGATGTTACCCTTATAGTAGCCTTGCACTTGAAATAAGGCCTTGGGGACCCATTGTGAATTGACTGTATGTTGATGTTTATAATTTCATCTTGGCTTTATAGGTTTTGGGTGCAAATCATTAGCCTTGGGAGGCTGTGCATTTCTATTCCTAGGTGTGGCGCTCTTTGTTTAGGTACCCATTTGAACTGGGGTTCATGGGCTTCAGTGTTGGTTCTAGTGGGTTGCTGGCATCGAGTCTTGGTAGGTTGTGACGAGTCAAAACCCCCCTCCTTAGACTTGACGGTGGGTTTCTCTACCGATGACTCTGTGGACTTGGAAAGAGTCACATCGCCCTTGCTAAAAGTTGTAACTATGTGGACATTACCCACGGCTAGCTGGTTGCGCTATAACTTGTAGAGTCGATATTGCAATGAGCTTGGTTCTTAAGGATCATCCTAACAATGACTTTCTGCCTACATCTTTAGTGTTGGGCAACACATAGAAGATTATTAGCATGCTTTCAGACTCAATAGAAACTACAACCTTGAACTTTCCCAAAAGTGTGCAGGGTTGGCCTCCATAAGGGTTGAGCTTAGCATCAGTGGGCTGCAATTGTGGCTTGCCCATTTGGGTCCGATGGTAATGGGTCAAGACATTAAAATCAATTCCCTCATCGATCAATGCATGGATGGTGCATGTGTGCTTAGCAGTAGCCATCATGCTTAGGTAAGATGGTTCTATTGCTTCCTCATACTCATTGTCCATTTCAATGATAGTGACTACTCGTACGTGGACATGGGATACTGGCATTGGGGGCTCATGCAATGGGTGCATGGGAGGGAAATACTTCTTTATGTGGCTGCCATTGAAGAAGTCTATGCCCTCTCCCTCTAGGGTTTCAAGTTCTACATTTCCAGTTCGCACCTAATGGTTCAGACTTTAAAAGGTCTAAGCCCTCAAAACTTCAATTTTTACTTATGTCCTTTGACTGAGTACAATAGTACTAAGTCACCCTCTTTGAAGTTGTGTTGCTTGACATGCTTGTCAAACCAACTTTTGCATATTGTCTTGTCACATATTAGCACATGGGTGGCTAGAAGCCAAGTTTTTGATAAGCATTCGAGTTCAATCAAGTGTTTTATCCATGCCTCCTTCCCATCCCATCTCTCTTGAAGGGCTATCCTGAGGCTAGGTACAAGGAATTCCAAGGGAAGGATTGCCTCCATAACATATGTCAGTCTGAAGGGGGTCTACAACCATCTTGTAAGCCATGCGATAGGCCCACAAGGTAGCCATCAGCTTGTTATCCCAATCACTACGTGAAGTAGAGATGACTTTGGTAGGATGTTTACTAAGATTTTATTTGTGGATTCAGCTTGACTGTTTGCCTGAGGGTAATAGGGCGATGATTTCCAATGGATGATTACAAAGGAGGATAGGTGGCAAGCTATCACTTTGTTGATGAAGTGTGTGCCTTGGTCACTAACTAGTTTGATGAGGTAGCCAAATCGTGAGATCACTTGCTCCCATAGAAACTTGGCAGTGGTCCTAGCGTCATTCTTTCTCATGGCTTGTGCTTCTGCCCATTTTGTTAGATAATCAGTGGCCACAATGATGTCCATTCAAATATAACCAATAGCTTGTATAGAGGTCTAGCAATCAATGCATAGTTTAATACAAATCGTCGATAATACCCTGTATGTCCTAAGAAGCACTGAATGCCCTTGTAATCAGTTGGGGGTGGAAGGTTGACAATGACCTTGATCTTCAAGAAATCTGTGGCAATACCATTCTTTGACACCATATGTCCTAGGATACATCCATGCTTCACCCAAAACTAGCACTTCAAGGGGTTCAATGAGAGACATCGACATCATTCAAAGACCACTCGGAGTCTAAGTGTTCTCACCAAGTAGAGTGAACACATGTCGTCCACGAAGACCTCTAACTCCTTCCTTGGCATGTCTTTGAATATTTTACACATGAGTCATTGGAAAGTGGTTGGTGCATTAGTCAATCCAAAAGGCATGACTATGTAGACAAAGACTCCCCATTCAGTGGCAAATGTAATTTTATACCTATCATTAGGATGTATTTGCACCTGATTATATCTAGAGAAGCTGTCCAAAAAATTGTAGGCCTCTTTGCCAGCCACTCTCTTGAGCATGTGCTCGGTGTACGATAGTGGGTAATTATCTCTCTTTGTAGCTACGTTTACCTCTTGTAATTGACATACACTCTAATCTTTCCATTCTTCTTTAATATGATAAAAATGGAGGAAACCCAGTCTGTGTGTTCAATTTCTTAGATGAATCCTGCTCTCATTAGCTTGTCGATTTCTTCCTTGATAGCATGGGCATGCTTTGGATTCATGGGATATGGTCGTTGCTTGATCGGTGTTGCATCAGGTGTCATATGGATATGTTGTGAGTCACTACACTCGAGTCTACCCCTTTGAGTTCTTCTAGGGACCAACCAAAGATGTCTACATACTCTCGGAAGAGAGTAATGAGACTTGCTTCATCTTGCTCAGTCAAGTCATCGACTATAAAGATAGGTCGTGGGGTCTCCCCCTCCCTGGCTAAATTGACCTCCTTGACCTTGGCGGGTCCCTCGATTGGTTCTCTTGCTTGCTCGTGTCATTTGGCTCCTAGCAAGATCACCACCCTATCTCCATTTTTGAACTTTGTGAATCATTTTTGGTAGGTCTTGTGGTTGTTGTTATTCTTTTGTCCGTGTTTCTTTGCTCAACGTCTGTCATTCCTCCCTTAATCGTCGACATCATAGGTGGATGGGTAGGTCCTCCTTAGTGCGTCTAGTCTTGGGAGGCCGAGGTATTTTCGGGTCACTATCTGAGCTGAATTCCCATTCGAAATCGAACTCTCTGTTTTTGGGTCACTATCTGAGCTGACTTCCCATTCAAAATTGAACTCTCTGTTTTTGCTAGAAGAGGGGCTCTCTCCTAATGGTTGTAGCTTGGAGGGTGACTATATTTGTAGCAGTGGTGCATCACTGAGTTGAGCTAGGCCTACCTACTCGTAGTCGATTGCACCCATGTGCTCCAACCAAGTTCAATCACAGTCCTTGTGTTTGATTCCTTTCTTTACTCTAAGGGCACTTTTTTTGCATGGTCTGGAGTCCACTCGTATTTGTTCGATTTTATGTTCGTCAGTGTCGTATTCTATGGTACTGATTTCCCTTTCACTCTCATCACTAAAGGAATAGTAGTCCTCATATTCATCGTCAAAGACGTCTTTGTCTGGTTTCTCATCATTATCCTGGTGTTGACAATTCTCCTCTTGTTTGTCAAGGATTAAAGTCTAATTCTACCTCAAGTTTAAATTGTGTACCTTTGATCATCTCCATTCACGCTCATCCAAGAGGTCTTAGAGTGGCTTAAGATTCATTGTTGGATTACCAACTAGCTTGTTGGTCAAGTACCCAAGGATCTCCAAGATATCTCGTTTATTGTTTGGGACTTGGAATGCAATAGGGTTGGGTCTTCCATGTAGGCTTCCAGTCATCAAGCAGACTAGAACTGAAGGTGTGCCCTTGAGCTTTCCAATTTCCTTGATGGCTTGTTCATACTCCTTAGTGTCTGAAAATGGTAGGTTGATGGTAGCAAGAACATGCATCCAGTCTCGCTCGTCCTCCGGGCTTGAGATGTACTTGGTAAGGGCCCCATAGGATCCCCTAATCTATTCATCACCCTTCAACATGGTGGAGATGGCATCTAGGTCAATTGGTATAGTTTTCCAAGTGTCCATCTCTACTCTCATAGCCTCTGTTTGATTGCCTAAGAAGATGAGACCATTGCCCCAATCTTCTACGACTCTTGCGTTGCGCATCTAGGGTCGGGGCCAAGCAGGATGTCGTAGTCCACTCCCTTCATGACTATAAAGTCAACCAAGAATTGGATTCCTGCAATCTTCACTGGCCAATTTTTCAACACTCCACATGGTTTCACCTTCATTCCATTAGCCAATGTGACATTAAACCTAGCAATCTCGATTGGTGGGTTACCCCAAGTTTGGAGTACTGCATGGCTTAGCACACTCACTCCTACCCTTGTGTCTACAATGTCCTTTCTTGTGATATCCCCCAGAGCTAGGACTGGTAGGAATGCATGCATTTATGTGCCTTTCCAAAAGGCATTGACGTGCAAGGATTTAGGCATGGAGTGCAATGTTAGACTCGGTATTTGAGTTTCTATGTCATGCTTAGGCAAGTATGTGGTAATTGCCTCATTTGGTTCTTCAACCCATTGCTTCAGCTCTAGCCATAGCGTTAGATGCTGCCTAAGCAAGTCGCCTAAGCTTAGAGTTACAAGAGTAGTCACCAGAGTATTGAGGAGGTTGCTAGTCACGCGTGCCTCTCTTCTAACTCTGCGGTTCCTTGCCAATGGCCTTGACCGGTTTGGTGGCCCCCATAGCATTTAGACTTTGTATAGGCAGCCCATCTTGTGGTGCCATTGCCTCCCTTGATTTTGGCCATGGGAGAGAGATTGGGATGCTTATGCTTGACAGATCATCGATATCATCCTTTAGTATGGGCTCAACATCCTTTAGGTGCTCCTAGACCTCCTTCACCCATTTTTTCACCTTCTTGATGCCTTTGAGTTGGTGCTTCGGGTTGGGGTACTCCCCGACCTTAGCACTTCCCTTAACTGTCTAAGGAGCAAACATTTCTTCCTCTGCATCAATGACTTTCCTTCCAACAGGTCGTGTTGTGGCACTTTCAGTTTTGAGGATGGCCTTAGTGTCTAGTCTTTTTTTCCTTCATCTCCGACTCTTCTTTCCAACTAAAGTTGCATCAAGGTTGCTAGGCCCTGGCAATGATATGTTAGCTTGCTTCATTTGCATGTAGGTCATGACATAAAATTGGATAGGTGTGGCCTCCATGTCGAGGGTCTCAATACCAAAAAACCCCAATGGAGCCAATGGCTTGTTTGCCAAACTAGGGGATGGCCTTTGTGTTGAGATGGCAAGCTCAACACGTGCGAACATTGATGATGGACCGCCTGGCTAGATGAGTCCGCATGTCTACATTTAGCATGTTGGTGGTCATTATGACACTCACATATCCATTGACCTATCACTTATTATATTTAGTTTGTTACACCTACATACAGCTGGCAAACATATAGCGCCAGTCGATTAGTGTAGTCAGTTATGCACTGTTTGACTTAGAAGGCCACTTTTCTTTATGTTGTATCTTATCTATACTTTGCGTAAATTGTATAGTGTGTGGAAGAAGAAGAAGAAATCAACAAGAAAACGTTTTGGCCTCCACCTCTCTTCTTGTGTTCTTGAGTGAGCTTCCTCTTGTGTATACAGTGTGTGTTTGGCACAACAGCTCAAGCACATCCCCCCATCACGCGATTCTTGACATGGTATCAAATCTGCGCCACTAACAGAGGATGATTTTGAAGGCTGAGGTGAAGGAAAAGAAGAAAGGTTTGAGCAAGAAAGCAACGGGTAAGAAGCTCTCCCATTCTTCCACTCTCTCTCTTGGATAGTGCCTGTGGAGGCACCAGAAGCAAGGTCGAGCAAAAATCTCAGATTGTTGTGAGATTTGGTATGTAAGCAGATCACTGTATATTCTGTAAATAAGCCCTTCAAGGATTGCTCGCAATTATTTTGGGCGTCTAAGGCCATTTCAGTCCTCGTTTTAGAGCTCGAAGGTTGCAAACAGCAGTTTCAGGGCACACTGTGATTTCAGCTGTATTGACCGAAAGTGAGTACGCAGGTTACAAATTGCAAATCTATAATTTTTGAGGTGTTTGCAAGAAGAAAACATAAGGTTTATCTGCAAACAAGTTGCAGATTACATGTACTATTGAGCAATCAGTGAAAAAAGTTGCTTGGTGTATTGTTGTGCACGTGTTGTGAAAGATTAGAGAAGACTAGCTTACTGTGTTGTATCTTTATTTGTGATAATGGCAGAGAACAGAGGAAATCCCATTATTGAGAAGCTCAACAGGAACAACTATCCTTCATGGAAGTTCTGCGTGATGAACTTCCTCATTGGAAAGGGCCTTTATGAGTTTGTCTCAAGTGAAGAAAAGGAGCCAGAGCTGGGTATCCCTCCGATTGCAGATGAGTTAAAAGCATGGAAAGAGTGGAATGCGAAAGATAAAAAAGTGATGTACTGGCTATCTGCAGTCATTGATAATACTATGCTGGGACATATCAGGAATGGAAAAACTTCACATGCAGCTTGGTGAGAGCATGTTTTTGGTAAATATAAAGGCACAAAAGATTCAACTCAGGCAAGAGTTGAATGCCTTGAAGAAAGGGAAAATATATGTCAATGAGTATGTGTTGAAGGTGAGGAGCATTGCACATGCTTTAGCAGCAATTGATGCAATGTCGGATGATGATGATTTGGTTTCATCCACTTTGAGTGGCCTTAACAATGAGAAGGCATGGAAATCATTTGTTACTTCAGTATATGTACGGAAGCCATTTCTAGATTTTGATAAGCTAATCTCTTTCATGATTACTGAAGAGATCAATATGCAAGGTGATTCATCTGAAAGAAATGGTGAATAGGTCCAAGCATTTTACTCAAGTTCAGGAAGGGGACGTGGTAGATCCTCTTCGAGAGAGGCCGTGGTATGGGACGTGCTGGTGATAACTAGCAAAATAGGTTCAATCAACAGTTTTGTGAAATGCAAGTTTCTGGAGGCAGAGGAAACTTTAGAGGCAGGGGGAGCTCTAGAGGAAGAGGTGCATGGCAGAATAGAGGTTCCGGAAATTCTGCTATTGTTTGCCATTATTGTGGCAAAACAGACCATATTGCAGCCCATTGCTATGCAAAGAAGGATGATATTCGTAGTGGTAAATTGCAGCAAGGAAACTATGATTCGTCTTCACGGACAGAATGAAGACAAAAATGAGCATCTATTTGTTAAGCAGCATATGATGAATGCAGTTACAGGAAAGGGGACACATGATGATGTATGGTATGTCAATTTAGGTGCATCTAATCATATGACCAGTCATGTTGAATGGTTTGGAGAGATGCAAGACTTACAAAACCCAGAATATGTGCAGATGGTTGATGATTCATGCTACCCAATTTCACACATTGAAAAGGTTCCCTTGTCCTTGTATGATGGCCAGACAAAGAGTCTAACAGATGTATTACATGTGCCATCAATTACAAAGAATTTAGTGTATGTTGGCCAAATGGTAGAGCAGGGGTTGCAAGTCCGATTCAATGCAAAATGTTATTTTGTAGAAGACTTTAATGATAAGTGCAGGTTGGTCGCAAAAGGAAGTAGAGTTGGCCGAATGTTCACCTTAGATGCTAGAATTCCTGCAATGGATGCTACTATGTATGCTAAAGGAAAAGGAGTAGTTACAGATATTGAAATATGGCATAAACATATTGGACATGCAAATGTGCAAAGGCTGAAATTAATGCAGTCCAATGGATTGGTTACAGGGTTGCCTTCTTTTAGAGTTGCAGAATTGCATAAAGTCTGTGAAGCATGGGAGTTTGGTAAGCAGGTGAGACAACCCTTCTTGCATGATAGAGAAGTGAGCAAAAATATACTTGATGTAGTACATACAGATGTTTTGGGGCCTACAAAAAATGTATCTCTTGGTGGCAACAAATACTTTGTCACATTTATTGATGACTGTTCAAGGAGGTTATGGGTATACTTCATGAAGGAAAAGAGTGATGTGTTTGAGCACTTCAAATCTTTTAAGGCAACTGTTGAAACAGAAACATGCTTAAAAGTGAAGTGCTTGAGATCAGATGGAGGGGGAGAGTACCTCTCTAATGAGTTCAGTGGCTTCTTGAGGACTCATGGGATAAAGAGGCAATTTACTTGCAGGTATACCCCACAGCAAAATGGTGTTGCAGAAAGAAAAAACAAGCATATTGCAGAAGTTGCACATGCATTAATGGCTGAAAAGAATATGCCCAAACATTTTTGGTCTGAGACTGTCCATACTGCTATCTACATTATGAACAGAGCTCCCACAGCAACAGTTCATGGGATGACTCCTAAAGAATGCTTTACTGGCAAGAAGCCTGATGTATCACACTTGAAGGTATTTGGCTATGATGCATACGTTCAAGTGCTAGATGAGCTACGGAAGAAGCTTGATCCAAAGGCAGAAAAATGTGTTTTTATTGGATACTCTTTAAAGCAGAAAGGGGATTGCTGTTATAACCCTGTCACCACAGGTGAGTTCAGAGTGAGCAAGGATGCTATCTTTGATGAGATGGGAAGTTGGTATACACCTGCTAGTGATGTTTTGGATTATGATAATAATCAAGACAGCTATGTGCAGAAAGATAAACAAGAATCATGGAGTCTTAGTGGACGAGAAACATCATCTAATACTACACCTATAATGAGCCCTTGGTCTGGGAGACTAAGGAGTAGCCCCATATCTTCAGGTGGATCTATGAGTGTTGCAGGGAAGGACAAATGAAATAAGAAAGTGCTGGATGGTAATGATGCATCTACCAGTCATTTGGGATTTAATGGAGATTCTAGTGGTTCGGAGAGTTTGGATGATGAGCTTGGCATTCCTTTAGTCAGGACACTAGGTGTACAGAGAGCTCATAGTAATGTAAAGGCTCCATTGAGTGATCCGGTGGTAGGCAAATCTAGTAAGGTCAAATACCCTATTAAAATATTTGGTTTTGAAGGTTATGCAGCTCACCATTATGCTTATATGGTGAAACTAGTTGAGGATGTTGAGCCCACTTGTTTTGAGGATGCCGTTGGTCATGCTCATTGGGATGTAGCAATGGATGAGGAGATGGCTGCATTAGACGCCAATAAGACTTGGGATTTGGTACACTTACCTAAGGGTAAGAAAGTTATTGGCTGTAAGTGGGTTTACAAAGTCAAGCATAATGCAGATGGTTTAGTTAGCAGGTATAAGGCTAGGTTGGTTGCAAAAGGATATGCTAAAAAATATGGCATAGTTTATGATGAATGATTCAGTCCAGTTGCTAGGATGGAAACTGTTAGGTGTGTGATTGCCTTGGCAGCAGCCAAAGGTTAGAGTTTGTAGCAAATGGATGTTAAGAATGCCTTTTTGCATGGTAAATTGCAAGAAGAAGTGTATATGGAGCAGCCAGCAAGTTATGAGGATTTAGAGCCTCCCACATATGTGTGCAAGTTAAAGAAGGCGCTATATGGGCTGAAGCAAGCATCTAGAGCATGGTCTAATAAGATTGGAGAGTATCTCGTCAATATTGGATTTTGTATTTTTGATATGCTGATCACTCACTTTATGTGAGAAAGGGAGATGCAGGTTTACTCATCATAGTCATCTATGTGGATGACTTGATTATTACAGGTGACAGTGACAATGGGATTGCTGAAGTTAAGGACTTCTTGAAGAAGAAGTTTGAGATGAAAGATTTGGGTGAGCTGGTATGTCACATGCATTGACCAAGGTTATGGACTGAAATGTATACGTTTTCACTGCTCAATCTGACTGGAGTATGAATGGTACTATGCCTTCGGAGCATAAGTCACTAGTTCATGGAGTTCTTTGGCATGAGATTGAGAGCCCATGTTTATTAATGGAATGCTAAGTTAGTGATCAGGCTGTGAGCTGTAACAACATGCTTGCTTGGAGTTTATGAATCATCCTGAGGGCTGAATACCTTCTTGATGCCAGGAGGCATATTCCACGGTGGATTCCGTGAGGTTTTGCGGTGGATTCCGTAAAATTTTATTACCGAGGATCATACACAAGGTGGATTCTTTGTGCGAAAAGTTGATGAGGATGCCTATCCTTTTCGGGAGTTTTGTTAATTTAATGTGTAAGTGGGTGATTCCATAGCGGGCGATTCCACAAAATACATATTTAAATTAATAAACGTTTATGAGTTTAGAGTGCACACTCGTAATAAATTAAGGTTAGGATTGAGTTCTAACCAATTTATTTATTTTTATAGCTGAAGACTGCTAGGTATTCACTTTTGTCAGTTTAATTGTATTATTTTTCTAACAATTATGAATGCTTCAGTTGATGAGAGACAGTTCATATTCAGTAGCTCCCGAATCAGTTTACTACCCTCTGGAAGCCCCTGTGAACTGACAAAAGCAGATTACAACAAACAATAGTCAACACGCAGTCTATACGCCAAACTATTTTCTTGGAAGACGATTGTGACATCAAATTTTGCAATCATAAAGGAGAAATACTATAAAAGACAAACTAAAAAAATATATACAAGTCTTGTAAACCCGCCTTTGAGCTACGCTCATCCCGCTAACAAGGTTTCGAGTGTGTGAGGTCTTTTGGAATTTTGCAGGATGACTGATCAAACCATGGAAGATTTTAGCTGAAGGTGATCTACCTGAACCAACAATGGAGCAAAAATTGGATTTGATTATGATGCAGCTTCAAGAAGAACGAAGATCACGACAAACTTAAGCTCAATTGGCCAATCTGCAACAATCTACCACCGACCAAGATGGATCGCAACCTGAAGATCTTATACGGCGTACCATCGATGCAACACTTGAAGCCCAATCTATTCGGAAAGAAACAAAGATAAGTAAAAGAAACTTCAAATTTCGTACTTTCAATGGATCATCACGCGATGGAAAGACTGTCCTTGCTTTTATTAGTCAATTTGATGATTATTTCCATGAAGAAATATATGCTGAGAAAGACAAAATTAAATGTGTCACTAACCATTTAGTTGACCAAGCATCTTTATGGTGGACTGTTGTCCACAAAAGCGTTGATTGTCCCACTACCTGGGAGACTTTCCAAAAGAAATTTTTGCAGAATTTCCTTTCACCTCAATTCCACGAGAAAGCAATCAAACAATGGGATCTTCTACAACAAAGGGATCATGAACCTATTTCACAATATACTGAATGTTTCTGGAATGCTCTATTGCAACTAGGAATGCTCGAAGATGTACCTGAAGCAACTCATAAACGCAAGTTTATGTCTAGTCTACTTGGACATTTTTATGCGGAGGTCAATATGTTCAAGCCTACAACCCTTGAAGATGCAATTTCCTTGGCCCATGACACTGAAGACAAAATTCGCAGATGAGATAAGCGACCACAACAATTTCTAACTAATGTTAACTTTGGTTCCAAACAATTCAATTCAAATTTTTGAAGATTCAATCAAAGTCGTTTTCTTCCATCTTCATTCCGTAAATCTTGGACACGACCACCTACCTTGCCATCAGACACAAATCTAAACCCTAAGCCATCCCTACAGTCAAATCCCAACATTCCTAAACTTCCTGCCATTACCAATAATGTATCCAAAGTAAAACCCATAGTTTGTTATAAATGTCATCAACTTGGACGTCTAGCAGCCAATTGTCAATCCAAAAAGTCATTTGTTCATATCAATTATCTGGGAGCAATAGAAGATGAAGAACGTGAAGAGATGCCGAATTTTACGAAAGAAGATGATGACATTGGTACTACTTATGATACTTTGCAAGGTATACCAACTCCCCATTCCTTATTAACAATGAAATGTTTTGTGCATGGTAAAGAAAAGACTATTTTACATGATGATGAGAGCACACATGACTTTATTTCTGCAAAATTGGTCAAAGAATTGAATTTACATACCGTTTCTACACATTATCACATCAAGGCTGCATTTCTAGGTACGAGATATAATGGAACACAAGAGGTGCATAATTTAGAAATTAAAATTGGTGATTATATTGAACGAAGAAATTTCTTAGTTGTACCTTTGCAGTCTAGTGACATTATCTTAGGAATGCCTTGGCGTCATCAATACAATCCTGATATAGATTATTCTATGCATTCAATTAAAATTTATTTTCAAGGAAAACAAATCACACTGCATGGTATGCATGCTTCCAATAATTTTACGTTGCTTACTTATACTCAGGCTAAACATGCATTACGTAAAAGTAGCAAATCCTATTTAATATGGGTGAATGAAATTCAAGCTAAAGAAAAACAGATGCATCCTAGGTATGCACAATTTCTTTCCCAAGTCCAAGATTGTTTTGCTGTTGATTTACCACCTGGATTACCACCTTCACATCCTGAAGATCACAAGATAGATTTAATTCTTGGAACACAACCACTATGTAAAGCACCATATAGACATAACCAAATTGAACAGAAATAAATTCAAAACCAAATAGACGAATTGCTTAACAGAGGATTAATTAGACCTAGTAGTTCTCCATTTGGTGCACCTGTCTTATTAGTGAAAAAGAAAAATAATACTTATCGCATGTGCATTGATTATTGTGCCCTAAATAAAATTATTGTTAAGAATAGATACCTGATTCCTAGGGTAGATGATCTTATGGACAAGCTACAAGGATCTGCCATATTCAGTAAGATAGATCTTAAATCTGGATATCATCAAGTAAGATTGGACAAATCTGATATATTCAAAACTGCATTTAGAACACAACTTGGACATTATGAATTCCTGGTTATGCCTTTCGGTTTAACTAATGCACTAGCCACATTCAGTCGTATGATGACTCGCATATTTTTGAAACATCATCATTGTGTCAATTTTTTTTTTGATGATATATTAGTTTTTAGTAAAAATGAGAATGAGCATTATGAACATTTATCTTTAGTTTTTAAGTTATTAAAAGATAATCAATTATATGCTAATCCAGAAAAGAGTGAATTCTTCCAAATAGAAATTGAATATTTAGGACATATTATTTCATTAGAAGGTATTAAAGTCGACCCTAAAAAAATAGAAGCAATCTTAAATTGGCCGATACCCAAAAATGTGCATGAATTACGTTCTTTTCTAGGTCTTGCTAGCTTTTACAGAAAATTTGTGAAGAATTTCTTATTACTTGCATTACCTTTGACAAAACTCTTAAAGAAAGGTATCGTGTATAATTGGTCTGACAATCAACAAAAGTCCTTTGATTTGCTAAAACGTGCTTTAACTCATGCTCCTGTATTACAATTACCTGACTTCAATAGACCATTATTTTTAGTAGTTACTGATGCTAGTGGATCTGGAATAGGAGCAGTCCTTATGCAAGATTCTCACCCCATAGCTTACTCTAGCTGCAAACTCAAACCATCTGAACTTAAATATTCTACCTATGACAAGGAATTGCTAGCCGTAGTACAAGCCTTACATCAATGGAAACATTATTTAATGGGATCTAAATTCATGATCAAAACTGACCAACAAAGCATTAGACATCTTCTTAGTCAACCACAAATATCTGACCGACACATTAAATGGTTTTCATCCCCTTATACAATATCAACCTGGAAAAGAGAATGTTGTTGCTAATGCTTTGACTAGAAGACCGACAATTCAAAATATTTTTGTGATATCATTTGATTCCCTTAATCCTATGAAAGATACTTATCACCAAGATCCTACTTTTCAAGCTGATTGAAATAAACTAGTTGCAAATAATTGGATTCCTATTGATTCATTGTCTTACACTAATGGATTTATGTTTTATGAAAAAAGATTATGTGTGAATGTTCCATTTCGATCTTTTGTTTTGCATGAAATTCATTGTCCCCCATATCAAGGTCATAGAGGAATTATATCTACTTTGCATACATTGATTGAATATTTTTATTGGCCACATATGGACATTGATGTAACTAATTTTGTATCTGAATGCCTAATTTGTCAACGAGTAAAAAGACACCATGGTAAACAATATGGTTTACTAATGCCATTATCCATTCCATCACGACCATGGGAACAGATTCAATGGATTTTATCATTGGTCTACACAGGTTCAGCAAACAAGCATATTTTATTCCATGCAAGAAAACCTTAACTACATCTCAAGCTACTCAATTATTTTTGAAAACTGTTTTTACTAACCATGGTTTACCAAAAGTCATTATTTCTGATCGTGATTCTAGATTCTGCAATAATTTTTGGATTACTTTGTTTGCTAACTTAGGAACAAAGATTGATTTTTCATCTGTATTTCATCCTTAAACAAATGGTCAAACAAAAGCTACTAACAGTACCATTTTAGATCTTTTACGTGCCTAGACAATTTCAAAACCACACATATGGGATAAATATCTACATTTACTTCAGTTTGCATATAATAACACACCACATATAGCTACAAAGAAAGCACCATTTGAAATTCTTTATGGATATCGATTGCCTACACCTGTTACATCATTATCAAACAAAATTCAAACTGCTGATGATCTTGCTAACATGCATGCTACTATTTTTTATGAAGTTAAAGATATGATTGCCAAAGCCCAGCAATCATATACAAAACAAGAAAACAAGAAAAGAAAAGCTATGAGTTTTAAAGTTGATGATTATGTTTGGTTACGAATTGAAAAACGAAGATTACAAAGTGTAGATAAACACCCCGTTGTCAAATTAGCACCTAGATTTTATGGACCATTCAAGATCATACACAAAATCAATGACAATGCATTTAAACTAGAATTACCACAACATTGGAAAATCCACAACACCTTTCATATTAGTTTATTACGACCTTTTAGAGGACAACTACATGTACACCCTATCTATGAAAACCCTCCTTTGCTAGAAGAAGAAACTGAAATCCTTGAGCCTGAGACTATTATAGATACTGACTTTATGACCACTAGAACTGGCCGTAGATATTCTAGATATTTGGTCAAGTTTAAAAATCATCCTATTGAAGAGGCCCAATGGATGCATGCTAGAGACCTAAATGCTTTTCCCACACTGTTAGCTCCACATTGAGCTAATAGCAATTGAGGACAATTGCTAGCCCACCCCGGGGGTATGATGCTAGGAGGCATATTCCACGGTGGATTCCGTGAGGTTTTGCGGTGGATTCTGTAAAATTTTATTACCGGGGCTCATACACAAGGTGGATTCTTTGTGCGAAAAGTTGATGGGGATGCCTATCCTTTTCGGGCGTTTTGTTAATTTAATGTGTAAGTGGATGATTCCATAGCGGGTGATTCCGCAAAATACATATTTAAATTAATAAACGTTTATGAGTTTAGAGTGCACGCTCGTAATAAATTAAGGTTAGGATTGAGTTCTAACCAATTTATTTATTTTTGTAGCTGAAGACTGCTAGGTATTCACTTTTGTCGGTTTAATTGTATTATTTTTCTAACAATTGTGAATGCTTCAGTTGATGTGTAGAGCAAGCAGCGGTGGCATTGGGAAGCATTGGAGGATAGCGTGTATTCAAATTATCATCAATTTTTTATGGGCGCGTATCTTAGGCATGACGCCCATATTTTATCGCGCTTATTTATTAAAGCACTAGATATTTATTTATTACTTTTGTATGCACATGGGTGCACGATTTAAATATTTGTATTGGACATTATACTTGGGTACTACTTGACTCCTTGGGCGCCCAATAGCTTTAATTCTTTAGTGGCACAAAAGCAAACACAAAAGCTAAAGCGTGCTAATTGTAAATGGGGCTATTTCTTGAGCTTGAAGAGAAATAATATATAAAATACATGCTTTGTTGAGCGCTCACACAAGGCATGGGGGGAGATTGTATCCAATTAGTCTCTTGCTTCATGTCGTGCAAGCTTTCTTCCTTGTTTTTTGTGCAAAAGTAGAGTTCTTTTGTTCTTGTGGACCTTCTAATGCTCACTACACGCGCATACGGCATCCGATCTGTGCACCACTTTTGATAATACAATGTTTGCATTCAAGAGGTAGTACTTGTGTTGTCTCCAATGTATGGGTAGCACGACTATCAATAAATCAAGGTTCTCTTTGTCTACACTGGGTATATGTGTCAATAGTTGATTGGCATCATTGCAAGCCTGTTAGAGCTTAATGGCTACAATTCAAGAGAGTGACATGATTAGAATTTGAAATGTCCATCCATATTTAGTGATTAATGCAAAAAAGGAATAGAACTTGGAAGCTAAGCAACACAAATGTTGGCGTTGAACTTGACATGCAACTTGTGTGGTTGAATATTTGGGCAAACAACTTGAAAGAATAGTTGCATGTTATATGTTGTAAAGAAGTCTGGACAGGTTGTTGTTTTTACTGGAAATAGCTCACTATAGCATGCCTTGATACTTATACATGCGTGAATGCTGCTATATGATTATGCCTTGCTATTTGAGTTGCTAAGAGCACAAACTATGAAATAAGGTTATGCTAGATACTACAATTTCAGATTGCTAAAAGTTTTTTTTACATGAATACGAGAAGCTTGTGCTACTATTATGATCTGAATGCTTAAGTATTGATGCTCAACTAAGAGTATACATGTTGGAACATGTTTGGACAAGTTTGGAAGCTTATTTAGTGTGTACTGTAGTGAATTTACTATTGAAAATAGGAGGACTGAAACTGTCCTAAACATACAGTGATTAGAATAATTGTTTTAAGCAAAGTGTTGCTGAAAACTGTCATTACATTGGAAGGCTAAAATTGATCAGTCAAAAAGCCTTGGTTTGCAGGGACTCAGGCAGAGTTTGCAATATGGAAAATGCAAACAAAACGGACAACATTACTCAGATTGTGGGGGAAAAGCTTGACAGCAACAATTATGCCATATGGAATTTCCACATGGAGAACTTCTTGATAGGGAAAGGCTACTGGAAGCTAGTGTCTGGAGCTACGAGAAGCTAGTGTCTGGAGAGCTAAGACTGAGCCCAAGCTGCCTACAAGTGACAGGCATCCGACACAAGACCAGCTGCGATCTCATCAAGCATGGACAGAGAGCACGCAGGGTTCTGCATTGGCTATCCCTATGTATATCAAATGCCATGGTAATGTAGATAATGAATTGCCTCTCTCCTAAGGATGCGTGGGACATTTTGATCAGGTACCTGTTGAGATATCGAGCTCCACTCATGATACGCCAGGGTGACCGTTGTGTATTTATGTCACCGACTTGTCAGTTGCAGACGCGGTTGGTACACCGCCCATGAATAATAGCTACATGATAGCTATCCTTATCTACTCTAGTTTGTGGCTCAGTTAGTATGCCACCTTAGTTAGTTGAGTTTGGTTTGAGACCCATATAGAGGGTTCTTCTATTTCTTTGTACTACAGTTCTTTTGGCTTACACAACTAAGAAGAGGAAAACTGTTTTCAGCCTCCACCCTTGTGTGTCTTCCCCCATTGTGCAAGCAAGAAAGCTTCAAGCGAGACTCCTTCCTTCTCTCCCACAATCTTGACATGGTATCAGAGCCTTGTTCGTGGTAAGGAGCTCAAGAAAGCAAGCCAAGCTCGCGGTGTTCTGGTAAGAGGAGCAGTGTTACTTTCATCTTCTGTTTTGGGAGCAGATCTCTGCAGGTAGCACAGCAGGAAAGTGCAGGAGTGCATTGTCTCAGGTTGAGACGCCACTGTTCTACAGGTCGGTGAATAGTTACTATAAAAATTGCATTGTATGCTTGTGCGCAGAGACATTGGGAGTTACAGAATCATCCCTATTGCCTGTTGATGCAAAATCATCACTAGGAAGTGACTGTGTGGTCAAATACCACTTTCGCCAGTTTTGCAGATTTTCCCTTGTGAGGGTGAAGCTGTGGTTTTTGCAGTGACAGAATTTTTTGCAGTCTTCTGTAATGGCATCTGATTCTCTTTCACAGATTGTCACTGAAAAGCTTGACAAGAACAACTTCCAAGCATGGAAGTTTAGAATGACGAATTTCCTTATGGGAAAAGGATATTGGGAATTTGTTGCAGGAAATGAAGAAGAACCAGTTCTTCCTGATGTTCCCAATCAACAGTAAATACAGGCATTTAAAGCATGGCATGAGAGAGCCAGGAAAGTTATGTATTGGCTGTCTATCAGCATTTCAGACTCTATGATTGTGCATATTCAGGATGCAAGTACGCCAAAGGAGGCATGGGATACTTTGTCAAAAATGTATAGCACAAATACGCAAGCCAGGAAAATGCAGCTCAAGCAAGAGTTGCACAATGTGCAAAGAGAAAATATGAGCATCAACGACTACCACATGAAGGTGAAGAAGATTGCATATGCACTTGCTTCCATTGGGTCACCAGTGGAAGATGATGATTTAGTTTCTGTGACCTTGAATGGTCTAGGAAAGGATTATGCATAGTTTCGGACATCCATTTCAGTTCGTGAAAGATTTCCTGATTTTGAGGAGCTGAATGCTCTTCTAATTTCTGAGGAGCAAAGAAATGGTGGTGCATCTTCTTCAGGAGGAACTTCAAAAGAAGCTGTCTTCGACTCAAATGCTGGAAGAGGTAGAGGCAGAGGTAGAGGAGGCCAATATGGAGGCCGTGGTAGAAATCATAATATGCAGCAAACTCAAGAAAACCAATCCTATGAAGGAGGACGTGGTAACTCTAGAGGCAGGGGAGCCAAAGAGGTCGTGGTGGATGGCAAAGAGGACAAAATGCAAACAGTAATGTTGAATGCTACTATTGTGGTAAAATGGGTCATATGGCTAAAGATTGCTATAAAAAGCAGAATGATATCATGAATGGAAAACTGCAACAAGGAAATTATGCATCCTCTAGTAGACAGGGTGATGACAGAAATGAGCATCTGTTTATGGTGCAGCACATGAACAATTCTGTGACAAATGTAGAAGAAAGCAATGATGTATGGTATGTTGACTCAGGTGCATCAAACCACATGACAGGTCATGCAGAATGGATAGAGGATGCAAGGAAAATGGAAAAACCGGGATTTGTGGAGACTGGTGATGATACTGCACATCCTATTGTGCAGATTGGAAAAATTCCCTTGTCTATGCAGGATGGGAAAAAGAAATACCTGTCCGATGTATTTCATGTCCCGAATATCACCAAGAATCTGGTTTCTGTTGGTCAAATGGTTGAGCAGGGCTTGCAGGTCAGATTTAATCCTCATGGATGCTTTGTTGAGGATATGAAAAATAAAGGTCGCTTGATAGCAAAAGGAAAGAAGAAGGGCAGAATGTTTACGTTGGATGCAGACATGTCTGAATTGAGTGCAGCAATGTTTGCACATGGGACCGGTGTAGTTGCAGATATTGATATCTGGCATAAACGCATTGGTCATGTTAATGTACAGCGACTTAAATCAATGCAGGCCCAAAATATTGTTGCAGGTTTGCCGAAATTCAAGGTTGCAGAAATGCATAAGGTATGTGAAGCCTGTCAATTTGAAAAACAGGCAAGGAAAGCATTTCCTAGACATGTTCAAGAGAGTAAGAAGCCATTGGAATTAATCCACTCTGATGTGTGGACAACTAAAGCTGCATCTCTTGGAGGCTGTCATTATTTTGTCAATTTTATTGATGACTATAGCAGAAAAGTTTGGGTGTATTTTATGAAAAAGAAAAGTGAAGTTTTTGGGCATTTCAAAACTCTTAAAGCGATGGTTGAAAAAGAAACAGGCCTGCAGATAAAATGCCTAAGGTCAGATGGAGGGGGAGAGTACCTCTCAAATGAGTTTGCAAGGTTCCTGCAGGAGCATGGCATAAAGTAGCAATATTCATGCAGTCATACCCCACAACAAAATGGAATTGCAGAAAGGAAAAATAGGCATATTGGAGAGGTATCTCGTGCCATGCTCAATGAAAAAGACTTGCCAGATTTTTATTGGGCTGAAGCAGTTGCTACAGCAGTCTACATAATGAACAGGATTCCCACTACAGCAATACATGGAATGACTCCAGAGGAGAGGTATACTGGTAGGAAACCAGATATTTCTCATTTGAAAATTTTTTGTTGCATTGCCTATGTACATGTGCCAGATGAGTTGAGATCCAAGTTGGATCCAAAAGCTGAGAAGTGCATCTTTATTGGTTACTCTCTGCAGCAAAAAGGGTATAGATGCTATAACCCTTCTACTCGTAAGTTTACAGTGAGCAGAGATGTTGTTTTTGATGAGATGAGTAGCTGGTATAAACCAGTAGATGTGATTGATGATGTAGATGCACAAAATGGTAATGCTGCACAGGATTCACAGCAGCAGTCACAAAATATTAGTGGACCGGGAGCGTCCTCTAGCAGTGGTTCACATTCTTCGCCATGGACAGGCAGATTGAGATCAGGAGAATCTTCTCAAAGTAATGCAGATAGTGGTATGTATGTATCACGAAAAGGAAAAGAGAAGGTTGATCAGCCCATGTTTGATGTGAATGTAGGTCACTCTTATGTGGATGGTGAATCCAGTGGCTCAGAACAGAGCATTGATGATGAGTTGGGTATTCCTTCTATTGTTACACCTGGAGTAAGGAAGACCAGGGATGTTTTGAGAGCACCTGGGACTGAACCTACTTTGCGCAGGTCTACGAGAGCTAGGTATCCTGTGGATAGGCTGAAATATGATGGATTTACAGCCATTCACTATGCATATATGGTCAAAGTGATACAGGAACCAGAACGCACTTCATTTGAGGAAGCCATGGGAAAAGAAAAATGGGAGAAAGCCATGGATGAAGAAATGGATGCCTTGGAAGCTAATGCTAGATGGGAATTGGTACCTTTGCCTAAAGGTAAAAATGCAATTGGCTGTAAGTGGGTTTATAAGGTGAAGCACAATGCAGATGGTTCTGTGAACAGATACAAGGCAAGATTAGTAGTCAAGGGGTATGCACAAACATATGGTATTGACTATGAAGAAACATTCAGTCCGGTTGCAAGGATGGCAACCGTAAGAGCAGTCATTGCTATGGCTGCATCAAAGGGATGGTCTTTACATCAGATGGATGTAAAGAATGCCTTCTTGCATGGTGATTTGCAAGAAGAGGTCTATATGGAGCAGCCACCAGGTTATGTGCATGCTGTTCATCCTGAGTTTGTTTGCACGTTGAAGAAAGCCTTGTATGGCTTGAAGCAAGCACCTAGAGCATGGTCTGACAAGATAGGACAGTATCTTGTCACTATTGGCTTTCAGATTTCCAAGGCAGATTTCTCACTTTATGTGAGAAAAACAGAGAAAGGTATTATGCTACTTGTCATTTATGTTGATGATTTGATTATGACAGGTGACAGTGATGAAGATATCCTTCATGTGAAAATGCTATTGAAGCAGAAGTTTGAGATGAAGGATTTGGGAGAGCTGCGTTATTTCTTGGGCATTGAGGTGATTAGATCACCAAGTGGGATACAGCTCTTGCAGAGGCAGTATGGATTGGACATACGGTCCAAATATGGGATGACAGGCTGTAAGCCTATTTCAGTTCCTTTGGAGCAAAATGTGAAGCTGAGCACGGATGCAGGTGAGCTTCTAGAAGACCCTACTATGTACAGACGCATAGTAGGAAGTTTGATTTATATGACTATTACTAGGCCAGATTTGAGCTATGCTGTTGGATTGGTAAGTCAGTTTATGCAGGCTCCAAGGAAACCACATTTGGATGCGGCTAGACGCATACTCAGGTATGTGAAGTCCACATTGCAGTATGGACTATTTTATGAGACTGGGGTTCAGATACACTTGCATGGATACACTGATGCTGATTGGGCTGGTAGTATTTCTGATAGACGATCTACCAGTGGATATGTGTTCTCTTTTGGGAGTGCTGCAGTCACTTGGAGCAGCAAGAAACAGCCTACAGTTGCCTTGTCGAGCACAGAGGTTGAGTACAGGGGTGCACCAATGGCTGCATGTGAGGTAGCTTGGTTGCATAAGCTACTTTATGATATGCATCAGTCTACAGATGGACCAATTGTCATTTATTGTGACAACATGAGTAGTATACACTTGGAAAATAACCCAGTCTATCATGCTAGAACAAAGCACATTGAGGTGCATTATCACTATGTGCGAGAGAGGGTTTTACTAGGTCTTATTGATCTAGTTTATGTCAGCACAGAGGATCAGGTAGCTGACATATTCACGAAGGCATTGGGCGCAGAGAAGCTGCGCAAGTTCAGAGACCTGCTTGGTGTGCAGGAATTGGGATTGAGCTCGAGGGGCAGTGTTGAGATATCGAGCTCCACTCATGATACGCCAGGGTGACCGTTGTGTATTTATGTCACCGACTTGTCAGTTGCAGATGCGGTTGGTACACCGCCCATGAATAATAGCTACATGATAGCTATCCTTATCTACTCTAGTTCGTGGCTTAGTTAGTATGCCACCTTAGTTAGTTGAGTTTGGTTTGAGACCCATATAGAGGGTTCTTCTATTTCTTTGTACTAGAGTTCTTTTGGCTTACACAACTAAGAAGAGGAAAACTGTTTTCAGCCTCCACCCTTGTGTGTCTTCCCCCATTGTGCAAGCAAGAAAGCTTCAAGCGAGACTCCTTCCTTCTCTCCCACAATCTTGACAGTACTATGGCACCACTACAGTGCCAGGAAGATACAGTTAAAGCATAAATTTATCAGCATGGAGAGAAAGGACAGGTCCATACATGACTATGTGACAGAGATCAAGACCATTGCGGATCAACTAGCATCTGTTGGTACTCAAGTTGAAGATGAAGATATGGTTGCTATGACTTTGAATGGCTTGGATCTAGAGTATAAGTATTTTGATACTTCTATGTCTGTGCAAGCTGAAATGCCAAATTTCAATGAGCTGGTTGCATTTCTTATCCATGAGGAGGTTAAGAAATGCAACCAGGCTTTAGTAGTACAAAAATCAAGGATGTAGAATTTTATTCCAATCAACGGGTCCATGGTAGAGACTATGGTTCAGGCAAAGGAGGCCAGCAAAATGCATCATATGGCAATAATAACTAGTAGGGATCAAATGCAAGAGGAAGTGGAAAATTTAGAGGCAGGGGGAGATCTGGCTCTCGTGGTAGAGGCTCTTGCCAGCAACAATGCCCATCTGACAATCCGAATAAGGATAAGTATTGTCATTACTACGGAAAGTATGGTCATATTGCAAAGGACTGCTGGAAGAAGCAAGGAAATCAGAAGGGCAAACAAGATGGACACTTTGCTTCATCCAATCAGGCAAGTGATGCTTCAGGAGATAGATTGTTTGCCATGCAATATGTGAAAGACAAAAATCCATTGATGATCCAGTATGGTACATTGATTCAGGGGCATCAAATCACATGACTCCTCATGATGATTGGTTCACTGACATGGTGGCTAAGAAAAATGGCTATATATGCACTGGTGATGACACGTAGCATAGCATTGAGCATAAAGGTAAAGTGCCTCTTGTGATTCATGATGGTAAGAAGAAGCACTTACATGATGTATTGCATGTTCCATCAATTACGAAGAACTTACTATCTATGGGCCAGATGACCGAGCAAAACTTGCAGGTTAGGTTCAATAAGCATGAGTGCTTTGTTGAAGAATTTGGAAATAGAAACAAGTTGATTGCTCACGGTCACAAGAATGGCAGGATGATTACTCTTGATGCCACTTTGCCAGAGCTGACTTTAGTTATGCTTGCCCATGGTTCTGGTACTATTAGAGATTTGGAAATTTGGCATAAGAGAGTGGGGTATGTTAACTTGCAGAGGCAAAAAATGATGCAAAAAAAACAGCTTGTTACTACAGGGCTACCCAAGTTTGCATATTCTGACATTGGTCGTGTCTGCAGTGTTTGCTAGTTTGGCAAACAAGCTAGGTTGACATTTGTCAAGCATGTAAGGCAGAGCACACTTCCGTTGCAGTTAGTACACTCTGATGTCTGTGGGCCAGGGAACTATTTGGAGGTTCCATAGTGGAGGCGGATAGAATCTTTGGCCAATTGATTGCTATATGGGGAGGTGTGGAGATTGTGACAGGAAGGTTATGAGTAGGTTATGCACAAGAAGATTGAGGGTAAAGAGCTGAAACCCATAGCCATCTGATCATCTTCTCTTGAACATATGTTTCACAGATTTCAAAGAAGATTCTGCGTCTCCATAAATCATTTCCTCTTCCTTTTCATCTTCTTACCTTAAGGTCATAGCCGAACTAAACTCCTCTTCCTAATCCTTGTAAATATCTTCATGAGAATGAAATTGGAACTCAAGACCTTTGTGCTAATCAGATGCAAACTCATCCTCTTGCAAATCTTGTAGCCACCTCTTTCCCTATCAGTGCACCAAAATGAACAACACATTGCCATAGCACAAAGACACAAACTCGAATCGGCTACGTAGAGGCTGCAAACACACTTGTTGGCCACAAAAACCTCCAAGAAAACTCTCTTCCTCACCAAGAACCATTGCTCCAAAACACACAAGAGGAAGACACACAAGAAATGGATAGGTGAAAACCATCCTCACCCTCTTCCTCTTCTTCACTCTCCATAAAGATGAGCATGAAGCACAAGAGAGAAAAGTAAAAACAAGAAGGCAAGTGTTGTGTCAAAATGGGAGAGAGGGAAATGAATCATGAAAGGGGAAGATAAAGGAAGAGAGAGGTTGTAACCACCTCAAAATCCCACCACCTCAAATCACGCGACAAACCTCTTCCTTTTCCTTTCTTGATCTTCAATTTCTGGAATGGGGCAAATGGTGTTTGACCATCCTTTTTCGTTTCTATATTTTTAAAATGTGAGCCTTTTGGACTATACATTGTTACATTGCTTCATATTTGAATTTTTTGGACAAGAGAGTACATTTGCAATGTGTCATTTGACAAAAAGTTGTTTCCATGTGAGCACATTTTGGTGCCTTTATTTGCACAAATTTGGGGATTATCAAAATAATTAAAAGAACACAAAGGAATGATCAAACTTCAATGGAATTCATCACATAGTATTCATATTTTATCATCTTCATAGTCTTCATAGTCTTTCTCTTAATCTCTCTCATGTAGATACAATGTTTCTTCATAGAAATTGCCTATCTCTCATACACGATCTCTCTCACATATGCAACAAAAGGCATACAAAAGCTCAATAGTACACTAAAGAAGGCATAAATCCCATATAGCTCAAACCAATATCAACTCAAACCATCAAAAACTATTCAACATACTTTTAATTATTCCTCAAATCACTCATTTACAATCATAATCTCTCAAATAGAAAGAAAATAGACTAAAACAAAAGCAAAAATAGACCTATTAGAACCAAATAAAGACATCACAAAACTAATCAATATATCATAACTCAACTAAAAACCATCATGAGCTTCTCAAACCTACTCAGTCTATTCCAACACACTTCAAAATACTTCTAAACCATCCAAAAACCAATCAATTAATCACAAAATCAAACAAATACCACCCAAATTCCAACAAAAATAGCTAAAAATATAGTCATTTCAGCACTCAACACTTAATAGATTCGGTTTCTCTTTCAAATGAGTTAAACTATATGTGCACTAGGACCTGGGAATATATAGAGGTTGGAGCTTGGGATGTAGTTGCTACGCAAGAAGTTAAGACTTGTCTAAACGGTTGCCTCCTATTGGGCTTGATTGCCTATGAAGCTCTTGACTTGGTCAGCCTTTTGCTTAATACATTAAGTTAGAAGCAAGGTATCACATAACAAATGAGCTTGCAATAGATTATTCCATGGCCTATGGGAGTTGATCAGTGCATATTCAAATTGTCGTGGGTGTACAAGGTGATCCCAAGTCAATTAAGGTGGTTGTGGTCACTCTATAGAATGTCGATCAAAAGCATGTGATGGGTTGAGAGTGCCGCTAAAAAAATGACCAAATCCTGGCCTCAAGACAAGGACTAAATGGCCTTCCTGGCCATGTGGTAGATACACACCAAGGGAGAGAGACAAGGTGGCGCTTGTCTTACTAATTGGTTAATGGCCAATGTGTCGATGGTGTGCTTGGTAACTAGCGGGTGAGCTTTGTGTAGCACCGTGCCTAAATGCTTGCAGTGACCATCCGATTGCAACATAGCTGGCAAGCTGAATTAATGGGGAAGGTAGGTTATGTACGCCATCCAAACCAAGATGAGACATTGTGGCCTTTCAAAGGTCATTTTCATGTAGCATAAAATAGGCCTTTATAATTGAACCATTGGCCCAAATGATCAAATAATTGGCTCACTTATAACAAATCAGCTCAAACAACCAATTATGCTTGCTACTATGATTAAGGTTTGGCCTAAGTTCCTATTGGAGCCAACTCATTTGTGGCATCCAATTTGTCCAAGGTATGAAGGCCAAGTCTTTACATCCCCATAGTGACCAAACAACTCACTAATATAGCTTTGCAACCCATTATACCACGAGTCTTTCAATTGAATTTGGCCATTCAATCATGCAATGCCCTCTTGGGCCTTATTAACCAATCCTAGTTGAGATACCATTCAAGGCTTTTAGGCCTGATCAACGTTTAGAGCCTCATCTTAGGCCTTGCTACTCATACCACCTCTCTCGTTCTCTATCTTAGTCTCCTACCTTCCCAAGTACCTTGTGAAATATCCTACTTCTCTATATTTACAAGAAATCAATTTTTGAGATTCACCCAATATAATTTCCATAGCAAATCAAAAATGAAAGGCCAATCTTTTTTTCTCACGATTTTGTTAACACTAAGCTATAGAGAGATAGTGGCACCGACTTTGTTAACCGACTTTGTTAACTGACAAGTATTTATGTCACCGACTTGTCAGTTGCAGACGCGGTTGGTACACTGCCCATGAATAATAGCTACATGATAGCTATCCTTATCTACTCTAGTTTGTGGCTCAGTTAGTATGCCACCTTAGTTAGTTGAGTTTGGTTTTGAGACCCATATCTAGGGTTCTTCTATTTCTTTGTACTAGAGTTCTTTTGGCTTACACAACTAAGAAGAGGAAAACTGTTTTCAGCCTCCACCCTTATGTGTCTTCCCCCATTGTGCAAGCAAGAAAGCTTCAAGCGAGACTCCTTCCTTCTCTCCCACAATCTTGACATGGTATCAGAGCCTTGTTCGTGGTAAGGAGCTCAAGAAAGCAAGCCAAGCTCGCGGTGTTCTGGTAAGAGCAGCAGTGTTGCTTTCATCTTCTATTTTGGGAGCAGATCTCTGCAGGTAGCACAGCCGGAAAGTGCAAGAGTGCATTGTCTCAGGTTGAGACGCCCTTCGCGGTGAAGCAAGAGGGCAGTATATGCTGCGGGATAGGGCTTTAGCCCTAGGCGACCTTGTTTTTTTGATTTGAGGCCATTTCGGGGCCTGTTTTGGAGGCGGAAGTTTTCTGCACGCACTCAGGAAAAGGCTCAGTTTTATGCTGTGCAGCCACTGTTCTACAGGTCGGTGAGTAGTTACTGTAAAAATTGCATTGTATGCTTGTGCGCAGAGACATTGGGAGTTACAGAATCATCCCTATTGCCTGTTGATGCAAAATCGTCACTAGGAAGTGACTGTGTGGTCAAATACCACTTTCGCCAGTTTTGCAGATTTTCCCTTGTGAGGGTGACGCTGTGGTTTTTGCAGTGACAGAATTTTTTGCAGTCTTCTGTAATGGCATCTGATTCTCTTTCACAGATTGTCACTGAAAAGCTTGACAAGAACAACTTCCAAGCATGGAAGTTTAGAATGACGAATTTCCTTATGGGAAAAGGATATTGGGAATTCGTTGCAGGAAATGAGGAAGAACCAGCTCTTCCTGATGTTCCCAATCAACAGCAAATGCAGGCATTCAAAACATGGCATGAGAGAGCCAGGAAAGTTATGTATTGGCTGTCTATCAGTATTTCAGACTCTATGATTGTGCATATTCAGGATGCAAGTACGCAAAGGAGGCATGGGATACTTTGTCAAAAATGTATAGCACAAATACACGAGCCAGGAAAATGCAGCTCAAGTAAGAGTTGCATAATGTGCAAAGAGAAAGTATGAGCATCAACGACTACCACATGAAGGTGAAGAAGATTGCAGATGCACTTGCTTCCATTGGGTCGCCAGTGGAAGATGATGATTTAGTTTCCGTGACCTTGAATGGTCTAGGAAAGGATTATGCACAGTTCCGAACATCCATTTCCATCCGTGAAAGATTTCCTGATTTTGAGGAGTTGATTGCTCTTCTAATTTCTGAGGAGCAGAGAAATGGTGGTGCATCTTCTTCAGGAGGAACTTCAAAAGAAGCTGTCTTCTACTCAAATGCTGGAAGAGGTAGAGGCAGAGGTAGAGGAGGCCGATTTGGAGGCCGCGGAAAAAATCAGAATATGCAGCAAACTCAAGAAAACCAGTCCTATGGAGGAGGACGTGGTAACTCTAGAGGCAAGGGGAGCTAAAGAGGTCGTGGTGGATGGCAAAGAGGCCAAAATGCAAACAGTAATGTTGAATGCTACTATTGTGGTAAAATGGGTCATATGGCTAAAGACTGCTATAAAAAGCAGAATGACATCATGAATGGAAAACTGCAACAAGGAAATTATGCATCCTCTAGTAGACAAGGTGATGACAGAAATGAGCATCTGTTTATGGTGCAGCACATGAATAATTCTATGACAAGTGCAGAAGAAAGCAATGATGTATGGTATGTTGACTCAGGTGCATCAAACCACATGACAGGTCATGCAGAATGGATGGAGGATGCAAGGAAAATGGAAAAACCAGGATTTGTGGAGACTGGTGATGATACTGCACATCCTATTGTGCAGATTGGAAAAATTCCTTTGTCTATGCAGGATGGGAAAAAGAAATACCTGTCTGATGTATTTCATGTCCCGAATATCACCAAGAATCTGGTTTCTGTTGGTCAAATGGTTGAGCAGGGCTTGCAGGTCAGATTTAATCCTCATGGATGCTTTGTTGAGGATATGAAAAATAAAGGTCGCTTGATAGCAAAAGGAAAGAAAAAGGGCAGAATGTTTACGTTGGATGCAGACATGTCTGAATTGAGTGCAGCAATGTTTGCACATGGGACCGGTATAGTTGCACATATTGATATCTGGCATAAACGCATTGGTCATGTTAATGTACAACGACTTAAATCAATGCAGGCCCAAAATATTGTTGCAGGTTTGCCGAAATTCAAGGTTGCAGAAATGCATAAGGTATGTGAAGCCTGTCAGTTTGGAAAATAGGCAAGGAAACCATTTCCTAGACATGTTCAAGAGAGTAAGAAGCCATTGGAATTAATCCACTCTGATGTGTGGACAACTAAAGCTGCATCTCTTGGAGGCTGTCATTATTTTGTCAGTTTTATTGATGACTATAGCAGAAAAGTTTGGGTGTATTTTATGAAAAAGAAAAGTGAAGTTTTTGGGCATTTCAAAACTCTTAAAGCTATGGTTGAAAAAGAAACAGGCTTGCAGATAAAATGCCTAAGGTCAGATGGAGGGGGAGAGTATCTCTCAAATGAGTTTGCAAGGTTCCTGCAGGAGCATGGCATAAAGCAGCAATATTCATGCGGTCATACCCCACAACAAAATGGAATTGCAGAAAGAAAAAACAGGCATATTGGAGAGGTATCTCGTGCCATGCTCAATGAAAAAGACTTGCCAGATTTTTATTGGGCTGAAGCAGTTGCTACAGCAGTCTATATAATGAACAGGACTCCCACTACAGCAATACATGGAATGACTCCAGAGGAGAGGTATACTGGTAGGAAACCAGATATTTCTCATTTGAAAATTTTTGGTTGCATTGCCTATGTACATGTGCCAGATGAGTTGAGATTCAAGTTGGATTCAAAAGCTGAGAAGTGCATCTTTATTGGTTACTCTCTGCAGCAAAAAGGGTATAGATGCTATAACCCTTCTACTCGTAAGTTTACAATGAGCAGAGATGTTGTTTTTGATGAGATGAGTAGCTAGTATAAACCAGTAAATGTGATTGATGATGTAGATGCACAAAATGGTAATGCTGCACAAAATTCACAGCAGCAGTCACAAAATATTAGTGGACCTGGAGCGTCCTCTAGTAGTGGTTCACATTCTTCGCCATGGACAGGCAGATTGAGATCAGGAGAATCTTCTCAAAGTAATGCAGATAGTGGTATGCAGGTATCACGAAAAGGAAAAGAGAAGGTTGATCAGCCCATGTTTGATGTGAATGCAGGTCACTCTTATGTGGATGGTGAATCCAGTGGCTCAAAACAGAGCATTGATGATGAGTTGGGTATTCCTTCTATTGTTACACCTGGAGTAAGGAAGACCAGGGATGTTTTGAGAGCACCTGGGAGTGAACGTACTTTGCGCAGGTCTACGAGAGCTAGGTATCCTGTGGATAGGCTGAAATATGATGGATTTACAGCCATTCACTATGCATATATGGTTAAAATGATACACGAACCAGAACCCACTTCTTTTGAGGAAGCCATGGGAAAAGAAAAATGGGAGAAAGCCATGGATGAAGAAATGGATGCCTTGGAAGCTAATGCTACATGGGAATTGGTACCTTTGCCTACAGGTAAAAATGCAATTGGCTGTAAGTGGGTTTATAAGGTGAAGCACAATGCAGATGGTTCTGTGAATAGATACAAGGCAAGATTAGTAGTCAAGGGGTATGCACAAACATATGGCATTGACTATGAAGAAACATTCAGTCCGGTTGCAAGGATGGCAACCGTAAGAGCAGTCATTGCTATGGCTGCATCAAAGGGATGGTCTTTACATCAGATGGATGTAAAGAATGCCTTCTTGCAGGGTGATTTGCAAGAAGAGGTCTATATGGAGCAGCCACCAGGTTATGTGCATGATGTTCATCCTGAGTTTGTTTACAGGTTGAAGAAAGCCTTGTATGGCTTGAAGCAAGCACCTAGAGCATGGTCTAACAAGATAGGACAGTATCTTGTCACTATTGGCTTTTAGATTTCCAATGCAGATTTCTCACTTTATGTGAGAAAAACAGAGAAAGGTATTATGCTACTTGTCATTTATGTTGATGATTTGATTATGACAGGTGACAGTGATGAAGATATCCTTCATGTGAAAATGCTATTGAAGCAGAAGTTTGAGATGAGCTCGAGGGGATTGGGATTGGGATTGAGCTCGAGGGGGAGTGTTGAGATATCGAGCTCCACTCGTGATACGCCAGGGTGACCGTTGTGTATTTATGTCACCGACTTGTCAGTTGCAGACGCGGTTGGTACACCGCCCATGAATAATAGCTACATGATAGCTATCCTTATCTACTCTAGTTTGTGGCTTAGTTAGTATGCCACCTTAGTTAGTTGAGTTTGGTTTTGAGACCCATATCTAGGGTTCTTCTATTTCTTTGTACTAGAGTTCTTTTGGCTTACACAACTAAGAAGAGGAAAACTGTTTTGAGCCTCCACCCTTATGTGTCTTCCCCCATTGTGCAAGCAAGAAAGCTTCAAGCGAGACTCCTTCCTTCTCTCCCACAATCTTGACATCTCACACTTATTTCAACCCCTACTCCTACATTTTAGAGTCTTCATTAAAGCAATGAAACCAAAATTTTGAAGCTTTTGTAAGCTCGACCTTCAAACTTGATGGAATGCTAATTATTTCAAGTACTTCATCTAATTTGGCAACACAACTACCTCTCACATAGCCTACACATCCTACATACTCATCTATCTTTCCATTTTCCTTGATGCTACAAAGTGAAAGCTCGATGGTGGCTTCACAATCCATACGATGGTACTCGATCGGTATCCTCCACTCGATAGCTCTTGATGCAAGCTCCACTCGATAGCTCTTGATGCAAGCTACAAGCACTTGACCTGCGAGAGAAAATACAAAAAGGAAGGAGGACCGCCCAATCTCTCCTCCAATCCACCTCTCACCCAAGAAGGGGAAGAGGAGAAGAGCGTGCACAAGAAAGGAGCTTCACCTCTCAAGTTCCTCACTCTCATTCTCTCACTCTCTTTCACTCTCAAGATGGAGCACAAGTAGATAGAATAGAAGCAAGGAGAAGAAGCATGCTCTCAATTTTGCACACCATAAGAATGAGCTTATCCATTCACTTTCTCGATTTTATATAGGGATTGTAGTTTGGGCTTCCACTTAGTTGGGTGCCCATCTCTCTTATTTAGCTCTTGGTCAATCTTTTTGGTTTATGCATACATAGTAGATTACACAAACTATCACAAAAGTTGTCAAGCTATGGTCTTTCTACCCAACAAAAATTATTATAACTTTCATAGACACTATGTTTGGCTTTCAAAATAATATTACAATTAATTGTAATTATTACAAGATTTGACAAAAACTTATGTGCCTTGCACCCTTCTCCTGATTTGCACTTTTCTTTACTTTTCTTGCCTTTACATGTTTTTGTCGATTTTCTTTGTTGTCCCTTTGCCTTTTGTCTTAGGGTTAACTCACCTCAAAGCATAGATAACTTATTTAGAGAGCACATTTCTAATGTGCCTCCGTTTCATATCAATGAACATAAGTCTCTACCTCTAGCAAATCTAAAATAAATACAATTTCCACTCAATTTACAAAATGGTGGAGGATATGGTACAATAGGTCAAAGATTCCATGATGAAATGCTTTTGCAACTTGACTTAACTTTTGACACCTTTCCTAAACTATTTGTACTGGTTGATTTAGGTTTAGCAGACCATGGCATGGTCTCACTCATCTCCTAATGGCATCCCACTTGGAAAGAGCAAGATTATTTGTATCACAAAAGTATTCCAATCTTGCATGAGCTCCCTAAAAAGTAATTGTAGACATGATGAATACATCACATCTACACATATACTATCAAACTTTGGGAGCAATCCAAAACTCAGGAACTCCAACAACAATGCAATGTGCCTTTTAAGGAAATAGTGTGCATTAAGGTATGACATTGCCACTATGGATAGAGCCAATGTGTCTTTTAAGGAAATAGTGTGTATTAAGGTATGGCATCACCACTATGGAAATCCAACTGATAACCATGGCCAAGCAAACATTGTGAAAATTTGTTATACTACAACTCTACACACTATGAAACTATATGTCTCAAGTCAATTATTGAATCACAAACTTGACTCATGTAAGTAGTTGTTACATCATCTTCTATTGGACAAAATGCTAACCAAATAGGAATTTCATGTTGCCAATCGTTTTAATAAAGCGTCATTTTCTCAATGATATCATATCCTACCTATGCATGCTTACAATCCAACCTGTTGATCTCAACCTTTATGTGATTGGAAAATTCCAAACATTAGGTAACATCCTCCTTGAGTTCAAATGCAATCCCAACTTTATCTATAAGTGGATCCCTAAAGCATATTCAACTAATATATATAAATAAATATCCCAATTTGTCTAAATACTACTAAAATGATATTATTTCAATCAAAACAAAAACTAAAAAGTGTCAAACACACTATGACTGAGTCCTTCAAGCTAGGAAGCTTGAATTCATTTTCTATAATAGGGGGAAAGAAAGCTTTGGGCAGCCTTTAATCAAGACCTTGGCCACCAATATGGGATAAAATTTCTTTGATAATTAGATAATGTTAAATAAATAAGAAATAGATTATCACAAATGGTTCCTCATTATCATGCTAATAGCATCCACGCAACCCCCTCAACAATCCCCTTAGCTAGTGCTAACACCACCTCCATTGATCCCCTCAATGAAGATATAATGTGTTCAATCCTCATCAACAACTACAAGAATTCTATATGGAAGTAATGATGTGGGGAGTAGATCATCTCATTTTTTGAGCATCGGTAAAACTTGAGAATCTCATCAACAAAGTAGGTACCATACTACCAAGAAGCTAATTGCCAACTATGGATTAGCCAACTGCATCAAAGCTACAAGAACCTAGATCCCCTTCATGACATGTGTGATAGAATATCAAGCTCCAGTTACTCTTTAGTTAGTCTATCTTTATGTGTGTGACTATCTGGATACAGCTATACATGTGTGTGACATTCAAAAAGTCAGTGTAGTCAGTGACTTAACCAGAGTTAGTTTTGGTTAGTTATACCTATGTGTGTAAGTCTCTTTCAATTAGTATGATAGAATAATAATGAAAGAAGAACAACAATGAGATGAGACTCATCTTCCACTCCACTCTGTCTCTCCCCCTCTCTTGCAACATGGTACCAGAGCTTGAATGCTTGAAGCCTGAAGGCTTGGTAGTGGTTGGCCATTTGACATCAAGACATCATATCTGAAGAAAACGTCATCAAAGGAGATTGTGCCTACAGCCTGTTTTTTTGCAGAAGCTATATCTTGCTACATAAATGGTTTTTGGAGAAACAACCCATGATTCCTAATTTTTTTGACGTGGTCTACAAATTTGCAGAAGAAAGTTTTTTCAAATTCTTCACAGACTTTCAGCACAGACCTGTGCAAATTGATTGTTTACTGCAGTAAACATCAGGTGATTCCAAGGCACTGGTGGCTTTCATCCTAACAATGTATATGCCCTTATTATTATGCATTTGAGCATGATATTGGAGTGTTAAATGCTCAGTTTTGGAGCTTATTTTGCAGGCTGGAAACAGTGAACTGCTTGATGTCCTGAATTTGGAAACAACATACCTACAGGGTTGAAGTATTTGTGATGCTTATTTGCTAGTGACAAATGATTGGATCATACCACTTGAGTGGTAGATGCTTTTTGGGATATTGTGAGTGCTAAAATTCCAAAGTTTGGACTGATTTGTTGCTGGTTATACCAGGGGATTGACTAGTTATTGTCTACAAGAAGGATACATATCAACTTCACTTGGCATACATGCAATATATTCTGACCATTTGGACATGTATCAACTCTTGCATACAGTGACAACTGAATGAGATGTTTTGGGGTTGTTTTGAGGTCTAAATACTCTAGTTTTAATAGAGAAAATATTGTTAGTTATAGCAGTGGTGGGTTGGTTGTATTTGGTACTGCTACTTGCATATAGTACAAACATTGATACTTGTATGGACATAGTTTGTTGCTGGGATGTTTTGCCACTACCATAGAATGTTTTGAACTGATTTGAGCTTGGTTTATGCTTAGTTGACTGTGTTTTTTCATTGTTGGAATAGAGTTTACAGCAAGCAAGTTGTCAAGAAACTGTTCTCAATTGCAAGAAAGTGTCCTGAATAGTAGGAAACTGGTTCTGAATTGTAGGAAAAGGAGTTAGATACTTACAAATTGTATACATCACTATATACCTAAGCTGCAACTATGTGTAATGTGCCCGCCCCTCAAATCGCGGGACACATCTTAGCAGCCCATCAAGAGATCAATCTAGAAGACGCCGCTCGACACTCCCAAGGAATGATACGGGATTTGTCAACTAGGGTCTCTTGAGTATGCCTTGCAACAGAACTTATCCAGCCGTTCCCACTAGGATTGATTGGGTTCCTAACAGTCGAGTTTTCTTAACAGCCTTCTAGTGTCAGTCGACAGCCGCTCCACTTTGCGTAGACACAACTAGACCCAAGCAGACTCATACCACACTTGGTTCAAAGAGAATGGGAAACTAGAGGGATGCATCACTCAAACTCTCTGCCCGTAGGGCATAGTCCCATTCCGGTCCCCTAAAAAGGTATGAATCACGGTTTCAACTTACAAGTTCTAAGGTCATCATCAGACTTTTCCTAATATTCCTTGTTAACATTTCCTTTGAGGAAAGCTCTCAGCTAATCGAGACCACCCTTCCATAGGATAGACCCATTGGTCACATCCACCACGCTTTCCTCTGGGGTTGTTTTAGTTATCTAAATTACCTACCACATTATGTTTGACACATAAAAGCAGCTTCCTTAATTAACCCATTAATCACATGTTCCTTTATACAATTTAGGGCACAGATACGAAAACAAGATAAAACAAGATCAAACACTTCCTTAACTTATCTTCAGATTAATGTTTGTCTCCCGCCCATATAAGAGAATTAAGTGTTCCTTTTTGCCTCCGCAAAAAAATCCTTCCGTCTCCCGACAACAAAACCCGAAGGTTTATCCTACCAAGATTCTGCCTTGTAACTAGTATCAAGGTCTCGAGATCCCATCTCGAGTCACGTAGAACACTCGTGTAGGGCCTGAAGGCATTGGGATTTATGGCCAGAGCCCCCCACTGGCACCCAAGCATCCTCCTATGCCAAGTAATTTCCATGGAGAGACCTCTCGCGGTGGGTTCGGTCCACATTCCCAGCAGGGATTCACAACCCCCTTGGTTAGGGTTTGGCGGTTCGTGGGGTGTAGTTAGCACCATCCTTCCTTAATTATCCCTTAAGGAAATCAACCACAACTAAAGCAACCAGCTTAAAAACAATTACTAGGGAAAACATCCCTTTTGTTTCCATGGCAATCAGTCATCTCAGACACGGCCATGCAATCATCAATCACACCCCACTTGGGTTAACATCCAAAACCACATTAACAAACAGTTGAATACACAACCTCTTGCTTCAAGGCATCGCAATCCCATTGCATGCACAACCAGAATTTAACTTGGATGTATCAAAACACTTGCTCAAGGAATTTACAACATTTTCAAACAACCAAGCGTAACTTGGGTCAACAGTCCATCTTGAACAAGATCAACCTTCGTTAAAACCATTTCAACAATTCCAAGAAACATGATTAGCATGAATCAAGTACCTAAAGTTCACTCTCCCCCTTGGGTTAGGGCTTCGCAAGGTGGATTTCACAAGTTCCTTCTAGATCCTTTAAATGAACTAAGTGATTTCATCTTGACCTTTATTAATCATGGCTACCTATTTAGGGTAGAAGATCAACCCAATTCCTAGAGTAGCTATCTAATATCACAAGTCACCAAGTGCTAACCCACCAAGAGTACATTAACGAGATTCTAACCTGATTAGCCATAGGTTATCCAATCTTCATCTATCGGCTAGAGTTTGGCGGCTAGAGTTCGGACAAGGATCTCTATATGGAATTTCTTTTAGAACTATTGTTCTAACAATGTTTATCGTGCAATCCCATTGCATGTGCAAGTTAACATATATCGACATGTGCATGATGTAAATGTTACTTTAATGTACTCTATCATCCTTGTGCATGAAAAATTGGTTTGCGATCTTAGGATGCTATTACATTTTTTTGATAAGGGAATATTTTTATCTCTTTCGATGCGAGGCTCCAATCCTTTCCATGAAAATAATGTAGGATTCTAGCTCTTTCTAAATTCAAACTAAGGTAATCCATTCAGTGTATAATACAAAAATATCTTCTATTATTAATCAGTAGAATGTTCTTCATGCAAGTGTTTGTGTCAGGCATTTGGGCATCTTATAATGCATTTTCGTTAATCAATTTTACCTATCATTTCATTGACCATAAACATGAAATATCTTATGATTGTTACAACTGTCGTACCTAGAATCATGCCTAGGTTCTTTACCTATCAAACCATGCAATATGAATTTTATTATGATCCCCTATCCTCATGAGATACGCAAGAAATCGAAGCAGTACCTGATTGTTGGGAGAAACTTTAGTGTTTACCCTTGGCAGTGTGTTTGCATGGGTGGTGGTATCTTGACCGGAATCTCCGTCCATGGTTGTGAGATTCCCATTCACTTGGGAAGATCTGTTGAGATATCGAGCTCCACTCGTGATACACCAGGGTGACCGTTGTGTATTTATGTCACCGACTTGTCAGTTGCAGACGCGGTTGGTACACCGCCCATGAATAATAGCTACATGATAGCTATCCTTATCTACTCTAGTTCGTGGCTCAGTTAGTATGCCACCTTAGTTAGTTGAGTTTGGTTTGAGACCCATATATAGGGTTCTTCTATTTTCTTTGTACTTGAGTTCTTTTGGCTTACACAACTAAGAAGAGGAAAACTGTTTTCAGCCTCCACCTCTGTGTGTATTCCCCCATTCTGCAAGCAAGAAAGCTTCAAGCGAGACTCCTTCCTTCTCTCCCACAATCTTGACATGGTATCAGAGCCTTGTTCGTGATAAGGAGCTCAAGAAAGCAAGCCAAGCTCGCAATGTTCTGGTAAGAGGAGCAGTGTTGCTTTCATTTTCTGTTTTGGGAGCAGATCTTTGCACGTAGCACAGTCGAAAATTGCATGAGTGCATTGTCTCAGGTTGAGACGCCCTTTGCGGTGAAGCAAGAGGGCAGTATATGCTGCAGGAAAGGGCTTTAGCCCTAGGCGACCTTGTTTTTTTTATTTGAGGCCATTTCGGGGCTTGTTTTGGAGGCGGAAGTTTTCTGCACGCACTCAGGAAAAGGCTCAGTTTTATGCTGTGCAGCCACTGTTCTACAGGTCGGTGAGTAGTTACTGTAAAAATTGCATTGTATGCTTGTGCGCAGAGACATTGGGAGTTACAGAATCATCCCTATTGCCTGTTGATGCAAAATCGTCACTAGGAAGTGACTGTGTGGTCAAATACCACTTTCACCAGTTTTGCAGATTTTCCCTTGTGAGGGTGAAGCTGTGGTTTTTGCAGTGACAGAATTTTTTGCAGTCTTCTGTAATGGCATCTGATTCTCTTTCACAGATTGTCACTGAAAAGCTTTACAAGAACAACTTCCAAGCATGGAAGTTTAGAATGATGAATTTCCTTATGGGAAAAGGATATTGGGAATTTGTTGCAGGAAATGAAGAAGAACCAGTTCTTCCTGATGTTCCCAATCAACAGCAAATGCAGGCATTCAAAACATGGCATGAGAGAGCCAGGAAAGTTATGTATTGGCTGTCTATCAGTATTTCAGACTCTATGATTGTGCATATTCAGGATGCAAGTACGCCAAAGGAGGCATGGGATACTTTGTCAAAAATGTATAGCACAAATACGCAAGCCAGGAAAATGCAGCTCAAGCAAGAGTTGCATAATGTGCAAAGAGAAAGTATGAGCATCAACGACTACCACATGAAGGTGAAGAAGATTGCAGATGCACTTGCTTCCATTGGGTTGCCAGTGGAAGATGATGATTTAGTTTCCGTGACCTTGAATGGTCTAGGAAAGGATTATGCACAGTTCTGAACATCCATTTCCGTCCGTGAAAGATTTCCTGATTTTGAGGAGTTGATTGCTCTTCTAATTTCTGAAGAGCAGAGAAATGGTGGTGCATCTTCTTCAGGAGGAACTTCAAAAGAAGCTGTCTTCTACTCAAATGATGGAAGAGGTAGAGGCAGAGGTAGAGGAGGCCGATTTGGAGGCCGTGGCAGAAATCAGAATATGCAGAAACTCAAGAAAACCAGTCCTATGGAGGAGGACGTGGTAACTCTAGAGGCAGGGGGAGCCAAAGAGGTCGTGGTGGATGGCAAAGAGGCCAAAATGCAAACAGTAATGTTGAATGCTACTACTGTGGTAAAATGGGTCATATGGCTAAAGATTGCTATAAAAAGCAGAATGACATCATGAATGGAAAACTGCAACAAGGGAATTATGCATCTTCTAGTAGACAGGGTGATGACAGAAATGAGCATCTGTTTATGGTGCAGCACATGAACAATTCTGTGACAAATGCAGAAGAAAGCAATGATGTATGGTATGTTGACTCAGGTTCATCAAACCACATGACAGGTCATGCAGAATGGATAGAGGATGCAAGGAAAATGGAAAAACCAGGATTTGTGGAGACTGGTGATGATACTGCACATCCTATTGTGCAGATTGGAAGAATTCCCTTGTTTATGCAGGATGGGAAAAAGAAATACCTGTTCGATGTATTTCATGTCCCGAATATCACCAAGAATCTGGTTTCTGTTGATCAAATGGTTGAACAGGGCTTGCAGGTCAGATTTAATCCTCATGGATGCTTTGTTGAGGATATGAAAAATAAAGGTCGCTTGATAGCAAAAGGAAAGAAAAAGGGCAGAATGTTTACATTGGATGCAGACATGTCTGAATTGAGTGCAGCAATGTTTGCACATGGGACCGGTGTAGTTGCAGATATTGATATCTGGCATAAACGCATTGGTCATGTTAATGTACAGCGACTTAAATCAATGCAGGCCCAAAATATTGTTGCAGGTTTGCCAAAATTCAAGGTTGCAGAAATGCATAAGGTATGTGAAGCCTGTCAATTTGGAAAACAGGCAAGGAAACCATTTCCTAGACATGTTCAAGAGAGTAAGAAGCCATTGGAATTAATCCACTCTGATGTGTGGACAACTAAAGCTACATCTCTTGGAGGCTGTCATTATTTTGTCAGTTTTATTGATGACTATAGCAGAAAAGTTTAGGTGTATTTTATGAAAAAGAAAAGTGAAGTTTTTGGTCATTTCAAAACTCTTAAAGCGATGGTTGAAAAAGAAACATGCCTGCAGATAAAATACCTAAGGTCAGATGGAGGGGGAGAGTACCTCTCAAATGAGTTTGCAAGGTTCCTGCAAGAGCATGGCATAAAGTAGCAATATTCATGCAGTCATGCCCCACAACAAAATGGAATTGCAGAAAGGAAAAACAGGCATATTGGATAGGTATCTCGTGCCATGCTCAATGAAAAAGACTTGCCAGATTTTTATTGGGCTGAAGCAGTTGCTACAGCAGTCTACATAATGAACAGGACTCCCACTACAGCAATACATGGAATGACTCCAGAGGAGAGGTATACTGGTAGGAAACCAGATATTTCTCATTTGAAAATTTTTTGTTGCATTGCCTATGTACATGTGCCAAATGAGTTGAGATCCAAGTTGGATCCAAAAGCTGAGAAGTGCATCTTTATTGGTTACTCTCTGCAGCAAAAAGGGTATAGATGCTATAACCCTTCTACTCGTAAGTTTACAGTGAGCAGAGATGTTGTTTTTGATGAGATGAGTAGCTGGTATAAACCAGTAAATGTGATTGATGATGTAGATGCACAAAATGGTAATGCTGCACAAAATTCACAGCAGTAGTCACAAAATATTAGTGGACCTGGAGCGTCCTCTAGTAGTGGTTCACATTCTTCGCCATGGACAGGCAGATTGAGATCAGGAGAATCTTCTCAAAGTAATGCAGATAATGGTATGCAGGTATCACGAAAAGGAAAAGAGAAGGTTGATCAGCCCATGTTTGATGTGAATGCAGGTCACTCTTATGTGGATGGTGAATCCAGTGGCTCAGAACAGAGCATTGATGATGAGTTGGGTATTCCTTCTATTGTTACACCTGGAGTAAGGAAGACCAGGGATGTTTTGAGAGCACCTGGGAGTGAACGTACTTTGCGCAGCTCTATGAGAGCTAGGTATCCTGTGGATAGGCTGAAATATGATGGATTTACAGCCATTCACTATGCATATATGGTTAAAGTGATACAGGAACCAGAACCCACTTCTTTTGAGGAAGCCATGGGAAAAGAAAAATGGGAGAAAGCCATGGATGAAGAAATGGATGCCTTGGAAGCAAATGCTACATGGGAATTGGTACCTTTGCCTAAAGGTAAAAATGCAATTGGCTGTAAGTGGGTTTATAAGGTGAAGCACAATGTAGATGGTTCTGTGAATAGATACAAGGCAAGATTAGTAGTCAAGGGGTATACACAAACATATGGCATTGACTATGAAGAAACATTCAGTCCAGTTGCAAGGATGGCAACCGTAAGAGCAGTCATTGCTATGGCTGCATCAAAGGGATGGTCTTTACATCAGATGGATGTAAAGAATGCCTTCTTGCAGGGTGATTTGCAAGAAGAGGTCTATATGGAGCAGCCACCAGGTTATGTGCATGTTGTTCATCCTGAGTTTGTTTGCAGGTTTAAGAAAGCCTTGTATGGCTTGAAGCAAGCACCTAGAGCATGGTCTGACAAGATAGGACAATATCTTGTCACTATTGGCTTTCAGATTTCCAAGGCAGATTTCTCACTTTATGTGAGAAAAACAGAGAAAGGTATTATGCTACTTGTCATTTATGTTGATGATTTGATTATGACAGGTGACAGTGATGAAGATATCCTTCATGTGAAAATGCTATTGAAGCAGAAGTTTGAGATGAAGGATTTGGGAGAGCTGCGCTATTTCTTGGGCATTGAGGTGATTAGATCACCAAGTGGGATACAGCTCTTGCAGAGGCAGTATGGATTGGACATGCTGTCCAAATATGGGATGACAGGCTTTAAGCCTATTTCAGTTCCTTTGGAGCAGAATGTGAAGCTGAGCACAGATGCAGGTGAGCTTCTAGAAGACCCTACTATGTACAGACGCATAGTAGGAAGTTTGATTTATATGACTATTACCAGGCCAGATTTGAGCTATGCTGTTGGATTGGTAAGTCAGTTTATGCAGGCTCCAAGGAAACCACATTTGGATGCGGCTAGACGCATTCTCAGATATGTGAAGTCCACATTGCAGTATGGATTATTTTATGAGACTGGGGTTCAGATACAGTTGCATGGATACACTGATGCTGATTGGGCTGGTAGTATTTCTGATAGACGATCTACCAGTGGATATGTGTTCTCTTTTGGGAGTGCTGCAGTCACTTGGAGCAGCAAGAAACAGCCTACAGTTGCCTTGTCGAGCACAGAGGCTGAGTACAGGGGTGCAGGAATGGCTGCATGTGAGGTAGCTTGGTCGCATAAGCTACTTTATGATATGCATCAGTCTACAGATGGACCAGTTGTCATTTATTGTGACAACATGAGTAGTATACACTTGGAAAATAACCCAGTCTATCATGCTAGAACAAAGCACATTGAGGTGCATTATCACTATGTGCGAGAGAGGGTTTTACTAGGTCTTATTGATCTAGTTTATGTCAGCACAGAGGATCAGGTAGCTGACATATTCACGAAGGCATTGGGCGCAGAGAAGCTGCGCAAGTTCAGAGACCTGCTTGGTGTGCAGGAATTGGGATTGAGCTCGAGGGGGAGTGTTGAGATATCGAGGTCCACTCATGATATGCCAGGGTGACCGTTGTGTATTTATGTCACCGACTTGTCAGTTGCAGACGCGGTTGGTACACCGCCCATGAATAATAGCTACATTATAGCTATCCTTATCTACTCTAGTTCGTGGCTCAGTTAGTATGCCACCTTAGTTAGTTGAGTTTGGTTTGAGACCCATATATAGGGTTCTTCTATTTTCTTTGTACTTGAGTTCTTTTGGCTTACACAACTAAGAAGAGGAAAATTGTTTTCAGCCTCCACCTCTGTGTGTATTCCCCCATTGTGCAAGCAAGAAAGCTTCTAGCGAGACTCCTTCCTTCTCTCCCACAATCTTGACAAGATCTCCTCTTCGCGGCCATCCTCAATTATGAGACTCTCTGAATCGTGGAGAGAAAGTCCGTAAGAACCTTGGCCAAGAGACAATGTACGAATAGGGAGCTCCTATTGGGAGCCGTGTATCTCATACATGAACTTCGATAGAGAGCTTTAATGGGATGCGTCTTCTTGTGTAGGGATTGCAAAACTCTAGCACTCCAATGCCACCTGAGCATATGCTAATGATGAAGATATACTCCCAAAGGCACAAAAAGGGAGCCCGTGCGTGAATTGGGCTTGGGGGGGAAAGTTGAAAAAGTTCTAGAACCTTCTCTCTCTCTCTCTCTCTCTCTCTCTCTCTCTCTCTCTCTCTCTCTCTCTCTCTCTCTCTCTCTCTCTCTCTCTCTCTCTCTCCCCTCTTCTTCTCCTTCTTCTTCTCCTTCTCTCTTCTCTCCCTCTTCTCTCTCTTCCCTCTTCACTCTCTTCCCACTTCTTCTCCTTCTTCTTTTCTTCTCTCTCCCTCTCCTTCTCCTTCTTCTTCCTCTTCTTCTTCTCTTCTTCTCCTTCTCTCTTCTCTCTCTTCCCACTTCTTTGTCTTCTTCTTCTTCTTCTTCTTTTCTTCTCCGTCTCTCTCTTCTCTCCCTCTTCTCTCTCTTCCCTCTTCTCTCTCTTCCCACTTCTTCTCCCTCTCCTCTCTCTCTCTCTCTCTCTCTCTCCTCTTCTTCTTCTTCTCCTTCTCTCTCTCCCTCTTCTTCTCCTCTCTCCCTCTCCTTCTTCTTCTCTCCTCCTCTCCCTCTTCCTCCACTTCTCTCTCTCCCTCCTTCTCTCTCTGCTTCTTCTCTTCTTCTCCTTCTCTCTTCTCTCCCTCTCTCCCTCTTCTCTCTCTTCCCTCTTCTCTCTCTTCCCACTTCCTCACTTCTTCTCCTTCTATAGGTGAGGCAAGGTGAGGCTTTGGTGGAAACAGTGGTGCAGAGACCAAGCGATTTCGGAGGGGACAGTCACTTGGGAGAAGCTTAAGGAAGTTGTGTGAGGGAGGTATCTGCCACCTGCCTACCGCACACAAAAGATGAACGAATTCTATGACTTGAAGCAGCTAGGATTATCCCTTGATGTATATTATTCAAAGTTCGACTCACTCCTAAAGTATGCGCCTCCAATGGATATGACACAACAGGTGTCAAAATTCTGTGCTGGGTTGAATCCACCCATAAACACTCAATTGGAATTGATGAGCCCAACGAACTTGCAAGACGCATTACTTCGAGCGAGTCCAATCATCCAAGAACTTAAATCAGGCAACTATGATGAAGATGACTCAGGAGATCAAGACAAGAGGTGCTACAAGTGTGGAGAGATAGGATACATCTGTAAGAGATGCCCCAACCGCCGATATTTCCACTGCAATGAACTAGGACACATCCAAACAGATTGTCTTGAGTTGGATCCTAAGAATTAGGAACGTACAGTCAAACGAAGCCGTCTAAACTCTACTTTTGGCTCATATTATGAACCACATGATGATGAAGGCTTGGAGCCTGTTGTAACCTTTGAGGATGACTAGATATCCTAGGAAGATCCTCTTAAGGTAATAAGTCTTGTACTTGGAAGAAATCCTATTGAATCCTATGAGTTGTGACAAGTTGTTATTTTAAGTTGAGAATTTGAGTAATCAAAGTAGCGCAACGGAAGTGCGGATGGGCCCTAACCCACAGGCTCTAAGGTCCAATAGTGCTTGTCTTCCCTAGTTTCCTCTCGAGATGAGGACATCTCGATTCCTCTAAGGGGGAGAGGATGTAACATTCCCATGTTCCCCCCCCCCCCCCATAGGAACTTCCCCCCCTTAATTTCAAAAAAAATCATTTCGTTTGTAATAGAACCAATTGGGGAATACCTCAATTGGGTTCCTGACTTTATTGAAAATCTTTGCTTCCAAAAAGTTTCTATACTTTTCTGTGCCAAAACTTGGTCATAACCGTTTGATTCCTGTATCTCTGAAAGCTCGTAAAAACGAGATGATTGGCTATTCAGAGTAACAAAGCGGAATTCTTTTAGAAGATAAAAATTCTAAATAGTTACTGCCAAACTAGTATTTGCGGTGAATCCTCCAGTTAGATAGTCGTGCATGACAATGGGTGCTCCTAGTTCCCTAGCGAAGACTGCTCTTTTCATCATTTCCTCGCAAGTTCCCGCAGAACCGCGCGGGTCTTGTAGGAAACGTGAACCCAACATTCATAAGTCAAATAGTTTAATAAAAGGTTTATAGCTAGAGAACGGACCCATTAAGGATTCTCCTTGATTTTGGTTCTTGAATACTTCAAAGAAGTAGCGGAATCGATCGATTCCTACTGACTCCAAAAGGTTAGATAGGGAATATGAAGTTCTTACTTTGTTTTCTTCCACTTTTTCCACCTCATTCCTCCTCTCCATTGTATTTCTATGGAATAGATACTATTTTCTTATACTATTCTATTATAAGAAAAAAATGGGAAGTTTCAAGACCCAATGGAGTGAATGTTGCCCCGAACGTAGTAATTTATAGACATTTTCCAAGCACAATCTCATTCTGCTACATAGATTTCAGCTTTTGTACATTCACATGGCCAATTTGCTTATGCCATATCTCAGCATCCATATAGCACCATCATCATGTGCAAACATGGCTACTTTCAATTCTAGAATTGATGCATCAAGAGTAAACATTCTGCCATCTCTTCGGCCTCTAGCAATCAATTTTTAGTCATTACCATATTCTTCAACAAAGCATCCATCTCTATTAAATCTCACTTGCAGATTCTGTTCTACCATCTGTCCAACTGACAAAAGATTCTTAGTTATTGTAGGTACACGTAGTACATCATGTAGGCTCTTTTTCTTATGATCAGGCAACAACAACGGAATAATCCCTATGTGCTGAATGTCATGTTGGGTGTCATCCCCAATACACACATAACCATGTGAACCTGCAACCATCTCATCAAACTATTCTCAAATGGGTATCATATGATTTCAAGCCCTTGAATCGATGTACCATATCTCATCTTTGTTTTGCCTAGATGCATTCTTAGACACATGATGCATGGCAAACAATCTGTCAACCTGCTCATCATGAAAACTGCTAGAAGATGCATAGTGCTCATGCTGTTTGCCCTTTGCCTTCATATCTCCCTGCTTCTTGTAACAATCCTTTGCAATGTGTCCATATCTACCATAGTAGTGACAGTCCTTACCTCTATTTGGCTAATCATTTGACTGCCATGAACCAGATCTACCACCTCTACCATGGGGTGATCTCCCCCTATTTGTAAAGCTACCAGATCCACACTAGCCCTATGTATTTATACCATGCCAGGCATTCTGTTGATGCTATCCATAATCATTTTGAGTGTCTCCTCAACCTTGAAAAGAGCCACAGCCTCTGCCGCCTCTACCACGGTGGGTAGAGTAAAGAACAATGTCTCTACTTTGAGATGTACTAGAATCTGTAATTAGCCCAAGCTTAACTTCCTCATACAATAGCAAATCAATCATCTCATCCCAATCATGGGATTTAGCTCTTACAGAAATAGACATATCAAATGCTTTATAATATTTGCCAAGACCATTCAATGTCACTGCAATCATATCATCCTCAAACATTGAAGATCCAATGGTGGCAATTTGATCTGCTATGTTCTTGATCTTTGTAGTGTAGGCCTGAATGCTTCTGCCATTCCTAGACATGTTATTGAACTATTGCTTTAGTTAAATATTTCTTGCATGTGTTACATTTCCATAATTCTTCATGAGTATGTCCCATGCATCCTTTGGAGAATTGCATCTAGTAATTTGTATAACCATAGCATCTGATATGCATAAGGAAAACCAATGTAACACCTTGCATGCTCTCTCAGTCTTCCATAGCTTATGATCCCTTTTCTGATCATTTGTCAGATTCCTTTCATGCATTTCAGGTTCAACCTCATTCCTTGCACATAAGTCCCAATAACCTCTGCCAACCAAAAAATTCTTCATACAAAACTTCCATAAAGCAAAATTTTTGTTGTCCAACTTTTCTCCCACAATTTGAGTGATATTGTCAGTGCTTGAGCATTTGCCAAGTGTAACATTCCCGTGTTTTCTCCCCCATAGGAACTCCCCCCCTTAATTTCAAAAAAAAATATTGTTAGTTCAATTTTTTTTTAACTCCCCCTCTCTCTCCCCGCCGCTGACAACACGTCGGGGAGAGAGAGAGAGGGAGTGATGTGGTGTTAATGGGGGCATGCAGCCCCCCAGGTGGGAGGGGTGGCCATGCCACCCACCTCCTCCCCCTCCTATAAAAGGGGAGGCTCCTCCCCCTCCCTCGTCCATAGAGAGAGCCCCCCTGCTGCATCACCTTCCCCCCTCCGTTCGACAGCAGCTGCGTGGCCCCCTGGGGCTTTCGATTGAGTCTTCCCCCCCTCCATTGGAAAAAGGGCTCTCTGGTGGTCCGCAGAGGCATCGAGCTCTCCCCCCCCCCCCCCCCCGTGACAGTAGGCAACAACACCATCCTCTGCCCCCGTGAACAGTGCCCAGGACATGTGAAGGAGAAGAAGAAGTGAGGAAGTGGGAAGAGAGAGAAGAGGGAGAGAGGGAGAGAAGAGAGAAGGAGAAGAAGAGAAGAAGAAAATAGAGGAGGGAGAGAGAGAAGAGGAGGAAGAGGGAGAGAAGGAGAAGGAGAGGGAGAGAGAAGAGAAGAAGAGAAGAAGAGGGAGAGAGAGAGAAGGAGAAGAAGAAGAAGAAGAAGAAGAAGAGGAGAGAGAGAGGGGGAGAGAGAGAGAGAGAGAGAGAGAGAGAGAGAGAGAAGGAGAGGGAGAAGAAGTGGGAAGAGAGAGAAGAGGGAGAGAAGAGAGAGAAGGAGAAGAAAAGAAGAAGGAGAAGAAGTGGGAAAAGAGAGAAGAGGGGAGAGAGAGAGAAGAGAGAAGGAGAAAAAGAGAAGAAGAAGAGGAAGAAGAAGGAGAAGGAGAGGGAGAGAAAGAAAAGAAGAAGAAGAAGAAGAAGAAGAAGAAGAAGAAGAAGAAGAAGAAGAAGAAGAAGAAGAAGAAGAAGAAGAAGAAGTGGGAAGAGAGTGAAGAGGGAAGAGAGAAAAGAGGGAGAGAAGAGAGAGAAGAGAGAAAGAAAAGGAGAGAGAGAGAGAAGAGAGAGAGAGAGAGAGAGAAAGAGAGAGAGAGAAGGTTCTAGAACTTTTCCAACCTTCCTCCTCTAATCCCAATTCACACACGGGCTCCCTTTTTGTGCCTTTGGGAGTATATCTTCATCATTAGGATATGCTCAGGTGGCATTGGAGTGCTAGAGTTTTGCAATCCCTGCACAAGAAGACACATCCCATTAAAGCTCTCTACCGAAGTTCGTGTATGAGATACATGGCTCCCAATAGGCACTCCCTATTTGTACATTGTCTCTTGGCCAAGGTTCTTATGGACTTTCTCTCCACGACTCAGAGAGTCTCATAATTGAGGATGGCCCCAAAAGTGGAGATCTTCTCAAGTGAATGGGAATCTCACAACCATGGACGGAGATTTGGGTCAAGATGCCACCACCCATGCAAACACACTGCCAAGGGTAAACACTAAAGTTTCTCCCCACAATCAGGTACTGCTTCAATGTCTTGCGTATCTCATGAGGATAGGGGATCATAATAAAATTCATATTGGATGGTTTGATAGGTAAAGAACCTAGGCATGAATCTAGTTATGATAGTTGTAATAATCATAAGATATTTCATGTTTATGGTCAATGAAATGATAGGTAAAATTGATTAAGGAAAACTCATTATAAGATGCCCAAATGCCTGACACAAACACTTGCATGAAGAACATTCTACTGATTAATAATAGAAGATATTTTTGTATTATACACTGAATGGATTACCTTAGTTTGCATTTAGAAAGAGCTAGAATCCTGCATTATTTTCACGGAAAGGATTGGAGCCTTGCATTGAAAGAGATAAAAATACTCCCTTATCAAAAAAATGTAATAGCATCCTAAGATCGCAAACCAATTTTTCATGTGCAAGGATGATAGAGTACATTAAAGTAATAGTTAGATCATGCACATGTCGATATATGTTAACTTGCACATGCAATGGGATTGCACGATAAACATTGTTAGAACACTAGTTCTAAAAGAAATTCCGTTTAGAGATCCTTGTTCGAACTCTAGCCGATAGATGAAGATTGGATAACCTATGGCTAATCAGGTTGGAATCTCGTTAATGTACTCTTGGTGGGTTAGCACTTGGTGACCTGTGATATTAGATAGCTACTCTAGGAATTGGGTTGATCTTCTACCCTAAATAGGTAGCCATGATTAATAAAGGTCAAGATGAAATCACTTAGTTCATTTAAAGGATCTAGAAGGAACTTGTTAAATCCACCTTGTGAAACCCTAACCCAAGGGGGAGAGCAAACTTAGGGTATTTGATTCATGCCAAGCATGTTGCTTGGAATTGTTGAAATGGTTTTAACGAAGGTTGATCTTGTTAAAGATGGACTGTTGATCCAAGTTATACTTGGTTCTTTGAAAAGGTTGTAAATCCCTTGAGCAAGTGTTTTGATACATCCAAGTTAAATTCTGGTTGTGCATGCAATGGGATTGCGATGCCTTGAAGCAAGAGGTTGTGCATTCAACTGTTTGTTAATGTGGTTTTGGATGTTAACCCAAGTGGGGTGTGATTGATGATTGCATGGCCGAGTCTGAGATGACTGATTGCCATGGAAACAAAAGGGATGTTTTCCCTAGTCATTGTTTTTAAGCTGGTTGCTTCAGTTGTGGTTGATTTCCTAAAGGGATAATTAAGGAAGGATGGTGCTAGCTACCCCCCGTAATTCACCAAACCCTAACCAAGGGGGTTGTGAATCCGCGTCGTGAATGTGGACCGAACCCGCCGTGAGAGGTCTCTCCGTGGAGATTACTTGGCATAGGAGGATGCTTGGGTGCCAGTGGGGGGCTCTGGCCGTAAATCCCAATGCCTCCGGGCCCTACACAAGTGTTCTACATGACTCGAGATGGGATCTCGAGGCCTTGATACTAGTTACAAGGCGGAATCTTGGTAGGATAAACCTTTGGGTTTTGTTGTCGAGAGACGGAAGGATTTTTTTGCGGAGGCAGAAAGGAACACTGAATTTTGCTGTATGGGCGGGAGACAAATATTAATCTGAAGATAAGTTAAGGAAGTGTTTGATCTTGTTTTATCTTGTTTTTGTATCTATGCCCTAAATTGCGTAAAGGAACCTATGATTAATGGGTTAATTAAGGAAGCTGCTTTTATGTGTCAAACATAATGTGGTAGGTAATTTAGATAACTAAAGAAACCCCCGAGGAAAGCGTGGTGGATGTGACCAATGGGTCTATCGTACAGAAGGGTGGTCTCGGTTAACCGAGAGCTTTCCTCAAAGGAAATGTTAACGAGGAATATTAGGAAAAGTCGGACGATGACCTTAGAACTTGTAAGTTGAAACCCAGATTCATACCATTTTAGGGGACCGAAATGGGACTATGTCCTATGGGCAGAGAGATCGAGCAATGCATCCCTCTCATTTCCCATTCTCTTTGAACCAAGTGCGGTATGAGTCTGCTTGGGTCTAGTTGTATCTACGCAAAGTGGAGCGGCTATCGACCGATGCTAGAAGGCTGTTAAGAAAACTCGACTGCTAGGAACCCGGAGTTGAGGTCGATCCTAGTGGGAACGACCGGATAAGTTTTGTTGCGAGGCAGACTCGAGAGACCCTAGTTGACAAACCCCGTATCATTCCTTGGGGGTGCTGGGCGACGTCTTCAAGATTGATCTCTCCATGAGCTGCTAAGACGTGTCCCGCGATTTGAGGGGCAGACACATTACAGTTGGTATTAGAGCAAAACTTCATAATGACACACGATTGATTAATGTTCCATTCATAGACATATCCTAAACAAAAATAACCTAAGTGGTATGGCTTGATTGTCAGGCACCTTCTGCACCCAGGAATGCTGACATGCAAGAGAAGAAGTTCCTTCTCAAACAAATTAAGCCACCCGAGTTTGATGCCAAGGGAAGGACTGTTCAAGCCAATGCCGAGATCTGGATTGAGTCCATGGAGGACTATTTTGAGGCAGCAAGAATTTCACCTGCTAAAGCGAAGCAATTTGGTCGATGAAACTATTGAAAGACTTGGGAATACAGCTGGAAAGCAGAGTGAGATTGCATTGTGATAACCTCAGCAGTGTTATGTTGGCTAGCAATCCTGTCTACCATGCTAGGTGCAAAGATATTGAGGTTCACTACCATTTCATCAAAGAAATGGTTCTTACAAGGCAGATTGACTTGATTCATGTGAAGACTAAAGACTAGATAACAGCCATATTTACCAAGTCTCTTGGTAAAGAAAAGTTCATATTCTTCAAACAGCTACTTGGAGTTTATCAGATGGTTTGAGCTTGAGGGGCAGTGATATTGATGCTAGGAGGCATATTCCACGGTGGATTCCGTGAGGTTTTACGGTGGATTCCGTAAACTTAGATGACCGGGGCTCATACACAAAGAGGATTCTTTGTGCGAGAAGTTGATGGGGACGCCTGTCCTTTTTGGGTGTTTCATTAATTTAGTGTATACGTGGGTGATTCCATAGCGGGTGATTCCGCAAAATGCATATTAAATTAATAAACGTTTATGAGTTTAGAGTGCACACTCGTAATAAATTAAGGTTAGGATTTATTTCTAACCATTTGATTTATTTATGTAGCTGAAGACTGCTAGGTATTCACTTTTGTCGGCTTAATTGTATTATTTTACTAACGATTGTGAATGCTTCAGTTGATGTGTAGAGATAGCAGCAGTGGTGGCGGAGGAAAGCATTGGAGTCTAGCGAGTATTCGACCTTTGGATTATATTTTGATAGGCGCCACGCCTATATTTTGTTATGTCTATTGAGACATCGATTATTGATTATTATTTTGTATGCACCTATGCGCAAGGATATGTTATTTCTATTTTGGACATTGAGATTGGGCGTGCCAGACTCTATGGGCACCGTCCATTAGCTTTATTTCCTATTTTTGTAGAAAGCAAACTCAAAAGCTAAAAGCTTGTCATATTTTTGTAAATTGGGCTATTATTGAGCATGAAGATGGAAATATACATAAAATACATGCTTTGTGAAGCGCTCACACAAGGCATGGGGGGAGATTGAACCCAATTGGTCTCTTGCTTCTTATCGTTCATGCTTTTACATTGTTTTTTGTGCAAAAAGGTAGAGTTCATTGTTCTTGGGGACCTTCCAGGATTCACTACGTGAGCATTCTGCGACCGCTCTGCGCACCAGTGGTATCAGAGCAGAGCTGAGATCAAGAGCTTCCAATCGCTACCCATCTCGAGCGAAGGCGGCTCCAGGAACGATCGAGCTCTACAGTCAATCTCATCGCGAACCGTCGATACAGGCAGACTTCTGGCGATCAAGAACCCATGTTTCTACTGTCAGATCGCGAAGGACCAGGCTGTGTAGGCGGAGGACCACGCATCCATCTCCTTCATCAAGTCGTGGAAAAACCAGAGATAAGCTTTCTTCATATTCAAGTTAATTGCTTCAACAAGGCTTAAGCTTAAGCTTAGAAGCTTTTAAAAAGCTTCAAGCTTCACAAATTTCAGTCGTGGTATCTGAAGACACCCCCGCGTTTTTCGCGCCATCACAAAAATGGCCGCCCCCCCAACGAAATCAGTCGACGACCTACCGATTAAGCTACAAGCTTAAACTCTTAAGTCTAAGCTAAATCACTCCAGTCACACAGGGCAACAAAGTCACCAAACTCCAGGTCCTGCGCATCAGAAGTCAAGTTCTGCAAGTCGATTGGAATCAAGTCCTACAAGTTCATCAAGTCGGCCTAAGTTCTACAAGTCTACAACTCTGCAAGTCGGCTAAGTCTGCAATTCTACAAGTCAAACTAGTCAACTGGAGTCAGAACTGACTGGTGCTCAAAACTCCTAGAAGGGCTGTTCCTATGCAAAAACTCTGAACTGGAAAGTTGTTCGTGGCAAAGTGTTCTACCTATCTACAGGTTCACTGAAGTATTTCCAGCAAACGAAGAAGGAAATATTGCAGATTTTCTGAAAATTGAGAAAGAAATACCCAAAAATACATAGCCTTGTAACCCCGAATTTGAGCTACGCTCATCCCGCTAACCTGATTTTGAGTGAGAAAGGTTTATTGAGTTTTACAGGATGACGACTCCACATATGGATGATCCTATGGCTGAAGACGACTTACCTGAGCCTACCATGGAACAAAAGATGGATCTAATCATGCTGCAATTGGAAGAAGAGTGAAGGGCTAGGCAAGCATTGCAAGCGCAATTGACAAAATTACAAAGAGCATCCACCGACAAAGAAGAACCACAAGCTGAAGATTTGATTCGACGTACCATCGACGCCACTCTTGAAGCCCAAACCATTCGCAAGGAATCAAAGATAAGTAAATGAAGTTTCAAATTTCGCACTTTCAATGGCATACGAGAAGGAAAGACTGTTTTATCATTCATTAGCCAGTTTGATGACTATTTCCATGAAGAAACCTATCCAGAAAAAGATAAAATCAAGTGTGTTACTAATCATCTGATAGACAGAGCATCACTTTGGTGGACTGTAGTACGCAAGAGCATAGAATGTCCTGCTACTTGGGAAGATTTCAAGAAGAAGTTCATGCAGAATTTCCTTCCACCACAATTTCATGAGAAGGCTATCAAGCAATGGGATTTACTTCAACAACGGGATCGTGAGCCTATTCCACAGTATACAGAGCGTTTTTGGAATGCACTCCTACAGCTACGCATGCTTGAAGACGTACCAGAGATGACACATAAGCGGAAGTATATGTCTGGACTCCTTGGACATTACTACGCTGAAGTGAACATGTTCAAGCCTGCTACCCTTGAAGACGCCATCTCACTAGCTCACGACACTGAAGATAAGTTATGCGGAAGGGACAGACGACCACAGCAATTCCAAGGCAATGGTAATTATGGATCTAAACAATTCAATTCCAATTTTAGAAGGTTTAATCCTGGTCGTTTCTCTTCACCATCTTTCCGCAAGAATTGGGCTAAACCACCTGCATTACCATCCAACCTCAATCCAAATCCTAAGCCTATTCCACAAGCAAGTCCAAATGTACCCAGACTTCCAACCATTGCAAATAATGTCACCAAAGCCAAGCCAATAGTATGCTATAAATGTCACCAGCCGGGGCATCTCACAGCAAATTGTCATTCAAAGAAGCCACCAGCACATATCAACTATCTTGGAGCCATGGACGAAGACGAGCATGAGGATATGCCTGATTTCACTGAAGATGAGGATGATCCTACTACTACTTCCGACACTTTACCAGGTATACCTACTCCACATTCATTATTGACTATGAAATGTTTGGTACATGAAAAGGAAAGAACTATCTTGCATGATGACGGTAGTACTCATGACTTTATTTCAGCAAAATTGGTAAAGGAATTGAAATTACAGACTGTACCTACGCATTATCACATAAAAGCTGCATTTTTAGGCACTAGGTACAATGGCACACAAGAAGTACAAGATTTAGAGATTCAAATTGGTTCATACATTGAAAGAAGAAATTTCTTAGTTGTCCCACTACAGTCAAGCGACATTATTTTAGGAATGCCTTGGAGACACCAACATAATCCAAATATAGATTATTCCATGCACACAATGAATATTAATTTTCAAGGAAAATCTATTACATTATATGGTATGCATGCATCTAATGTCTTTCCACTGCTTTCGCATACTCAAGCAAAACGTGCATTACGAAAGAGTACTAAATCATATCTCATTTGGGTGAATGAATTGCAAGCAAAGGAAAATCATATGTACCCTAGGCATAAGGAATTTCTTGCATATTTTAAGGATTGTTTTGCAGAAGACCTACCAGCAGGTTTACCACCTTCATGACCAGAAGACCATAAGATTGATTTAATCCCTGGCACACAACCACTTTGCAAAGCACCATATAGGCACAATCAAATAGAGCAAAAAGAAATCCAGAGTCAAGTTGAAGAATTACTAAATAGAGGCTTAATTCGACCTAGTAGTTCTCCATTCAGTGCACCCGTACTCTTAGTTAAGAAAAAGAATAATACTTATCGTATGTGTATTGATTACCAAGCTTTAAATAAGATCACTGTAAAGAATAGGTATCCTATACCTAGAGTTGATGACCTTATGGACAAACTGCAAGGATCTTCTATATTTAGTAAAATTGACCTTAAGTCTGGATATCATCAGGTGAGGCTAGATAGATATGCCATATTTAAGACTGCATTCAGAACACAGTTTGGCCATTACGAATTCTTAGTCATGCCATTCGGATTGACTAATGCACCTGCCACTTTCAGTAGAATGATGAACCGTATCTTTTTAAAATATCAGTATTGTGTGATCATTTTCTTTGATGATATTTTGGTGTTTAGTCAAAGTGAAAAAGAGCATTATGAGCATTTATCATTAATTTTTCAATTACTGAAAGAAAATCAATTGTTTGCAAATCCTGAAAAGAGTGAATTCTTTAAGACAGAAATTGAGTATTTAGGTCATATTGTATCAAAAGAAGAAATTAAAGTTGATCCTAAGAAAATTGATGCAATATTGCATTGGCCTGTTCCTAAAAACGTGCATGAGTTACGCTCATTTCTTAGTCTTGCTAGTTTCTATAGGAAGTTTGTACGCAATTTTTCATTACTTGCTTTACCATTAACCAAACTTCTTAAGAAAGGAATTGTTTATCAATGGACTGAAACTCAGCAGAAATCCTTTGACTTACTGAAACGTGCATTAACCAATGCCCCTGTTCTACAATTGCCTGACTTTAATAGACCATTCTTTTTAGTTGTGACCGATGCTAGCGGATCAGGAATAGGAGCCGTACTAATGCAAGACAATCATCCAATAGCATATTCTAGTTCTAAGCTGAAACCCTCTGAGCTGAAATATTCCACTTATGACAAAGAACTATTAGCAATTGTACAAGCATTAAAACAGTGGAAACACTATTTAATGGGTTCAGAATTCATGATAAAGACCGACCAGCAAAGCATTAGACATCTACTTAGCCAACCCCAAATTTCTGACCGTCATATCAAGTGGGCTTCCTTCATTCAAAGTTTTCATCCTATCATTCAATACCAACCTGGAAAAGAAAATGTAGTTGCTGATGCATTGAGTAGAAGACCTACAATTCATAATATTTCTATCATATCTTTTGATTCTTTGATTGCTATGAAAGATACATATCACCAGGATATTACTTTTCATTCTAATTGGCAAAAATTAGTTCAAAACAATTTCATTCCTGTTGATTCATTGTCATATAATGATGGATTTATGTTTTATGAAAAGAGATTATGTGTTACTATTCCATTCCGATCTTTTGTTTTGAATGAAATTCATTGTCCCCCATATCAAGGTCATAGAGGTATCATATCTACATGACGCATGTTAATTGAAAATTTTTATTGGCCGCATATGGATGCAGATGTATCTAATTTCGTTTCTGAATGTCTGATTTGTCAAAGAATAAAGAGACATCATGGTAAACAGTATGGATTATTAATGCCTTTGTCTATTCCATCTAAACCTTGGGAACATATTTCTATGGATTTCATTACTGGTTTACCAAATACTAAATCTAACCATGACATGATTTGGACAGTTGTAGATAGATTTAGTAAGCAAGCATATTTCATTCCATGTAAGAAAACTTTAACAGCATCACAAGCAGCACAGTTATTTTTGAAAACTGTTTTTACTAACCATGGATTGCCAAAAGTGATTATTTCAGATCGTGATTCTAGATTTTGTAATAATTTTTGGATTACACTGTTTGCAAATCTAGGCACAAAGATTGATTTCTCATCTGCGTTTCATCCAGAAACAAATGGACAAACAGAAGCCACAAATAGCACCATTCTAGATCTTTTACGTGCATACACTATCTCTAAACCTCAGACATGGGACACTCATTTGCATTTATTACAGTTTGCATATAACAATACACCGCACACATCTACAAAGAAAGCACCTTTTGAAGTCATTTATGGATATAGATTATCTACACCTGTTGCATCTTTGTCTAATAAAATTCAGAGTGCTGATGATATTGCTACTATGCATAACAGTATTTTTGATGAGGTTAAGGATATGATTGCTAAAGCCCAGCAATCATATACCAAACAAGCCAACAAGAAAAGACAAGCCATGAATTTCAAAATTGATGATTATGTTTGGCTGAGAATAGAAAAATGTAGACTGCAAAATGTAGATAGACATCCAGTTGTTAAATTAGCTCCTAGATTTTATGGACCATTTAGAATCATTCATAAGATTAATGATAATGCATTCAAGTTAGAATTACCATCTCATTGGAAAATTCACAATACATTTCACATTAGTTTATTGAGACCATTTAGAGGCCAATTACCTATCCACCCTGTTTATGAAAACCCACCTTTGTTAGAGCAAGAGACTGAAATACTTGAACCAGAAGCCATCATAGACACTGACTACATGACCACTAGAACTGGCCGAAGGTATTCTAGATACCTAGTAAAATTTAAGAACCATCCTGTAGAGGAAGCACAATGGATGCACGCTAGAGACTTAAATGCTTTCCCCACTCTGTTAGCTCCACATTGAGCTAATAGCAATTGAGGTCAATTGCTATCCCACCCCGGGGGTATGATGCCAGGAGGCATATTCCACGGTGGATTCTGTGAGGTTTTACGGTGGATTCCGTAAACTTAGATGACCGGGGCTCATACACAAAGAGGATTCTTTGTGCGAGAAGTTGATGGGGACGCCTGTCCTTTTCGGGCGTTTCATTAATTTAGTGTGTACGTGGGTGATTCCATAGCGGGTGATTCCGCAAAATGCATATTAAATTAATAAATGTTTATGAGTTTAGAGTGCGCACTCGTAATAAATTAAGGTTAGGATTTATTTCTAACCAGTTGATTTATTTATGTAGCTGAAGACTGCTAGGTATTCACTTTTGTCGGCTTAATTGTATTATTTTACTAACGATTGTGAATGCTTCAGTTGATATGTAGAGATAGCAGCAGTGGCGGAGGAAAGCATTGGAGTCTAGCGAGTATTCGACCTTTGGATTATATTTTGATAGGCGCCACGCCTATATTTTGTTATGTCTATTGAGACATCGATTATTGATTATTATTTTGTATGCGCCTATGCGCAAGGATATGTTATTTCTATTTTGGACATTGAGATTGGGCGTGCCAGACTCTATGGGCACCGTCCATTAGCTTTATTTCCTATTTTTGTAGAAAGCAAACTCAAAAGCTAAAAGCTTGTCATATTTTTGTAAATTGGGCTATTATTGAGCATGAAGATGGAAATATACATAAAATACATGCTTTGTGAAGCGCTCACACAAGGCATGGGGGGAGATTGAACCCAATTGGTCTCTTGCTTCTTGTCGTTCATGCTTTTACATTGTTTTTTGTGCAAAAAGGTAGAGTTCATTGTTCTTGGGGACCTTCCGGGATTCACTACGTGAGCATTCTGCGACCGATCTGCGCACCAGATATAATATCAAGCTCCCATTACTCTTCAATGAGTCTATCTTTATGTGTGTAACGGACATTATCTGGATACAGCTGTACACGTGTGTGACATTCAATAAGTCAGTGTAGTTAGTGACTTAACCACAATTAGTCTTGGTTAGTTATACCTACGTGTGTAAGTTTCTTTCATTTGGTATAATGGAAAAATAATGAAAGAAGAACAACAATGAGCCAAGTCTCATCTTCCGCTCCACTCTGTCTCTCCCCCTCTCTTTTAACAATGTGAAGGCCTCATTAGAATTTATGATCTAGATACAAGAACTAGTACAACTGCAGCTAGCTATTACTTGTTGAGAATCAAGCTTGTAATCAATATCACTCACATGACCGACCTTATCTAGACAGTTGTCATCTTAGCTGTCACTCTACATGTGTGTTGTAATAATTGAGTCAGTCAAATTCAACCATGGTTAGTGGTACGATCAGTTATTAGTGATCTAGTGTGTTTTCAATTATGTGTGATTGGACTTTAATAAGCATTATGGAATAATGAAAAGAAGAGAACAATGAGAGTTCACAACTCTCTGTTACAGCTCCATGTCTTTGTCTCTCTCTCCCTATAAATATTAAACATGGTATCAGAGCCTGAAGGCCTGAAGGCTTGGCGGTGGCATTGCATCGGCTTTGCAAGAGCTGGAGCCTAAAATCAGGAGCTGCATTGTGACGTGCAAAAGTTCATGTGTTGGCAGTCATTAGATCAGTTGGAAGGTATGTTTCTTGTGGTTTATTAGTTCACAACCTATTTAGGCTTCCTAGAGGGGTTCTTTGCCACTTGAATAAGCTCTATTGCATGAGCATTGAGGGAAAAAATAGTAGCAAGGTCAAAAACTTGACCTGCACAGATTGCGCCAGTTTGCTGGTCATCTTCTCCTGCTCCAACTCAAACATTGATAGCCATAAAAAACTTGTCTAGGATTGAAGAAAGCTTTATAGAATTGGTATATTGGTTCTCAACTTGTTTGTAGGATGTTCAAATATAACATTGGTTGGAAAATAGAGTAGGTCTACTATTAATCATACAGGACAGCATACATCTACTTGGTTGTAGCTCATTGGGAGCTATATTAACCTCTACTGATATCTACTCATGCTTGCCAATGTATATGCCTTTACTCTTGTGTATTTTGGCATGGCTTTGAAGAGTTCAACACTCAAATTCAAATGGTAATAGCACGCTAAAATCTATCCAGAATGCAAGCTGAAATCTATCCTGGAACTTTTAGCACTAAAACAGGGCATTGGTTGATCAAGAAAGGCTTGAGAATGATATAGACAATCATCTTGGATGCTCGACAAGTGTTATAGCAATACGTATGTATACATGGGCATGATATTAGAGTGTTAAATGCTCATTTTTGGAGCTTGTTTCTAGGCTAGAAATAGTGAATTGTTTGCTGCCCTAAATATATGACATCTTACACATGAAGTTCTGAAGTATCTTGACACCTATTTGATACTTGTAAATGCTTGCATGTTGCTCCATGAATATAAGATTCTTTGTGGATGTAAGTGAGCATTAAATTCTCAAAGACGGGCTGAAATAATACTGGTTATAGTGGTGGTCTCTGGCTATAAACAACATGTGGCAAGAGTATTTGGCATTGCTACCTGCATATAGTACAAACATTGATACTTGTTTGGTCACATATTGAATCCCCAATGTACAGGGACATGTCTATGGTGGTTTGAGGATATTTTTGAGCTGAGAAACAGGCTACTTGTCTGTCATAAAATGTGGGAAAGTCTAGTGAATGTCAGCATCAGTTCTATGCATCTATTGATGCTTGTATGGACATAGTTTGTTGCTGGAATGTTTTTCCACTACCGTAGAATGTTTTGAGCTAATTTGAGCTTGGTTTATGCTTAGTTGACTGTGTTTTTTCATTGCTAGAATACAGTTTTCAGCAAGTAGGTTGTCAGGAAACTGTACCTGAAGATTTGAAGAAAACTAGTCCTGAACTGCAAGAAACTATTCTTGAACTCTAGGAAGTGTCAAAAGACGCGGGATCTAGAGCATGGCTATGGCAGATGGAACACAAAGAGAATGTTCATGATGACATAGATTGAAGAGACCAATTTTTACTCAAGTGAATTAGGTTCCAAGATGAAATCTTGGACTCATAAACAAAATCTTGAGTATGAGAGTGACAATGACCAAAACACTAACTGAGATGGAAAAGTATCATGATATTATATTCATCATCTATGAAAGTGACATCCAAGTACAATATTATATAGAGATGGGTAGGTACCAGTCTTCCTCTCTATGCATATGGGATTCCTACAGCCTGCATGTCTTCATTCCAATCTACTCTTACAAAGAGGCAGCATGGATGTGATTGCAAATATCAATTCCCCTCCCCAATCACAACCAAAAATACAAAGTGTGTAGAGGCTTTAGTGAAAGCAACACCTACAAAGTGTGGGCACACCATAGACATGGCAAGACACCAAAGGCTGTCTCGCAGAAAAGGCTAAGCGTGGGTACCACAAACATGGTGGACATCCATAGGATGTAACAGGGGCCTCACAAAGTGTACAAATGTTGGGAATGCACGGGATCTAGGACATGGCAAGGAGCTATGGTGGATGGAAGAATAAGAATGAACTCATGATGACATAGACAAGTAGAGACAAACTATTACACAAGTGAATTAGGTTCCAAGTTGGCAACTTGGACTCATAAACACAATCTTGTGTAGGACTGACAAAGACAATACACTTAACTGAAAATACAAAGCATCATGACTCTTGTATTCATTCCATATATGTTAAAGTGGTAGTCAAGTACTATAGTTGTTGGATGGGCAGCAGTTTCCCTTTTTGTGCATATGGGATTCAGTCTGCCTACACGTCCTAAGCCCAAAACTACCTCATACAAAGAGACTGAAGTAGGTGTGATTGCAAACATCTCAACACCCCTCCTCAATCACAACTAGAAGTACAAATCATATAGAGGCTTTAGTGAAAGCGACACCTACAAAGTGTGGGTACACCATAAACATGGCAAGACACCAAAGGCTGTCAACATGAGGAGTTTACAAGTTTATGTCCGAAGCATTAGGGCTAGGCAATACAAGGCTAAAAAATTCATTAAAAAATAGGATCAAGGACTATGAGGCCATTTTGATCTTTAGCATTTCTTTTGACATAGATCTTTTGTTCATTGTAGATGTCGATGTAGTCCGGCTTGCTCTTTTTGATCATGTACTTATTCTTCACTTTGCTTGCCTCTTTAGAGTCTGCATGATTTTTCTCTTTGATCTTTTGGTCCTCTTCTTCTAGGTCCTCCTCATCTGCTTCTTCATTGACTTTGCTTGCATATACATTAGCCTTCATGTCTGAGAGCAGAATTTTGGTGTCGAGGAATGCTTAAAAATAGCTAAAAATTATGAATATCAAGGGAAAAATATTCAACGTCGAAGGCGGTGGCTCGATCTAGGACGATTTTAAGCATCAAAGTGCTCTAAAGGCGCCCGAGAGACACTTGTTGATTTTTCATAATTTTTCAGAATGCTGTGCGGGTTGACAAGAGTTACCCGCCAATGCAGGATGCCGAGCCGGACGCCCAAGATTTTTCAGAGCTCAATTCGGAGTCCGGATGGGGAAGGAGCCAAGAAATGGGCAAGATTTGAAGAGGTGGGGACCAAAGTTTGGCCAAGTGATCATGATCTTTGGGGGGGACATGCAGCTTTTAATGTAGCATGACATTTCACATGAAGAGAGAGAGCAAAAAATGTGATGCAAGCATGGAGGAACAGGGCGCCGATTTTCACGCCATGATGTTGATCATGCCATCTCCTACCTATGAGCAACCATGCCAATTGACATTGGGGCTTCAATCCCCCCTGGATGCTGACTCTATCGCCATGCTTCGCTCCTCCAATGGCGGTCTCTATGAAGATCTCTGATTTCAGCCTTTCTCTCTCCTCCCTCCCTCTCCCCTAAAGGCAAATTCATGTGATGAAGAGGAGGAAGAAGAATGCATGGCGGATGCTTGTCCAATGAAGACCGGATTGCTCCGTGGTGCAAGAGGAAGGAAGATTGCTGATTGTGGACTGTCATGAGCATTAATGGTGGCTGGAAATCAGTCCCCAGATATGGCAAATAAAAACCCGCAACCCGCAAAGAACGGTAATCTCATTTTTACAAAGGAAAATGGTATTTTTATGCAATTTGCTTCGTGAGTACTTGTTCCTATGGGATGATTATGCATCATAATGTTGTTTGCTATGAGTTTGATCAATTTATGATCAGAAAATCAGAAAATCATAAGTGTTGTGGATGAAATTAATAGTGTAAAACCCGTAACACATGAAAATATGGGAAAATTGGGTATTTTTGAGATATAAATGGAAAATATAATAAGACACACCAACTAAACTTGTATTTTTGCTATAAATGAACCTGAGGGCCATAGCCCACAACTCATTTTTAATTTTTAGTCATTTAATATTGCAAAAAATACAAGAAAAATAGGGAAAAACCACTAAAAATAGGGGAAAATTGGATTTTGAGTATCAAAAATTAAGAAAAAATAAGATTCATGTCTGTGGATGTATGGGGGGTTTGAAGTATGAGGTTTATCCTCAGTTCAGCCCTACCTTTATGGTTTAGTGAGTTTTTATTGCTTTTTATACAATAAAAACATGGAAAATGAACCCTAAACCTATGCACGATGCACAACCTAAACGGGTGAGGGGGTAGAGTGTATAAAAGGTGTTTAAATGCTGAATGAAATGATGAAAAGATTGCTGGTTTTTTATGCATACCATTTAGGTTGGTCGATAATTAAAAATTAAGAACCTAGTAGCACGAGGGTTTCTCGGTGCTAGGTTCATGCAACGCCGCATACGAGCGATAGTCAAAATCATTGAAAGAGATGTTTTCCACATGTGCACAGTGCTGATTTTCTTAATTGTTTGAGCACATGGACATTCACAATTTGCATGAAGCATGAAGTTTAAAAGATATCAAACAATACCTCTTGGATGCATGGAAATTGCTTTCTAGATTGTGACCAACGTTAAGTGAGTAAGGATATCCCAAGCTGTAGGCTAGGCGTTGGGTCTAGGGGAAAGAAATTGAGGAAGCATGGTATATCTTCTAGAAATACGCGAATCATAAAAGAGAGAAGTTTGTGTGCGATGATGTGTTATATATGTTTAGCGACGCATCGAGGGGCCAATCCCCAAGGTGTAGGAGAGTCGCAGTGAGGTAGCGGCAGTCAGTCATGGGAGGACCTCCTATGTTTGTGCTTCGTGCTATTTGGCAATGTGTTGGGACTCCCTCTGAGGAGTGTTAATTGGGTTAGAGTTGGACTACAAGATGTAATACAAACGCAGGATGTTTAGGAAGATGATGTATGTGTCATTCACGCTCCTGGCCGCGAGGCCGTGGTGTTGTTGAGCGCATGATAGAGATCCGCGGCTAGTGCATGAGCCAGTGTCGGCCCGTTTTAGGTCCCATCAATGGTGCGTCTACCGGGAGCCGGTTAGAAGTGGCTGTCCTCGAATCCTGGTTGTTTAGGGACCAGTTAGCAGTTCATGCCAAAGGATACTGAGATTGATCCGTTATTCATCGATAAGTATCGTCTGGCATTCAAAAGCAAGAGAGAGACGGAAGAGCTAGGCGACGTGCTGAAATTTTTAGGAGGTATTCCCCTAAACGTAGCGGTGCTGAATCCTTACGAGGGAGTGGATCTAGTGGTCTTGGTGCCACAAGCAGTAAGTTAGGAGAAGGAGGAAGCTCTAGTGCTCCCCTTCCTTCCAGAAGGCAATCTACATCAAGTGCGGGAGGTGTAACCCCACCATCCCCTATTTCTAGGGCAAATCCAATTTCCGTCATGGCACAGCCTATTGCAATTCTTCCAGGAACGACAGATTTGCCGGCTCTAGGTTACCCGCTACCCATTTTTAATGGGCTAGTTGAGGAAGATGAGAAACTCCACATCAGGGAGTTTCAAAAGTTGATGTTTAACTGTCGCATCCAAGAAGAAGAACATTTAATGATGTTCTTCAACATGACTCTCAAAGGAAGAGCTACCATATGGTATCATGGTTTAGAAGCCAAAACCATATTGAATATTGATTCATTTTATGGAGCTTTTCCAGGGGAGTTTGCCCTTGAAAGGGGTGGGCAATATTGGTTGCGTGTACTCAACCTGGCCCGCCAAGAACCGCACAAGGATATTCGTGCTTATGCGAAGAAAATAAAAGAGGTTTTTCGTAAGTTGGACACCTCTATTCCTATCCCCGCAGCTGCCCAATTGCAATATTTTCTGCATGGTTTGGACTTTAATATTCAGTTGCAGTTGAGTAGTGTCCCTTTGGGGGATATAGATACTGCCATTACACGAGCACAAGAAGTGGAATTGCGACTATAAGCAGCCTATGCCTCTCGAGGCAATCCGAATATGGGTCTAGCATTGGGAAATAATATGGCAACGGCCAATGGTAGTGGTAGCCAAGGGATAGCGATGGCTAATCCTAATGGGAGAGGGAGCATGATGCAGAATGTGCCTTTATTACCAGCTCCCCCTAGCATTGCCCAAATGTCAAGTGTGACATTTGTGGGAAATCCGGCCATTTAGCAGCCACTTGCTGGAGTAAGATTAGTTCCCTCCAGCGAGGTAATCGGCAACCAGGGCCTGCTAATCATCATGCGCAAGAAAATGATTCCCAGCGAGAAGACAGACCTAAACAAATACTCCAATGACCAAAAACTACAGTGGAGGAGCTGCCTAGTGGTAGTGGGGTTAGTTTGATTGAGGCTATGCACGTTAATGATGCTGAAACCTCTAATCTGCGAGCAGTCCTTACAAGAGGTCAAAAGGGTAGAGAGGCCGACAAGGATAAGCCTGTCGACGGAAACCCTAAACAGGGCGACAAAGGAATGCAAGTTTTGGATCCTGCCATGGAAGGGGGACCTCTAAAGCCCGTGGAGAGTAAAGCCGATGTTAAGAAGGATAAGAAACCACCAAGGAAGAAGGTGAAAGTTAAAAAAGAGGCAATAAAGTCGGTTCAGCAACCTAAAGAGCGGATGGTTTGGCGTGAAAAGCGAACTCTACGAACTATCATGAATTCGATTTGGCAAGCTTTCTTTGCGAAGTCAAGCCAGATGTGAATCTTTTACAGCTTATTAAGCTTTCTCTAGGAGTACGCAAGGAATTTAGAAAGATCCTGCGTACCGGGTATATCGTAGAACCTTTGGGTATTGCGCGAGTTGGTGATGACTGGTTCGAGCATGCTGAGAAGCATTGCCCAAGGGTTGCAACCTATGTCGATGGGATATTAGTAGATTATACCATTGTCAACACAGGATCATCTGTTAACATTATGAGTTCTGAACCGATGGAAAGGTTGGGTCTTGCGATCCAGAAAGATACCTCCACAATTCTCAAAATGGCGGATGATAGTTTGAGACAGCCGGAAGGCTGCATTACTAAGGTCCATGTCACAGTTGCAAATGCAGAATGCCTGTTGGACTTTAGGGTAATTCGTTTTGCAGGGCGTCCAAGTAACCAAGTATTACTTGGACGACCTTGGATCTTGCAAGTGGACTGTCAAGTGGATATGGTAGAGGTGCTCAGCGCGTGGTGATTGACGCTTATCCTGAGTCCCCACAGAGTGAGAGAGCTCCTCTATCTTCCACAAAATTGGAGACATTAGAGGATTTATCCGCCAGTGAGACATCATCGAGTGATGAGTCCAAAGAGGGATCCACTACGGAAGACATCTATCAGATCACTTTGAATGAGCCGATAGAGGCCCAAGATCGTATAAGAGATGCAGATGTTATCGAGCTAGACCTTGGTACGCCTGATGAGTCGCAGCCAATCAAATTAGGTTCTATGCTCAGTTCAGCAGAAAGGGAGGACTATGTGTCCCTAATTCAAGAATTCCACGACATTTTTGCTTGGAGTTATGATGAGCTGAGAGGCATTCCTCCCAGCCTGGTTGTTCATACTATTCCTGTAAAAGAGGACAGTCGTCCTGTGCGTCAGAAAGTAAGGCATATGCCTTTCGGACTGAGGGACGGTCTGTTTGAAGAGTTACAGAAGCTTTGGAAAGCGGGTTTGATCTTCCCTGTTCAACACACGGAATGGTGTTCGCCAGTTGTGATCAGAAAGAAGAAAAATAATCAAACCCGATTATGTGTAGATTTTAGGGAGCTGAATAAGCAGACAGTTAAGGATTACTACCCGTTGCCATTCATTGACCAGATTTTGGATCAATTAGCGGGTAGGGAGATATATTCGTTTATGGATTGCTTTGCAGGATAGAACCAGATGGCAATTGCATAATGTCAAGATTGTGGGAGAGAAGGAAGGAGTCTCGCTTGAAGCTTTCTTGCTTGCACAATGGGGGAAGACACACAAGGGTGGAGGCTGAAAACAGTTTTCCTCTTCTTAGTTGTGTAAGCCAAAAAAACTCAAATACAAAGAAATAGAAGAACCCTATATATGGGTCTCAAACCAAACTCAACTAACTAAGGTGGCATACTAACTGAGCCACGAACTAGAGTAGATAAGGATAGCTATCATGTAGCTATTATTCATGGGCGGTGTACCAACCGCGTCTGCAACTGACAAGTCGGTGACATAAATATACAACGGTCACCCTGGCGTATCACGAGTGGAGCTCGATATCTCAACACTCCCCCTCGAGCTCAATCCCAATTCCTGCACACCAAGCAGGTCTCTGAACTTGCGCAGCTTCTCTGCGCCCAATGCCTTCGTGAATATATCAGCTACATGATCCTCTATGCTGACATAAACTAGATCAATAAGACCTAGTAAAACCCTCTCTCGCACATAGTGATAATGCACCTCAATGTGCTTTGTTCTAGCATGATAGACTGGGTTATTTGCCAAGTGTATACTACTCATGTTGTCACAATAAATGACAACTGGCCCATCTGTAGACTGATGCATATCATAAAGTAGCTTATGCAACCAAGCTACCTCACATGCAGCCATTGCTGCACCCCTGTACTCAGCCTCTGTGCTCGACAAGGCAACTGTAGGCTGTTTCTTGCTGCTCCAAGTGACTGCAGCACTCCCAAAAGAGAATACATATCCACTGGTAGATCGTCTATCAGAAATACTACCAGCCCAATCAGCATCAGTGTATCCATGCAACTGTATCTGAACCCCAGTCTCATAAAATAGTCCATACTGCAATGTGGACTTCACATACCTAAGTATGCATCTAGCCGCATCCAAATGTGGTTTCCTTGGAGCCTGCATAAACTGACTTACCAATCCAACAGCATAGCTCAAATCTGGCCTGGTAATAGTCATATAAATCAAACTTCCTACTATGTGTCTGTACATAGTAGGGTCTTCTAGAAGCTCACCTGCATCTGTGCTCAGCTTCACATTTTGCTCCAAAGGAACTGAAATAGGCTTACAGCCTGTCATCCCATATTTGGACAGCATGTCCAATCCATACTGCCTCTGCAAGAGCTGTATCCCACTTGGTGATCTAATCACCTCAATGCCCAAGAAATAACGCAGCTCTCCCAAATCCTTCATCTCAAACTTCTGCTTCAATAGCATTTTCACATGAAGGATATCTTCATCACTGTCACCTGTCATAATCAAATCATCAACATAAATGACAAGCAGCATAATACCTTTCTCTGTTTTTCTCACATAAAGTGAGAAATCTGCCTTGGAAATCTGAAAGCCAATAGTGACAAGATACTGTCCTATCTTGTCAGACCATGCTCTAGGTGCTTGCTTCAAGCCATACAAGGCTTTCTTCAACCTGCAAACAAACTCAGGATGAACAGCATGCACATAACCTGGTGGCTGCTCCATATAGACCTCTTCTTGCAAATCACCATGCAAGAAGGCATTCTTTACATCCATCTGATGTAAAGACCATCCCTTTGATGCAGCCATAGCAATGACTGCTCTTACGGTTGCCATCCTTGCAACCGGACTAAATGTTTCTTCATAGTCAATGCCATATGTTTGTGCATACCCCTTGACTACTAATCTTGCCTTGTATCTGTTCACAGAACCATCAGCATTGTGCTTCACCTTATAAACCCACTTACAGCCAATTGCATTCTTACCTTTAGGCAAAGGTACTAACTCCCATGTAGCATTTGCTTCCAAGGCATCCATTTCTTCATCCATGGCTTTCTCCCATTTTTCTTTTCCCATGGCTTGCTCAAAAGATGTGGGTTCTGGTTCCTGTATCACTTTGACCATATATGCATAGTGAATGGCTGTAAATCCATCATATTTCAGCCTATCCACAGGATACCTAGCTCTTGTAGACCTGCGCAAAGTAGGTTCACTCCCAGGTGCTCTCAAAACATCCCTGGTCTTCCTTACTCCAGGTGTAACAATAGAAGGAATACCCAACTCATCATCAATGCTCTGTTCTGAGCCACTGGATTCACCATCCACATAAGAGTGACCTGCATTCACATCAAACATGGGCTGATCAACCTTCTCTTTTCCTTTTCGTGATACCTGCATACCACTATCTGCATTGCTTTGAGAAGATTCTCCTGATCTCAATCTGCCTGTCCATGGCGAAGAATGTGAACCACTGCTAGAGGACGCTCCAGGTCCACTAATATTTTGTGACTGCTGCTGTGAATTCTGTGTAGCATTACCATTTTGTGCATCTTCATCATCAATCACATTTACTGGTTTATACCAGCTACTCATCTCATCAAAAACAACATCTCTGCTCACTGTAAACTTACGAGTAGAAGGGTTATAGCATCTATACCCTTTTTGCTGCAGAGAGTAACCAATAAAGATGCACTTCTCAGCTTTTGGATCCAACTTGGATCTCAGCTCATCTGGCACATGTACATAGGCAATGCAACCAAAAATTTTCAAATGAGAAATATCTGGTTTCCTACCAGTATACCTCTCCTCTGGAGTCATTCCATGTATTGCTGCAGTGGGAGTCCTGTTCATTATGTAGACTGCTGTAGCAACTGCTTCAGCCCAATAAAAATCTGGCAAGTCTTTTTCATTGAGCATGGCACGAGATACCTCTCCAATATGCCTGTTTTTCCTTTCTGCAATTCCATTTTGTTGTGGGGTATAACTGCATGAATATTGCTGCTTTATGCCATGCTCCTGCAAGAACTTTGCAAACTCATTTGAGAGGTACTCTCCCCCTCCATCTGACCTTAGGCATTTTATCTGCAAGCCTGTTTCTTTTTCAACCATAGCTTTAAGAGTTTTGAAATGCCCAAAAACTTCACTTTTCTTTTTCATAAAATACACCCAAACTTTTCTGCTATAGTCATCAATAAAACTGACAAAATAATGACAGCCTCCAAGAGATGCAGCTTTAGTTGTCCACACATCAGAGTGAATTAATTCCAATGGCTTCTCACTCTCTTGAACATGTCTAGGAAATGGTTTCCTTGCCTGTTTTCCAAACTGACAGGCTTCACATACCTTATGCATTTCTGCAACCTTGAATTTGGGCAATCCTGCAACAATATTTTGGGCCTGCATTGATTTAAGTCGCTGTACATTAACATGACCAATGCGTTTATGCCAGATATCAATATCTGCAACTACACCGGTCCCATGTGCAAACATTGCTGCACTCAATTCAGACATGTCTGCATCCAATGTAAACATTCTGCCCTTCTTCTTTCCTTTTGCTATCAAGCGACCTTTATTTTTCATATCCTCAACAAAGCATCCATGAGGATTAAATCTGACCTGCAAGCCCTGTTCAACCATTTGACCAACTGAAACCAGATTCTTGGTGATATTCGGGACATGAAATACATCGGACAGGTATTTCTTTTTCCCACCCTGCATAGACAAGGGAATTTTTCCAATCTGCACAATAGGATGTGCAGTATCATCACCAGTCTCCACAAATCCTGGTTTTTCCATTTTCCTTGCATCCTCCATCCATTCTGCATGACCTGTCATGTGGTTTGATGCACCTGAGTCAACATACCATACATCATTGCTTTCTTCTGCACTTGTCATAGAATTGTTCATGTGCTGCACCATGAACAAATGCTCATTTCTGTCATCACCCTGTCTACTAGAAGATGCATAATTCCCTTGTTGCAGTTTTCCATTCATGATGTCATTCTGCTTTTTATAGCAGTCTTTAGCCATATGACCCATTTTACCACAGTAGTAGCATTCAACATTACTGTTTGCATTTTGGCCTCTTTGCCATCCACCACGACCTCTTTGGCTCCCCCTGCCTCTAGAGTTACCACGTCCTCCTCCATAGGACTGGTTTTCTTGAGTTTGCTGCATATTCTGATTTCTGCCACGGCCTCCAAATCGGCCTCCTCTACCTCTGCCTCTACCTCTTCCAGCATTTGAGTAGAAGACAGCTTCTTTTGAAGTTCCTCCTGAAGAAGATGCACCACCATTTCTCTGTTCCTCAAAAATTAGAAGAGCAGTCAACTCCTCAAAATCAGGAAATCTTTCACGAACTGAAATGGATGTCCGAAACTGTGCATAATCCTTTCCTAGACCATTCAAGGTCACGGAAACTAAATCATCATCTTCCACTGGCGACCCAATGGAAGCAAGTGCATGTGCAATCTTCTTCACCTTCATGTGGTAGTCGTTGATGCTCATACTTTCTCTTTGCACATTATGCAACTCTTGCTTGAGCTGCATTTTCCTGGCTTGCGTATTTGTGCTATACATTTTTGACAAAGTATCCCATGCCTCCTTTGGCGTACTTGCATCCTGAATATGCACAATCATAGAGTCTGAAATACTGATAGACAGCCAATACATAACTTTCCTGGCTCTCTCATGCCATGTTTTAAATGCCTGCATTTGTTGTTGATTGGGAACATCAGGAAGAACTGGTTCTTCTTCATTTCCTGCAACAAATTCCCAATATCCTTTTCCCATAAGGAAATTCGTCATTCTAAACTTCCATGCCTGGAAGTTGTTCTTGTCAAGCTTTTCAGTGACAATCTGTGAAAGAGAATCAGACGCCATTACAGAATACTGCAAGAAATTCTGTCACTGCAAAAAACACAGCTTCACCCTCACAAGGGCAAATCTGCAAAACTGGCGAAAGTGGTATTTGACCACACAGTCACTTCCTAGTGACGATTTTGCATAAACAGGAACCAAGGATGATTCTGAAACTCCCAATGTCTCTGCGCACAAGCATACAATGCAATTTCTACAGTAACTTTTCACCGACCTGTAGAACAGTGGTCGCACAGCATAAAACTGAGCCTTTTCTTGAGTGCGTGCAGAAAACTTCCGTCTGCAAAACAGGCCCCGAAATGGCCTCAAATCAAAAAAACAAGGTCGCCAAGGGCTAAAGCCCTTTCCCGCAGCATATACTGCCCTCTTGCTTCACCGCGAAGGGCGTCTCAACCTGAGACAATGCACTCCTGCAATTTCCGGCTGTGCTACCTGCAGAGATCTACTCCCAAAACAGGAAATGAAAGCAACACTGCTCCTCTTACCAGACCACCGCGAGCTTGGCTTGCTTTCTTGAGCTCCTTACCACGAACAAGGCTCTGATACCATGTCAAGATTGTGGGAGAGAAGGAAGGAGTCTCGCTTGAAGCTTTCTTGCTTGCACAATGGGGGAAGACACACAAGGGTGGAGGCTGAAAACAGTTTTCCTCTTCTTAGTTGTGTAAGCCAAAAAAACTCAAATACAAAGAAATAGAAGAACCCTATATATGGGTCTCAAACCAAACTCAACTAACTAAGGTGGCATACTAACTGAGCCACGAACTAGAGTAGATAAGGATAGCTATCATGTAGCTATTATTCATGGGCGGTGTACCAACCGCGTCTGCAACTGACAAGTCGGTGACATAAATATACAACGGTCACCCTGGCGTATCACGAGTGGAGCTCGATATCTCAACACATAAGAGGACAAGTTGAAAACAACTTTCATTACTATCTTTGGTACTTTTGCGTACCATGTGATGGCCTTTGGTTTATGCAATGCGCCTGGTTCGTGGCAACGAACAGTAGATAAGACATTCAGTGATATATCCCTTAAAGAGTTGAAGGTGTTTATTGATGACTTAGGGGCCACCACCGTGAGAGAAAGGCAGTTGATCATTTTAAGAAAATGCTTTGAGCACTGCAAACAATTTTGTATCGCTCTTAACCCATGGAAGTGCATTTTTGGCGTACCTTATGGGCTCTTGCTAGGCCATGTGGTCAGTTTGGTAGGAATTGTGACAGATCCCGAGAAGGTCAAAGTCATAGTTGCCATGGGTCCACCACACACTCCGAAAGAAGTTCATAGCTTTCTGTCTTCGGTTGGTTATTACTGTAGATTCATAAACGCCTTGGCAGAAAGAACGTTGCTACTTACAAATCTATTGTCCTTTAGCTATTTGTTTGTATGGGGTGACCCTTGTAAGTTAGCATTCGAGGATGTGAAGCAGGAGCTAGTAAAAGCTCCTATTTTAAAAGCACCTAAAAGAGGTGAGGTATTTTATATATTTTCAGCAGCCACCATGCATAGTATCAGCCTGCTGTTTAGCCCAAATTTGGGACGAGAAGTGGTATCATCCGATAGCCTTTGCTAGTTAGAAATTGGGCATTTCAGAGATCAATTATACCTACATGGAGAAGTTGTGTCTGGCGATGGTCTTTGGGACCAAGAAATTCAGGCATTATATTCTCTATGAGAAAGTTGTACTTTATACGAAGGAGGAGGGGCTTCGATTATTGATGAATAAGCTGCAGCCGCCTGATCGTCTAGCAAAGTGGTTAATCACTTTGCAAGAGTTTGATTATGAGATCATGAGTAAGCCACCAAGGTTACAGGATATTGTGGAATGTCTTGTGGACTTTGGGGAGCTGAAAGAATCTATGGCTGAAGGTAGTGACATGGAGTTGTTATTTAAAATAGATACGGCGTCTATTCCCTCCTGGTATGCTGCAATAACGCATTATTTATCGACAAGAGAGGCTGGATCAAAACTATCTAAAGCTGAGAGAAGGAAAATTAAGCAGCAAGCATTAAAGTTTGCCTTGATCGCAGATACACTATATCGGCAAGGGGTTGATGACATCTATCGCCGATGTGTGATGCCTGACGAGGTGCCATTCATTTTGGAAGAGTGCCATGATTCCGCTTGCGGAGGCCATTTTGCTAGACGGCTTATAGCACAAAAAGCTTTAAGAGCATGCTACTGGTGGCCTGCCATTTTCCAGGATGCGTTTGCGTATGTTAAGAGATGCGATATCTATCAACGACATGATAGTCGAGAGAATAGGAAAAGACCACTCACCCCTATTATGGCGATACTTCCATTTGAGATTTGGGGAATAGACTTTGTGGGTCCTATTACTCTGTCGTCGACTACGCAAAAGAGGTATATTATTGTAGCAACTGACTACTTCACGAAGTGGTCAGAAGCACGTGCAACAAGGAAAGATGATGCTAAAGAAACTGCTAGTTTCCTTTTAGAGCAGATAATATGCCATTTTGGTCCACCGAAAGAATTAGTGTCGGACCGTGGAACCCATTTCCTGAATAAGGTGATCAAAAGCTTGACTGAGGCTTGGCAAATCAAGCACAATAAAACGACCCCTTATAATTCGGAGGCAAATGGGCAGGTTGAAAGTACCAACAAGCAGCTTGTGGGTATCATATCGAAAGTCTTATCTGAAAAGAAACGCGACTGGGATAAGAAGCTATATGTGGCAGTATGGGCATATAATACCACGTTTAAGTGAGCCACTGGCCACACGCCGTTCAAACTAGTTTATGGTGAAGAGTGTGTTTTACCCTTAGAAATTGAGTTACCAACCATAAGATTCGCAATAAACCATTCTTTGGGTAATGAGGACTCCCTATTAGAACGTTTCACGACTTTAGCGCACCTAGATGAACTCAAGTTGCAAAGCCTATTACATCAAGAGGTGGCTAAGCGTCGCATGAAACAGTTGCATGACCTAAAAGCGAAAAAGTACGCTTTTAAGAAAGGACAGCGTAGGGAGCTTTTCCCAGGAAAATTGGAGCCTAAATGGGATGGGCCCTACAAAATCGTCAGGTTAGGGAAGAATAGGGGTACATCCCTATTAGCTAATTTACAGGGAGTAGAGTTTAAGAATAAGATTAATCTTAATAAGATTAAACCTTACTATTTCTAAGTATGCTAATACAAAAGAAATGCATTGCAGGTCCATGCTAGGAATGCCTTGAGACCTGCGGAAAAGAGCTTAAAAGACGGTTGATGGGTCGGTTAATCCCTTATTTGGAGCATCCATATCTGGAGCAGAGATACCATCAAGGGAAACTCATCTGCTGGAGCAAAGGGTATAAAGTGATTGAGCAAGAAGGAGGAACCTTTGTGTGGGAGATTAAACTCTTCTGCCATCACTACTTACGACTGTTGACGAGTATCCCTGTTGAGTTCAATGAAGAAGGTGGGATGGAGCCGTCAGTTCATCCTCTCAATATGCTAAACTTTGATTACCATAACTATGAATAGAGGAGTTCGTGATGGCCGGCTGTGTAAATCCCTTGTGGACGTATACATTACACTTTGATGGAGCGTCCAGGGGCCCTAATAAAAAAGGAAGTGTTGGAGTAGTAATCCAAGACCCCCGACGTAGATTGACAATGAAGTTAGCTGCTTATCTCGGGGTAGGATTCACTAACAATATGGCGGAGTATAAAGCCTTGATTATGGGACTGTATATTGCCAAACAAGGTGGTATTCGTCGATTGTTAGTAAAAGGGGATTCCCAGTTGATCCTGAATCAGCTAGATGGAACATACACAGTGCAGAATCCCATTCTTTGTATGTATCATCGAACTGCGATGACCCTACTTGAGGAGTTTGAGAGAGTGTCTTTTCAGCTGATTCCACGTTACTGGAATCAGTTTGCGGATTCATTAGCGAATCTTGCTTATGAAGAAGACCTCTTCTTTAATTGTGGTCCTAGTTTGGATATTGTGATTAATGATGAAATAGGACCCGGTCACTTGTGGGGTATGCTATCAGAACATGAAATATATGGCAGACGATGGTTGATATGGGTGATGCAAAGAGTAGCCGAGACCAATCTACCGTTATTATCCGGGACCCATAGGTTGATTAGACATCATATTAAGTGTACGCCTCTTGCTATCTATGCAGGAGGGATGGGTCATAACCTTATGCATTTAGTTTAGGGCTGCGAGCCTGTTTTTCCTCCTTGGAAAGGAGCTTATTATTGTATATCTGGATCCTTCCAGGGAAGGATGTGTAGGTGCTACTTTGTTTGATCTCGTTAGGTCGAGAGTACCAGTGTTGCGAGGTTTTGAATGCTTAATTTCATTAGGCCAAGAGGGCGGATTCATTTTTGTAGTGAAGGGTTTTATTTCATTAGGCCAAGAGGGCCAGTTGTCCGTTTAGTGCGGGTGCAGTTAATGGTTTCTTGTTTGAGTTCTGTGCTCGATAGGTTTGAAGAAGAGCTTGGAAGGAGCCTTTTGTTGCGTCGACGCTTCTTGTGGCCCTATCCAAGTGATATCTGTCCTTTATGAGTACTATGGTTTTTTATGATATATGGTTGTGTACTTGTTAAGGGGTTTTTGGTTTCCTGTTGGGGACCGGCGTCCACGGCATGAAGTCCCGAGGTTTAGGTTTAGTGTGTTTGAGGGAGGTTTGAGTAGTCGTTGCCTCCTGTAAAGACATTGTCGAGCATTGAAAGACCTGTTTTAGAAGGGAGTTTTAGTGACCCTGTTCTGCTAGCCTGCTAGGCAGCCGTTCTAGGAGTTCTTGTTAGTTGTGAGGCAGTTAGCAAAGCCTGCAGAAAGAAAAATAAAGAAGAAACCCTGAATATCTTTAAGATAATAAATATAGATACAAAGGTGTGTAAAAAGGGGTTCTAACCCCTATAAAAGAAAAGAAAAGAAATGGAAATGTATACGCAGATGATCATTGCCTTGCGAAGGCCTGGTAGGTTCCCGAGGACGAGTCAGACCTGAGGCCGATGCCTTGTCTTCCTAGGGGTGGCATCTTGCTAGAAAAGAAGAATTAAGGAAGGTTGGAGCAAAAATAAAAGTGAGCGTCAACAAAAGGATTAAGTGTCGCCTTGCGAGGGCTTGGTAGGTTCTTGGGTACCGAGACAGGTCCTAAGGCTGATGCCTTGTTCTCCTTGGGTCACTACGCTCAGCTCCCTCCTTTTTACATGCCCAAGTATGTCAATAAAATAAAAACCCTAACGGAAGAAATGTGTCATAAGAAAATACTTCTTGATCAGGCTATAGGAGTCCTCAGCTAGTTGGAACTCCTAGTTGTGTTGTCCTTAGTTAGGTAGGTAGTTCAGACCACCACTTAAGGCAACCTCTTTGATAGTTCTTTTTAGTTTGGCCATGTTGGAGCAGTTGGTTAGTGATGTGTTTTATTGCATATCTGTTTTGTATCAGCTTGATGCTTCCTTTGGTTGTTTATATGCAGATCTATCGTGGGATTCGACGCGCTAAGTCGCCCTATCTCGTGGTCACCAATGAGAGCAGAATTTTGGTGCCGAGAAGTGCTTAAAAATAGCTAAAATTTATGAATATCAAGGGAAAAATATTCAACGTCGAAGGCGGCAGCTCGATCTAGGACGATTTTAAGCATCAAAGTGCTTTAAAGGTGGCCGAGAGACACTTGTTGATTTTTCATAATTTTTTAGACTGCCGTGCAGGTTAACAAGAGCTTCTAGCCAATGCGGGATGCCTAATCGGACACCCAAGATTTTTCAGAGCTCAATTCGGAGTCCGGACGGGGAAGGAGCCAAGAAATGGGCAAGATTTGAAGAGATGGACCAAAATTTGGCCCAGTGATCATGACCTTTGGGGGGGACATGCAACTTTTAATGTAGCATGACATTTCACATGAAGAGAGAGAGCAAAAAACGTGATGCAAGCGTGGAGGAACAGGGCGCCGATTTTCACGCTATGATGTTGATCATGCCATCTCCTGCCTGTGAGCAACCATGCCAATTGACATTGGCGCTTCAATCCCCCCTGGATGCTGACTCTATCGCCGTGCTTCACTCCTCCAATGGCGGTCTCTATGAAGATCTCTTATTTCAGTCTTTCTCTCTTCTCCCTCCCTCTCCCCTAAAGGCAGATTCATGTGATGAAGAGGAGGAAGAAGAATGCATGGCGGATGCTTGTCCAATGAAGACCGGATTGCTCCGTGGTGCAAGAGGAAGGAAGATTGCTGATTGTGGACTGTCATGAGCATTAATGGTGGCTGGAAATCTGTCGCCAGATATGGCAAATAAAAACCCGCAACCCACAAAGAACGGTAATCTCATTTTTACAAAGGAAAATTGTGTTTTTATGCAATTTGCTTCATGAATACTTGTTCCCATGGGATGATTATGCATCATAATGTTGTTTGCTATGCGTTTGATCAGTTTATGATCAAAAAATCAGAAAATCATAAGTGTTGTGGATGAAATTAATAGTGTAAAACCCGTAACACATGAAAATATGGGAAAATTGGGTATTTTTGAGATATAAATGGAAAATATAATAAGACACACCAACTAAACTTGTATTTTTGCTACAAATGAATTTGAGGGCCACAGCCCACAACTCATTTTTAATTTTCAGTCATTTAATATTGCAAAAAATACAAGAAAAATAGGGAAAAACCACTAAAAATAGGGAAATTTTGGATTTTGAGTGTCAAAAATTAAGGAAAAATAATATTCATGTTTTTGGATGTATGGGGGGTCTGAAGTATGAGGTTTAGCCTCAGTTCAGCCCTACCTTTATGGTTTAGTGAGTTTTTATTGCTTTTTATACAATAAAAACATGGAAAATGAACCCTAAACCTATGCACGATGCACAACCTAAACGGGTGAGGGGGTAGAGTGTATAAAAGGTGTTTAAATGCTGAATGAAATGATGAAAATATTGCTGGTTTTTTATGCATACCATTTAGGTTGGTCGATAATTAAAAATTAAGAACCTAGTAGCACAAGGGTTTCTCGGTGCTAGGTTCATGCAACGCCGCATACGAGCGATAGTCAAAATCATTGAAAGAGATGTTTTCCACATGTGCACAGTGCTAATTTTCTTAATTGTTTGAGCACATGGACATTCACAATTTGCATGAAGCATGAAGTTTAAAAGGTATCAGACAATACCTCCTGGATGCATGGAAATTGCTTTCTAGATTGTGACCAACGTTGAGTGAGTAAGGATATCCCAAGCTGCAGGCTAGGCATTGGGTCTAGGGGAAAGAAATTGAGGAAGCATGGTATATCTCCTGGAAATATGCGAATCATAAAAGAGAGAAGTTTGTGTGCGATGATGTGTTATATATGTTTAGCGACGCATCGAGGGGCCAATCCCCAAGGTGTAGGAGAGTCACAATGAGGTAGCGGCAGTCAGCCGTGGGAGGACCTCCTATGTTTGTGCTTCGTGCTATTTGGCAATGTGTTGGGACTCCCTTTGAGGAGTGTTAATTGGGTTAGAGTTGGACTACAAGACGTAATACAAACGCAGGATGTTTAGGAAGATGATGTATGTGTCATCCACGCTCCTGGCCGCGAGGCCGTGGGGTTGTTGAGCGCATGATAGAGGTCCGGCTAGTGCAGGAGCTAGTGCCGGCTTGTTTTAGGTCCTATCAATGTCCATGTCCCCCTCAAGCAAAGGTATCACTATCTTTGAGGCAACGAAAATGACTGCAAACTTTTGCACTTTCATGTCCTCAAGGTCTTCAAATGGGTACATTGATGGCATTTGGATATAGGCAGCTTCATGTCCTCCATATTTGGAAGGGTGTTGGCAAGCATCAAACACCAAATTGTAGCTATTAAGATAGACCAGATTTATTCTAGGGAGGGTGCTCTGCAAAGTGAAGATGAGAGACTGCAACTTCATATTGGCATGTGTGGCTACTTGGTTAAGGAAGGGCACACATGAGGCCTTTCGCTTGTTGAGTAATGCAGAGTTGCTGCCATGGAGGGCTATTTGGGATGCCACATAGCCCAGTGGAGGAAAGAAGAAGAATGAACTCATGATGACTTAGACAAGTAGATACAAACTGTTACACAAGTAAATTAGGTTCCAAGATGGCAGCTTGGACTCATAAACAGAATCTTGTGTAGGACTGACAAATACAAGACACTTAACTAATAGTACAAAGCATCATGACATTGTAATCATTCCATATATATTAAAGTGGTAGTCAAGTACAATGCTTTATAGTTGTTGGATGGGTAGGAGCTTTACTTTTTGTGCATATGGGATTCAGTCTGCCTGCATGTCCTAAGCCCAAAACTGCCTCATACAAAGAGACTGAAGTAGGTGTGATTGCAAACATCTCAACAACAGAGGTTGTAGTACAAGGCTACATGACAAGTTTACAAGCTTATGTCAAAAGCATTAGAGCTAGGCATTACAAGGCTAAAAAAAGTCAAGAAAGAGTCTAGTAAAAAATTGGGTCAAGGATTGGTAGGCCCTTGTAGTTTTCAATATTTCTTTTCACATAGATCTTCAATTTATTATAGGTCTCTTGTTAGTGTGGTCTAGCTTTCTCTTTTTGATCTTGTACATGTTCTTCACTTTGCTTGTAGCTTCAGTGTCCACTTCTTTGATCTTTTGGTCCTCTTCTTATAGGTCCTCCTGGTCTGCTTCTTCATTGACTTTGCTTGCATTAGTTGCATTAGTTGCATTAGTCTTCATGTCCATGTCCCCCTCAAGCAAAGATATAATTATCTTTGAGGCTGTAGAAATGTCTTCAAAATCTTCTAATAGATTCATTGATAGCTCTTTAGAATAAAGAAATCCATCCATCCTTGCATGTAGAACAAACAAGTCTTCCACATAGTGTTGATAAGCAACATGAGTCATGCTACTCTTCATGAAGTGTATCCACATAGAAATCTTCTTGCTTGTCATTGACATGACCAAAAATTAGTACCCACAAACTGAGAATAACCAACAATGAGTTGATCTTTGTATGTGCCAAAAGACACAAGCAATGGCAGTGTAGTATCAAAAGATACTAGTTTGAAATTTGACGTTTGTTGCTAGAGTTTGACTTGATGATCCTCAAAACATCTTCATAACTTCCCTTTCTTGTTGCTGATTTGATGCTAGGACAATAGATCATAGTGCAAATGGGTTGCTCCAGGTGGGAGGAGAGAGAAAATGATGAGATTTTTGAGCTTTAGTGAAGTTTGGCTATGGCTTCCTAGATTAGGGTTTTGACCCAAGCCTGGTTTTTTGTAGATATTAGGAGCTATAATTGATCATTTTTGAAACTTTTTTTATGGAAATGAAGCTTATATGATTCTCTATCAAGCCCCTATGCTAATCATCCAAGTCACTACTAGTTTGTGATGCGTAGAGCTAGAGAACATGAACGGGCAAAGTTTTAAGAACGATCAGGAGAAAGCATTCAGATTACTCAAAAAGATGTTATAGGTGGCTCCTATTATGCAACCTCCTGATTGGAGTTTGCCATTCCATGTCTTTGGAGATGCTTTGGATATAGCTGTAGGAGCAGTGCTCATGCAGGAGAAACAGAAAGGTTGGTTTAGACCAGTCTATTATGCCTCCAAAGTGATGACAGGAGCAGAGAGAAATTATTCTATGACTGAAAGAGAATGTTTGGGCGTAATATTTGCATTAAGAAAATTCAGACACTATCTTTTGGGTAATCCTATTGTTATTCATGTGGATCACCAAGCCCTCATTTATTTGGTGAACAAGCATGAACCAACTGGTAGATTGGCAAGATGGATTTTGTTGCTACAGGAGTTTGATTATACTATTGTTCATAGGCCAGGTAGAAAACATCTGGTTGCTGATTATTTGAGCAGGTTGGAGACAGGAGAACCTCCAGAAGGAATTTCAGATGATTTACCTGATGCTGATCTGTTTCAGATTCAGCCAACTGGATCAGAGGACTGGTATGATCAAATGTTGAATTATCTTACAGAGGGAGTGTTTCCTAAAGGGATTACATCACATTACAGAAGGAAGATGGTACTTAGAAGCAGCACTTTTTCTGTCATTGGAGGGTATCTTTATAAGAAGGGAGTGGATCAGATTCTTAGAAGATGTGTTCCTAATAGTCAGCAAACTGCAATGTTGGCTAAGGCACATACAGGAGATGCTGGAGGACATTTCTCAGGTGAAATAACCAACAGAAAAATATTTCAGAGTGGTCTATGGTGGCCTACAGTTATTAAGGATTCACATTTGTTTGCCAAGACTTGTGAGAAGTGTCAGAGGGATGGTTACCCTAAAAACAAGGATAGGATGATTCAAAACCCTGTCTTGCCATTAGGCCCATTTGAGAAGTGGGGTTTGGATTTCATGGGTCCATTTAAGCCAGCTACACAAAACACAAGAAACAGGTATATTTTGGTTGCAACAGATTATTGTACTAAATGGGTGGAAGCTGTGGCTTTGAAGGATAACAAGGCCAGGATTGTAGCCTCCTTCTTGTACAACAATATTATGACAAGATTTGGGTGTCCCATTGAACTGGTTTCAGATCAGGGAGTTCATTTCCTGAATAAGGTGATTAGAGTACTGACTGAAACTCATATGATTAGTCACAAGATGTCTTCTGTGTATCATCCACAGGCAAATGGGTTAGCTAAAAGTACCAATAAGATCTTGGTCAAGATCTTGAAGAGGACAGTTGCAGAAAACAGGAAGGATTGGGATCTGAAACTCAATTCAGCACTTCGGGCTTTCAGAACAGCTTTTAAAGTCAGTACATGGCTTACACCATTCAGATTGGTTTATGGAAAGGAAGCTATAGTGCCAATGGAGTTCATTGTGCCATCTTTGAGAGTGGTTGTGCAACACAAATTGACACATGATGAGTCATTGCAACACAGATTAAACCAGTTGTTGACTTTGGATGAAGATAGGTTTCATAGTGCTTATGTGGCAATAGTGATTCAGAATAGGAGGTCAGCATGGTTGGACCAATATCTGAAGAAGAAAATTTTGAAGGAAGGGGATTTAGTTCTGATGTACAATTCCAAATTGGGCAAGCATCCTGGGAAGCTCAAACTCAGGTATGTGGGGCCATACACAATTTTTCAGGACATTGGTCAGGGAGCATTTATTTTGTCTGACTTGGAGGGGAATTTGCTTTAAAAACCTGTTAATGGTTTCCAGTTGAAGAAATTCTTGCCTAGTGTATTTCATGACACTAGAGATGTGCAATGTGACTTGGTGGGAGCGATCTCATGTTCTAATTTTGAAGGACAGTATTATTATTCTATTGTTGAAACCGACTGGGGTGACAAGGGCATTATAAGGAGAATAAGAGATGATGGCAAACGTCAAGTCTTCACATGTGCTGAGGTGGGTTTTCCAAAGTTTGGCGCATGCAAACGGCTGTTCGAACTGGAGTCTACTCGCACACAGAGGATTCATTCGCATTCTGCGTTTTCAAGGCCTCGCGTTTTCTGTGACGTTCTGCTGAGTGTTCTGCTATACTTCTACTTTGTTCTGAGTGCTTGTTTGCGAGTTCTTTTCTTTCCGAAGCTGCTTGCTATGAGGAGAAAACTCAGTTCACCAGAGAAGATGGCTGATGAGCCAGTCCGGCATTCTGCTCATGGTAAGGAGAAATTACCACAGGCTGATGCAAATGACTCAGATGCTAGCGAGGAGGATCTTACCAATTATGAAATGAAACCGCGCGCCGCGAGAGATTTGGCCTTGAAATTCATGTATCCTTTACAGGATTTTCAGGTTCAGATGAATGTTGAGTAGGAAGATAATGTTTTATGGCTGGAGAGCAGATGAAGCTAACTGAGTATGCTAGATTTCCATGGGAGAAGTATGAACAGAACATTTATGCACCCACTCAGTTGGCCTGTTTGCAGTCAGCTGATGTACCTTCTTGTCATAAGGAAGTGACACCTGAGTTTTTAGCCAAAGTTTTTAAGTAGCCAATGGAAGGAGAAACAGAATGGAGCAAAGCATCAAATGAGCAGATGGTTGCTGAGTTTGGAGCTGCAGAAGGAAGCAAGAACTATTATGTAATCAAAAAGGTTAAGAGTAAAAACAGAAGAATTCAGCTGACATGGTTCATGGAGAGGATCTTACTTCTGGTGAAATTCGACTACATGAGCAAAGATACATTTGGTTTACTAGTAGCTGTAGAATCAGGCATTATGTTCAATTGGGCACATATCATGTACAACAGATTGGTTATGGAAGTATATGGTACAGACAAAAGAAAGCAATCTGCTAATAGCAAAATTCCAACCATTCTAGGAATGATTTTTGAGGGGTCCAAAGTGGATTCTTTTCAGTTAGCATTGTCAAGTTCTGGTTTGGTTAAAAACAGAAAGGCAGGGAGTACTAGAAGAACTTCTATCTCTACTTCTGTGCCTGATGAGTCAGAACCACCAACCAAGAAGATAAAGACAGAGACAGCAGTTGAAAGTCAGAAGCATGATCAGAAAATAGAATCTGTGGATCAGGGGAGTGAAGTTCAGATTCAAACTGAAGAAACAAGTGAATGGGCGACAGATTTGAAAAGTCAAGTGCAAAAAGGACCTGTTAGCAGGCAAGGCCAAGTACAGGGGATTCTTGTGAAGAAAATATCAATCAGATTGGGAAAAAAGCAAAAAGAGGAGCAAAATGTACAGCCTGAAATGGACTTAGTGAAGAAATCAGATGTTTTGATGGGGAAACAGAAAATTGAAGACTTGGACATTTCAGTAAATGTGGATAACAAGGATCAGGAGAATTTGACAACTTCATTGGCTGTTAAATCACTACAGGAACTTATGGTGTTCATTGAAAAACAGCAAGTTCATATTCACAACTTGAATCAGACTGTTCAGATGTTGAAGGATTCAAATACAGCATTGGTGTCTATGATGCAAGATGAAAGAGCCAAAACTGTGAACTTTGATGTGTTGTCACAAAAAGTTGAGGAATTAGGAGAGTTTTTCATAAGTCAGATTATTGAAAAAGAAGAGACCATTGTAATGATGAACAGGAAGCTGTCAGAAGCAGAAATCAAAGCAAATACAATGAGGGAATGGATAAAAGATCTGAAGTTAACCTTTGATAATGAGCTTACTAAATTGTCAAACGATAACACAAGGTTAATGGCAGAATGTGGTGTGCTGAAGGACAGACTAAAGGTGTTGGAGGATGTGGAGAATCAATTAAAAGGTTCAGTTGATTCAGATGAAGTTGATGTAGATGCAGTATTCTTGAGAGGAAATGATTTGAATCATCTGGTCAATGAAGTATTGGAAAATGGAGATATGGTTTGGGACTCTATACAGAAAAAGATGGAAGGGGTAATGCAGAAACCTTATGGCATGATTCAGATTAAGGATGAGTCAGAAACAGAAGCTAATCTGAATATGTTAAATAAGGAATTGTTGAGTATAGTGGAAATGCAAAAACATACCCTGACAATTCAAAAATTGGATTCCAAAATTTTGAAAGAACAGATTAAAGCTTTGAAAGTTCAGAGAGGAAAGGCAGATTTGTTTCAGAAGAAATCTGAAGAGGCAGAAAGTAGTCAATCTGACTATGAAGATAAATTCAAAGCACTGATTCAGTTTGTTAGTAAACACAGAAGTATTTTTAGAGGGAGAACTGATGTGTCAGAATCAGAGGAGTGGAAGAATATTCAGCAATGGTTATTGGATTTTTCTGATGAGAAGAATTTTTCAGATACTTTGGAGCCCGAGGAAGTGAAGAAAGACAGTGAGGAAGTAATTCAAGAAGAAAATCTGATTCAGGAAAGATTGGCAATTATTCCTGTTGGAGATGTCTACAATGTACCAATTCAACAGGATGTTGTTTTTACAAATGTGCAGGATGCAAATGTGGATTTCTCCATAGAGGAAGCACAGCTGATGGAAGATACACCAAAAGTAAACTAGTACTGAAAAGTGAGCAGAATTTGAAGACAGCAAGATCAAGGGATTTTGTGGGCCCGGGTCAACTATTTTGGGAAAATAGTATCCACCGGGTGTGCCAGTGTTAGAGGCATAACCTTAGGGATTATTTATCACTTTAGTTTGAGCCTTAGGAAGTAAGGGATATGTAGGGGTGTTAGTTGTACCTTTTTGAATGAAGAGTCATGAACCTTTTTGTATGTAACTATTCGTGGAAGAAAGAGAGAATGGGAATGCGCTGCTGTAGAAGACAATTATGCTCTCTTCACAATGAAAGAATGTTACTTGATTCTGCCTGTGTATATTTAATTCTCTGTACTGTATTCCGAATTATCTGATTCCACTGATAAGGTTAATGATGATGAATCGTGAATATTGAATAGTGTGTCGTGATCAGAATGTGTATCTGAGAAGTTAGATTATCAACGTACAGAACCAGATTCTGATTATCTGCTATGGAAGTTCTGTATCTGTTTGGTATATTAAGGGTGGAAATTGGCCCTTAACAGAGAGCCACTTTTGGCCACACACAAGAATGAGCTTCTCATTCACTTTTGAACTTTATATACATAACCCTAAATCCCTTTTGGTCCCCAAGCGACACTGCCCCAGACGTACACCAAAAAATCCCCAAGCCAAGGGAATAGGAGCCCAAGGGAGCACACAAGGTGTGGCAACACCGGTTGTACGGGCCCCCAACAGACGCTCGGGCACCAGGTGCTCGAAAGTAGAGAGGGAAGCTCGAGACAAGGAAGAATTCGATGCATTGTTCAAAAGCATTTTAGAAACAGTTGCGGCCAGAGACTACATTCAGGTTGCGGCCGACATCTTCCCTTCCCAACAACCTCACAGGAGCCCCTCACTAGTAGAGCCTCAGTCGCCTGACCATCCGGACTCACCCCACCTTGTGCAAATAGAGTAGCCCCTATGATATGCAAGTGACTTAGCAAAGGCCATCCTGCTATAACTTTTTGTCTTTGATGGTTAAAGGGGTAGGCTCCCCACTTGTACACACTTTCCTCACCTATTGCTAATATATGTCAAGTCTTTAACAAGCACCAAAATAGGCATCGCAATCAGTATCATAGGATTTTGAAAACGTAATATCTTGACGTGGTTGCATTTGTTCGTTGCACTTGATGCATGCGACTTGCATATACTCTCATGAAGTGACAAGTGGATGCAGGATGACACAGGTCTTCATCCAAATGTGTTCAATGCCCAAGTCACTGCAAGACCACTAACCTCACAAAGAACAGCGACAAAGCCATGCTGCTAAATGCAAAAAATCACCCTTGTCGATCGCCCACATCGCATGGCCCGAAGCATAGTCATAGGCTACGCTCTCTTCCTGGGTCAAGCTCTACAGTTGGCTCACGACGGTTGTTACCTCAATTGTACCAACATCGCGTGTCGCAAAGAGGTACCATAACTAGTTGTGGCCAATTCTTTACGACTTTCCGTAGGGAGTTTGCCCCTGAGAAGGATGGACAATATTGGTTGTGTGTTCTGAATGTAACACGCCAAGAGCCAAATGAGAATGTCCAGGCATGTGGGAGCTTTCGCTCAATCGCCAAGTCCCTCGAACCGCTTATTGTTTCAAGCGTTCCAAGCCGAGCACTAATGGCTATCTCTCACATAGCCGACGCACCATCCATATCTATGGGTGTAGTGAGCTTACCTCCATGCTAATCGAGTTATCTCCTCTCCCCACACTGCGGTAGCTCCATGATCCAAGTGCAAGCCTCCTCAAGCTCCTGTTGAGATATCGAGCTCCACTCGTGATACGCCAGGGTGACCGTTGTGTATTTATGTCACCGACTTGTCAGTTGCAGATGCGGTTGGTACACCACCCATGAATAATAGCTACATGACAGCTATCCTTATCTACTCTAGTTTGTGGCTCAGTTAGTATGCCACCTTAGTTAGTTGAGTTTGGTTTGAGACCCATATATAGGGTTCTTCTATTTCTTTGTACGAGAGTTCTTTTTGGCTTACACAACTAAGAAGAGGAAAACTGTTTTCAGCCTCCACCTCTGTGTGTATTCCCCCATTGTGCAAGCAAGAAAGCTACAAGTGAGACTCCTTCCTTCTCTCCCACAATCTTGACATGGTATCAGAGCCTTGTTCGTGGTAAGGAGCTCAAGAAAGCAAGCCAAGCTCGCAGTGTTCTGGTAAGAGGAGCAGTGTTGCTTTCATTTTTTATTTTGGGAGCATATCTCTGCAGGTAGCATAGCCGAAAAGTGCAGGAGTGCATTGTCTCAGATTGAGACGCCCTTCGCGGTGAAGCAAGAGGGCAGTATATGCTGTAGGATAAGGGCTTTAGCCCTTGGCGACCTTGTTTTTTTTATTTGAGGCCATTTCGGGGCTTGTTTTGGAGGCGGAAGTTTTCTGCACGCACTCAGGAAAAGGCCCAGTTTTATGCTGTGCGACCACTGTTCTACAGGTCGGTGAAAAGTTACTGTAGAAATTGCATCGTATGCTTGTGTGCAGAGACATTGGGAGTTAGAGAATCATCCTTGGTTCCTGTTTATGCAAAATTGTCACTAAAAAGTGACTGTGTGGTTAAATACCACTCTTGCCAATTTTGCAGATTAGCCCTTGTGAGGCTGAAGCTGTGTTCTTTGCAATGATAGAACTTTTTGCAGTGTTCTGTAATGGCGTCTGATTCTCTCTCACAGATTGTCACTGAAAAGCTTGACAAGAACAACTTCCAAGCATGGAAGTTTAGAATGAAGAATTTCCTTATGGGAAAAGGATATTGGGAATTTATTGCAGGAAATGAAGAAGAACCAGTTCTTCCTGATGTTCCCAATCAACAGCAAATGTAGGCATTTAAAGCATGGCATGAGAGAGCCAGGAAAGTTATGTATTGGCTGTCTATCAGTATTTCAGACTCTATGATTGTGCATATTCAGGATGCAAGTACGCCAAAGGAGGCATGGGATACTTTGTCAAAAATGTATAGCACAAATACTCAAGCCAGGAAAATGTAGCTCAAGCAAGAGTTGCACAATGTGCAAAGAGAAAGTATGAACATCAATGACTACCACATGAAGGTGAAGAAGATTGCAGATGCACTTGCTTCCATTGGGTCGCCAGTGGAAGATGATGATTTAGTCTCAGTGACCTTGAATGGTCTAGGAAAGGATTATGCATAGTTCCGAACATCCATTTCCGTCCGTGAAAGATTTCCTGATTTTGAGGAGTTGATTGCTCTTCTAATTTCTGAGGAGCAGAGAAATGGTGGTGCATCTTCTTCAGGAGGAACTTCGAAAGAAGCTGTCTTCTACTCAAATGCTGGAAGAGATAGAGACAGAAGTAGAGGAGGCCGATTTGGAGGTCGTGGTAGAAATCAGAATATGCAGCAAACTCAAGAAAACCAGTCCTATGGAGGAGGACATGGTAACTCTAGAGGCAGGGGGAGCCAAAGAGGTCATGGTGGATGGCAGAGAGGCCAAAATGCAAACAGTAATGTTGAATGCTACTACTGTGGTAAAATGGGTCATATGGCTAAAGACTGCTATAAAAAGCAGAATGACATCATGAATGGGAAATTGCAACAAGGGAATTATGCATCTTCTAGTAGACAGGGTGATGACAGAAATGAGCATCTGTTTATGGTGCAGCACATGAACAATTCTGTGACAAGTGCAGAAGAAAGCAATGATGTATGGTATGTTGACTCAGGTGCATCAAACCACATGACAGGTCATGTAGAATGGATGGAGGATGCAAGAAAAATAGAAAAACCAGGATTTGCGGAGACTGGTGATGATATTGCACATCCTATTGTGCAGATTGGAAAAATTCCTTTGTCTATGCAGGATGGGAAAAAGAAATAATTGTCCGATGTATTTCATGTCCCGAACATCACCAAGAATCTGGTTTCTGTTGGTCAAATGGTTGAGCAGGGCTTGCAGGTCAGATTTAATCCTCATGGATGCTTTGTTGAGGATATGAAAAATAAAGGTCGCTTGATAGCAAAAGGAAAGAAGAAGGGCAGAATGTTTACATTGGATGCAGACATGCCTGAATTGAGTGCAGCAATGTTTGCACATGGGACCGGTGTAGTTGCAGATATTGATATCTGGCATAAACGCATTGGTCATGTTAATCTACAGCGACTTAAATCAATGCATGCCCAAAATATTGTTGCAGGATTGCCCAAATTTAAGGTTACAGAAATGCATAAGGTATGTGAAGCCTGTCAGTTTGGAAAACAGGCAAGGAAACCATTTCCTAGACATGTTCAAGAGAGTGAGAAGCCATTGGAATTAATCCACTCTGATGTGTGGACTACTAAAGCTGCATCTCTTAGAGGCTGTCATTATTTTGTCACTTTTATTGATGACTATAGCAGAAAAGTTTGGGTGTATTTTATGAAAAAGAAAAGTGAAGTTTTTGGGCACTTCAAAACTCTTAAAGCTATGGTTGAAAAAGAAACAGGCATGCAGATAAAATGCCTAAGGTCAGATGGAGGGGGAGAGTACCTCTCAAATGAGTTTGCAAGGTTCCTGCAGGAGCATGGCATAAAACAGCAATATTCATGCAGTCATACCCCACAACAAAATGGAATTGCAGAAAGGAAAAACGGGCATATTGGAGAGGTATCTCGTGCCATGCTCAATGAAAAAGACTTGCCAGATTTTTATTGGGCTGAAGCAGTTGCTACAGCAGTCTACATAATGAACAGGACTCCCACTGCAGCAATACATGGAATGACTCCAGAGGAGAGGTATACTTGTAGGAAACCAGATATTTCTCATTTGAAAATTTTTGGTTGCATTGCCTATGTACATGTGCCAGATGAGTTGAGATCCAAGTTGGATCCAAAAGCTAAGAAGTGCATCGTTATTGGTTACTCTTTGCAGCAAAAAGGGTATAGATGCTATAACCCTTCTGCTCGTAAGTTTACAGTGAGCAGAGATGTTGTTTTTGATGAGATGAGTAGCTGGTATAAACCAGTAAATGTGATTGATGATGTAGATGCACAAAATGGTAATGCTGCACAGAATTCACAGCAGCAGTCACAAAATATTAGTGGACCTGGAGCGTCCTCTAGCAGTGGGTCACATTCTTCGCCATGGACAGGCAAATTGAGATCAACAGAATCTTCTCAAAGCAATGCATATAGTGGTATGCAGGTATCACGAAAATGAAAAGAGATGGTTGATCAGCCCATGTTTGATGTGAATGCAGGTCTGAGAGCGGAATTTAGGTGACGGGAAGTGCTTAAAAATAGCTAAAAATTATGAATATCGAGGGAAAAATATTCAATGTCAAAGGCGGCGGCTCGATCTAGAACAATTTTAAGCATCAAAGTGCTTTAAAGGCGCCCGAGCCACACTTGTTGATTTTTCATAATTTTTCAGATAGTCGTGCGGGTTGACACGAGCTACTGGCCAATGCGGGGTGCTAAGCCGGACGCCCAGGATTTTTCAGAGCTCAATTCCGAGTCCGGACGGGGAAATAGCCACAAAGTGGGCAAGATTTGAAAAGGTGGACCAAAGTTTGGCCAAAGTGGGCATGACCCTTGGGAGCCCAAGAAATTTTATGCAACATGAAAGATAGCATCAAATCGTGGTGAGAAAAAAGAAGAGGATGAAGGTGCCATCACGTCCGATTTTTGCGCTCCATGGATGATGATGCTCCCTCCTGCCTGTGAGCAACCCCCCCAATCGACATTGGGCATTGATTCTCCTCTGAACCCTGACTCTATCGCCGCCCTTCGCTCGCGCAATGATACTCTCTTTGAAGATCTCTGATTTCAGTCTTTCTCTCTCCTCCCTCTCTCTCTTCTAAAGGCAAGTTCATGTGGGGAGAAGAAGGAAGAAGAAAGAATGATGGAGGCTTGTCCGGCATGGATCGGATTGCTCCACGGGCTGGAAATGGTGATTGGTGATTGTGAAGGACATGAAGTGCTGCTGATTTCCAAATTTGCAGCCATGGACATGAAACCCGAAACACGCAAATAAGCGGTAATTAAAAATTTTCAAAGGAAATTTGAGATTCTATAGCTTTTGATTGATGAAATGTTGTTCATGTGGGCTAAAAATTGTTCATGTTGCTATTTTCCATGAGTTCTTGCTGGTCATAATCAGAGAATCAGAAAAATATGCATCTTGTGGTTCAAAATAATACATTAAAACACGAAAAACATGAAAAATCAAGGAAAAATGATGGTTTTTTGGCATAAAAATGGGGAAGTAAATAGGAACATCAACTAAACTTTCACTTTTCTGCAAGAATGAATTAAGGGCCACAGCCCATAACCTGTTTTGAATTTTCAGTAATTAAATAATGCAGGAAAATAAGGGAAAATACAAGAAAAGGGTGGAAAAACCCTAAAAAATAGGGGAAAAATACATTTTGGGTTTCGAAAAATAAGGATAAATAAGAGCAATGTTTGTGAATGTTTGTGGGGACTGAAACATGAGGATTTGCCTCAGTTCAACCCCACCTTCTTGTTCTAGTGTGTCTTTTTCCGCTTTCTACACATAAAATGATGTCAAAATACCCTATAAACCTATCCAACGATGCACTATTTAAACGGGGAAGGGTAGAGGAGTTGAAATATGTCTAAATGCCATGTGAGATGATGGGAAAGTTGCTGATTTCTATGCATCGCATTTAGGACGGATGATGATTAAAATTAAGAGCTTAGTAGCACGAGGATCACCTCGGTGCTAGGCCCATGCAACGAAGCACGAACGGTAGTTGGAAACCATTAAAAGAATGTTTTTACACTTGTGCACGATACTGTTTGCTAAATGTTTGAGCAGTAGGCATCCACCAAATGCATAGAGCATGAAAAAGAATTTAAAAGTATCAGTGATCAGCTCTTGGACATGCATTGCAATTGGTTTATTAGAACATGACCTACGATGAGAGGCAGTGAGGTACCCATGCTATAGGTAGACGCGGGTCCCAAAGGGGAAAGTACGTGAGGAAGAAATCGTACATTCCTGGACACGCTTATTTGGTACCTTGAGCGACTTTTGTGCGAAATGTTTAGATGTTGAGCGACGCATCGAGGGGCCAATCCCCAAGGTGTAGGAGAGTCGTAGAGGGTTGATGGCATTCAGCCGTAGGAGGAACCCCATGTGTATGTGATTCGAGCCTTTTGGCTATGTGAAAGGGACTCCCTCTGAGGAGTAATATTGGGTTAGGATCAATTGGACTACAACGTATTACAAACGCAATGTTTAGGAAGGCAGAGATTTCGATAGACGCTCTTGGCCGCGAGGCCGAGGGGTTGTCTTGTGCGTAGTGACGAGGCCCGGCTAGTGCATGAGCCAGTGCATCCAGTGGCTCAGAACAGAGCATTGATGATGGGTATTCCTTCTATTGTTACACCTGGAGTAAGGAAGACCAGGGATGTTTTGAGAGCACCTGGGAGTGAACCTACTTTGCGCAGGTCTACCAGAGCTAGGTATCCTGTGGATAGGCTGAAATATGATGGATTTACAGCCATTCACTATGCATATATGGTCAAAGTGATACAGGAACCAGAACCCACTTCTTTTGAGCAAGCCATGGGAAAAGAAAAATGGGAGAAAGCCATGGATGAAGAAATGGATGCCTTGGAAGCAAATGCTACATGGGAATTGGTACCTTTGCCTAAAGGTAAAAATACAATTGGCTGTAAGTGGGTTTATAAGGTGAAGCACAATGCAGATGGTTCTGTGAACAGATACAAGGCAAGATTAGTAGTCAAGGGGTATGCACAAACATATGGCATTGACTATGAAGAAACATTCAGTCCGATTGCAAGGATGGCAACCGTAAGAGCAGTCATTGCTATGGCTGCATCAAAGGGATGGTCTTTACATCAGATGGATGTAAAGAATGCCTTCTTGCATGGTGATTTGCAAGAAGAGGTCTATATGGAGCAGCCACCAGGTTATGTGCATGCTGTTCATCCTGAGTTTGTTTGCAGGTTGAAGAAAGCCTTGTATGGCTTGAAGCAAGCACCTAGAGCATGGTCTGACAAGATAGGATAGTATCTTGTCATATTGGCTTTCAGATTTCCAAGGTAGATTTCTCGCTTTATGTGAAAAAAACAGAAAAATGTATTATGCTACTTGTCATTTATGTTGATGATTTGATTATGACAGGTGACAGTGATGAAGATATCCTTCATGTGAAAATGCTATTGAAGCAAAAGTTTGAGATGAAGGATTTGGGAGAGCTGTGTTATTTCTTGGGCATTGAGGTGATTAGATCACCAAGTGGGATACAACTCTTACAGAGGCAGTATGGATTGGACATGCTGTCCAAATATGGGATGACAGGCTGTAAGCCTATTTCAGTTCCTTTGGAGCAGAATGTGAAGCTGAACACAGATGCAGGTGGGCTTCTAGAAGACCCTACTATGTACAGACGCATAGTAGGAAGTTTGATTTATATGACTATTACCAGGCCAGATTTGAGCTATGCTGTTGGATTGGTAAGTCAGTTTATGCAGGCTCCAAGGAAACCACATTTGGATGCGGCTAGACATATACTCAGGTATGTGAAGTCCACATTGCAGTATGGACTATTTTATGAGATTGGGGTTCAAATACAGTTGCATGGATACACTGATGCTGATTGGGCTGGTAGTATTTGTGATAGACGATCTACCAGTGGATATGTGTTCTCTTTTGGGAGTGCTACAGTCACTTGGAGCAGCAAGAAACAGCCTACAGTTGCCTTGTCGAGCACAGAGGCTGAGTACAGGGGTGCAGCAATGGCTGCATGTGAGGTAGCTTGGTTGCATAAGCTACTTTATGATATGCATCAGCCTACAGATGGGTCAGTTGTCATTTATTGTGACAACATGAGTAGTATACACTTGGCAAATAACCCAGTCTATCATGCTAGAACAAAGCACATTGAGGTGCATTATCACTATGTGCGAGAGAGGGTTTTACTAGGTCTTATTGATCTAGTTTATGTCAGCACAGAGGATCAGGTAGCTAACATATTCACGAAGGCATTGGGCGCAGAGAAGCTGCGCAAGTTCAGAGACCTGCTTGGTGTGCAGGAATTGGGATTGAGCTCGAGGGGGAGTGTTGAGATATCGAGCTCCACTGGTGATACGCCAGGGTGACCGTTGTGTATTTATGTCACCGACTTGTCAGTTGCAGACGCGGTTGGTACACCGCCCATGAATAATAGCTACATGACAGCTATCCTTATCTACTCTAGTTCGTGGCTCAGTTAGTATGCCACCTTAGTTAGTTGAGTTTGGTTTGAGACCCATATATAGGGTTCTTCTATTTCTTTGTACGAGAGTTCTTTTTGGCTTACACAACTAAGAAGAGGAAAACTGTTTTCAGCCTCCACCTCTGTGTGTATTCCCCCATTGTGCAAGCAAGAAAGCTACAAGTGAGACTCCTTCCTTCTCTCCCACAATCTTGACAGCTCCATGCTCCAAGCTCCATTTCTGCAAGCAAGAGAAGAGAAGAGAAGAGAAGAGAAGAGAAGAAGAGAGGAGAAGATGGAGAGCTTCTCCGCCTTGGTCCCTCACCCTCACACACTCACTCCCTCACACTCTGACACTCCCTCTCTCAAGCATAAGCTCAAGCAAGCAAGAACAAGAAGAAGAAGAAGAAGAGGAGGAGAGCCACTTTTGGCCACACACAAGAATGAGCTTCTCATTCACTTTTGAACTTTATATACATAACCCTAAATACCTTTTGGGTGATCATCCCCTTATCCCCTTTTTTACATGGCCGGCCATGGCCTAGCCCTTTTCCCCATTGTCCTTCTATCTTCCTAGCTTCCTTTCCACCGCCCGTCTACATTTACAAATTGCATGGTGAGAGCCCCGGTGAGAGCCCGGCGCTCCTTGAATTAAATCGTGATGCGCTTGCACTCTTTTACAAAAGTATTGACTTGTGCTTTCCTTGGGTGCCTTTCTCCCTTATTTAGGACTTTTCTCCTTGTGCATCTTTGTCTTCCGTTTCACTTTGCCTTGGACTTTGTCTTCCACTTTAGCTTTTTTGGATTTTCCACCTTCGTTCGTTTGAGGGTTAACAAGGCATATGCCAAGAAACTAAAGCAAGTTCTTCGCAAACTTAACACTTATATTCCCATTCCAGCGGCTGCACAGTTGCAATATTTTCTACATGGATTGGATTTTAATATCCAGGTGCAGCTAAGTAGTGTTGCTTTGGCCGATATTGACACTGCCATTACCAAGCAGAAGGAGTAGAGTCGTGCTTGCAAGCGGCTTATGCAACAAGGATAAATTGGAATGGTAATAATTTGGCCTTGACCAATGGGAGTCAAAGGGACCCCATGTTAAATACGAGTGGCAGAGGGAGTATTATGTCGAATCTACCTATGTTATAGCTCCTCCTAGCATGACTATGCCTATGGCTAGTCAAGTGGCCTCACTAAATAGTGGTGAAAACCAAACAATGAATCCTAATGTTGTCCCAATTGGTCAGCTGCGACTAATTCCTAATCAAGTGGTTAGACCCATGGGACGATAGATTGATTATTGCAGCTATGAGTCGAGTGCTTCTAATGTCCTTGGTGAAGTTAAGGACATGATGAAGCATTACACTGATATGATCTCTAAACAGTATCAACAAATAGCTATGGATGTCCATTTTCTTAAGAAGCAACATAATTTGATAGGGAGCCGATGCCCTGAAGAGGGTGGCCCCTCAAGATTCAGCTGTAAGTGGTGTGGTGGCCAACATTTCCCTAGGAATTGCCCGAATGTCAAATGTGATATTTGCAAAAAGTCTAGCCACTTATCCGCTACCTGTTGGAGTAAGATTCTCTCCAAAGGGAGTAAACAACTAGGTCCAATTAACCATCGTGCACAAGGGAATAATCTCTAGCAAGACGATGGGCCAAGGCAAATACTGCAAAGAGGAAAGGCTGTTGTAGAGGAGTTACCTCATGGCAGTGAAGTCAGCCTTATTGAGGCTGTAAGTGTCAATGATGCTGAAACTTCTAATCTATGAGCCGTAACAAGTGGTCAAAAGATTAAAGAGGGTGACAAAGGAATTGTAAAACCTGTCGAGGGAAGCCCTAAACAAGATGCTAGGAAAAGCGAGTCCTAAATCCTGATATGGAAGGTGGACCATTAAGACCTGTTGGTAGTAAAGTCAATCCCAAGGAGGATAAAGGATTGCTAAGAAAGAAGGTAAAGGCTAAAAAAGAGACAGCAAAGCTGATGGAAAGACCAAAGGAGAGAATGGTTTGGTGCGAGAAGAGAACTTTGGCTAATTACCACGACTTTGATCTAGCAAGTTCCCTTTAGGAAGTCAAACCAGACGTGAATCTCCTGCAGTTGATTAAACTTTCTCCAGGAGTACACAAGGAATTCAAGAAAATCTTACATATAGCGTATATAGTAGAACCTTTGGGCATAGCTAGAATGGGGGAAGATTGGTTCGATCATGCTAAAAAGCATTGCCCTAGGGTTCCAGCATATGTGGATGGAATATTAGTGGAGCACGCTATCGTGGACACTAGATCCTCCGTCAATATCATAAGTTCAGACTTGATGGAGAGGTTAGGTCTAGAGATCCAAAAAGACAACTCCACACTTCTTAGGATGGCTGATGATAGTATAAGACAACCAAAAGGTTGCATTACTAAGGTCCACGTTACAGTTGCGAGCGTGGAATGCTATCTGGACTTTAGGGTGATAAGGTTTGCAGGACGTCCTAGCTATCAAGTTTTTCTAGGCAGGCCATGGATTCTACAGACAGACTGTCAAGTTGATATACCCGCTAGTCGAGTGATTCTAGGTCGAGGTGGTCATCATGTAATAGTGGATGCTTACCCTGAGTCTCCTCAAAGTGAGAGAGCTCCATTGAATTAGAAACAGTAGATGATCCGTCTGGTAGTGAGACGTTATCGAACAATGGATCTAAGGAAGGGTCCACTACAGAGGATATTTATCAGATAACCTTGAATGAACTGATAGAGCCTCATGATAGAATAAGAGACGCGGACGTTATTGAGCTGGATCTTGGTATGCTAAATGATTCGCGGCCAATTAAATTAGGGTCCATGCTTAGTGCGGAAGAAAGAGAGGATTATGTGTCCTTAATTTGAGAGTTCCGCGATATTTTTGCTTGAGCTATGACAAACTTCGGGGTATTCCTCCCAATCTAGCTGTGCATACTATTTATGTAAAGGAAGGTACACGCCCTGTATGTCAAAAAGTAAGACGTATGCCTTTTGAATTAAGGGATAGGTTGTACGTGGAACTACAAAAGTTGCACAAAGCGGGTTTGATCTTCCCTGTTCAGCATACTGAATGGTGCTCACCAGTTGTGATCAGGAAGAAGAAGAATAATCAAATCTGGCTTTGTGTAGATTTTAGAGAGTTGAATAAGCAGACTATTAAAGATTACTACCCGTTGTCGTTTATTGACCAAATTTTAGATCAACTAGTGGGTAGGGAAATATATTCGTTCATGGACTGCTTTGCAGGGTATAACCAAATGGCGATCACTGAGCAAGACAAGCTAAAAACGATGTTTATTACAGTCTTTGGTACCTTTGCGTACCATGTGATGGCATTTGGGTTGTGTAATGCACCTAGTTCGTGGCAAAGAACAGCCAACAAGACCTTTGGTGACATCTCCCCAGAGGAGCTGAAAGTATTCATTGATGATCTGGGGGTAGCCACCGTAAGGGATAGATAATTGATCATTTTGCACAAGTGTTTTGAGCATTGCAGACAATTTTGCATAGCTCTTAACCCGTGGAAGTGCGTCTTCGAAGTCCCTTATGGGCTCTTGTTAGGCCATGTGGTTAGTTCTGTAGGGATTGCAACTGATCCTAAAAAGATCAAGGCCATAGCCTCCATGAGTCCGCCACGTACTCCAAAGGAAGTGCATAGCTTTTTGTCATCGATAGGGTATTATCGGAGGTTTATCAATGCCTTGGCAGAAAGAACATTGCCGTTGACAAATCTATTGTCCTTTAATTGTCAGTTTTCATGGAGTGATGCTTGCAAAGTATCTTTTGATGATGTGAAGCAGGAGCTTGCCAAAGCACCTATTTTAAAAGCACCAAAACGGAGCGAAATGTTCTATATATTTTTAGTAGCAACCATGTATAGTATCAGCTATTGTTTAGCTCAAGTTTGGGAGGAAAAGTGGTACCATCCGATAGCTTTTGCTAGTCGGAAGTTGGAATATCGAAAATCAACGACACCTATATGGAGAAGTTGTGCCTTGCAATGGTATTTGCAACCAAAAAGTTCAGGCACTACATTCTTTATGAGAGGGTGGTTTTTTATACGAAGGCAAAAGGGCTTTGATTGTTGTTGAATAAGTTACAGTCGCCTGATCGTTTAGCAAAGTGATTAATCACTTTGTAGGAATTTGATTATGAGATTAAGAGCAAGCGGCCGAAGCTTCGGGGCATTGTAGAGTGTCTTGTGGATTTCGGAGAACTAAAAGAGGTCTTGGCTGAAGGAAGTGACATGGAAACTTTGTTCAAGATTGATACAGCATCTATTACCTCTTGGTATGCTGCTATAACACACTATCTTTCTACGGGAGAGACTGGAGCTATTTTATCAAAATTGGAGAAGAGGAAAATTAAACATCAGGCATTAAAATTTTCCTTGATCGCATGAACATTATATCGATAGGGTGTTGATGATATTTATCGCCGATATGTGATGCCTGACGAGGTTCCCTTTATTTTGGAAGAGTGCCATGACTCTGCTTGTGGAGGGCACTTTGCTGGGCGGTTAACGGCATAGAAAGCTTTAAGAGCTGGGTATTGGTGGCCGTCCATCTTCCAAGATTCCTTTGAGTACATTAAGAGATGTGATACCTATCAAAGGCATGATAGCAGACAGAATAGAAAATGCCCACTTACGCCTATCATGGCTATGCTTCCATTTGAAAAGTGGGGCATTGACTTTGTGGGTCCTATCACCCCATCATCTACTACTCAGAAGAGGTACATTATAGTAGCAACTGATTATTTTACAAAGTGGTCAGAAGCACGGGCGACGAGGCAAGACAATACAAAAGAGACTGCCAGTTTCCTACTTGAGCAAATCATCTGCCATTTTGGTCCGCCAAAAGAAATAGTATCAAACCATGGAACTCACTTTTTAAATAAAGTGATTAAAAGTCTAACTGAAGCTTGGAAAATCAAGCATAACAAGACAAAAGTACTAATAAGCAACTTGTGGGTATCCTATCCAAGATAGTCTCCGAAAAGAAGCGGGACTAGGATACAAAATTATATGTGGCTGTTTGGGCGTATAATACAATGTTTAAAATGAGCCACTAGCCACACCCCATTCAAATTAGTTTATGGGGAGGAGTGTGTCTTTCCCTTAGAAATTGAGTTGCCGACCATTGGATTTGCAATCAATCATTCTCTGGGTGATGAAGATGCCCTATTTGAGAGGTTTACGACTATAGCCCACTTAGATGAGCTCAAATTGTAGAGTTTGTTGCACCAAGAGGTATCTAAACGTCGAATGAAGCGGTTGCATGATCTGAAAGTAAAGAAATATACTTTTAAAAAGGGGCAGTTAGTTTTATATTACGATGCACGTAGGGAGCTATTTCTAGGAAAGCTGGAACCTCGATGGGATGGCCCTTACAAGATAGTTCGGATAGGTAAAAATAAGTCCACAATTCTATTAGCTGATCTACAAGGGGTGGAATTTACGAATAAGGTTAATCTTAATAAGATTAAACCTTATTATTTCTAAATATGCTAACGTGGTAAATGCATTGCAGGTCCATGCTGGGGTTGATTTGAAACCTGCAGGAGAGCTTAAATTGGTTGATGGGGTGATTAATTCCTTATTTGGAGCACCCATATCTCGAGCAAAGATATCATCAGGGGAGGCTTATCTGGTGAAGCAAGGGATATAAAGTGATTGAGCAAGAAGACGGTACCTTTGTGTGGGAAATTAAAGTTGTCTGCCACTGCTTACAAATCTTAACAACCATTCGTGTTGGGTTTAATGAAGAAAGTGCAATGGAGCTGTCAATTCATCCTCTACATATGTTGAACTTTGACTATCATAATTACGAATAGGGGAGTTCTTGATGGTTGGCTGTGTAAACCCATTATGGATGTATACATTATACTTTGATGGAGCGTCCAGGGGCCCTAATAGAAAAGAAAGTGTTGGAGTAGTTATTCGAGATCCCCGACGTAGAGTTACAATGAAATTAGCTGCTTACCTCGAGGTAGGATTTACTAACAACATGGCCGAGTATAAAGCTCTAATTATGGGATTGAATATTGCTAAGAAAGGTGGCATTAGGCAGTTGTTAATAAAAGGGGATTCCCAACTGATCTTAAATCAACTCAATGGGACATATACAGTCCGGAATCCTCTCCTTCGTATGTATCATTGCACTACTATAACCCTACTTGATGAATTTGAGAGCATATCTCTTCAGCTCATTCCACGTTATTGGAATCACTTTGCGGATTCCTTAGCTAATTTTGCTTATGAAGAGGACCTCATTTTCAAATGTGGTCCTAGTCCAGATGTTGCTATTGATATTGAGGCAGGACCTGGTCGCTTGTGGGGGATGTTATTGGATCACACGTTATATGGCAGGTGATGGTTGATATGGGTGATGCAAAGAGTATCCAAGACCCATCTACCACTATTATCCTGGACCCATAGGTTGATCAGAAGACATGTTATGCGTACGCCTCTTACTACATATGCAGGAGGTATGGGCCATAATTTGATGCATTTGATTTAGGGCTGAGAGCCCTATTTTTCTCCTTGGAATGGAGTGTATTTTTGTATATCTTCCTTTTTTCCAAGGAGGGATCTCTATGAGTTGTTTTGTTTGATTCCATTAGGCCAAGAGGGCCAGTAGCTTTAAGTAGTCAATGTCTGATTGCTTTAGGCCAAGAGGGCTAGTTGTTTCCAGGTTTTAATAATCTATCTCTTTGGGCCAAGAGGGCCAATTAGCTTGCAGTGAAATATGCTACTTCTTTAGGCCAAGAGAACCCTATCTCTATTTGGTGCGGGTACGTTTAATTCTTTGTTGTTTTAGTGGTTGCGCCATATAGGTTGACAAAGTCACTAGAGGGAGCCTTTGTTGCGAAGAAGCTTTTTGTGGCCATTCCAGGTGGTTTCATCCCCTTTTTTTAGTTTTTTCCTTTAAGCAATTAATGATATATGTGCGGGTGAGGGTTACTTTCTTTTGTTTGTTGGGGACCGGCAATCAAGGCATGAAGTCCCAGGTTTAGGTTAGATATGTCTAGGGGAGGTTTGAGTAGTCATTGCCTCCTGCAAGGCATTGTCAGGCATTGAAATACCTATTTTACATGGGAGTTCTAGTGACCCTGTTCTACGGACCTGCTAGGTGGCCGTTTTGGGAGTTCTTGTTAGTTGTGAGGCAGTTAGAGAAGCCTACTAACATAATGATGGAAAAAGACAAAACCTTAAAGATTTGAAAGACAATATATGAATATACAGAGGTGTGTAAAAAGGGGTTTTGACCCCTATAAAAATAGAAAAGGAAAGAAAGAAAAATCCTTGAGCTGTTGACTATCGCCTTACAAGGGCCTGGTAGGTTCCTGGGGATGAGGCAAGATCCGTGGCCCATACCTTGCCCTTCCTTGGGGTGACATCTTACCATAACAAAAGAAAATAAAAGATGATTGGAGCAAAAATAAAAGTGAGCGTTAGAAAAGGATTAAGTGTCGCCTCGCGAGGGCTTGGTAGGTTCTTGGGTACCGAGACAGGACCTAAGGCCGATGCCTTATTCTCCTTGGGTCCCTATGCTCAGCTCCCTCCTTTTAACACACCCGAGTATGGAAAATGAGAGGTTAAAAGAAGAAAAACTGTGCTACAAGAAACTATTTCTTGATTAGGCTATAGGAGTCCTCGCCTGTAGGAGCTCCTGGTTGAGTTGTCCTTAGTTAGGTAGGTAGTTCAAACCACCACTTAGGATGACCTCTTTGTTCGTTCTTTTTAGCTTGGCTGTGTTGGAGTAGTTGGTTAGTGACTAGCTTCGGGCCTTCTATCAGATTTATTATGTTGAGCCTACTCCTCATGGATTTCATGCCTTGGTTTTATCCAGGGCTAGGGTATGAGCTATGATGTGTTGTATTGTGTATTTTTTGTATAAGCTTGATGCTCCTTTTTGTTGTTTATGTGCACATCTATTCGTGGGATTCGATGGGCTAAGTCGCCCTATCCCGTGGTCGCCAATGACAGATGATTTTTCATGACAAGAAGTGCTTAAAAATAACCAAAATTTATAAATATCTGGGGAAAAATAGACTTCATTGAAGGCAGCGGTGGCAATCAGTACGATTTTAAGTAGCAATGCCCAGAAATGCTTAAAAGAGCCACTAGACGGTGGTCGAAGAATTTTCACAATTTTTTGGCATGCGAGACAAGACCTTGGGAGATGCCTGGCAGTGGAAGACTTCAAGACGAATGCCCAAGATTTTTCGGACTAAGAATCGAACACTGGACGTGGAAAAGGAGTGCTCGGAAGGCCAAAGGCCAAATTGACAAGTGTGAAAATGGACTTTAGGAGAGCCCAAAGGGTGTGACTCTTTGGGGCTCCCTTTGGGAAGCCAAAATCCAAAAAAACGTGGGGGCGCCGCGAGGGGGGATTGTGTTTTTTTCACCGCCTGCATTGTTGGAGGCACCATCATTCCGTTTGTGGAGGAGAGGGGCTATGGCACCTACAAACAACCCCCCCAACCAATCTCATGGCTGTTCTTCTTCCTATGTTCACTCTCCATCACCGATCTCTGCTCCTCACTTGGCTGCCTGATGCCAGGAGGCATATTCCACGGTGGATTCCGTAAACTTAGATGACCGGGGCTCATACGCAAAGAGGATTCTTTGTGCGAGAAGTTGATGGGGACGCCTGTCCTTTTCGGGCGTTTCATTAATTTAGTGTGTACATGGGTGATTCCATAGCGGGTGATTCCGCAAAATGCATATTAAATTAATAAACGTTTATGAGTTTAGAGTGCGCACTCGTAATAAATTAAGGTTAGGATTTATTTCTAACCAGTTGATTTATTTATGTAGCTGAAGACTGCTAGGTATTCACTTTTGTCGGTTTAATTGTGTTATTTTACTAACGATTGTGAATGCTTCAGTTGATGTGTAGAGATAGCAGCAGTGGCGGAGGAAAGCATTGGAGTCTAGCGGGTTTCCGACCTTTGGATATATTTTGATAGGCGCCACGCCTATATTTTGATTATGTCTATAGAGACATCGACTATTTATTATTATTTTGTATGCGCTTATGCGCCTGGATATGTTATTTTTATTTGGACATTGAAATTGGGCGTGCCAGACTCTTTGGGCACCGTCCATTAGCTTTATTTTCCTATTTTTGGTAGAAAGCAAACTCAAAAGCTAAAAGCTTGTATATTTTTGTAATTGGGCTATTTTTGAGCAAAAAGATTGAAAATATATATTAAATACATGCTTTGTGAAGCGCTCACACAAGGCATGGGGGAGATTCAACCCAATTTGTCTCTTGTCTCATGTCGTGCTTGTTTTTACATTGGTCTTTGTGCTAAAAAGTAGAGTGCTTTGTTCTTGGGGACCTTTGGGAATTCACTACGTGAGCTACCTGCGTCCGATCTGCCCACCAGTGGTATCAGAGCGGAGCAGAGATCAAGGGCTTCCAATCGCTACCAATCTCGGGCGAAGGCGGAGCTCCAGGAGCAAACGGCCTCTACAGTCAATCTCGTCGCGAACCGTCGATACAGGCAGACTTCTGGCGATCAAGAACCCCTGTTTCCACTCTCAGATCGCGAAGGACCACTCTCTGTCGGCGGAGGACCACTCCCTCAACTCCATGAACAAGTCGTGATGAAACTGTGAGAAAAGCTCTTAATCCTATTAATCAAAAGCTTAATCATAAAGCTAAAGGGTATTAGAGAAGCTTGATTAGCTTCAAATCTTCAAATCGTGGCAAGAGGAGATCATCCCGAAATTTTCGGCGGAAAAAACGGACCCCCCCCCCCTCACGATCAGAAAACGGCGGCCTATTTTCCTCCTTCTTAAGCTTCTTAAGCTTAAGCTTAACTAATTAAGCTTAAGTCCCTCCATACTCTGCAAGTCAGTGAAGGCAAAGAAGTCAAAAAACTCCTGGTCTTGCACTACAGAAGACAAGTTCAGTAAGTCACTTGGAATCAAGTACTGCAAGTCCTGCAAATCGGCTAAGTCCAGCAAGTCAACAATCCTGCAAGTCTGTTAAGTCTGCAACTCTGCAAGTCAGACTAAATCAGAACTGACTAACGCTCGAAACTCCTAGAAGACTTGTTCGTTTGCAAAAACTCTGAACTGGAAAGTTGTTCGCAGCAAGCTGTTTTACCTATCTGCAACTTCGTTGAAGTACTTTCAGCAAACAGAGACAGAAATATTTCAGAATTTCTGAAAATTGAAGAAGAAAATACCCAAAATACATAGCCTTGTAACCCCAAACTTGAGCTACGCTCATCCCGCTAACTGATTTTGAGTGAGAAAGGTTTGTTGAGTTTTACAGGATGACTACCCCACTTATGGATGATCCTATGGCTGAAGACGACCTACCCGAGCCTACCATGGAACAAAAGCTGGATCTTATCATGTTGCAATTAGACGAAGAGCGAAGAGCTAGGCAAGCCTTGCAAGCGCAATTGACAAAGCTACAAGGAGCGTCCACTGATAAAGAAGAACCTCAAGCTGAAGATTTGATACGCCGTACCATCGACGCCACTCTTGAAGCACAAACCATTCGCAAGGAATCCAAGATAAGTAAACGAAGTTTCAAGTTTCGCACTTTCAATGGCATAAGAGAAGGAAAGACTGTTTTATCATTCATTAGCCAGTTTGATGACTATTTCCATGAGGAAACTTATCCTGAGAAAGATAAAATCAAGTGTGTTACTAATCATCTGATAGATAGAGCTTCACTTTGGTGGACTGTCGTCCGCAAGAGCATAGAATGTCCTGCTACATGGGAAGATTTCAAGAAGAAGTTCATGCAAAATTTTCTTCCACCGCAATTTCATGAGAAGGCAATCAAGCAATGGGATTTACTTCAACAACGCGACCGTGAGCCTATTCCACAGTATACAGAGCGTTTTTGGAATGCACTTCTACAGCTACGCATGCTTGAAGATGTACCAGAGACGACCCATAAGCGGAAGTATATGTCTGGACTTCTTGGACATTACTACGCTGAGGTGAACATGTTCAAGCCTGCTACCCTTGAAGATGCCATCTCCTTAGCTCACGACACTGAAGATAAGTTACGTGGAAGAGATCGACGACCACAGCCATTCCAAGCAAACGGTAATTATGGATCTAAACAATTCAATTCAAATTTCAGAAGGTTTAATCCAGGTCGTTTTTCATCACCATCTTTCCGCAAGAATTGGCCTAAACCACCTGCATTACCATCTACTGTCAATCCAAATCCTAAGCCTATCCAACAAGCAAATCCAAATATACCCAGACTCCCAGCCATTGCAAATAATGTGACCAAAGCCAAGCCTATCGTATGCTACAAGTGTCACCAGCCAGGCCATCTCGCAGCAAATTGTCATTCAAAGAAGCCATCAGCACATATCAACTACCTTGGAGCTATGGACGAGGACGAGCATGAGGATATGCCGGATTTCACTGAAGAAGAAGATGATCCTACTACTACTTCCGACACTTTACCAGGTATGCCTACTTTACATTCATTGTTGACTATGAAATGTATGGTGCATGGAAAAGGAAGAACTGTATTGCATGATGACGGTAGTACGCATGATTTTATTTCAGCAAAATTGGTAAAGGAATTGAAATTGCATACAGTACCTACGCATTATCGCATAAAAGCTGCATTTTTAGGTACTAGGTACAATGGCACACAAGAAGTTCAAAATTTAGAAATTCAAATTGGTCCATATGTTGAAAGAAGAAATTTCTTAGTTGTCCCATTACAGTCTAGCGACATTATTCTAGGAATGCCATGGAGACACCAACATAATCCCAATATAGATTATTCCACACACACAATGAATATTAATTTTCAAGGAAAATCTATTACATTATTTGGTATGCATGCATCTCATATGTTTCCACTGCTTTCGCATACTCAAGCAAAACGTGCACTACGCAAGAATACTAAATCATATCTCATTTGGGTGAATGAATTGCACGCAAAAGAAACTCATATGCACCCTAGGCATAAGGAATTTCTTGCATATTTTAAGGACTGTTTTGCAGAAGACCTACCACCAGGTTTACCTCCATCACGACCAGAAGACCATAAGATTGACCTACTACCTGGCACACAACCACCTTGCAAAGCCCCATATAGGCACAATCAAATAGAGCAAAAAGAAATCCAGACTCAAGTAGAAGAATTACTAAATAGAGGCTTAATTCGACCTAGCAGTTCCCCATTCGGTGCACCTGTGCTCTTAGTCAAGAAAAAGAATAATACTTATCGGATGTGTATTGACTACCGAGCATTAAACAAGATCACTGTAAAGAATAGGTATCCTATACCTAGAGTTGATGACCTTATGGACAAACTGCAAGGATCTTCTATATTTAGTAAAATTGACCTTAAATCTGGATATCATCAGGTGAGGTTAGATAGATCCGACATATTTAAGACTGCATTCAGGACACAGTTTGGCCATTACGAATTCTTAGTTATGCCATTCGGATTAACTAATGCACCTGCTACTTTCAGTAGAATGATGAACCGTATTTTTCTAAAATATCAGTATTGTGTGATTGTTTTCTTTGATGATATTTTAGTATTCAGTCAAAGTGAAAAAGAGCATTATGAGCATTTATCATTAGTTTTTCAATTACTGAAAGAAAATCAATTGTTTGCAAATCCTGACAAGAGTGAATTCTTTAAGACAGAAATAGAATATCTAGGTCATATTGTATCAGAAGAAGGAATAAAAGTTGATCCTAAGAAAATTGACGCAATATTGCATTGGCCTATTCCTAAAAATGTACATGAATTACGCTCATTCCTTGGTCTTGCTAGTTTCTATAGGAAGTTTGTACGTAATTTCTCATTACTTGCTTTACCATTGACCAAACTTCTTAAGAAAGGCATTGTTTATCAATGGACTGAAAACCAGCAGAAATCCTTTGATTTACTCAAACGTGCATTGACCAATGCCCCTGTTCTACAATTGCCTGACTTTAACCGACCATTCTTTTTAGTTGTGACTGATGCTAGCGGATCAGGAATAGGAGCCGTGTTAATGCAAGACAACCATCCAATAGCATATTCTAGTTCTAAGCTGAAACCCTCTGAGCTTAAATATTCCACCTATGACAAGGAACTCTTAGCAGTTGTCCAAGCATTGAAACAATGGAAGCATTATTTAATGGGTTCAGAATTCATGATAAAGACCGACCAGCAAAGCATTAGACATCTACTTAGCCAACCCCAAATTTCTGACCGCCATATCAAATGGGCTTCATTCATTCAAAGTTTCCATCCTATCATTCAATACCAACCTGGAAAAGAAAATGTAGTTGCCGATGCATTAAGTAGAAGACCTGCAATTCATAACATTTCTATCATATCTTTTGATTCTTTGATTGCTATGAAAGACACATATCACCAGGATATTACTTTTCATTCTGATTGGCAAAAATTAGTTCAAAATAATTTCATTCCTGTTGATTCATTGTCATATAATGATGGATTCATGTTCTTTGAAAAGAGACTGTGTGTTACTATTCCATTCCGATCTTTTGTTTTAAATGAAATTCATTGTCCCCCATATCAAGGTCATAGAGGTATCATTTCTACATTACGCATGTTAACTGAAGATTTTTATTGGCCGCATATGGATGCAGATGTGTCTAATTTTGTTTCTGAATGTCTGATTTGTCAAAGAATAAAAAGACATCATGGTAAACAATATGGGTTATTAATGCCTTTATCTATTCCATCTAAACCTTGGGAACATATATCTATGGATTTCATTACTGGATTACCAAATACTAAATCTAATCATGACATGATTTGGACAATTGTAGATAGATTTAGTAAGCAAGCATATTTCATTGCATGTAAGAAAACTTTAACAGCATCACAAGCAGCACAATTATTTTTGAAAACTATTTTTACTAACCATGGATTGCCGAAAGTGATTATTTCAGATAGAGATTCTAGATTTTGTAATAATTTCTGGATTACACTGTTTGCAAATCTAGGCACAAAGATTGATTTCTCATCTGCATTTCATCCAGAAACAAATGGACAAACAGAAGCCACAAATAGCACTATTTTAGATCTTTTACGTGCATACACTATCTCTAAACCTCAAACATGGGATACTCATTTGCATTTATTACAGTTTGCTTACAATAATACACCGCACACATCTACAAAGAAAGCACCTTTTGAAGTTATTTATGGATATAGATTATCTACACATGTTGCATCTTTGTCTAATAGAATACAAAGTGCCGATGATATTGCTGTTATGCATAACACTATTTTTGATGAAGTAAAGGATATGATTGCTAAAGCCCAACAATCATATACCAAACAAGCCAACAAGAAAAGACAAGCCATGAATTTCAAAGTTGATGATTATGTTTGGCTTAGAATAGAAAAGCGTAGACTGCAAAGTGTAGATAGACATCCAATTGTCAAATTAGCCCCTAGATTCTACGGACCATTTAGAATCATTCATAAGATTAATGACAATGCATTCAAGTTAGAACTGCCATCACATTGGAAAATTCATAATACCTTTCATATTAGTTTATTGAGACCATTTAAAGGACAATTACCTATTCACCCTGTCTATGAAAACCCACCTTTACTAGAGGAAGAGACTGAAATCCTTGAACCAGAAGCCATCATAGACACTGACTACATGACCACTAGAACTGGCCGAAGGTACTCTAGATATCTCGTGAAATTTAAGAACCATCCTGTAGAAGAAGCACAATGGATGCACGCTAGAGACCTAAATGCTTTCCCCACTCTGTTAGCTCCACATTGAGCTAATAGCAATTGAGGTCAATTGCTATCCCACCCCGGGGGTATGATGCCAGGAGGCATATTCCACGGTGGATTCCGTGAGGTTTTACGGTGGATTCCGTAAACTTAGATGACCGGGGCTCATACGCAAAGAGGATTCTTTGTGCGAGAAGTTGATGGGGACGCCTGTCCTTTTCGGGCGTTTCATTAATTTAGTGTGTACATGGGTGATTCCGCAAAATGCATATTAAATTAATAAACGTTTATGAGTTTAGAGTGCGCACTCGTAATAAATTAAGGTTAGGATTTATTTCTAACCAGTTGATTTATTTATGTAGCTGAAGACTGCTAGGTATTCACTTTTGTCGGTTTAATTGTGTTATTTTACTAACGATTGTGAATGCTTCAGTTGATGTGTAGAGATAGCAGCAGTGGCGGAGGAAAGCATTGGAGTCTAGCGGGTTTCCGACCTTTGGATATATTTTGATAGGCGCCACGCCTATATTTTGATTATGTCTATAGAGACATCGACTATTTATTATTATTTTGTATGCGCTTATGCGCCTGGATATGTTATTTTTATTTGGACATTGAAATTGGGCGTGCCAGACTCTTTGGGCACCGTCCATTAGCTTTATTTTCCTATTTTTGGTAGAAAGCAAACTCAAAAGCTAAAAGCTTGTATATTTTTGTAATTGGGCTATTTTTGAGCAAAAAGATTGAAAATATATATTAAATACATGCTTTGTGAAGCGCTCACACAAGGCATGGGGGAGATTCAACCCAATTTGTCTCTTGTCTCATGTCGTGCTTGTTTTTACATTGGTCTTTGTGCTAAAAAGTAGAGTGCTTTGTTCTTGGGGACCTTTGGGAATTCACTACGTGAGCTACCTGCGTCCGATCTGCGCACCACTGCCTGGTTGTGGAGAACAAAAACCAGTATTTCTCTCTCCTCCCTCTCTCTCCTACATAGAGGCAATTCATGTGCAAGAAATCAAGAAGAAGAGGGGCTGAAGAATGCTTGTCCGGCTGTGATCGGATTACTCCAAGATGAAGAGAAGGCTGAGGAAAGAGGTTCAGCACTGAAGAATGGTTCCTGATCATCCGTGGGCTGCCCGGAATAATCATTAAAAAACCCGCAACACGCAAGACACGCGGTATGCTTCAATTTTACAAAGAAATTTGATTGTTTTTGTTGTTTCATGGTCCAAATGTTGTTCATATGCGATGAATTTTTGTTTGAACCTTGTTTACATCATGATTAAGGGTTGTAACTATAGAAATATAGAACCCGTAATGATTTAGAGCTGTTATTAATTCTTTAAAACCCATAAAATATCATTTTTAATGAAAATTAGTGGTTTTTTTCAATTTTGAGTTGGAAAAAGGAGTGGAAATGAGATAAACACAGAGAAAATGTTAATTTTCAGTCAAAATAATAAGCCAATATGAATAAATCAGAAAATACCTATTTTCCATGAATAATAAATAGGAAAAAATAGCAAAAAATGAAGAAATTTGGAGTTTTCGTGCTCAAAAAATATGAAAAAATAAGATTTATGTGTGTGAATGTTTGGCGAGGTTAAAGCATGAGGTTAAGCCTCAATTTGACCTCGTCCTTTGTGTTATACTACGTGTTTATTGGTTTTTTCATACAAAAATGATACAAAACAACCATTTGCACCTATGCACCGCAACAACACCTAAATGGGAGGGGAGGGGATAAAGTTTATGTGAAGATATAATGGTTGAAAAGATAAAAATTCTAATTTCCCTCTTTGTGCATAGCATTTAGGGATCGTTCCATAATTAAATATAGGCAATTAGAAGCACGGAAGTTCCAATGCTAGTCCCTAAAGCAGTGCAACACATAACGCTTAGCTAAAATTCATGAAATGACTGTTTTTCGCACCTCACATGGCTGGTTTTTTAATCATAAAATGGTTGTGCACAATTGTCATACACCTTGCATCAAGCATGCCACATGGTATCTCCTGGAATGCATTGCAATTGATTGATAAACTTTGACCAACGCTGAGAGGACAAGAAACCTAAGCTATAGGTTTAGACGAGTGCTTCCGTTGGGGAAAGTTTTGTGAGGCAAATCAAAAATATCCTGGAACGCTAAATTATGAAAAGAGTGGAGTTTGTGTGAATATTATATGTGTTAGCGATGCATCTTGGGGTCAATCCCCGAGGTGTAAGAGAGTCGCAGTGGAGCCGCAGCAATCAGCCGAGAGGTGCTTCCCTATGTGTGTATTACGAGGCATTATGCCTATATGTTATGGGATCTCCTTCTGAGGAGAAGGGATGGTGAACGTTGGACTACATATTGGATACAAACACAAAATTGTCATAAGCATTTAGTGCAAAGTGAGTCTTAGACGCTCCTAGCCCGTGAGGCCGTGTGGTGGGGTTGTCTGTCGTATGCATGAGTGCCATAGCTAGTGCCTACCCATTTTAGGTCCCATCAATCGACCCTTGGCCCACTAGACTCGGACTATTGGAAATTCGGCCCTCGACCCACTCAACTCAGACACGTTGAAATTCAACCTTCGGTCCACTCAACTCGGACAGTTGGAAATTTAGCCCTTGGCCCACTAGACTCGGACACGTCAAAATTTTTCCCTTGGCCCACTCCCATTTGGGCCCTTGGCCCACTCGACTCGGCACTCACCACTCAGCCCCCATTTGAATCAATCACTCGGCCCCTACAATTTGGACCTGTTGGATCGAGTCTGATTTTTGCAAAAAAAATTGAAAATTGAACTAGACCACATAGACATCGGCCATACGAACATCCCAAGACCATATAGATGCTTGAGACACCTTTCTGGTGGCACAAGAAGGAACAAAGGGATCAGTGAGACTTAGGCATAGAGGGGACACTAGTCAACCATCTAGTGATCCAGTCTGGCAACAACATCAAGTGGAGTCTTAGAGCACTAACGAATCATGACTGAGTGGAGGGAATAGCAGAGAACCCTATAAACCAGCAGGTTCCAGCCAAGCGTACAAGCTTATCAAGCTAAACCTATGACAAGAGTGCTAGAGTCATCTAGGCACTTATTTTCTCACTCACTCTAATTTCTAGCCCTTAAAGCACAATTGAGAAGAGCTAAAAGCCTGATTTTGCACAGTGCACAAAAAAGAGCACACACACACACACATGCACAGAGTGAGGGTAAGTTGAGGAATGGTTGTAATTAAGAAGGAACACACCCAGACTTAAGAATTTGAAGGAATCCACTAGTAAGAGAACACCCATATACATAGATGGGTGATCGAATCCCCAAAAGTAGGACCAAGCAAGGAACACAACTAAAAAACTAGACATGCACTATTGTGGAAGTGGATCTACTCGGCCTTATCGACTTGATCGACAACTTGGCAAAATAGAAAGTCCTAGACATGGAAGAGGGCAGCTTAGGCCGTAGAAGCAACTAGGAGCTTAACCTAGGAGACTTTCCTGAGGCTGTCCAACAATTAGTGAACAAATACAATACTCAAACTTGGCTAGAGTATTGTGGTAGACCTATAGAGGACATCATAGCAGATCTCAAGGAGGAGAGGAAGCTGTTATGTAGGGCTCTACAAAGCCAAGCCATGTACAACTAAGACCAGCAAACTAGGAGTTTGCGCCAAAGCTTAGAAATGTGAGAGATTCAGATAGTGCTAGCCCTAGCAGGTAGAAAATGGTCGGAGAGTGAGAAAGTGTTGGAAGGAGACCTCACACTAAGCGAGCTCTTGACGAAGCGACTGCTAGATAACATGGCAGTAAAGCAAAGCGCTACAGCATTAGCAACATCACTGCTAGCAAGGTTAAGGGTTAACCGAGGCTCCAAGAGCCAATCGAAAATTCATGTGGTGGCCAAGTAGGTAGACAAATACCAAGCTAACGATAACTCGTACAACTTTGTGGAACAGTTCGAGCAGGTCTACGAGGCCAATAGCCTCACTGATCCTACTCATCACTCCCAAGCTTTCGGACTATGCTTAGGCGACAAGGGCTAAATGTGGTACACGAGTCTAGATGTTGTAGAGCGTGCCAATTTCAATGCCTTGAAAAATATATTTATTAAGAGATTTTCCAAACCTGGATACTCCAATAACCTCTAGTGTAACTCATGAACGTCAAGCAGAGAGAGAAGGAGAACATCTGAGATTATGTGACCCATGTGAGGAGCCTCTTCAAAAGAATCCCAATGGACAAGAGACCAATCAAAAGAGTAGTATCCACGGTATTCATTAGTGAAATATGAAGTGAAGAGCTCTACATGGCCGGCAACTCGAGCTTACAGCAAGATGCACTAGCAAGGGTCTTTGAAGAAGCTATTAGAGTGGATGATCAACTCAAGGAAAGAGGCTCTAGCGGCTCAGATCGAGAAGAATCTAGCACCAGGAGTTCTGAGAGAATCTCAACACCGCGTGAGAGAGCCGACCCAAGCACACAAGACAAAGGGAAGGGCACTGATTTGGGACAAGAGGTAGCAAAGATTAGGATGGACATAGCCAAAATTGCAAGAAATGATAAGATGACCAATGCACCCACACGTCCAATGTGTGCATTCTGGCGGAAACCACTTGCCAGGAGAGCAGAGTGTCATGGCCCTAGGTTAGGACCTTATACTAATTATGGTAGGTTCGGCCATGACACCATGCATTGTGGATTACCTCGAAAACTCCCATACATGCAGCCTTACGATCAACCCTACCTTGCGAACAAGCCACCGAACTTCTTTGGAGGGGGAGCCCCATTGGCTCTCCTAGCACCTAATGACACTAACCCGACCATCCCTATGTTGGAAATAAATCCTATAGGTATCCCTAGACTGCCTGGACCCTACATGACCCATCCACCTAATAATACTCTAGTCCACTATGTGGACGAGCAACGATGAGCCTTACGATGAGGAAGGCAACACTATCCTCATGGACTATTGACCAGTACTACTGGTGATGGCGTTAGGTAAAGGGAGAGGCAGAGGCCTAGGAGGGCAAACCTAAGAGCCAATTGACTTGCAATCACCCAAGACATATTTCTTCGCACTGCCCCAAGAGGGAGAAAGCAAATAGAGATAAGGTAGTTCTGAGATGCAAGTGTCGAATCACTCATCTCTTTGTTGATTGCCCTAGGCAGAGGCCATCCTCTAGTTTGGCAAACAAGCCATTGGTTCCATTGGGGTTATTTGATGTCGAGACACTCGATGGGGAGGCCACACCTACCCCATTGCATGTCATGACCCACACACAAACAAAGTAGACTTGCATATCATTGCTAGGGCCTAGCAACCTTAACACAACCTCATTTGGAAAGAAGAGGCAGAGACAAAGGAAGAAAAGACCAGACGTTAAGGTCACCCTCAAAACCGAAAGTGCCACAACACTACCTGTTGGAGGGAAAGGCATCGATGCAGGAGAGGAAACATTGGCTCCTCGGACAACTGAAAAGAGAGCTGTGAAGGTCCAACCTGAAGCACCAACTCAAAGCCATCAAGAAGGTGAAAGAATGGGTGAAGGAGGCCCAGGAGCACCTAAAGGACATTGAACCCATACTAGAAGACGAGATCGATGATCTCTCAAGAATAAGCCCCCCAATCTCTCCCATGGCCAAAATCAAGGGAGGCAAGGGCACCACAAGCTGGGCTGCCTAGGCAAAGTCTAAATGCTCCAGGCCAGCAAACCAGTCAATGCCATTGGCCAAGAACTGTAGACTTAGGAGAGAGGCAAGCAACTAGGAGCCTCTTCAATACAGTGGTGACCACGCTTCTAACTCTATGCTTAGGTGAACTGCTTAGGTAGCATCCAATTCTATGGCTAGGTGACCACCCCTCTAACTCTATGGGTTGAAGAACCAAATGAGCCAATTACCATAGACTTACCTTAGCCCAACGCAGAAACTCAAATACCGAGTCTGATGCTGCACTCCATGTCTAAATCCTTGCACATTAATGCTTTTTGGAAGGCATGGAAATGCATGTAGTCTTGCCAGTCCTAGCTCTAGGTGATGTCACAAGAAAGGGAATTATAGACATAGGGGCAGGAGTGGTGTGCTAAGCCATGCAGTACTCCAAACTTGGGGTAACCCACAGATCGAGACTGCTAGGTTCAATGTCACTCTGGCTAATGGAATGAAGGTAAAACCATGTGGAGTGTTGAAAAATTGGCCAGTGAAGATTGCAAGAATCCAATTCTTGGTTGACTTTATAGTCATGAAGGAAGTGGACTAAAACATCCTACTAGGCCGACCCTGGATGTGCAACGCGAGGGTTGTAGAAGAATGGGGCAACAGTCTTATCTTCTTAGGAAATCGAACAAAGGCTGTAAGGGTAGAGATGGACACTTGGAAGACTATGCCAGTCAACCTAGATGACATCTCTACTATGTTGAAGGGCAACAGACACACTAGGGGATCCTATGGGGCCCTTACCAAATATATCCCGTACCCTGAGGACGAGTGAGACTGGATGCATGTTCTTGCTACCATTGATCTACCATTCTCAGACACTAAGAAGTACAAACAAGCCATCAAGGCAACTGGTAAGCTTAAGGATACACCTTCAATGCCAGTCTACATGATGACCGGGAGCCTACGGTGGAAGACCCAATCATGTTGCATTCCGAGTCGCAAACAATAGATGAGAGCTCCTGGAGATTCTAGATACTTGACTAACAAGTTGGTTGGCACTCCAACAACTGGGCCTTAATCCTCAACCAACAAGAAGAGAATTGTCAGAACCATGAGAATAATGAGCACCCAGACAAAGGCAACTCTGATGATGAATATGAGGACTACTATTCCTTCAGTGAAGACAGGAGCAAAAGGGAAATCGATACTCTATAGTACGACACTAGGGGGCATTAATCGAACAAATACAAGTAGATCCCAGACCATGCAAACAGGGTGCACTTAGAGTAGAAAAAGAAGTCAGACATAAGGACTGCAACGTTTGAGCACATGGTTGCAATCGACTATGAGAAAGCATGCCTAGCCCAACTGAGTGATGCACCACTACTGTGAATGGACTCGCCTTCTGAGCTACGACCACCAAGAGAGTGCCCTTCTTCTAGCAAAGACAGAGAGTTCGATTCCAAATTGGAAGCTAGCTCGGATAGTGACCCTAAGATACATCGGCCTCCCAAGACTAGATGCACTAAGGGGGACCTACCCGCCCACCTACAATGTCGGCGATTAAGGGAGGAATGACAGACACTGAGCAAAGTAATGTTGTGGATAGAAGAACAACGAAAACCGTAAGACCTGCCAAAACGATTCATGAAGTTCAAAAAGGGAGATATGGTGGTGATCTTATTGGGAGCCAAATGTCAAGGGCAAGCAAGAGAACCAATCAAAGGACCCGCTAAGGTCAAGGAGGTCAATTTAGCTAGGGAGTGGGAGACCCCACAACCTGTCTGTATAGCCGATGACTTGGTTGAGCAAGATGAAGTAAGTCTCGTCACTCTCTTGCAAGAGTACGTAGATGTTTTTGCTTGGTCCTTAGAAGAGCTCAAAGGGGTAGACCCGAGTGTGTGATTCACAACATACCCATGACACTTGACACAACAGCGGTCAAGCAGCAAGCATATCCCATGAATCCAAAGCATGCCCATGCTATTAAGGAAGAAATTGACAAGCTAATGAGAGCAAGATTCATCTACAAATTAAACACACGGGCTGGGTCTCCCCCATAGTCATCGTATTAGAGAAAAATGGAAAGATTAGAGTGTGTGTCAATTACAAAAAGGTAAAGGCGGCTACAAAGAGAGATAATTACCCACTACCATACACCGAGCACATTCTCGAGAGAGTGCCTGGCAAAGAGGCCTACAATTTCTTGAACGGCTTCTCTGGATACAATTAGGAGCAAGTACATCCTAACGATAGGTATAAAACCATATTCACCACTAATAAATGGGGAGTCTTTGCCTACATAGTCATGCCTTTTGGGATTGACTGACGTGCCAACCACTTTCCAATGACTAATGTGTACAATAAGACATGTTGAGGAAGGAGTGAGAGATCTTCGTGGATGACTTGTGTGTTCACTCTACTTGGCGAGAACACTTAGATAGGCTCCAAGTGGTCTTTGAATGATGTCGACTATATCGCCTTTCATTGAACCCCTTAAAGTGCCAGTTATGGGTGAAGCATGGGTGTATCCTAGGACACATGGTGTCAAAGAATGGCATTGCCACAGATTTCTCAAAGATTAAGGTCATTGTATATCTTCCACCCCCAACTGATTACAAGGGTGTTCAGTGCTTATTAGGACATATAGGGTATTATCAACTGTTCGTGTTGAACTATGCATTAATTGCTAGACCTCTATACAAGTTGTTGATCATATTTGAATGGACTGAGGAATGCCAACGCGCGTATGAGGAGCTGAAAAAGGCATTGACTATAGCATCGATTCTACGAGCCCCAAATTGGACACTCACATTCCATGTGCACATCGATGCTTCAAAATTCACCATAGGAGCTATGTTGAGCCAACCTAATGAACACGACCTCGACTATTCGATGAGCTTTGCTAGCAAACAACTCACTGAAACCAAAATGAATTACTCAACAACAGAGAGAGAGGCTTGGCCATGGTGTTTGCTATAAAGAAATTTTGACATTATCTTTTGGCTACGCCTTTTACTTTCTTTGTTTGTTGACCATCAAGCCTTGTTGTATCTGGTTAACAAACCATGTGCTACATGACGCATTGCTAGATGGCTTCTTCTGCTTTTGGATTTTTATTTCTCCATGATGGTGCATAAAGGGAAACATTATTATATGGCTGACCATCTGTCTAGCATCCCCATGGGGAAGTGACTGGACAAGGCATTGTGGACGAATTGCGAGACACGCATCTATTCTGCTTATCAAGCAAAAAAGATTTTTTTAGAGCTTACATGATGCCATATTGGGCAGATGACATAGTTCAAGTGCTTAAACACAACTACCAAAATGACGAATAGAAAAGGCCTGACTCATATAGCTCGTCGTAAAAATCCAACCCTATCAGTTGATAGTTGGCCAACTTTACAGGTTGGGGCAGGACAGGTTGTTGTGCAGATGCATTGTGAGCATGAGATGGATGACGTGCTGACAAAGGCACAAGGTGGAATTGCAGGAGGACATTTCAACGGAGACATGACAGCCCGCAAGGTGTTGCAGTCCTAGCTGTGGTGGCCCACCCTCTTTCAAGATGTGGCACAATTTGTGAAGCACTATGACAAGTGCCAAAAGACTAAAGTTCCGATTCGTATGGATCACATGGAGCTAACCCCAATTATCGCATGACAATCCTTCGAGAAATGGGGGATTGACTTCATTGGACCCATTAGTCCTACAACACAGCATTCACAAGTCAAATACATTATTCACAAGCCAAATACATCATTGTGACTTCATTGGACCCATTAGTCCTACAACACAGCATTCACAAGCCAAATACATCATTGTGGCTATCGATTATCTAACAAAATGGGCAGAAGCACAAGCCATGAGAAAGAACGATGCTCCGACCACTACTAAGTTCCTATGGAAGCAAGTGATCTCACGATTTGGCTGCCCCATAGAACTAGTTAGCGACCAAGGCACACACTTCATCAACAAAGTGATAGCTCACCTCCTGTCCTCTTTCCTAATCATCCATCAGAAATCCTTGCCTTATTACCCTCAAGCAAACGGTCAAGCCAAATCAACAAATAAAATCCTAGTAAATGTCCTAACCAAAGTCATCTCTAATTCACACAATGATTGTGATAACAAGCTAATGGCGGCCTTGTGGGCCTATCACATGGCTTACAAGAGGGCTATAGGACAGACCCCCTTTAGGTTGACTTATGGTACAAAATCAATCCTACCCTTAGAGTTGTTCGTACCTAGCCTCAGGATAGCCCTACAAGAAAGATAGTACAGGAAGGAAGCATGGACGAGATGCCTAATTGAGCTCAAATGCTTATCAGAAACCCGGCTTCTAGCCACCCATGTGCTAATACACGAGAAGTCAAGATGCAAAACCTGGTTTGATAAGCATGTCAAGCAGCACAACTTCAAAAAAGGTGCCTTAGTACTACTATACTCAGTCAAGGGACATAAGCAAAAATTGAAATTTCGGGGGCTAGGACCTTTTAAGGTTCGAAACCATCAACCAAACTGGCAATGTAGAACTTGAAACCCTATAGAGCGAGGGTATAGGCTTCTTCAATGGCATCCACATAAAGAAGTACTTCCCTCCCACACACCCATTGCATAATCCCCCAATGCTAGCACCCCCTGTCCACGTACGAGTAGCCACTATCATTGAGGTGGATGGTGAGGATGAGGAAGCAGTACCACTAGCTTATCTATGCATGATGGTCACTACTAAACACATGTGCACCATCAACGCATTGATCGATGAGGGAGCTGATTTTAATGTCTTGACTCATGACCATTAGACCCAAATTGGCAAACCGTAGTTGCAGCCCACTAATGCTAATCTCACCCCTTATGGAGGCCAATCCTACACGCTTTTAGGAAAATGCAAGGTTGCAGTTTCTATCGAGCCTGAAAGCATGCCGATAATCTTCTATGTGTTGCCCAACACTAAGAGTACATGCACAGAATTGCTGTTAGGACGAACTTTTAAGAAGCAAGTTCGTTGCAATATCAACTATCAGTTGCAACGTATCCACCTAACTATGGGCAACATTCGCATTGTTACAGCTTTCAGCAAGGGCGGCATGACTCTTTCCAAGTTTGCAAAGCCACCAGTAGAGAAACCCACCATCAAGTCTAAGGAGGGGGGTCATGACTCGCCACAAACTACCAAGCCTAGATGCCAGCAACCCAGTAGAACCAACGTTGAGTTCAAATGGGTACCTAAACAGAAAGTGCCACACCTAGGAATAGAAGCCCACAGCCTCACAAGGTTAATGATCTGCACCCTAAACCTAAGAAGCTAAGAGGAAACTATAAACATCGACATACAGTCAAGTCACGATAGGTCCCCAAAGCCTCATTGCAAGCACAAGGCTACTATGCAGGTAACACCTAGATTTGGCTTCCTATAGCTAAAACTGGATTTGGCTTCCTGTAGCTAAAATAACCAAGGGCCCTACTCAAGTGCAAGCTTGGCCACACAAAGCATCATGCCAAAGACAATCAAACCATAAGAGAATCACGCCTCTAAGTCCATAGAACCTCCAAAGCCTAGCTTAGTAAGGCCTGAACCAGCCTATCACCCAAAACCATAGCCTACTATTAACGAGCCGTCCAAAAAGAGTCCCAATGGTGCCCCTCAAACCTCAGAAGTTCCTAGTAGTGTGTCAACCACGGTTACGACCAAACCCATTGAACAGAAACACCAATCTACGACCTCAAGAGAAAATCAAGTAGCAAACATTAGTTGTTGAACTCTCTAGTATGGTCACCCACCAGCCTTCGACCCTCTTATGAGCGATGATCAATTCTAACCTTGGCCACGGACTTAGTTGAAAATACAGGGGATGACTTAGTTTCTCGCCTTTGATGCTTCGATGCTACTTTCATGACCTTGGCTAAAAGCTACAATTGACTAGACTTAGGCCTCTTGGAAGAACCTATAGCAATGGAAGTATGAACACTCCCTTGCTCTTGGGAGGAGTTAGAATTTGTATTTGTTAAGGCTTCCAAAGCAACTAAGGAGTTAATTGCAACTGAGATATCCAAGGAACAAGCAATCAAATAGTGTCTCATTACGTCATATAACAAAATCGCAGTCATGGCCACAAACCAAGAAATCGTGCAATTGCAATAACTTGCAGACCACACATCCTCCTTCTTGCAAAAATGGTACACTCTTCTATTACAATGGGAACTAGAAGGATGCCAAATCATGACCAACACTGAGCAGCGACTAGCAATCAAGTCATTGGAATATGACCCAACCTATGTAGCTCCAACTTCCTATAAGGTGTTGACTGCCATTTGTAACCGACCCCTATAAGAACACATTAAGGGACATCCTTATTTAGATCACATCCTCACCGAGGAGGAGCTGCACATCGTTAATCGAGTGGACTCCGGCAACTTCTTGCTCAATGTCCTCACTTATATTGCGCATGTGGGCATATGCCCTTTGGACATGGATACCTATGCTACCTTAGAATATAACCCCAATTTCTATGCTTGGTTTATGTGTTAGTAGAATATTAAGATCATGTGCTACATGCCACTCCTCCGCTAAACATTTAATCCTAGGAAGGATTCTTCTCAATTCAAAGAGAGGGGGGTAAGGTAAATCAAGCCAAACACATAGGGAGAATGGTAAAGGAAAAGCACACATGGAGGACCTCAATGGTAGGATGAAGCAACTTGTGAATGAGGAATTTAAAGTTTCAAATCAATAGAATTCGTGAAGGAAAAAGTCTTCTATACTAAAAACATTTTTATCTACTAAGCACAAAGTATTTTCTTTCGACAATTTGGAAAAGCACTAATGACAAGCCATGGCTTATGATAGGAGCTGAAGATGTCGCAACAAGACCAAGCCCATCACCTACACTTCACGAATGAGGAAAGAGAAAAGTATGGCCTCTCCCTTGAGAATTGGGTGTACATCTAGCTCAGGTTTAGGAGCACCCACAAAATCGAAGGGGTGGTGTGACCAGTGAGGAATCCGTCAGAAGGATCATGGACCAGTGCAACCTCTCCACATACATCGAAAATTTCACATTAAGTGTGTGGAATTCCTGAGGACATATGACCCCAATAAGGAAAGTGGGACAGTGTCCTTTGCACGCAAAGAAGGAATCAAGTGTGTGTAGGTCCCACTCAGCAAGGCCTTAGTAGAAAAAGCATTGGGATTGGAACCAAAAGTGGAGAAAAGGCATAAAAGAGATGTCTATGCCATGCTGGGGATGAGGAAGGAAATTTTTTTGACAAATGATGGTATAAACATCTAGGGCATTCCTAACATAGAGGTTAGGCTATAGGTCAAGGTGATCCACTCCCTCTTCTCTAGCCTAAGATACAATGTGCTCATGCATAGGATCAGTGTGCCTGTGCTAGAGAGTGTGGCAGCTCATTCGCTACATGAAGTGGATTGGAACGGCTACATCAGGAAAACTATAGATCAATCAGCCCCCAGGACACTAGCCCTTGGAAGCATACCGGTGGGTGGAGAATCCCCAACATCAAAGGGAACCGACAGGAAGAAGCCCTCAACCAAGGCCTCATTCATAGGGTATGGAGGAGTCTTGATCACCCTTATCTGAGAGGCGATAAAAGAGGTGCAAGATGGAGAAGAGGGATCAAATGAAACACCTGAGAGGTCACCTCCTCATCATGACAAAGAACAATCAAGTGAGAGGATGGTTAGTGAAGAAGAGGGAGAGCAAGAAGCTCAATCCATCAGAGGAAGGCAAAGAGGCCTAAAAAGAAGACGACAAAGAAGAAGCAAGAGGAAGAGAAGGAGAAAAAAGAGGAAGCAGACCTACTAAAAGCCAATGTTGAATCAAAAAGAGCCGAGGAAGAAAGAAGGAGAAAATCTACTAAACAAGAGAAGGAGTTGAGAAGGAAAGAAGAGGAGGACTTGGCACAAGTTGTGCACATGTCCATAGAATAGCAATGCAGGGAGGAGGAATTAGTAGCAACAAGCCCACTTAGGCAGGACGGGGGCCGGGAACCAATGCCCAAGGATCAAAAGACTTACCTCCACCTGTCCAAAAAGGAAAGGGCAAGGCCACACTGACCTCGTCTACTCTCTTGCCCAATACCTCGACCATCATAGCAACTCTAGGCACCCCAACCACTGTGGATGCCATCAACCTCATGGCATGGGTGCAGTTTTTGATCGATAAGGCATATACCCGAATGCCCACCTCCAGTGCGAGAACCCCAATGACAAGAGTGAGAAGACTGGAAGCTACAGACGTCGAATCTCAACAAGGGCCCAAGTGACCAAGAATAGATACTACCACCACGGAGCCACAGCCCACTGACCAAGACGAGCATGTCAGGGAGCTCTATGCTCAATTGGAAAGGGCAAATGAGGAGAAGAGAGTAGCAGTAGCGAAGCTGGAAACAGAAAAGGAAATTTCAAATGCCTTCCAGTTAGAGAAGACCTGCCAAATGGCCTTGCAACAAAAAGAAATCCCCTCACTAAAAGAAAAATTGAGGGCCAAGAAAGATGACAAAGAACTGTGGCAAAAAAGACTGGAGGAAGAGAACTAGGAGCTGGTCGCAATGCAAAGGGAATACAAACTCCTGGTTCTATAACAGGCAAAGCTCGAAATGCAAATGAGAAAACTCCAGGAGAGCATGGAAGAGCTCGCTACACTGGAAGAACGAAAAAAAGAAAAAGAAGAAGTAGAACGTGGAATGTAAAGACAAAGGGAGAAACAAGCAACACTAGAAAAGGAGATTGATCACCTAACATGAGAAAAAGAGGAACTTGTATAAAAATGGAAAAGGCAGGAGCCGCTGATAGTGGCCCAGTCACAAAGGCAAGGTGAGGGCTTGGAAGGAATGAACAACAGGGCAGAAGAATGGGCTAGCCAGAACCAGAAAAGAGTCAAAGCCTTGGTATGTCGTCTCACTCAAGCCGAAAAAGAAATGATACTTAACTAAAAGCAGAGTGACAGCCGCCCAAGTGAGCTTCCAAACCCAGCAATACGCCTTCCTGGATACCCTACTAGATGTCACTCAGGAAGAGGAAGAAGAGTCCATAGAAACAATAAAAAAGAAACTAGCATTGTCTCATAGAGCGTTCAAAGCAGGACTACAGATGTCGCCACACCTAGTGGAGTTGGCCCAAGCCTAGAAGAGCAATGTCATTATCTCCTATTGGTATGTCTAACCTCACAGGAAGTGGATGCACTCGGGTTCATTGAAGAATAACAATAGGGGCCAAGCCAAGAGAGAGAGAAATGGATGAGAACGTTGGAAATGGAATCACATGAAGAGGAGTTGGTCCCACCGCCTCCTTCCCCATAGCTTGAAGAGCAAAAACATGCATACACTTCCACAAAAAGAAAGGCAGCACTTAGGGAAGAAAAAAAACAAATGGTGGAGGAGACAAGGAGAAAATGGAACGCCAAGGGAGTGAGGGCACCCCAGGCACCTACCTCACCATGAGAGGACAATGCCCCACCAAGCTTCCACACTGACCTTGTAATCCGGGAGAGGCAAGAGACGTCCAAAATCACCTTCGATTTTAACTTCCAATTTCCCACCACGTTGGGTAGGATCTTGCACATCAAGGTGGTGGAGGAGGTAATTAATGTCGAAAGCCATCTCGGCTAAAAATGGCTGGAGGAGAGAGCGCAGAACCCCACATTATGGGCCACTAAAGATGCCAAATTTTGGAAAAATAAAGTTTTTGAAGTACCAAGGTCAATTCCCGGCTACAAATGCCAACCTACCTGGAGAAGAAGGGTCTACGACACCAACCTAGATACTTGGATGGCCTTTTGCAACACTCAAACCTTCGAGTAGATGACCCAACCTTTATGCCCTACCCTCGAAGGGTGGGAGTGGATTTTGACTCCAATGTCCACATCCGCTACAACTTCCCTATAATCTATTATCCTCATTATACTACGTATGAAGATGCCCTCATCTTCACATCTGAGAACTTGTATGATACCCTAATCCAATTCACTAACGAATTCTCTTCATACCCTAACCTGGCCTTTATTACAACTTGTAATTACCTTAGATTTATTAGGATACTCCTTAGGCAACACCCCACCCTGCAAAAGTGCAGCCTCCTAGTACTCCATTTTGATCCTAACGCTATATATAGTTGTGCGATGGCTCGACTAATGATGCAAGCTACTCTATTGCCTTCATTTTGCTTAGCTCTTTTAGAGGACATGAATGATAGCCACTTCACCCACTGCAATCATCCATTCCTCTCCACCACCACCCTTCAAGTCTGCCTAAACCACAAAGGGTATCTCCAAAGCCGTTGATTCCTTAATAAATCTATTAAGCCCCCTTCTCCACCTCACTCTGATGACAAAGACTAGCTTCTGTCATCACAACTATGTAACTTGGGTTTTTTTTTTTAAGAGAAAAAGAGAGACACCGCAAGCTACACATTGATCACAGTCTCTACACCTAGGGGTTCTCAAGTTAGGTGCGTCAGGTGGCCTCTGTTGGCTGGCTCCATCCTTAACCCCCTAGCCTCATTTTGATCCCCCACTTCACACTTAGGGCACATCAAGGGCAAGACACACTCAGGGAGATAACACTCGACTTGTCACCCTACGCCCCATGCACTACACCTCTCCTATACACAAACTGAGTCCTCAAGTGTGGACAACACCAAGGGCTTGCCCAAGGTTGTACCCATCTCCCAGTCCCACAAGCACTGACACCACGCACTCCACGGTAAGGTAGACACACCCCCAGGTAGTGCACCTTCTTTTCTCCCCAAGTATAAACAAAGGCTCCCACTACCAAATCCAGAGACTCCATCATCCATGCAATGTACTTCCCATCTTATGCGACATGTCACCATGCAGGCACAATAAAGCACACGGAGGGGCAAACAACAGATCTGTCCAACTTTATCTTCAATTTCAAAGCTAGATCTATCCACCAGCCTCCCTCCAGCACCAAGGATCATATCCAACGCAAGGATCTTTTAGTTCCATAAATCCCTCCAACAGGTCCATAAATCCCTCCAACACCAGGGTTCATTCCCAACTCAAGGGCCCTTCAGTTCCATAAATCCCTCCAACACACCCCCCAACATGGCTTGTATACAAACTCAAAAAGCCACCTGGCTACCCCAGCAACACCATCTAGCTCACCACCCAGCAAGTGCCATGGGACTGCCACTCAACTAGGAGAGGGGTAATATTAACCCTCAAACCAACAAAATGGAAAATCTAGAAAATCTAAAGTAGAAGACAAGGCCAAGGCAAAAGCAGAATGGAGGACAAAGGCACGCCAAGAAAGATCAGGAAATATAAGAAGTGTGAAAAAGTCCTAAATCAAGGAGAGGCACACAAGAAAAAGTGCAAGTCAAAAATTTTTGTAAAAGACTACAAGGCACACCATAATTGATTTTAAGAGAATCGAGCTTTGACTCATGCAAATTGTAAAGGTAGATGGGTGGTAGGAAGGAAGCTAGGAAGATAGGAGAACAATGGAAAAAGGGCCTAGACTATGGCTGGCCATGTAAAAAGGGGATGACCGCCCAAGGGAAAGAGGGTTTTGTATATAAAGTTCAAAAGTAAATGAGAGCTCATTCTTTGGTGTGTGGCAAAGTGGATTCTTCTTCTTCTTCTCTTCTCTCTTCTCTTGCTAGCTTGTGAGTGCTTGAGGAAGGGAGTGTGAGTGAGTGAGGGAGAGAGTGTGTGAGAGTAAGGGATCTTGGAAGTGAAGCTCTCCACCATCTCCTCCCTTGTTCTTCTTCTCCCTTCTCTCGTCTCATGCATGGCTATAGAGGATGGAGCTTGGGGGAAGAGGCTTGAGGATGCTTGAGCTTGCATCACAAATCATGGGGCTATTGGAGTGTTTGAGGGGGGAAGCAATTCACTCAGGCATCAAGGTAAGCTCACTACACTCATAGAGATGGATAGTGCCTTGGCTATGTTAGAGGTAGCAATTAGTGCTCGCTTGAAACACTTGAACAATAAGTGGTCCATGGGTCTTGGCAGTTGAGCTCGAGCTTGCCTCTACATAATCCCACTCTTGAGTAGTAGAGAACTCATAAGCAATGAATGGAAAGAGCTAGTAAAGTCCTACATTTGTTCTCCTTATGCATATCAAATGCTATGCCATGAAAATCACTAATTTTTGAAATCCAAATGATGCATGGGAGATTCATATGAAAAACTATAGCAATGTCAATCATGCATGAAAAATTCAGCTGAAGCAACAGCTCAATAACATCTCAAGAAATGGCAAAAGCATATAGGCTTTTACCATGGAAATTAAAATCATTACGGATTATCTTACTTCTATTGGGTCAAAGGTCAAGGATGATGATATAATTACAGTTACTTTGAATGGCTTGGAAGGAATACAAAGCCTTTGACATATCAATTTCTATACGACCATACCCCCTGATTAGGATGAGTTACTTGCATTACTGCTACATGAAGAAGTCACACTTGGTTTGAATATAGGTTTGAGCACCTCTTGGAGCAAAGATAATATCTACAATAGCAACAAAATGCTTGGCAGACTCAAAATGCACAAGGTCAAAGAGGATCAAGATCCTTTTGAGGTAAGGGGAAATCACCTAAATGTAGAGGTGGTTCTTGGCAATCTCATGATTAGTCAAATAGAGACAGACTCTCATTACTCTCGCAAGCATGGACATATAGCAAAATATTATCATAAAAGTAGGTTGACATGAAAACAAAAGGTTGAAAACATGGTAAATATGCATCGTCTAGCAATGCTACTTATGATCAGACAGATAGGCTATTTGCTATGACACATGTATCAAAGGGTATACCTGAGCAAGGCAAGGCTAATGAAAAGTGGTACATTAAATCATATGGCCTCACATGGAGAATGGTTTAATGAGATAATTGTAGGCTCTCATAGCTACGTATATACTAGCGATGATACATAGCATGACATCAAGCATACATGTGTTGTACCGCTAGTCATGCATAATGGGGGGGAAAAGAGTTGTATGATGTGTTGCATGTAACTTCTAACACTAAAATTTTATTGTATGTTGGACAAATGGCAATAGATCGAAATATGCAAGTCAGATTTAATAAAGATGGTTGTTTTATTGAAAATTATGGAAATGGTTGCAAGCTGATTGCTAAAGGCAAAAGTGATGGTAGGATGTTTACCTTCGATGCTACTATTCCTAAGTTAAAGGTAGACATGTTTGCTCATGACACTATAGTAGTTAGAGATGTGGATAGTTGGCAAAAGTTCCTTAGACATGTAAACATACAATGGCTAAAAACCATGTAGTAGAAGGAGATTGTACTTGATCTACCAAAATTTCAGTATATGGAGTTAGAACATGTATACTTTGCTTACCAATTTGGGAAGGAAGCAAGACTTCCAGGCATGTCAAAAAGAGTACTAGACCATTGTAGTTGGTGCTAGTTTGGGAAGCAAGCAAGACTTCCAGACATGTCAAAAAGAGTACTAGACCATTGTAGTTGGTGCATTCAAATGTTCGAGGTCCAATATATAATGCATCCTTTAGTGGTGCACGATATTATGTCATGTTTATTGATGATTTTAGCAGTCATACTTGGGTGTATATTCTAAAGCACAAGGATAAAATGTTAGATGTTTTCAAGGATTAAAAGAGTTTTGGATGTTATATCTCATGCTTGAGATCTTATGGAGGCAGTGATTATGTCTCTCATGAATTTGACAGGTACTGCTTAAGTATGGCATTAAAAGGCAACTTAAATTCAGTTATACACCACAACAGAATGGTGTGGAAAAAGGGAAAAATAGGATGCGTATGGAAGCTACAAGAGCCATGCTAAATGAGAAGAATTTACTAAATTGTTATTGGGTTAAAGTAGTTGTAACTGCAGTATATGTCTTGAACAAAACTCCTAAGCTGGTATTCATAACCTTATACCATATGAGAACTTGTATGGGCACAAACTAGATATCGGCCATCTTAAATTATTTGGATGCATTGCTTATGTACTTGTACCATATGAGAAGAGGAAGAAGTTAGATTCGACGGCTAGTAATTATGTCTTTATTGGCTATGCACATGACAAAAAAGCCTACAAATACTACAATCCGAGACATTGGTTAGCACACGAATGTAGTGTTTGATGATTTCACTTCATGTGAGAGTGGAATTTAGGTGACGGGAAGTGCTTAAAAATAGCTAAAAATTATGAATATCAAGGGAAAAATATTCACCGTCAAAGGCGGCGGCTCGATCTAGGACGATTTTAAGCGTCAAAGTGCTTTAAAGGCGCCCGAGCGACACTTGTTGATTTTTCATAATTTTTCAGACAGTCGTGCGGGTTGGCAAGAGTTACTGGCCAATGCGGGATGCTAAGCCAGACGCCCAGGATTTTTCAGAGCTCGATTCCGAGTCCGGACGGGGATATGGCCAAGAAACCGGTCAAGATACGAAGGGGTGGACAAACTTTGGCCAAAATGGGCAAGTGACCTTTGGGAGCCCAAAATTTAAATGTAGCATGAAACTTTCATGCAAATGAGAGATGCAAAATCATGGAGAAGAAGGCGCCATACTGCGCCCGAAAATTGCGCTTGATGATTGATGATCATCATGGCAGCCTGCAAACAACCCCTGCAATTGATCACTGCCCCTCATTCCCTCCTGGATGCCAATCATTTCGCCGCCCTTCGCCCGTCAAATGATGCCCTCTTTGAAGATCTCTGATTTCAGTCTTTCTCTCTCCTCCCTCTCTCTCTTCTAAAGGCAAGTTCATGTGGGAAGAGGAAGGAAGAAGAAAGAATGATGGAGGCTTGTCCGACATGGATCGGATTGCTCCACGGGCTGGAAATGGTGATTGGTGACTGTGCTGGACATGAAGTGCTGCTGATTTCCAAATTTGCAGCCATGGACATGAAACCCGAAACACGCAAATAAGCGGTAATTTAAAATTTTCAAAGGAAATTTGAGATTCTATAGCTTTTGATTAATGAAATGTTGTTCATGTGGGCTAAAAATTGTTCATGTTGCTGTTTTCCATGAGTTCTTGCTGGTCATAATCAGAAAATCAGAAAAAATATGCATCTTGTGGTTCAAAATAATACATTAAAACACGTAAAACATGAAAAATCAAGGGAAAATGATGGTTTTTTGGCATAAAAATGGGAAAGTAAATAGGAACATCAACTAAACTTTCATTTTTCTGCAAGAAGGAACTAAGGGCCACAGCCCATAACCTATTTTGAATTTTTAGTAATTAAGTAATGCAAAAAATAAGGGAAAATAGAGAAAAACCATGAAAAATAGGGAAAAAATACATTTTGGGTTTCGAAAAATAAGGATAAATAATAACAATGTTTGTGAATGTTTGTGGGGACTAAAGCATGAGGATTTGCCTCAGTTCAACCCCACCTTCTTGTTCTAGTGTGTCTTTTTCTGATTTTTTCACATAAAATGATGGTAAAATACCCTATAAACCTATCCAACGATGCACTATTTAAATGGGGAAGGGTAGAGGAGTTGAAATATGTCCAAATGCCGTGTGAGATGATGGAAAAGTGGCTGATTTCTATGCATAGCATTTAGGACGGATAATAATTAAAATTAAGAGCTTAGTAGCACGAGGATCACCTCGGTGCTAAGCCCATGCAACGAAGCACGAACGGTAGTTGGAAACCATTAAAAGAATGTTTTTGCACTTGTGCACGATACTGTTTTGCTAAATGTTTGAGCACTAGGCATCCACCAAATGCATAGAGCATGAAAAGAATTTAGAAAAAATATCTGTGATCAGCTCCTGGACATGCATTGCAATTGGTTTATTAGGACATGACCTACGTTGAGAGGCAGTGAGGTACCCATGTTGTAGGCTAGTCGTGGGGTCTAGGGGAAAGAGAAGTAAGGACAATGGTACATTCCTGGACACGCTTATTTGGTACCTTGAGCGACTTTTGTGCGAAATGTTTATTTGTTAAGCGACGCATCGAGGAGCCAATCCCCAAGGTGTAGGAGAGTCGCAGAGGGTTGACGGCATTCAGCCGTAGGAGGAACTCCATGTGTATGTGATTCGAGCCTTTTGGCTATGTGAAAGGGACTCCCTCTGAGGAGTAATATTGGGTTAGGATCAGTTGGACTACAACGTATTACAAACGCAATGTTTAGGAATGCAGGATTTTAATAGACGCTCCTGGCCGCGAGGCCGAGGGGTTGTCTTGTGCGTAGTGACGAGGCCCGGCTAGTGCATGAGCCAGTGCCGGCCCGTTTTTAGGTCCATCAGTGGTGCGTCTGTCGGGAGCCGCTTAAAAGTGGCGGTTCTCGAATCCTGGTTGTTTAGGGACCAACTAGCAGTTTATGCCAAAGGATACTGAGATTGATCCGTTATTTATTGATAAGCATCGTCTAGCAGAAATCCAAAAGCAAGAAAGAGACGAAAGAGCTAGGCGACGTGCTGAAATTTTTAGGAGATATTCCCCTAAGCGTAGCGGTGCTGAACCCTTACGAGGGAGTGGATCTAGTGGTCTTGGGGCCACAAGCAGTAAGTTAGGAGAAGGCGAAAGCTCTTGTGCTCCCCTTCCTTCTATAAGCCAGTCCACGTAAAGTACGGGAGGTGTAACCCCATCGTCCCCTATTCCTAGTGCAAATCCAATCCTTGTCATGGCGCAGCCTATTGCAATTCCAGCAGGAACGACGGATTTGTCGGCTCTAGGTTACCCGCTACCCATTTTTAATGGGTTAGTTGAGGAAGATGCGGAACTCCACATTAGGGAGTTTCAAAAGCTAATGTTTAACTGTCGCATCCAAGAAGAAGGACATTTAATGATGTTCTTCAACATGACTCTCAAAGGAAGAGCCGCTATATGGTATCATGGTTTAGAAGCCGGAACCATATTGAACATTGATGCATTTTATGGAGCTTTTCGAAGGGAGTTTGCCCCTGAAAGGGGTGGGCAATATTGGTTGCGTGTACTCAACGTGACCCACCAAGAACCACACGAGGATATTCGTGCTTATGCGAAGAAGATAAAAGAGGTTTTCCGTAAGTTGGACACCTCTATACCTATCCCCGCAGCTGCCCAGTTGCAATATTTCCTACATGGTTTGGACTTTAATATCCAATTGTAGTTGAGTAGTGTCCCCTTGGGGGATATAGATACTGCCATTACACGAGCACAAGAGGTGGAATCCCGACTACAAGCAGCCTATGCTTCTCGAGGCAATTCGAATATGGGTTTAGTATTGGGAAACAATATGGCAATGGCCAATGGCAGTAGTGGTCAAGGGATAACGATGGCTAACCCTAATGGGAGAGGGAACATGATACAGAATGTGCCTTTATTACCAACTCCCCCTAGCATGTCGATGCCTACGGGCAGTCAAATGGCTTCAAGTGGTGGAGGCCAAGCGGTCAATTCTAACACCATGCCTGTGGTTCAACAACCTGTGCCTAATCGAATTGTTAGGCCGATGGAACGACATGGTAATGACCAAGGCTATGAGTCCAGTTCTTCCAATGTTCTTGGCGAGGTTAAGGACATGATGAAACATTATACCGATATGATTACGGAGCAATATCGACAAATAGCCGTTGATGTCAACTTCCTTAAAAAACAACAAAATTTGATAGGTAGTAGATACCCAGATGAGGGTGCACCTTCGAGGTTTAGTTGCAAATGGTGTGGTGGGCAGCACTATCCAAGGAATTGCCCAAATGTTAAGTGCGATATCTGTGGAAAATCCAGCCATTTAGCAGCTACTTGCTGGAGTAAGATCAGTTCCCTCCAGCGAGATAGTCGGCAACCAGGGCCTGTTAATCATCGTGCCCAAGGAAATGATTCCCAGCGAGAGGATGGCCTAAACAAATACTTCAACAACCAAAGACTACAGTGGAGGAGCTACCAAGTGGTAGTGGGGTTAGTTTGATTGAGGCTGTACGCGTTAACGATGCTGAAACCTCTAATCTGCGAGCTATCCTTACGAGAGGTCAAAAGGGTCGAGAGGCCGACAAGGATAAGCCTGTCGATGGAAACCCTAAACAAGGCAACAAAGGAACGCAAGTTTTGGATCCTTCCATGGAAGGGGGACCTTTGAAGCCCGTAGAAAGTAAAGCCGATAAGGAACCACCAAAGAAGAAGGTGAAAGTTAAAAAAGAGGCAATAAAGCCAGTTCAGTGACCTAAAGAGCAAATGGTTTGGCGTGAAAAGCGAGCTCTATCGAACTATCATGAATTCGATTTGGCGAGCTCTCTTTGCGAAGTCAAGCCGGATGTGAATCTCTTGCAGCTTATTAAGCTTTCCCCAGGGGTACGTAAGGAATTTAGAAAGATTTTACGTACCGGGTATATCGTAGAACCTTTGGGTATTGCGCAAGTTGGTAATGACTGGTTCGAGCATGCTGAGAAGCATTGCCCAAGGGTTGCAGCCTATGTCGATGGGATATTAGTAGATTATGCCATTGTCGACACGGGATCATATGTTAACATTATGAGTTCTGAACTGATGAAAAGGTTGGGTCTTGCGATCTAGAAAGATACCTCCACAATTCTCAGAATGGCAGATGATAGTTTGAGACAGCCAGAAGGTTGCATTACTAAGGTCCATGTCACTGTTGCAAATGTAGAATGCCTATTGGACTTTAGGGTGATTCGTTTTGCAAGGCGTCCAAGTTACCAAGTATTACTCGGACGACCTTGGATCTTGCAAGCAGACTGCCAAGTAGATATACCCGCTGGTCGACTGATATTCGGCAGAGGTGCCCAGCGTGTGGTGGTTGATGCTTATCCTGAGTCCCCGTAGAGTGAGAGAGCTCCTCTATCTTCCACAGAATTGGAGACATTAGAAGATTTATCTGCCAGTGAGACATCATTGGGTGATGAGTCCAAAGAGGGATCCACCACAGAAGACATCTATCAAATCACTTTGAATGAGCCGATAGAGGGCCAAGAGCGTATAAGAGATGCAGATGTTATTGAGCTAGACCTTGGTACACCTGATGATTCGCGGCCAATCAAATTAGGTTCTATGCTCAGCACAACAGAAAGGGAGGACTATGTGGCCTTGATCCAGGAATTCCGTGATATCTTTGCCTGGAGTTATGATAAGTTGAGAGGCATCCCTCCTAGTCTTGCTGTCATACAATTCCGTTGAAAGAGGGCAGTCGTCCTGTACGGCAGAAAGTAAGGCGTATGCCTTTCAAACTGAGGGACGGCCTGTTTGAAGAGTTACAAAAGCTTCGAAAAGCGGGTTTGATTTTTCCTGTGCAACACGCGGAATGGTGTTCGCCGGTTGTGATAAGAAAGAAGAAGAATAATCAAATCCATTTATGTGTAGATTTTAGGGAGCTGAATAAGCAGACAGTTAAGGACTACTACCCGTTGCCATTTATTGACCAGATTTTGGATCAATTAGCGGGTAGGGAGATATATTCGTTTATGGATTGCTTTGCAGGATACAACCAAATGGCAATTGCAGAAGAGGATAAGTTGAAAACAACTTTCATCACTGTATTTGGTACTTTTGCGTACCATGTGATGGCCTTTGGTTTATGCAATGCACCTGGTTCGTAGCAACGAACAGCAGATAAGACATTCGGTGACATATCCCCTGAAGAGTTGAAGGTGTTTATTGATGACTTAGGGGCCGCCACCATGAGAGGAAGGCAGTTGCTCATTTTAAGAAAATGCTTTGAGCGCTGTAGACAATTTTGCATCGCCCTAAACCCACGGAAGTGTGTTTTTGGAGTACCTTATGGGCTATTGTTGGGTCATGTGGTCAGTTCGGTAGGAATTGCGACAAACCCCGAGAAGGTCAAAGTTATAGTTGCCATGGGTCCACCACGCACTCCGAAGGAAGTTCATAGCTTTCTGTCTTCGGTTGGTTACTACCGTAGGTTCATTAACGCCTTAGCAGAAAGAACGTTGCAGCTTACAAATTTATTGTCCTTCAACTGCTCGTTTGTATGGGGTGACCCTTGTAAGGTAGCATTCGAGGATGTGAAACAAGAGCTAGCAAGAGCGCCCGTCTTAAAAGCACCTAAAAGAGGTGAGGTGTTTTATATATTTTCAGCAGCCACGATGTATAGTGGGGATCCGAATTATCTAAGGCTGAGAAAAGGAAAATTAAGCAGCAAGTGTTAAATTTTGCCTTGATCGCAGGTACATTATATCGGCAAGGGGTTGATGACATCTATCGCCAGTGTGTGATGCCTGACGAGGTGCCATTCATTTTGGAAGAGTGCCATGATTCTGCTTGCGGTGGCCATTCTGCTGGACGGCTTACAGCACAAAAGGCTTTAAGAGCAGGTTATTGGTGGCCTGCCATCTTCCAGGATGCGTTTGCGTATGTTAAGCGATGCGATATTTGCCAACGACATGATAGTCGAGAGAATAGGAAACGACCACTCACCCCTATTATGGCGATACTTCCATTTGAGAAGTGGGGAATAGACTTTATGGGTCCTATTACTCCGTCGTCGACTATGCAAAAGAGGTATATCATTGTAGCAACTGACTACTTCACAAAGTGGTCAGAAGCACGTGCAAAAAGGAAAGATGATGCTAAAGAAACTGCTAGTTTCCTTTTAGAGCAAATAATATGCCGGTTTGGTCCGCCAAAAGAATTAGTATCGGATCGCGAAACCCATTTCCTGAACAAGGTGATTAAAGGTTTGACAGAGATGTGGCAAATTAAGCATAACAAGACAACCCCATATAATCCGCAAGCCAATGGGCAAGTTGAAAGCACCAACAAGCAGCTTGTGGGCATCCTGTCCAAAATTGTGTCGGAAAAGAAACGAGATTGGGATAAAAAGTTATACGTGGCAGTGTGGGCCTATAATACGACCTTCAAATGAGCCACTAGCCATACCCCGTTCAAGTTAGTATATGGGGAGGAGTGTGTCTTGCCTTTAGAAATTGAGCTGCCGACTATTCGGTTTGCCATCAAACATTCTTTAAGTGATGAAGACGCACTTTTTGAGTGCTTGACGACACTGGCACATTTAGATGAGCTTAAGTTGCAGAGCTTATTGCACCAAGAAGTGGTGAAGCGCCGGATGAAGCAGCTACACGACCTCAAAGCCAAGAAATACACCTTCAAGAAAGGACAGCTTGTTCTGTATTATGACGCACGACATGAATTATTTCCAGGCAAGCTAGAGCCCAAATGGGATGGGCCCTATAGGATCGTTAGAATAGGAAAGAATAAATCCACAGTTTTGTTAGCTGACCTTGAGGGGATAGATTTTAAAAATAAGGTTAATCTTAATAAGATTAAACCTTATTATTTCTGATTGCACTAATGCTATGACTGCCTTGCAGGTCTAGGCGAGATCGATCAAACATCTGCAAGGAAATCGTGATAGAGGTTGATGGGTCGTCTAATCCCTTATTTAGAACACCCATATTTAGAACAGAGGTATCATCAGGGAAAGCTCATTTGGTGGAGCAGAGGACACAAGGTGATTGAGCAAGAAGGCGGGACATTTATTTGGGAGATCAAGGTCTTATGCCATCACTGCCTACAAATTTTGACGAGCATCCCTGTTAAATTCAATGATGATGGAGGGATGGAGCCTACAGTCCACCCATTGAATATGCTGAATTTCGATTATTATAATTACGAGTAGAGTTCCGGATGGCGGGATATGTAAACCCTTTATGGACATACACCTTGTACTTTGATGGGGCGTCCAGGGGTGCATACAAAAAAGGAAGTGTAGGAGTTGTCATCCGAGACCCCCGACGACGCATTGTCATGAAGTTAGCTGCTTATCTCGTGGCAAATTTTACCAATAATATGGCAGAATACAAAGCCCTGATAATGGGTTTGAATGTGGCAAAGAAGGGTGGTATCCACCAGTTGTTGGTGAAAGGGGACTCTCAGTTGGTTTTAAATCAACTCAATGGGACGTACATGGTGCGAAACCCCATCCTTTGCATGTACCATCATACTGCCATAGCCCTGCTAGACGAATTCGATAGAGTGTCTCTTCAGCTGATTCCACAGAATTGGAATCAGTTTGCCAATTCTTTGGCTAATTTTGCGTATGAAGAGGACCTCTTCTTTAATTGTGGCCCTTGTCCCGATATATCTATTGATGGTGAGACAGGACCCGGTCGTTTGTGGGGTATGCTTTCTGAACATGCGCTCTTTGGCAGACGATGGTTGATCTGGGTGATGCAGAGGGTAAGCGAGACTCATCTGCCTTTATTATCTTGGACCCATAGACTGATTCGACGACATGTGATGCGAACACCTCTTGCGATATACGCAGGAGGGATGGGTCATAATTTAATGCACTTAGTTTAGGGCTACAAGCCCTGTTCCCCCAGGAATGGTATGCTTTGATGTCTATCATGGTTGTTTCCAGGAGGATGTTATGCGTAGTATTGTTTGATTTCATTAGGCCAAGAGGGTCGATTCAGTTTTGTAGCAAAGTCATGTCAGGTTTCATTAGGCCAAGAGGGCCAATTCAGTTTTGTAGTGAAGTGTTTATTTCATTAGGCCAAGAGGGCCATTTGCCTGCTAGTGCAGGTGTGTTTAATTGGGTTTTTGTTTTAAGTGCTGTGCTAGACAAGTTTGAAGGCAAGCTTGGAGGAAGCCTTTGCTGCGATGGAAGCTTCTTGTGGCCAATCCAGGTGATACCTCTCCTTTACGAGTACCTTTCTTTCCTGTTATATGTGTATTTGTACTTGTCGAGGGGATACATTTTTGTTGGGGACCGGCAACCAAGGCATGAAGTCCCAGGTTTAGGTTGAGTATGTTTGAGGGAAGTCGGAGTAGTCATTGCCTCCTGCAAAGACATTATCAGACACCGAAAGACCTGTTTTAGAAGGACGTCCTAGTGGCCCTATTCTGCTAGCCTGCTAGGCAGCCGTTCTAGGAGTTCTTGTTAGTAGTGAGGCAGTTAGAGAAGCCTGCCAGAAGATAATAAAGATGATTCCCAGAAACTTTGTACATCCTAAAAGATGAATATAAATACGAAGGTGTGTAAAAAGGGGTTCTAACCCCTAGCAAAGAAAAGAAAAGAAATGAAAATATATAAGCAGTTGATCATTCCCTTGCGAAGGCCTGGTAGGTTCTTGGGGACGAATCAGACCCGGGGCCGATACCTTGTCTTCCTAGGGGTGGCTTCTTGCTGGAAAAAAAAAATACCAAAACAAGGAAGGTTGGAGCGAAAATAAAAGTGAGCGTTAGAAAAGGATTAAGTGTCGCCTTGCGAGGGCTTGGTAGGTTCTTGGGTGCCGAGACAGGTCCTGAGGCCGAGGCCCTGTTCTCCTTGGGTCACTACGCTCAGCTCCCTCCTTTTTACATGCCCAAGTATATTGATCAAATAAAAATCCTCACAAAAGAACTATACTGAAAGAGAATACTCTTTGATCAGGCTATAGGAGACCTCGCCTTGTAGGAGCTCCTAGTTGAGTTGTTTTTAGTTGGTAAGTAGCGCAGACTACCACTTAGGGCAACCTCTTTGATAGGTTCTTTTTAGTTTGGCTGTGTTGGAGCAGCTGGTTTGTGACTTACTTTGGATCTTCTATTAGATGATGCTAGGCCTACTCCTTGTGGATGTCATGCCTTGGTTCTGTCCAGGGGTAGGGGAAACATTGTGCTGAGTTTTATTATATAATTGTTTTGTATCAGTTTGATGCTTCTTTGGTTGTTTATGTGCAGATATGTTCGTGGATTCGACGGGCTGAGTCGCCCTATCCCATGGTCGCCAATGAGAGCGGAATTTAGGTGATGGGAAGTGCTTAAAAATAGCTAAAAATTATGAATATCAAGGGAAAAATATTCACCGTCAAAGGCGGCGGCTCGATCTAGGACGATTTTAAGCGTCAAAGTGCTTTAAAGGCGCCCGAGCGACACTTGTTGATTTTTCATAATTTTTCAGACAGTCGTGCGGGTTGGCAAGAGTTACTGGCCAATGCGGGATGCTAAGCCAGACGCCCAGGATTTTTCAGAGCTCGATTCCGAGTCCGGACGGGATATGGCCAAGAAACCGGTCAAGATACGAAGGGGTGGACAAACTTTGGCCAAAATGGGCAAGTGACCTTTGGGAGCCCAAAATTTAAATGTAGCATGAAACTTTCATGCAAATGAGAGATGCAAAATCGTGGAGAAGAAGGTGCCATACTGCGCCCGAAAATTGCGCTTGATGATTGATGATCATCATGGCAGCCTGCAAACAACCCCTGCAACTGATCACTGCCCCTCATTCCCTCCTGGATGCCAATCATTTCGCCACCCTTCGCCCGTCAAATGATGCCCTCTTTGAAGATCTCTGATTTCAGTCTTTCTCTCTCCTCCCTCTCTCTCTTCTAAAGGCAAGTTCATGTGGGAAGAGGAAGGAAGAAGAAAGAATGATGGAGGCTTGTCCGGCATGGATCGGATTGCTCCACGAGCTGGAAATGGTGATTGGTGACTGTGCTGGACATGAAGTGCTGCTGATTTCCAAATTTGCAGCCATGGACATGAAACCCGAAACACGCAAATAAGCGGTAATTTAAAATTTTCAAAGGAAATTTGAGATTCTATAGCTTTTGATTGATGAAATGTTATTCATGTGGGCTAAAAATTGTTCATGTTGCTGTTTTCCATGAGTTCTTGCTGGTCATAATCAGAAAATCAGAAAAAATATGCATCTTGTGGTTCAAAATAATACATTAAAACACGTAAAACATGAAAAATCAAGGGAAAATTATGATTTTTTGGCATAAAAATGGGAAAGTAAATAGGAACATCAACTAAACTTTCATTTTTCTGCAAGAAGGAACTAAGGGCCACAGCCCATAACCTATTTTGAATTTTCAGAATTAAGTAATGCAGAAAATAAGGGAAAATAGAGAAAAACCATGAAAAATAGGGAAAAGATACATTTTGGGTTTCGAAAAATAAGGATAAATAATAACAATGTTTGTGAATGTTTGTGGGGACTGAAGCATGAGGATTTGCCTCAGTTCAACCCCACCTTCTTGTTCTAGTGTGTCTTTTTCCGATTTTTTCACATAAAATGATGGTAAAATACCCTATAAACCTATCCAACAATGCACTATTTAAACGGGGAAGAGTAGAGGAGTTGAAATATGTCCAAATGCCGTGTGAGATGATGGGAAAGTGGCTGATTTCTATGCATAGCATTTAGGACGGATAATAATTAAAATTAAGAGCTTAGTAGCACGAGGATCACCTCGGTGCTAAGCCCATGCAACGAAGCACGAACGGTAGTTGGAAACCATTAAAAGAATGTTTTTGCACTTGTGCACGATACTGTTTTGCTAAATGTTTGAGCACTAGGCATCCACCAAATGCATAGAGCATGAAAAGAATTTAGAAAAAATATCTGTGATCAGCTCCTGGACATGCATTGCAATTGGTTTATTAGGACATGACCTACGTTGAGAGGCAGTGAGGTACCCATGTTGTAGGCTAGTCGTGGGGTCTAGGGGAAAGAGAAGTAAGGACAATGGTACATTCCTGGACACGCTTATTTGGTACCTTGAGCGACTTTTGTGCGAAATGTTTATTTGTTGAGCGACGCATCGAGGGGCCAATCCCCAAGGTGTAGGAGAGTCGCAGAGGGTTGACGGCATTCAGCCGTAGGAGGAACCCCATGTGTATGTGATTCGAGCCTTTTGGCTATGTGAAAGGGACTCCCTCTGAGGAGTAATATTGGGTTAGGATCAGTTGGACTACAATGTATTACAAACGCAATGTTTAGGAAGGCAGAGATTTTGATAGACGCTCCTGGCCGCGAGGCCGAGGGGTTGTCTTGTGTGTAGTGACGAGGCCCGGCTAGTGCATGAGCCAGTGCCGGCCCGTTTTTAGGTCCATCGTCATGCTATGGTGGTCCAAATGATACTCATGCTAAAATTTATACTATGGATAGTACCGCTATTAGTGGGCCTATAGGAGACACATCCTATACAATTAGTCTAGACAACAAGTTGCTTGCATAGTCATGGTTCTATGTCCAGTAACACGAATATGTCAGTGAGGGGGAGATTAGATAAAGGCAAAGGGAAGATTTTTGAAGATGTTATTGGGCCACTTACTTCTCATCATGAGTCAGCTGGGTAGTGATAGTCTTGACAATGAACTTGGTAGTGAGAAGGAATCACATAATGTACTATAGTTAAGGAGGTTAGAGAGAGTCAAAAATCCTATTGATAGGCTAACTTACAGTGGGTACTCGGCTAGACACTTTTCGTACATGACTGAAGTGATGGATCATAAAGAGCCTATGAAGTTTAATGACATATTTGGTGATGAGAATTGGTGCATAGCTATGGATGAAGAATATGTTGCATTGGCTAAAAATAACACATGGGATTTGGTCAAATTGCATGAAGGCGAAAACCATTGGCTATAAATGGGTTTAGAAAGTGGAATGCAAAGCAGATGGATCTCTTGAGAGATACGAAGAACGGTTGGTTGCTAAAGGATATACATAGCAATATGGTCTTTCTTATGAGAATACTTTCAATCCAATTGCAAAATGGCAACTATGAAAGCTGACATTGCTTTGGCAACATCTAAGGATGGAAGTTTTGGCAAATGGATGTCAAAAATGCATTTCTAAATGGAGATTTGATTGAGGAAGTGTATATGGAATAACCTAGAATTATGTACACCCTGATTATCCAAATCATTTGTGTAGGAAGGCTTAAAAAAACAATGTATGGATTAAAATAGGCATCAAGAGCATGGAATGCTTATATCAACTCATATTTATAGCAACTTGGATTTTAGACAGGAAATGCATATCATAGTCTATTCACTAAGTAGATAGAGACAAATTATGTATTCTTGGTTATTTATGTAGATGACTTGATCAATATTAGAGATTATGACCATAGTATTACTAAAATTAAATCCATGTTACATATGGAGTTTAAAGTGGAAAACTTGGGAGAGCTGAATTATTTTTTTGGCATTGAGATAGTGACTACACCTCAAGGAATTTGACTACTATGTAGAAACAATATGCATAGGATATGCTAATCAAGTATGTAATGATGGATTGTAAGCCCATATGGAAACACTACTAGATTTGAATGTAAAGCTTGGAGTTGATGTTGGTAGTGAGATAGAGAATGTTACAATGTACAAGCAGAAGGTGGGCAGACTAACCTATCTTACCATTACTCATCTTGATCTCTATTATCCAATGGGGCTGATTAGTCAGTTTATGAAGAAGCCACACAAATCTCACTTGAATACAATTAGGAAGATTATGCACTATGTGAAGGGTAATTCTAATTGTGGGTTGTTTTATGAGTTTGGAAAGCCACTTCCTTTGATAGGAAATACAAATGCTGATTGGGTTGGATGTGCATATGACAAATAATCAACTAGTGGTTGTGCTTTCACTGTTGGAAGAAGTAGTATGATCAACTAGTGGTTGGAAGAAGTAGTATGATCAACTAGTGGTTGGAAGAAGTAGTATGATCAACTAGAGCAATAAAAAGTAGCCTACAATTTCTCTCTCCATCATAGAGGCAGATATAGAGGTGCTACCTTAGCTACATGTGAAGCAATTTGGCTCTTGAAATTGTTACATGACTTTGCTATATAGATGGACAGGAAAGTCACATTGCATTATAACAACATGAGTAGTGTGTTGTTGGCTAGCAACCCAATTTACGATACTAGATCAAAGCTCATGGAAGTTTATTATCACTTCATTAGGGAAATGGTACTTGCAAGAAAGATAGATCTATTTCATGTGAAGACTAAAGGCCAAGTAGCTAAAATCTTTACCAAATCACTTTGTAGACATAAGTTTGTTTATTTCAAGGAGCTACTTGGAGTACAACAATTGACTTGAGCTTGAGGGGGAGTGGATGCTAGCTCATGTGCTACTAAAACAATTGTGCTAGGGATTTAGAGAATCAACCTTGTTATGACAACTTTATAGACAAAGGCTATAGGCTTTGATGATTTATTATCATCTGACTTTATGGACTTGCCTTCTCCTCAAGTATGGATCTATCCCCCCTTAGGCTTTGATCTATCATATGGAATATTTGTATATCTTAGGAACACTTGTTGAGGAGGGGCTTCTTACAAAATTAGGGAGGAAGATGGTAGAGTCACCTTTGGAGCCCTCTTTATAAAAAATGATATTAGCTTATGTAGACTAGATTGTAGTGATATTGACCTCATGTGTGCTAAACCCATGTGTGATTATTGGTAGTGCAAATGTAATTTTAAATAAGCAATGCATCCAAATAGTTTTAGATGGGATATATTTGGATTTTTACTTGCCTACTTCACCTCAAGTATCATACCATGTACAATAGCCATTAATGTCTTGATCCTTTTTGGTATAGAAATAACAACTCCTTTAGCCTAATAATAATGAGGCAAGTCTCTTCATACATCAATGCTTGAGCCATCTCTACAAGATACCTATCTTTTTGCTCAACAACTCCACTTTCTTGTGGATTATACTTACATTTAGACTACTTTTGAATACCATTTTTTGCAAAATTAGAAAAGTACTCTCCTCCTCCATTCCACCTTAGTTATTTAATATGCAACCCTCAACAATGCTTTAACACTTTTAAAGTGAGTAAATAACATATTTTTGTCACGTATAAAATAAATCCATGCTTTTGAATATGATGACCAATGAAGCGACATAATACTTGCAACCACTCATAATTGTAGTCCTTGTGGGACCCTATGCATCAAAATATATCAACTCAACTAGCTTCTTGCATACATACTTTTCATGTGGAAATGCATGTCTTGCCTGCTTTCCAAATCAATGTACTACACATACTTTATACATCCTATCAACTTTGAAATTTGGTAAGCCATTCATAATCTATTTTGACTATATATTTGTCAAATGGTGTACATTTATATGACTAATCGGCTTAAGCTAGATTTCAATGTCAACCACAACACTTGGACCTTATGCAAATAAAAAAACATCCATTCTAGGTAGACCTTCATCAAGAGTAAATAAGCAATCACCTTGCAACCATTTCTAGGGTCCTCTACAATCCCTATTCTACCATTTGACCAACAAAACCTAGGTTCTTAGTTATATTTGGTACATGCAGTACATTGGCCAAGTGCTTTGTTTTACAATCTTGCATACTCAAGGGAATATTTCAGTGTGAGTAATGGGGTGCGTTGTATTATCCCCTATCTCCACATAACCTAGGAACTCTGTACTACACATCTCTCTAAACCATTCTCCATGAGAGGTCATGTGGTTAGAGAAACCTAAGTCTATATACAATACATTGATCCTAGATCAAATATCAACATTCATAGTATTCATAAAATGCCAATGGCAAAGAGATACTAAAAATTTATGAGAAATGTGGCCATTCTCACCACAATGCAAGCATTTTCTACTATCATCATAATTTTACTATTAGTTAAAACTTGCAACTTGCCCTCTTTGGCTCGCCTTTCCTCAATCTATTTTAACTTGATTCAACTCTTTGAGCTTTTTGACCTTTATGTTTACCTCAAACAATCTTGCCAAATTATTTCAAGCAATAGCAAGGATTTTAAATTCTTGGAAATAGCCCATTATACAATCTATGACACTCACATATAACCAATATATTATTTTACTATTTATCTACTCCCAATCCTTCTTAGCCTTTATTTCTTATATAATAGCATTTCACTAAGGGACTTCAAGTGCCACTATCACGTCTGCTTCAATTAATTTCAAATGCTTTGCCCTTCCAACAAGAAGCAATCGATTACGCTCACATAAAGGGAGTTTGGAGGGCTCGAAAATGCCTTTTAGGATATAGAGAGAGAATGCTCTAAACAATAGTGTAATGTCCCCGTTACTTAGTTAATTTTAATAAACAATGTGCATATAAATTCTAAATTTTGATTTATGTTGAAAACAAAATGGTAAAGATTGCACATTTTTAAAACTAGCTCTAACTATGAAGATAATTGATGAGGTATTATATGCCAGTTCATGGAAGGAAGGCTTGGGACACCCTCCCAAGACAAGCTTATTAAAACTATGTTTCTAGTATAGAACAACAAAAAAGAACTAGTCTAGTGGATAGTCACTTGGCAGTTAAGTGCACTTGGGTGACAACACTGCTGGGATGGGTGACCTCCCAACAAGCTTTTCCTACAAGCTAGTGGGAGCTTTTCGTGCACAGCCAATGGCACCAACAAAGCCTTCATAGCCCATTTCCAAGTATGGCAAGGCCAAGATGCCAAGGTCTATGCCTTGGTCACCGCTTTGGAGTGACGTCGTAACGCCTTAGAGTGAACATGACGTGCGGTGCTTGCCATATATTCGTATATTCGTATCTTTATCTCCATGCTACATTCCAAAAATGGAGCCCCTCTCTGACATCATCGATGATGTCATCAAAAAATACTAAAAGCAAGCATTCTCTCTTTATCCCCCTCCCCCCCAATTACTATATAAATAGGGATAGAGCATCATGTCAAAACAACAACCCCTACAGAAGTCTCTCTGCTCTGTTGACGCAACGAAGCTCTGCTGTAATTAGCCGAGCCTCTCTCTCTCCACATCTACGAGGAAGTGTTGAGCAAATCCATCAAGCTTCTTCCATGGCTCCCAAGAGACATTGAGATACTAAGGGAGGTCATGCTCAGAGAGCTCCCTAATGCAAGGAAGTAGTCACTACTGAGGGAACTCAACAAGAACCTGAAGCGCAAACGGAAGTCACCCTCAAATCCATTCAACCTGAAGAATTGGTTATTCCACAACAAACCGAGGTTGCGATCATAACTCGTAATCATGATGGATGGCCGAACGAAGATAAGCAGATTTAAGCTATTAACTCTACAACTTTCTAATTTTTCTATTTTACATTATTTCTTTTTTTGCATCTTATGAGATAAAATGAGAGATAAGTTAGTAATGTTAGAAAAACCCATAGGATAAGTCTGTTACATAGGTTATGATTAGTTAGAATATACTTAAACTTACAAAAACATGTTAGTATTATCAATTTCTTTTTAGGAAAGAACACGGGAATTGATGAGGGGGATAGATTATATGCATCACATACATTGACAAGAGTGTTAAAATTGTTTTATGGTTATGGTTGCTTTTGGATTTGTGAATGATGAATTATGTCTCTTATGATTCCGTGCTTGTAATAGCTAGACAAGTGGATTGTGGTGGTTCGGACGTTGGGGTCCCCAATCCAATATTCCCTGACACTCTACGGAGTGTGGAAAAACTCACCTACATGGCTGGTGGGGGTCCTATGCTCCCAAGGGAGGTAGGTGTTTTTGGTTTTTGATCACTCAAGAACCTAAGAGAGCAAAGGGTCGAGTGATAAGTGCCCTTGCTATGTAGGACGGCTCCTGAGGCTCAGGAAGCATAGAGGGGCTTTGAGCCAATAAATTCCCTGGTTGACCACGGACAAAGTGCGATCACATACAATCTAGTCCTATAAGATTGGAAGGTCCTACCCTAGGTTGGCTAGACAATGTCTTTTTGCGGAAAGACGGTTTTGTACCACTCTGTGGAGTGATGGTTCTGCTTGTTATTATGAAATAAAGTATCTGATTTTCGAATTGTTTGCTATGTGCCAAAGATTGAGTTTAATGAACCCAGTTACACTGAGTAATAAAAGAAAGCTATTTTTTTATATGTGCAACAGCATGATAGTATATGCTTTGCTAATTAGAAAACTAAAGCAAACCCAATCAAGAAAAGTGGGAGGCTTTGATCTTGATGATCAAATGCCTATGTCTGGGTTGACCTAATTACATTAGATAGAGTTGATTAAATCATGAGCCTCCCAATATCAGTAGGATTAGTTACCAAGTTTAACACCGTTTTAGGGGGCCGGAGAGTTGAGATTTTACCTTATGGGTAGGGGGATCGAGTTACACTCTCTCCCAACTCTCACTCTCTTTGAACCAAGTGCAGTGTTAACCTCACTCCTGCCTTTGATTGCTTAAAAAGTGATCTTTCCTAGGTGGGCATTAGATTGCCGTTAGGGTGACTTATCCATCCTTCCCCTGTGAATTAGAACTGAGATTCCCATGTTTAACTAAGTCCTAGGTTTCCCATGGGGAGACTAGATGGTGATATGCATGGATATGAATTTTGATCAAGTACTAAGAGGACTCCTCCGGGGCTGTTGGAGGAGGCACCCCACAAATAGGAGCAAAGTCTCCATAACAAAACTCTTATTTAAATATGGTAAAAATCATTTTTCAAAAAGATATATATATATATATATATATATATATATATATATATATATATATATATATATATATATATATATATATATATATATATATATAATATTACAAATTTGTATTATCAATATCTATTTTTAGTCTCTTATATTCATGATTATGGCATTCTTTGCATTAGTGACATAGAATCTCGGCTAATTTTATTAAATGATATGTATGGATTAATGATAACGATCGATTTAATCTTGTTTTTTCCCTCCTTTGTGGTATACTAGTCCTCTCTCTCTCTCTCTCTCTCTCTCTCTCTCTCTCTCTCTCTCTCTCTCTCTCTCTCTCTCTCTCTGTGCCATGGATACAAAAATTTGACCTTCAACAAGGCATCCAAGCTCCCAAATCACATCCATATTGATGTTTAACTCATTCCAAATAGATGGAAGATGGATAATTACTATCATTAGCAAAGGCAATTGAATCACCATGCAACAAGCAAAACATGGAAAAAGACGAAGATATGAAAGCTCGCTCATCTTTGCTTGGAAGGGTAGAATCCAAGATTTCAAGCTTGGAGTAAATAAGAATAGTATAAAAGAGGTACTAGTGCAACATGTGTTTATGCATAGAGAGCTATATTTGGAACCTGTAACTTCAAATTTTCCAATGCGTAGACCAAATTGTAAGAATTAGATTCTTAAAGTCTTAATTTTCTTGAACTTAGTTTAGGGTTTTCCATTACAACATTTGTTTGTCTTGTAGATGTCTACCTCTCTAATCTTAAGAAATTGCAACCGGTCGAGTCTATTATTGATGTTATTGATGTTATACATGGTTCAATTGGAGAAGAAATATGCAAAGGTAGAAAGAAGACAAAGCTTGAAAAGAATGAAATGTTCTTTTATGACCACTCTTACATTATCCCCGTGTAGCACACCCAATGGGGATCAATATCCCCTCTTTCTTTGCTAGATTTTTCAAGCTTTGAGTGACCTTTGACAAGCCCAACTACTAGTAAGGACTATAGATGTAAAATATTTTATGAGATACAGAGAACATGAAAACCTAATATCTTAACTAGGCTAAGCAAAGTTACTTCGTTTATGCTTATTAATATATTTGTTGATTTCTTTTATAATGTTAAGATAAGAATACCAAAGCCCATCCTTTCAGTGAAGAGACTAATATATGATCATGGCATACAATTTGTTGTTGATAAGGGATGCGACACCACTAGGACAGAAGGAAAATTTATATGTAAAATAAATCAAGACTCTATAGCTTGTAAATATATGGTTTCTACTCAAAATTTTATTCTTAGCTTTTACTATAGTAGATGGCATTATATTGGTGGTAGTCTGGTTGCTTTAGACCAAAATCTTGATAATTTTAGCAAAGATCCTATAGTGGATCTTGATGTTTAATTCAATGAGGATATTATAGCAATCGTAAAGGTTAGATCATCATGTACACTACATCAAGTGAGGATGGATTTACAAAATGAAGATATTGAACTAGTATGCTCATTTATATTCCAACTTAATAATAAACGAGTAAGTTTTTATATCATATTATATCCACTTAGGTATATATCTAACTCCACTTTATGATTAACAAACATTTATAATATATATTTTGTAGATATCAATTGTTGCAAATCAGAGTTGGAAGCATGAGAGAGTGTGCACAAGAGGGAGAGAGAGAGAGCTCAAGTACAAGAAAAAGATCTTGTTTAGTCAGTTGTTCAAGGTACAACTAGTACACTCTCCTCTACATTGAGTGTGTTATAAAATCTGAGATACATGCTCGACTTTCTTATATACTTAAAATATATATGGTGAATATTATGTTGACACAGAGGGAGAATAGATGAGAGAAAAGAAAAATGTAGAGAGAGAGGTAGAGAAGTTGGCAACACACTAGGGACTAGAAGATGGGCCAGTCCCCCCCTTGTGGAGTTATAATATTATTGACAAGGAGCAAGCTCCTCCATTGCACATAATCCAATTCTTACTTGTAGATCTTGAAAACAAGATCACGGTTCCTTGCACAGTATATAACCGGCTAATACTTACAAAACTAGGAAGTTGGCACCTTTTGATCCTTCTTGAGTCTCCTCCTCTCCTACACAATATGTGTAGGGCTCTCCTCTTGGCACTTGATTTCAGCAGAGCTTCCGCAACACTTGCATCTTCTCTTCTCCTCTTGGAACTTGATTTCAACAAAGCTTCCGCAGCACTCTTGGAGCTTGATTTCAACAGGGCTTCCGCAACACTTGATTTCAGCTGGGCTTCCGCAGCACTTGCACCTTCCCTTCTCCTCTTGGAACTTGCAAAGTGTTACTTCCTTCACCCCCCTCCTCTCACCCCCAAAGAGAGCCTCCTCTTTTATAGGCTTTCAAGAGCTTCTCTTCTTGGAGAGAGAGTTGAGTTGTTCTTCATGCAAGATGTGGTTGTTCCACTCTACAGCACTAATTTTGAGATATCTCTTTGTGCATTGTTTGGATGAAAAAACGTCCAACACAAAAGTTGTAGATCTCATTGTTTTCGATAACCCTCGCGGCCCATTTTTAGAGATTGTTTTCTATCGCGATATATTTTAAAAATGGATTTTCCAAAAAAATAGCTTTTTAAACTATACTCTTAACTTGTGGTCCATGCAACCACTTTGAGTCATAGATAAGGAGAGTTCATTAGATTGCCTTGGGCCTCAACCTTAAGATTGAAATCCACACAAAAGCTTGCGTCATTTTAGACCTTAGAAAGAGAAAATCACTTCTCTCCTCACTTCCAGAGAATCACGTTCTCTCGTCTTTCTTAGTGGGAGAATTCCCTCTCTCGTCTTTCTTAATGAAAGAAAATACCTTAAACCTTGACTTGTAGGGGAGAGGATGACCCCAAATTAATGCAATGCTCATTACACACAAGTAAAACATTCCCAGGCATCCCTGGATGCATACATAAATACATAACACAATGCTAATGCACTTCCTCTTCTTAGAACTCAATCCATCTTCATTTATGTGTGACTCCTTGGTTCTTATATGCACTCTTACACTTGGCAGACACTTCTTTTCCCCTTCATAACTTGTATTGCATGTACCAGATATCCCCGTCACAATGCTCCGATCACCCCATTAAGTGATACACTAGGAATACTGGTCTCTAAATGGTCTCATGGCCATGGTACATCACCAACAACACTTAAAGAAAAGTAAATCATTAATTTATTGACATGAATTTATTAAATAGAGAATGTGTAATAAGCAATCAATTTAGTGACAAAGTGTGTACTTTAGGATGTTTATATAGCCACTGGAGGATTTAGGGTTAGGGTTTCCCCTATCCTCCAATCCATTTACACCTAGCTACCCTCATCCTCTCCAGTGTAAGGAGAGTTCCTATGCTTATCTTTCAACACCCCCCCTCAATGCCAGGTGGCATTGGATAAAACATAATAGGATGCCTCCCCTTAATTCTCAATGAGATGCCTTTATAAATGAGGCTATAAGAAAAGGTTATAGGTAGAGAGTGTTACAAGACTCAAAAGAGTCGGTTATCTGTGGATTGGGAGGCAAAGTTGACCTCCAATTCCTTAGGTACTTCTAGAACACAGGGACACTTACTAGTGATATGCCCAATCTTTTTGCATTTATTGCACTTCATTTTGTAAGGATATTTCTTCCAATAGTTGCTCATAATATGCCCCTTTTTGTGACAGAAGGAGCACTTAGTAGAAGTTGTATGGACTAACACTTGCTTACAGGAAGTAAATACTGAAGACCCTTCCGTATTGTTTCTCTTCTCTTCATCCAAGCATGACCGGATGGTACTTGCTAAAGTTGGGTTCGGAATATTAGTTAGGGTAGTCACAAGGGTTGGAAAAGCCTTCTTCACAGACTTTAGCAGGTTGGCAATGGCATCTCCATCATGGATAGGTGCTTGGATGGAGGCAAGCTGTGCCATAAGCCCCTTCATATGTGAAATAAACTTGCTTAAATCTTCTCCCTATTTGTATTCCAAGCTAAAAAACTCAATCTTGAGAAATATCTTGGAGTTATTCCATGTAGCACCATAGAGCCTTTCAAGCTCATCCCACTTTTCTTTTGCAGTTGAGAGTTGGTCAATGTGATGAATCAAAGATTCATCTAAATGAAGCATGATCATAGCCTGAGCCCGTTCAATATCTTCTACATCAAGGGGATTGGATGGGTCAATTACTTTGGTCCCTTTTATGAAGGGCCATTATCCTCTTTCCATCATTTTGTATTTGACCAAGACTTGCCAAGGATGGAAAACTTTTCCATTAAATTTTTGAATGTGAGGACAAACATTAGCATATGTTGTGGCCATTGGGAAGGTCTTACCACTTGTTAGGACAAGGGCAATGTCTAGTCCCTTACAACCTTGCCATTGAATGCAGAAGTAAATCAAACAATTGATATGTTGTGGCCATTGGGAAGGTCTTACCACTTGTTAGGACAAGGGCAATGTCTAGTCCCTTACAACCTTGCCATTGAATGCAGAAGTAAATCAAACAATTGATATCAAAGTTGTAATGAGGAGAAAGGCTGAAAATCATACATATGTAATATTTAAAAATATGACTTTTGTGGTCCTTTCTTATGTGCAATCTTCTTCCAAGGTTTAATGGTCTTTTTAGGTTTTAATGATGTGAACCTAGACTGGACTTCGGGCTCCTCCTTGTGGTATGGCTTAGTAGATGAACCTTGTGTTGGATAAGGACAATCTATGATTTCAATGCTTGTTGCTGATGACTCCGAGGAGAGTACAATGACACTCATCCCTTTGATTTCATTTACCAAGATACTTGAAAAAACCACACATGATATGCAATATAAGTTTAGGATAGGATGGTCTATGTGTTTATAATTGTACACATAGCCTTACAACATGAAGTAAAGCACTCAATTGTTTAAATTTTCTAATGAAAAAACTCAGATTGTGTAGGTACCAATAGCAATAATGATTAAGCAATGTGCCTTAGTGCTTACAAGCACTCATCTCTAGTTTATGTTTCTAGAGATGGTAGATGTTAGTCTTGATGAGCTTGATGACGACCTTCCAAGTAAAAGAACCTCAAAAATGAAGTTCCAGATTAGTAACTGACTCTAGAAGAGATTATTCAGTGATTAAAATCACTGCTAGTGATCAAACATTGAAAATTTTGAAGGTTGAAGAAGCTTGAAGCTACCTGGCTATGATTGCTAGAGACCCACACTTAGGGTTTGACTCTGTGGGAACAGTAGAGGAAGAATTTCTAAGAACCCTCTTAGGTGTAGATAGCCCACTTGGGGAGCTATCAAAGCCCCATGATGGCCGCCCTTATTACGTCTGCTGCAGGCCGTGCTGTTGTACGAACTGCCACACTGTCAAAACTGCACCGTTTTTTGCATTTGTGGCAATGCTGCCCACCATGTCATCCAATGTCAGGGATCGATGCATCGTGCTGAAGTAGAGGATGAAGTCTCTAGAAGGAATTAGGAGTTGAAAGTGCTTCTATTGCACACACCAGCTCCTCCAAGGTCAAGGGGTCTAGCTAGCTATGGTAAAAAGGAAGGTAACTGAGATGACAAGAGTTCTTCTTGTACACTTAGATGTGTAAAGAGGCCGAGAGAAGTTGAAGGATCAAAGATGGCTCTGATACCATGTTGCCAATCAGAGTTGGAAGCATGAGAGAGTGTGCACAAGAGGGAGAGAGAGAGCTCAAGTACAAGAACAAGATCTTGTTTAGTCAGTTGTTCAAGGTACAACTAGTACACTCTCCTCTACATTGAATGTGTACTTTAGGCTCTTTATATAGCCATTGGAGGAGTTAGGGTTAGGGTTTCCCCTGTCCTCGAGTCCCTTTACACCTAGCTACCCTTATCCTCTCCAGTGTAAGGAGAGTTCCTATGCTTATCTTTCAATATCAATGTAGAGAGAAAAGAATATACAATGCAAAGATATGGAAGAAAATATCTCTTTACTATCAATATAAAATACATGTACAAATTTTGTGGCAAATTTTTGTCAACCATCTCCATGAATTATACACACAAGGGCTTACAAGCAATGAGGCAAAGCTACTTCTTTTTTTAGAACTTTTCTTAGGAGAAGGGAGATCCTTTGTAGGAGTCCTTTTGCCTTTCTTTGATGCTTTGGTTGTCTTAGGTGTTGAAGGCGTAGCTTCACTTGCTAAAATTACATGCACCTCCTCTCCTTCATTGTCCAAGTCCCCACTATTGTTCGTTCTTATTGGTTTCATACAATTGACCATAATATACTTCATGATCTTTGCTCTTATATACCAAACATGCTCGCTTAGATAGCAATCCCTTGAAAACTGTCATACATTTGTAAGAAAAGATTTTTAGTTTATTGTTATTTTTTACAATGGACTGTATTATTATCATCAATGGACTATTTTACAATGAATCTCTATCTTAAACTTCAGTATCTTTCATAGTACCTTTACAAGTTTATCATCATTGAGATAAATAAACTTAACCAATCTTTTGGCATTTGCAATTACTCTCCAGGCACCATAAGAGTGACTATCATCTTGATTAGGACACTACAATCAATAATATAAAGTAAAACTATGAAACTTATTTATGGTAGTTCATAGAATAACTTTTATTATTATGTTCCAACCATACTAATCAAGACCTTACCATAACTTGTATATATTGCATTGTTGCAAGTAAATCAGAAGGCATGGGAGGCTTTTTCTTTAGCACTTCAATCAATCTTTTTATAGCTCTGTACCAAAAAGATAATAAAATTTAGAGTAATGATAAAAAAGGATCAAAATACTTAGAGTACTTGCAGAAAAAATATTAAAATATCAAGGAGACCATGGATTATATAACTTATAACTTAGCATTTTCATAGCTTCATTTCAAATAATTGATGAGGAAACATTGCCTCTCCACATAGTTTATTCCAATTAGGCTCCAATGAGAACTGAAAACAATCATACTTCAATAATTTAGCAAAATAAAATCTCATAAAATCTTTAAAAATATCAAATTACTTACTTTTCATTATATGAAATTAGAAAGACCTCCAAAGTTTCAAAGTCAAGTGGATTGAACCAATGATCAAATGCACTTGCATCAAGCTCACTCCTCATATAGTATGAGGTAGATGGATCAAGAACCTCAATTTTTCGTTGTATATCAAAGGGGAGCTCATGCATTACATACCTAGCAAAGGAATGGAGATAGTGAGCATAAACATGAAAGCCTATTGTTAGAAAATTACAGTGAGTAAAAACAAATTTGGGTATATTATACCTTATCCCAACAAGAAGAATAGAGTCATTTATTTCTCTCATTTTATTCTTGATAATTTGAACATAGTTAGAGTCAAAAAATATCATATTAGATCTTCTGTTAATATCACTAGGTAAAAAGCAACAGACATTGAAGCCATTAGGATCAGCCATTTTTCAAGAAGGGTAGATAGATCTTTTTCAAAAGATGGTAGCTACTCTCCTTCATTTTGACACATTTAAAATATTGAAAGTCTTCATATCAGTAAGGGAGAGTGGTTCAAGGATCTTCGAAATTCTGTACCTCAACCTCCTATAAATTATCATGTCTTTGTCTATAAGTGTAAGGCTATGTGCACGAGTAGCACATATATAAGAATCTTGGAAAAACTCAATAAAAAAATCTTCTACAGCCTCCTGGATGCAATTGAGAGTTGTTCTTATCCATCTAAAACTATCAAGACTATGCTTGTTACAAATTTCTCTGACAAGCCTTTGAAAGGGCAATTTTGGAATTGCATTATCCATAGCCTTCATATTGCACTTCTAATCTCCTTCAGGCGTCTAACATGTTGTGAAAAATTTCTCCTTGGCTTTGATTTCCTTGCAAGTTTGGGAGGCATGGAGGATTGATGGATCTTTGAAGCAAGGCCTCTATGATCAACTTTCTACTTTCTTGTGGTACTCTTAATTCTGGCCATCTGAAATCTCTAGATGAAACAAAAAAAACTCAAAATTAGAACAACCCCAAGTCAAACAAGCAAAAGATTGACATAGCCAAGGATCTTATGCATCCACATGCCATACTTGCTACACATCATGAGGTACTTGAATGACACTAATGTTTACTTCAAAGTGCGTGAAAGTTTACTTGCACATTTATCACACTATATTCTACTAGATTAGGCCTCCCCCATGGCCCAAAATGCAATCAAGAGAAAGCCCAAAATTTTTTATTTTGACAGGATTTTACCCCAAAATAGCAAAATGCTTTGATAGTTGGTTGACGATTGATAGTCAAACAATATTGATTTTGAATGATAAACCCATGAAGTAAGATTACATATGTTTGGATAACAAATCGCACATATGATTGATAATCCATCACAAAGCTTTGAAGGTTGTTTTGTGGCCTAAGGAGATTCTCAGTCGTTTATAAGATGCCAAACATAATTTCATTGTTAAGAAACTTAATGCCTTTCTAATATATCATGATCATCATCAACTTTGAGACCATTAATTTATGTTTGCATCCCAGTTGTAGCCCCAAATTTTTATTTGGAGAGGATTTTACCTGATGTATGAAATGCAAGCTGAGCACTCAACACATAAGAGAGAGCTATGCCACTTTCACATTTCATACATCAAAACTTTTCGAAGAAAATTCAAACAGATTCAGAGAAAATTTGTTAACAATTTTGGAAATCACATCACTTTTGAGCTAGCCAAGATCTATCAAAGGAAATTATAGGCCCAAGACTTTAACACCTATGTGATGAAATCTTATGTTGTATGTTGGGTGGGTGCTGAAAAATTTTGAGCTATAATGAAGTTATCTTGTGCTAGTGAATTTGAGTAGGAAAAGAGTTTAGTGTTTGAAATATCACTTTTGTGGTTAAAATTTTTATTTTAGAAGGACCTTTCCTCGGAGTATAATACACAATTTACTTCACATGTGTGGTGGGTATACCATTGTTGCCTCAGAACTTGTGCCATGTGTCACTAACATTTCTAGACATTATAGCACTTTTATGGTATTATTTCTCAATTGAAAGAGAAGATTTCTAGCCCTTTCTTTTTTAGTTTAAATATAGACTTTTTGAATTAGTGAATGGTAATCATTGATAAATAAATACACGAAGTCAAGTTAGTGTTTGCACAAACTTTCCTTCTATGCATTTTTTTCTCTCTCCCACAACCACATCCTTTGTGCATTGCAAGACGAGAGTATATGTACTCCTGAGAAAACCCATTCATTCTTAGAAAGCAATACATTTGAAAGGTAACAAACTTCTATCTGTCATTTTTTTTGTGCAAGTGTTGAAAAATGATTGAATGAGATATTTTAAGGTATTGAGAATGATTAAATTAGTCTTTTTCGTATGAAATGATTTAATCAGTCAATTTTGTCAAATGAAACGTGATCATGATGATCCACAAAGCCCCTCTAACCTCCATTATCGCGTTTCACAAGTCTCTAAATCAAAAATCAGAAATGCCCAATGAAACACAAAATGTGATGTTTGGTTCGTTGCTTGAAGTCTCAACTCGTGTTTCATAAGGCAATCCTCTTTTAATTTCATCCTTAGCATAGCTAAGATCATCCAATTACAAATTGTAGCTTAGTTTTTTTCAAACATGTATGATATGTTATGTAAGCATTCGCAAAATTAGAGTATGATATATGGATTTAGACATAAGAAATGAGTAGAATAAAGTGTCATTTTGGCCCATAGTTTCGTGTTTGGTGGTCCAAGAGGAGGAAAAGGACATTGAAGATTTGCTCAAGTTCCCTCGATGAGCATGCTTCATATCAAAAGAGTAAACTTCAAAACCAAGAGTGAGTGCCTCACAAAATGTCAAAAAGTCAACATGGAGGGATTCATGGGATTCTTCTAGCAATCTTGCTTTGATCTTGTACATATGTAAAATGATGTGGTTCTGATGGTCTATGTGCACCGACTTACACAAATTTAAATTACTTATTTGGATGTACGAAAATTGTTGAGATATCGAGCTCCACTCGTGATACGCCAGGGTGACCGTTGTATATTTATGTCACCGACTTGTCAGTTGCAGATGCGGTTGGTACACCGCCCATGAATAATAGCTACATGATAGCTATCCTTATCTACTCTAGTTCGTGGCTCAGTTAGTATGCCACCTTAGTTAGTTTAGTTTGGTTGAGACCCATATATAGGGTTCTTCTATTTCTTTGTACTAGAGTTCTTTTGGCTTACACAACTAAGAAGAGGAAAACTGTTTTCAGCCTCCACCCTTGTGTGTCTTCCCCCATTGTGCAAGCAAGAAAGCTTCAAGCGAGACTCCTTCCTTCTCTCCCACAATCTTTACATGGTATCAGAGCCTTGTTCGTGGTAAGGAGCTCAAGAAAGCAAGCCAAGCTCGCGGTGGTCTGGTAAGAGGAGCAGTGTTGCTTTCATTTCCTGTTTTGGGAGCAGATCTCTGCAGGTAGCACAGCCGGAAATTGCAGGAGTGCATTGTCTCAGGTTGAGACGCCCTTCGCGGTGAAGCAAGAGGGCAGTATATGCTGCGGGACAGGGCTTTAGCCCTTGGCGACCTTGTTTTTTTTATTTGAGGCCATTTCGGGGCCTGTTTTGCAGACGGAAGTTTTCTGCACGCACTCAAGAAAAGGCTCAGTTTTATGCTGTGCGACCACTGTTCTACAGGTCGGTGAAAAGTTACTGTAGAAATTGCATCATATGCTTGTGCGCACAGACATTGGGAGTTTCAGAATCATCCTTGGTTCCTGTTTATGCAAAATCGTCACTAGGAAGTGACTGTGTGGTCAAATACCACTTTCGCCAGTTTTGCAGATTTGCCCTTGTGAGGGTGAAGCTGTGTTTTTTGCAGTGACAGAATTTCTTGCAGTATTCTGTAATGGCGTCTGATTCTCTTTCACAGATTGTCACTGAAAAGCTTGACAAGAACAACTTCCAGGCATGGAAGTTTAGAATGACGAATTTCCTTATGGGAAAAGGATATTGGGAATTTGTTGCAGGAAATGAAGAAGAACCAGTTCTTCCTGATGTTCCCAATCAACAACAAATGCAGGCATTTAAAACATGGCATGAGAGAGCTAGGAAAGTTATGTATTGGCTGTCTATCAGTATTTCAGACTCTATGATTGTGCATATTCAGGATGCAAGTACGCCAAAGGAGGCATGGGATACTTTGTCAAAAATGTATAGCACAAATACGCAAGCCAGGAAAATGCAGCTCAAGCAAGAGTTGCATAATGTGCAAAGAGAAAGTATGAGCATCAACGACTACCACATGAAGGTGAAGAAGATTGCAGATGCACTTGCTTCCATTGGGTCGCCAGTGGAAGATGATGATTTAGTTTCCGTGACCTTGAATGGTCTAGGAAAGGATTATGCACAGTTTCGGACATCCATTTCAGTTCGTGAAAGATTTCCTGATTTTGAGGAGTTGATTGCTCTTCTAATTTCTGAGGAACAGAGAAATGGTGGTGCATCTTCTTCAGGAGGAACTTCAAAAGAAGCTGTCTTCTACTCAAATGCTGGAAGAGGTAGAGGCAGAGGTAGAGGAGGCCGATTTGGAGGCCGTGGCAGAAATCAGAATATGCAGCAAACTCAAGAAAACCAGTCCTATGGAGGAGGACGTGGTAACTCTAGAGGCAGGGGGAGCCAAAGAGGTCGTGGTGGATGGCAAAGAGGCCAAAATGCAAACAGTAATGTTGAATGCTACTACTGTGGTAAAATGGGTCATATGGCTAAAGACTGCTATAAAAAGCAGAATGACATCATGAATGGAAAACTGCAACAAGGGAATTATGCATCTTCTAGTAGACAGGGTGATGACAGAAATGAGCATTTGTTCATGGTGCAGCACATGAACAATTCTATGACAAGTGCAGAAGAAAGCAATGATGTATGGTATGTTGACTCAGGTGCATCAAACCACATGACAGGTCATGCAGAATGGATGGAGGATGCAAGGAAAATGGAAAAACCAGGATTTGTGGAGACTGGTGATGATACTGCACATCCTATTGTGCAGATTGGAAAAATTCCCTTGTCTATGCAGGGTGGGAAAAAGAAATACCTGTCCGATGTATTTCATGTCCCGAATATCACCAAGAATCTGGTTTCAATTGGTCAAATGGTTGAACAGGGCTTGCAGGTCAGATTTAATCCTCATGGATGCTTTGTTGAGGATATGAAAAATAAAGGTCGCTTGATAGCAAAAGGAAAGAAGAAGGGCAGAATGTTTACATTGGATGCAGACATGTCTGAATTGAGTGCAGCAATGTTTGCACATGGGACCGGTGTAGTTGCAGATATTGATATCTGGCATAAACGCATTGGTCATGTTAATGTACAGCGACTTAAATCAATGCAGGCCCAAAATATTGTTGCAGGATTGCCCAAATTCAAGGTTGCAGAAATGCATAAGGTATGTGAAGCCTGTCAGTTTGGAAAACAGGCAAGGAAACCATTTCCTAGACATGTTCAAGAGAGTGAGAAGCCATTGGAATTAATTCACTCTGATGTGTGGACAACTAAAGCTGCATCTCTTGGAGGCTGTCATTATTTTGTCAGTTTTATTGATGACTATAGCAGAAAAGTTTGGGTGTATTTTATGAAAAAGAAAAGTGAAGTTTTTGGGCATTTCAAAACTCTTAAAGCTATGGTTGAAAAAGAAACAGGCTTGCAGATAAAATGCCTAAGGTCAGATGGAGGGGGAGAGTACCTCTCAAATGAGTTTGCAAAGTTCTTGCAGGAGCATGGCATAAAGCAACAATATTCATGCAGTTATACCCCACAACAAAATGGAATTGCAGAAAGGAAAAACAGGCATATTGGAGAGGTATCTCGTGCCATGCTCAATGAAAAAGACTTGCCAGATTTTTATTGGGCTGAAGCAGTTGCTACAGCAGTCTACATAATGAACAGGACTCCCACTGCAGCAATACATGGAATGACTCCAGAGGAGAGGTATACTGGTAGGAAACCAGATATTTCTCATTTGAAAATTTTTGGTTGCATTGCCTATGTACATGTGCCAGATGAGCTGAGATCCAAGTTGGATCCAAAAGCTGAGAAGTGCATCTTTATTGGTTACTCTCTGTAGCAAAAAGGGTATAGATGCTATAACCCTTCTACTCGTAAGTTTACAGTGAGCAGAGATGTTGTTTTTGATGAGATGAGTAGCTGGTATAAACCAGTAAATGTGATTGATGATGAAGATGCACAAAATGGTAATGCTACACAGAATTCACAGCAGCAGTCACAAAATATTAGTGGACCTGGAGCGTCCTCTAGCAGTGGTTCACATTCTTCGCCATGGACAGGCAGATTGAGATCAGGAGAATCTTCTCAAAGCAATGCAGATAGTGGTATGCAGGTATCACGAAAAGGAAAAGAGAAGGTTGATCAGCCCATGTTTGATGTGAATGCAGGTCACTCTTATGTGGATGGTGATTCCAGTGGCTCAGAACAGAGCATTGATGATGAGTTGGGTATTCCTTCTATTGTTACACGTGGAGTAAGGAAGACCAGGGATGTTTTGAGAGCACCTGGGAGTGAACCTACTTTGCGCAGGTCTACAAGAGCTAGGTATCCTGTGGATAGGCTGAAATATGATGGATTTACAGCCATTCACTATGCATATATGGTCAAAGTGATACAGGAACCAGAACCCACATCTTTTGAGCAAGCCATGGGAAAAGAAAAATGGGAGAAAGCCATGGATGAAGAAATGGATGCCTTGGAAGCAAATGCTACATGGGAGTTAGTACCTTTGCCTAAAGGTAAGAATGCAATTGGCTGTAAGTGGGTTTATAAGGTGAAGCACAATGCTGATGGTTCTGTGAACAGATACAAGGCAAGATTAGTAGTCAAGGGGTATGCACAAACATATGGCATTGACTATGAAGAAACATTTAGTCCGGTTGCAAGGATGGCAACCGTAAGAGCAGTCATTGCTATGGCTGCATCAAAGGGATGGTCTTTACATCAGATGGATGTAAAGAATGCCTTCTTGCATGGTGATTTGCAAGAAGAGGTCTATATGGAGCAGCCACCAGGTTATGTGCATGCTGTTCATCCTGAGTTTGTTTGCAGGTTGAAGAAAGCCTTGTATGGCTTGAAGCAAGCACCTAGAGCATGGTCTGACAAGATAGGACAGTATCTTGTCACTATTGGCTTTCAGATTTCCAAGGCAGATTTCTCACTTTATGTGAGAAAAACAGAGAAAGGTATTATGCTGCTTGTCATTTATGTTGATGATTTGATTATGACAGGTGACAGTGATGAAGATATCCTTCATGTGAAAATGCTATTGAAGCAGAAGTTTGAGATGAAGGATTTGGGAGAGCTGCGTTATTTCTTGGGCATTGAGGTGATTAGATCACCAAGTGGGATACAGCTCTTGCAGAGGCAGTATGGATTGGACATGCTGTCCAAATATGGGATGACAGGCTGTAAGCCTATTTCAGTTTCTTTGGAGCAAAATGTGAAGCTGAGCACAGATGCAGGTGAGCTTCTAGAAGACCCTACTATGTACAGACGCATAGTAGGAAGTTTGATTTATATGACTATTACCAGGCCAGATTTGAGCTATGCTGTTGGATTGGTAAGTCAGTTTATGCAGGCTCCAAGGAAATCGCATTTGGATGCGGCTAGACGCATACTCAGGTATGTGAAGTCCACATTGCAGTATGGACTATTTTATGAGACTGGGGTTCAGATACAGTTGCATGGATACACTGATGCTGATTGGGCTGGTAGTATTTCTGATAGACGATCTACCAGTGGATATGTATTCTCTTTTGGGAGTGCTGCAGTCACTTGGAGCAGCAAGAAACAGCCTACAGTTGCCTTGTCGAGCACAGAGGCTGAGTACAGGGGTGCAGCAATGGCTGCATGTGAGGTAGCTTGGTTGCATAAGCTACTTTATGATATGCATCAGTCTACAGATGGGCCAGTTGTCATTTATTGTGACAACATGAGTAGTATACACTTGGCAAATAACCCAGTCTATCATGCTAGAACAAAGCACATTGAGGTGCATTATCACTATGTGCGAGAGAGGGTTTTACTAGGTCTTATTGATCTAGTTTATGTCAGCACAGAGGATCAGGTAGCTGACATATTCACGAAGGCATTGGGCGCAGAGAAGCTGCGCAAGTTCAGAGACCTGCTTGGTGTGCAGGAATTGGGATTGAGCTCGAGGGGGAGTGTTGAGATATCGAGCTCCACTCGTGATACGCCAGGGTGACCGTTGTATATTTATGTCACCGACTTGTCAGTTGCAGATGCGGTTGGTACACCGCCCATGAATAATAGCTACATGATAGCTATCCTTATCTACTCTAGTTCGTGGCTCAGTTAGTATGCCACCTTAGTTAGTTTAGTTTGGTTGAGACCCATATATAGGGTTCTTCTATTTCTTTGTACTAGAGTTCTTTTGGCTTACACAACTAAGAAGAGGAAAACTGTTTTCAGCCTCCACCCTTGTGTGTCTTCCCCCATTGTGCAAGCAAGAAAGCTTCAAGCGAGACTCCTTCCTTCTCTCCCACAATCTTTACAAAAATGTGGGTTTGTACTTTGTATTCTTAAACTTGTCTTGTGGTTTTTGAATTTGGTTCAGTGAGTAATTAGGATGACTAAAAGGAAGATTTCTCTAGAGGGAATGGAGGAAGAGGATGTGGAGGATACTTGTGATGAGAAGCTCTTTGATTTCCTATATGCAACTGGAAATTCATCCAAATTCATTTACATAAGAGATATGATCAATGTTTCCTTTGATTTGCAAGAGCTTTTAAAGGGTCTTGAACACTACAAGAAATTGGGCAATTAGCGACGCCGATTAGCGACGGCGGATATCGGCATCGCTATGGGCGTCGCTATTGGCGCAGGGAAAAAAAGCGTGGCCGAAACCAGAGTGCCGTTTTCATTTTCTTTTCTTTTCCTTTTGAGAGCGAGAGCGAGGGAGAGAGCGAAGGCTTTGTGAGAGAAGAAGAGGAAGAGACTTGCTGCCGCCGCCACCACCGCCGTTGTTCGCGAAGGAGAGGAGGAGCCCTCGTTGCAAAGAGAAGCTGCCCACGCTCGCCATATCTCATTGGTGAGTCTCCCTCTCTCTTTCTTTTGCTTGTTGAAGGTTTAAATCGTTCTCTTTTGCTTGTTTAGGAGAGGAAATGAAAGAGAATGAGAGGGAGAGGGAAAGAGAGGGAGAGGGAGAGGGAGAGAAAGAGAAAGAGAAAGAGAGAGAGAGTGCATTCTCTCTCTCTCTCTCCCTTTTGCTTGTTTAATGTTTAAATTACTTTCTTTTTTGCTTGTTGAAGAGAGGAAACGAGAGAGTAAGAGAGAAAGAGAGGGAGAGGGAGAGGGAAAGAAAGAGAAAGAGAAAGAGAAAGAGAAATAGAGGGAGAGGGAGAGGGAGAGGGAGGGGGAGAAAATAAGAGAGGGAGAGAAAGAGAAAGAGAGGGAGAAGGAGGGAGAGTGCATTCTCTCTCTCCCTCTCCCTTTTGCTTGTTTAATGTTTGAATCACTTTATTTTTTGCTTGTTTAGGAGAGGAAATGAGAGAGAAAAAAAGGGAGAGGGAAAGAAAGAGAAAGAGAAAGAGAAAGAGAAATAGAGGGAGAGGGAGAGGGAGGGGGAGGAAATAAGAGAGGGAGAGAAAGAGAAAGAGAGGGAGGAGGGAGAGTGCATTCTCTCTCTCCCTCTCCTTTTTGCTTGTTTAATGTTTGAATCACTTTATTTTTTGCTTGTTTAGGAGAGGAAATGAGAGAGAAAGAGAGCGAGAGCGAGAGGAAGGGGAAGGAAATGAGAGAGGGATAGAAAGAGAAAGACAGGGAGAGTGCATTGTATCTCTCCCTCTCCCTTTTGCTTGGAGGATGTTTAAATCACTTTATTTTTTGCTTGTTTAGGAAATGAGAGAGAAAGAGAGATAGAGAGGGAGAGGGAGAAAAAGAGAAAGAGAGGGAGAGGGAGAGGGAGGGGTAGGAAATGAGAGAGGGAGAGAAAGAGAACGAGAGGGTGAGGGTGAGAGAAAGAGAGAAAGAGAGGGAGAGGGAGAGAAAGAGAGGGAGAGGGAGGGGAAGGAAATTTAAGATAATAGACTTATTGATAATGGTATGCAATGTGCTTTGCCATGGGCCACGTACTTCATCAAAATGAACCCAAAATTATTGTTATAGAAGAAGAAACCCTTAAATTGAGTATAGGATAATTTCTCTCAGGTCTTATGACTATGAGTAGAATTGATTGAAATAAATTTTATTACTATAGTTATAAAATTTCATAGATGGCGCGCATTAATTTTAAAATGGATTACTTATACTCAAAGCCGAGATATAACAAATAATTATCTACAGGGACAAACAAATCGTTGAGCATGATACAAGGCCGAGATATAACATCGAAAAATCTCTCAACTACTATATACAATGCAAGGTTTATGGTCAACTTGCAACTTGACGTACATCTCCATAAAGGTATCCATTTAAGCCTCGTTTGCTGTAATGTAGATAAGATGGCAAACGAAGAAGGTCTTATTGTTCAAGACCGCGAGACATATCTTAATCAGCGTGTCCCATGTCCTTGCTCTCAATGCAAGTTGGCAATTAGACGAAAACGTCGATTGTCTATAGAACACGTACGATGATTTGGCGAGTTTCAATCTAAGATCATTGATCAGGCGATTGCGGATTTTCAGCAAACGGTAATTTGAAGTTAGCATTTTTCATGCATTGTATTCTCAAGCTAATTGAAAACCATACACAATAAGATTGGGTCTTGTTGGCAAATTTGGTATCCAGGGGGGTGATGTCTCGACCCAAGGGGGAGTGCACCCTTTGCGGCCAATTAGAAGAGTTCGTGGACGTGCGATGGATGGATTGCAGGAGCCAATCGACCACTCGCAAGGCCCATCTATACCGTCAATGCCAGAGGAGACAGACAACCTTCCCGACTTGCCTACAATCTTGGAGCCTGAGATGGAGGCAATGATCGATGCATTGATTCCCATGGATGTTGAGACATCTGACCCGCTTAGAGAGGAAGCATCCATACCATTATATGATGGGTGCCGAGTATCTCGATTGAAGACATTGCTTGCACTCTTAAGTGTGCAAGCAAAATACGGTTGGAGCGATACGAGTGCGACTGAGTTATTCATGTACCTTGCACACAGACTTCATTGCTTTTTTTTTAACAGTATTATTGCAAACATTTGTGTTTTTTCAAGGTGTTTTATGATTTTTTTCATGTTATTGAAATATCATATATTGCCACCTGCAAACACCATGCCTGAGTCTCGTGATGATGCACGACATGTTTTACGAAAGCTTGGCATGGACTACAATAACATCCATGCATGTATCAATGACTGCATATTGTTTCGAGATGAATATGAGACTATGGAGACATGTCCAAAGTGTGGTGCTCACAGGTATCAACAGGACTTGCAAGGGCAAACCATCCCTCAAAAAGTTCTCAGACACTTTTCGCTCATCCCCCGCATAAACCACATGTTTCGCACGTCTGCCATGGCAAGCTTGACAACGTGGCATGTGCAGAATAGGTCCACGGATGGAGTTCAACGAATATCATCAGATTCGCGCGCATGGAGCCACATTGACTCTACCTTCCCAGGCTTTGCGCGAGAGCCAAGGAATCTTTGGCTCGGTCTCGCCATGGATGGTGTGAACCCATTCGGTCTGCACTCGACTTCTTACAGTGTGTGGCCTATAGTGCTTGTCAACTACAACATTCCTCCATGGCTTTCTACGAAGAAAGGACATCTCATCCTTAGCTTGCTCGTCCCGGGCCGCTATAAAGTAAAAAATATGGACGTGTATCTTCGTCCATTAGTCGATGAGCTTAAGATTTTGTGGGAGGAGGGGGTCACGGTGCAAGATATGAGCAGGAGCGATGGTCGGCGGTCAGCCAACATTCGAGCCATTCTCATGTGGACGATGCATGACTTTTCGGGATTGGGAGAGTGCTCAGGTGAGCAGACCTTTGTTCTCGCTGATAATATCTATATTTTATTTCATTCAATCAAGTATTCACTAGGTCGTGGATCGCCTTGCAGGTCTCGTTACCTCAAGTTATCATGCATGTCCATTGTGTGGGCCACAGTTAGACTCCCGAAGGTCACGAACCATGAAGAAGATGGTATATCAAGGACACGCCGCTTTCTTGCCGGAGGATCATGAACTTAGGGAAGGTTTTCTTGGACGACCTCTAGCACGTATGAACGCTGCAAGCTGGTATGAGCTGAAAATGGTAAACCCGGAATCACATCCAAATGGAATGCGACGGTTCTCAGTTTTCTACGAGTTGCCACATTGGACCCACTTACAGGTCAACCACTTGTTGGATTCCATGCATATTTTCAAGAATGTGGGAAGCTTGCTATGGGACCACATCACAGGAAAGAGAGACACTATAGGGTCACGAATGGATTTAAAGGAGGTAGGTAAGATGGAGGCGCTTTGGCCGCAATCGAGTGCTGAAGGGGGAGTGCAGCTTCCTCGCGCTCCCTGGGTTTTGTCTACCAAAGAAGAGCGCATTGTGAAGCAAGTAATCAAGTCTATCCGCACTCCGACGGGTATGATGTGTTCTCTCAGGTCCGCATTTTCTAAAGATGACCAAATGTCTGGGCTAAAATCCCATGATTGGCATAAGATATGTCAGGTTTGTGAACAGAATGGATTTTAATTAGCGTGGACATTTTGAAATTTGAAAAGTGACCATTATTCTTAATGCTTTCTCATTTGTGGCAGTTTGTCCTACCAATCGCGATCGCGGGATGCCTAACTCCAAAAATTCGCGGGGCCATTTACAAGTTGTCGACTTTGGTGCAATGGATCTCACAGAAAGAGATTAAGACGTCCTCTATTGAATCCGCAAGGCGGGGAGCAGTTGAGACGGTCTGTCTCTTTGAGAAATACCTGCCCACTAACATGCTCACGATACAAGTTCACCTTCTTGTGCATCTTGTGGACAAAGTGGAGATTGCTGGACCTGTCCATATGCGATGGATGTTCTTCTTGGAGCGCTTCATGAAAACCCTGAAAGGCTTTGTGCGACAACGAGCTCATCCGGAAGGTAGTATGGCGGAAGGTTGGTTGGTGTCAAAGGCGTTAGTGCATATCTCACAATGGCTACCAACGGTGGAACCAGACAATGAAATGCTATGGACGCTGAAGGATGATGATAGGCTGACTGGAGATGTGGTGGTTGGAAATGGGGTAGAAAAAAGAATGGATGCCTCAATGGAAGAGAAGGTGAATCGCTTTTGTATGTTGCACCATGCCTCCATGGAGATGTGGCTCGCCAAGTACCAGATTGCAAGGCAAGATCGAGAGGAAGCGCGAGCTGAATTCCGACGCAGTACGCATCACCGACCGATTCGATATCCCGAAGGCATGGAGGAGATGCCGCGGTTTATGTCAACACGATGGTTGCATGGAGCCTTGACCGCAGCATCCAGCGAAGGGACAGAGGTCTCAATGGAGGAGTGGGAGTTCTCGAGGGGATGTAGTCCAAAGGTAATGAGGGGTTTAGAATGTGTCGTATCTAAATTTCCTTGCTACATCTAATTTGATTGTTTCAATGTGCAGTACAAAATATATAGTGCAGCGTGGTCGTGCGGACGGCATTTTCGGGTGGAGCGTATTGACCAAATGCACTCCACAATGGACTGTGGTGTCATGGCAAGATTTGAGCAAGAGAATCGGCGACGAGCAACGGATTCGAACACGGTTGTGGATGAGATGGAGTATTTTGGGAACTTGCAAAGTATTATTACGGTGGATTACCGTAGCTTCTCCAAGATACTATTCGATGTGCAGTGGTTCAAAGTGGTACTTGGAGGAGCTGGAGCAACAGTTCGACGAGGTCCATCTGGATTTCTCGAAATAGATTCTGAAAAAAAATGGATGGATTTGCGCGACACCTTTGTGTTGCCGACCCATTGTGAACAGGTACAAATAGTCATTTGCTTGCTAATTGTAATATGACATGGTTTATGTCACAATGGTTTGAAGTCGCTTTGTAAGTGTTTGTGAACAGGTAATCTTCTATCCAAACCCCCGACAACCTTCAACTCCTCGAGGTGCGAGAGTATATGATCAAAGCGATGTTCCAGGCATAGATGAAGAAAATATGCAAATAGAGGGATTGATATTACAAGGGGTGGAGGCCACCGCAAGCTTAGAGCCCGCATCGGCTAACAATGATGGAAATACAGAACTCGTAGAATTTTTTGAGAACGAGACAGACTCGTTCTTTTGTGGTGACATGTCTATCGACCTTCTAGTGTATGCAGAGTTGTGTCAGGAGATTAACATGGGACCATAGAATACTTCATTCTTGGAGAATTGTATTACTCAATTCGTTGTTTAGATCTTCCATAAAGGTAGATAAGATACGTATTTTAAGAGGGATTTTTCAAAAATGATTTATATTAATGTGCTTTGTATAGTTTAAATTGATTATTCTAACATCATTTTTTATCTGTGCAGGTATCGACATTTTCAGGATGAGTCGAGGGATGAGCGATGAGGAGTTTCAGGACATGATGGCACGCATGTCTCCAGATCAGCTCGCGAGATTCAGAGAGATGGCAGATCATGAGCTGTCTCGTTCTTCGTCAGGGCGCTCTGCTAGATCAGCTTCAGCACGATCAGATGCTTCAGCTTCGAGCAGACGATCTCGACGCTGGCGACTTGGGCCAAAGGGAGGGACTGCGACTACAGGAGGATCAGGGGGGTGCTGCTGTGGAGACACAGACGTGGTGTCTCCATCTCGTCGTTCAGCTGGAGCTGCGTCACCTCCAGGATTTGTCACACCTGTGGGGACGTCCACTCCAGTTACTCCGGCTTTTGCGCAGCCGTCGGTAGATGGCACGCCTTTTGGTGGCACTCCTTTTGGTGGCACCCCCTTTGGTGGCATCCCTTTGAGTGGCACTCCAGGAGAGGGTATCCCCGTTGGTACACCGGATGTACAGGGGTCTCCTGGATATGCCCAGGAGCATGGACGGAGATGGGAGAGGGCCCATCTTAGGCATACTCCTAGGGGTTATGGATACTTAGTGGATGGCAGGTCAGAAGCCATCATCATGAATGATGAGGGGAGGAGGGTGATGGCTCGCATGAGGGAGTTGTGCCAATAAGTTTTTTGGCACAACGTCCTGGATCATTGGAGGAACATACCGGAGGGGAGCAAGGACTACATAGTAGCATCCTTGCACGAGGAGTTCCCGGTGCCAGCCGCAGTGGATAGATTCTCTACGGGCTAGATGATGGATTGCATGCGTGCATACATGTCACATAGACGATCCGACGCACACAAGGCAATCAAGAGTGGGGCTCCAAAGCCTGAGTGGTTAGATGCAGACGACTGGCGCCGACTGAGAGAGGAGGCTACAAATTCGCCAAGACGTTGGAGTCAGCAGCGGGAGGCGGCGAGGGCACGAATCGAGGCCGGATCGGTACATCATCTTGGGAGTGGCGGCCACAGGACATATTTGGAGGACTTTGTAAGTTTCTCTTTTGTTTTGCTTATTTGTTTTTTTGAGATATTCTTTGTACTGACAGTCATGTTTCTAACAGTTAGCATTTTGTTTTCTTTGCAGCACTCCGTTACAAATCGTGATCCGCAAGGCCTTGAGACTCGATATGCAGAGAGGCACAGTTTCAGGGCATTGATCGACTAATTGTATAGACGCGGCGGCCCTGTAAGTCACTCATCTTTCTTGTTCGTAGTTACTATGAGATATTTGAATGCATTATTGTATGGTGGATTGATATGTTGTTTCTTTTTCTGCAGAATCCGTTTGATGCTCCTTTGCAGCGGGATGAGCTTTCGGGGGACGAGGATTTGTAGCTCGCCCTTGGATCCTTAGAGCTCACACACCTTTAGTTTTTAGTCGCCCGATCTATGTAGACATTTTCTATGTATTAGTGATATCGTTTCATGATTGTACCAATCGCATTTTATGCGATATCATGTATTTATTTCATGTATCAGTTTTATGATTTCAGTATACATTCTTTTTGTTTGCAAACGCTTTGTATGCAGCAGTGCAGAAACTATTTTGTATGGCTCTCATACAGCACACAGTGCTAGCTACCCTGCCACAAATTTTTTTTTTCTCTATTACCATCGCTATTTGCGTCGCAAATTTACTGCACGCGTCACTATTGGCGTCGCTATTAGCATCGCAAATACTCTGCAATCGTCGCTATATGCGTCGCAATAGCGACGCATATAGCGACGATTCTATGGCGTCGTCAATAACGATGCTTTTTGCGACGACGGGGGAAAATTTTGTTGTTTGTATTTTCGTCGCTTTAAACGTCGCTATAAGGTCTATATCTTGTAGTGGAAGACAAGCTGAAGGATTATAGGGAGTCTTATGATAGACATGTGCAAGGCCTATAGATTGAGGGATTTTTCCATTATAGTGATGTAGTGGAAGCTACCAATGCTACTAGAACAACTTTGCAAACAAGGTTCAGTCTCATTGATGAGGAACTCAAGAAGTAAGAAGCAAATTGCCATTTTCATCAAAATCAGCATCAATGTCTTCTTGTCCACAAGGATGTTGGATTTATTGTATATATTTAGTATATCAATAGTTGTTCTTTAGATAAATTACAAGAGAAGAAGATAGAGGATATTGCAAGTAAAGCTAAAGAGATTGAAGAGAAGGGGGAAATGTTTTAGGAGGATGTTGAAAATCAACTAGTGCAGGGATTTGATGTTTCTTTGTTTCAAAGTGAGAACATTACAAAAGTGGAAGAAAAGGAGAGAGAGTTGAGTGCATAGATGGAAGAAGTTTCTCTCAATTGTGTCCCAACATTTCCCCCTTACCTCATCAACAAAAAGAGATATGCATTGCTAAATGATATTCAACATCTTTTTGCTCTCAAAGAAAACTACTGCTTAGCAATCCTTGCAAGATGGGTCCAAAATGATAAGAATTTTATAGGTTATGAATAAGAATTGCTAGCAAGTCTTGATGTTAAGGGAGATAATTTTCAAGATAGCTCTTGCATTCATGTATTAATAAGATTGTGGAATATGAAAAGGAGTGGCTACCTACTAGACTTAGAGGAAGAGTTCTCACAAATTTAGCAAAGACTTTGTATTGATAATATGGGCTATGAAGAGAAACTAAAGTCTCCATCAGAGGGGAAACCAAAAAGTTCAATAAATATTTATGATGATAGTCTTCTTGAAGAATATGAAAAACCTTATGACATAGAAGATAATTTTAAGATATCCGTTGTGGTTTATATTAGGGTTTGTTATACATTATAGACAAATATTATTGGATATTTATCAATTGACATCTTACACTATTGTGGTTTATTGTGCAAATAAAACTTAAAGATTCAAACAACTTTCTTGGAAGAGCCAAGGGATCAAGGCCATTGAAGCAAGCCTTGGCCATTATATTGGAAGCTTGAATAATCAAACAACTGCAATTTATCATGGCAGGTTGCCAAGCTCTCCAATCCAATGATGGCTTTGAAAGCTATCTCCAAGGTGACTGGTTCCCAACTTTTCAATAGAGGATCCAATAAGATACTTTTGGTGGAGAAGGAAGAAGCTATAAGAGATTTTGGCTTTATGCCTGGATATAGTGGATCTAGTGTAGGATACTTTGGAGTTCTTGGCTCTTATTTGCTCTCTCATGTAGAAGATGCTAAGAATTTGAAGCTCTTTTCAGGCTATAGGAAACAATTCTTGAAATGAAAAGGTCTTATTGAGTGGAATGAAACAAAAGACTCCTCTAGAGGCCCTAGTGAGTTGCTTGAAACTAGAGACTCTCCTGCAACAGAGTCAGACTAAAAGATATCAAGGATTTCTTGAAACCCATATTTTTCCATCTCTTTGTCTAGTTTATAACCATTCTGAAAATCTTTGCTTTGCATGAGAGTTTAAATATCACTCTTTTCTTCTTTGGGTGACAGTTTGTATGGTCCTTGCCAAAGATGATGTATTACATGACGTGGTTGTGTTTTTGAGCTTGAATTTGTGGCAAATTTGTCTATAGAACCATTAGAAGACCTCTAGTAAATTATTTGCTTTGTATCTTCCACTTCCATGTCTTATGTATCCAAAGTATTTTTTTATTGCTTGATAATGTGATTTTTTCATACATTGGGTTCACCAGATAGATAGAGAACCATATTTCTTAATAAAATATGGAGCATGGTTGTATAAAATATGTTGCATAGTTAACAAATAAAAAAAGTTAATAAAAAAACCTTGTATGAGTCAAACAATGAAGAGACATACATATATAAACTTCTTACCATATATTGAGTGAAGTGTTGATCGTCCCAAGCTTCTATAATTGCCATTTTAAAAAGGTTCAATTGGTTTTTGAAGGATCATCATCATTTAATTCAATTGTATCACAATAAAATAATACTTTGCCTAGTGTTTCCCAAACATTGACTTTTCTATTTTGATCTTGTCCATTATCAACATGATCCTTAAGTGCATTATGTAGGGACTTCCACTGATTGTAACTAATAGTTGAGCCACCATTCTTAGAGTTTATATTACCAAGTCTCCCATGAAAGCCTAGGAACCTTCTAGCCTTCACTTCACTAATAGATAAATTTTTGGGATCACAATTGCCATCCTTAGACTTTCGAAAATCTTGATCAATAACAACATTACCACCATGCAAACCAATTGCAAATAAGACTTTTTCAATCTTTGTTATAGCATTTGTTTAGCTGCTAAAGGCTTCAGCTCTTCCATGCAAACCCTATATAAAGATGAACAAGCTTTTCAATTATCCTGCAAAGTGCATGAATGGTACAGATATGGGCATTTACTAAAGGAATATCTAGGATTGGCTTAAACTATGGATCCTTGTTGTGCCTAAAGGGAGCTCTATTCTAATTGCTTGAGTTCAACTCTATGGTTGGGGACATGCAATATAGGTAAGGAGATTTCTCTATATCTACTTCAAATGCTCCTAGCCACCAAATGTTAGGTTTAGATTGAATACTAAATGACATTGAGTGATTGCAATGACTTGCTAAAAGTGCTTTATTCACCAAAGTAATAGAGACCCTATCTAATTTGTGCATTTCAAAATCTCACTTTCATCAAGTTTAACCACAAATCTAGCCACTCCTTGTGCCTCTTCTAGTAAGGACAAGTCATAAAGTCAAATCATTAAACATTGTAAGGTGGGAAATTCAAGGAAAATATTGTTAAATTCATTGAATGCAACTTCCTTTTTTCTACCCTTAAAGCTAGCCTTAATATGGAAAAGCTCACCTAGAATCTCCATCACTTTGTTATTCACTCTGTATTTGATAATTCTAAGCTCATATGATCTTGGAAGTATGCAATTGCGTACCTGTCTTTACTTCATATTTGATTGTAAAAATTAGAAAAGCTACATATAAGCATCTTGATTGATACCAATACTATCTAGTGTCTTCTACACTAACTCAGTATCCAAAGAATGATCCTTTATAAATGACTCCAAGCATTGTTTCTTTGCTTTTTTAAATTTATTATTCTCCAAGATATATTTTGAAACTATTGAAGGAAGAAGATGATAACAAAATTGAGATACTTTTAAAGAACCTCTTTCACTTGTATTCAATTAAAGAAGAGACCTAAACAAAATTAGTATAAAAAATTAATATAATTAATTTTAAAAATTATATATTTAATATTTTAAAAGTGAAAAAATGTACCTTGTTGCTTGGATTCTTTTACTACAACCACCTCCTCCTCGTTTGAGACTCTCAATATTTTTTAGAGCCCTTTGTTGATTTTGAAGGCCTAAAATAATTTGCTTTCATTGATGAGATTTGATGTATTTCTCCAACAAATGAATTCTCTATTGACAACCCTCTAGTTTCTACAATAACTCATTGTTATGTTTTGATATAAGATGGTTCTCCAATTTGAGGACATCCTTTTCTATAACTAAGTTAAGTGTGTAACCTAGAAACCCATTATAATCATCACCAATGAACCTCATCAATGAAGAGCTATTATAGAAAGGAAGAGTGCTATTTTTGCTAGGATCTTTGGAATATAGCCTGCCATCTAACCAAAGATCAAGATTCTTCTTTTCTTTAAATCAAAGTATACATTTTGTGGACTCTTTAATAGTAATAGGTTTTGTTCTCTTCCTTATTGGCTCATACTCACCATCCAACTTAATATGAAGATGATAGAGAGGTCTTTTACTGAGCTACAGAGATTATTGGATGATTGATCCATAGATTGTAAAGGTTTTTTACTGAGCTACATAGATTATTGGATGATTGATCCACAGATTGTAAACTATGTGAATTAAAAGCAAGAAGAAAAATGAAGAAGAAACTAGTAAGGAGGGAAAATAAATAAGAGAGTGAGAAGGGGAAAGAAATAAGAGAGTGAGAATGAAGGGAAGTAATCAAGTGTCGAATAAAATTCAAATTGAATATAAGTTTTTAACTTTAATGAGGATGAGTAAGATCTTCATTATGACAATCTTTGTCACCTTTATGGCAGCCTAGATTTCTAGATTTGATGTGACCATGAGAATATCACGACAATGACTTATTAACTATTTTTTATTTATTTACTTATCACAATAGTAAAAATTTCTCTCTCTTAGATCACTTACACAACATTTTCGAGACCTCAAAACTCCCCTAATGAGGTATAAATCATGTGGCCCTTGTTCTTTTTGTTGAAAGATACTGGTCTCGTTGTTGGACATTCAAAGGCCAGCCATGTAAAGCTTAGCAAAGATATCATACACACAAATATGCTTTTAGCACATCAACATGTATGTGATGTGTATATGTGTTCAAATGTGGCCATTCGCTCAATTTGAAACTAAGCCTGATTTTTATCAATGCATTTGACAAAAAAATAGTAGCTTCTAAGCAATTAGTATGAGACAATTTGACCAATTGCAAGTATCAATGCATTCATAACTTCTACTAAGTTCTTCTCTAGGGAGGCCGCACCTGCATAGCCTCCTTGCCCATGATTATGACCAATGCATTTAACAAAAAGATCACAGCTTCGCATGATTTTGACCAATGTTTTTGTATGCCTTCTTCTAAATTGAATCAAACCATACAATATTGTGTACACAAAAATATGCATTTCATAATATGACCAAGATCTCGTCCACAATATTGCATACATAGAAAAATAATTTGTAAGCACTACCAAATCCATATTAAGGGAGGCCACACCAATGCAATCTCTCTACATACGATTCTCTAAATCCCTAGCACAATTGTTTTGGTAGCATCTCATGTAGTGCTGGATGCTAGCTCGTGTGAAGCTTAATATCTGAGAGAGAGAGAGAGAGAGAGAGAGAGAGAGAGAGAGAGAGAGAGAGAGAGAGAGAGAGAGAGAGAGAGATGAAATAATGTATTAACATTTGTAAGAGACCAAAATGACCTATGAGACTATAAGTTACAACTATATATAAAATGATACAAGCTTCTAAAAATAAACAATACATTTTAAAAAATATAAATCTAAATGCAAATATCAGAAAAACCTAGCTAGTAGTATCATGAGTGATAGAGTGGACCCAAGAGAGATATGAATGTATATATCATCTCAAGAAGTCCCTCATCAATGGCTATTGTAACATCTCAATCTCATGCCATGTAGAGAAGAACCTAGGTGTCCTAGCTATGGTTTGAGCAATGATATGATGTATCCTCTTATGCATATGTCATGATAGTATTTATCAAGTTCTAGGATGTTTGGATTACTCAAGCTAAATCCCACAATTAATCAATGTTCTTGGGAAGATGTCAACTAGGAGTGTGTAAGAAACTCCTTAGGATCCCTCTAAGATGTAGACTAAGTTTGGTCTATATGTATTTGGTTGCTTCTCATGAAGAAATTGTTTATCTATCTTCTTCGACTGGGCCCTTGAAAAACATGTGCTCTTCTTATTTTGAAGTAGACAATGTACAACTTAATCAAACATAAAAACATTTGAATAAGTTAACAAATTTACAAAGAATAAGAGAAACAAGGAATAATTGACTAAATAAATAATTGAAAATGACAAGAGAGCATATTTTTTGGACAAAATTACAAAAGTAGAGCAAGATATTGACAACTAAGATTAACTTAAAAGCTAAGCATATTTAGTAAAAACCTTTCTAATGCAAGTTATAGTTCTTTCTATAAGCTATAACTTTAGTTGTTGTTAAGTTCTAAATGTATCAAAAGGTATTATGATGAGAAGCTAGGTCAAAATGCATGTTTGAGCCAAAATTTTTGGCTAAGTTTGGGTTAGTTTGAAGGTCTACTTTAGAAGTAAATAGCTTCATCAGTAAGAATTTTAAATCAAGATGATAACTAGAGAGTTGCACATAATACAAATTTCTATAAATCATCTCCTATAAATAACTTATTAATTCAAAAGAAAAGGATGAGAAAATGGAGCCCAAAGTTTGTGAAAACATATATTTCTCATTACTCCGCTATGAAATATGGATTTAGGGTAACTTTAAGATTGAAGTAACTCACAAAATATTCAAAATTTGTAAAACCTATCTCTAATAAGAGTTGTAGATTTTTTCAATTTCTAAAACATTTGTTTTTATGTCATTCTTAAATTGTGAATGGATAGAAAATTTTAATGTGTCCTAATGTTTTGCATGTGATCATGTTGCTTTTATAAAGAAAGCTAGGAAGACTTTCTAAAAATGAACCACATTAAAAAAACCACAAAGCATTCTATAAAGAAAGCTTATTTTGATAAAAGCATATCTTAAATCTAATGCTTTAGTATTATTTATATTACATAGATAAAATAAATTAATACTGCTAAATATCAACAATTTAGTTAAAATAACTACTAAAGAAACTTAAATAAGTATAAAAATATTGTTAATAATATATAATATAATATAATATATATATTTGGAAATATTTCTTTGAAAATCGAAAAGCCACCAAGGCCACATGATGGGGGGGAGGGGGTTTGATTTTCAAAGAAAACAAGGGGTTTTTATCAAAACACCTTGGGAGTTGTGTTCTTGTGGAAAACCCCTTTCCTTTCCAGGTAGATACATGTGGTTCCGTGTTTGATGGTCCCCCCAAAAGGGGTAGGCGAGAGAAAAAAGAAGGGGCGAGTGGGGCCAAATGTATAAAGGCGAGGGGCATGGCGGATGAAGCCCAGCTTTTCAAAGTCCGTTTTATCAAAAAATTAGATGGGGCTAAAAACCCTCCCACGTGAATTAGTCTGGTTTTTTGAAACCCAGAACTTGGTAGGAAATCGCTTCTCATGAGAAACGCTCATAGGCTTGCACACAAGGTTTTCCTCTAGATCAACCACGGTACAAGAGGAAAGATGAACCGCAATAAATCAACAAGCGGGAGTATATGCACATGCAGTTTGAGAGAGTCGAGAACTGCTAGCCAATGGGGTGGTGATGCAGTGGTTTGAGTTTGAGGGGTATGTGAGTTCAAACCCCCTATAGCCCCAAAGGCACAGTATTAGGGTTTGGGAAAAGACGGGTTCGCTTCAACCTAGAACTTGTTCACCTTGACAAAAATCCTTCTCGATTCTTTGGAAGAAGGAAATAAATTATCTTCAAATTTCTCAAAATATAGTTATATTTGTAAAATATATGTATAAGATACCGTCTCAATGGGGGATACTTTATTCTCAGATGATGATGAAAAGGATTTACTTTCTCTTCCTCAAAATCTTTTTCCAGAGCCCTACACAGTATGTATACATTCGCTTCCAAAAAGGCGAGCTGCCATTATCCATCCATAACAAATTAAAATCTTACACATACACCACAAATCCATAACAAATTAAAATCTTACACATACACCACAATGCTAGTTTAAGTGTGGTTTCTCCCCGCAGTCATGGGGGACCCAATGGTTTCACGGAGATTTCACTACCACGTAAGAAAAGCAAGCACCGTGTTTAACTTTCTGGCTCCTTCGTTTGCTACAGTCGTGCTGGCCGGCCTTCGTGAGAGTCAGACGCTGCAAAAGAAGAAACCATCGGATCAACACACGCAACCTGCAGGCTCCCATCGCTCTACCTGTGTTCAGCTTGCGTCTCTCTCGTTCGGTAAGGAATGCCTTGCCCTGTGGCCTCTCTTCATGTCTTTCCGGTTTACATCGTTTTGCCCTTCCGCTGTCGTGTGTCTCTGGTTGCTTCGAGACAGATTCTTCCCTCAATCTTTCTCATGTACTATGCCGTCTTCTGCACTTGTTGCAAATTGACACAAACAGATACGTCAGATATGAGAGATTTAACAGCTTAAGCCTGACGATCATATGCCATTCTTGTCCTATGTCAGTGCTTATATCAACTGCTGCCAAAAACTGTTAGGTCATCAAACCCTCATCCTCTAGCTACATCAGTGCACGATCTGCCAAGTTATATGTGCAATTCCTGCGAAAGTCGGCTGCATTCCTCCTGCTTTATGTAGAGTCTCATGATGTCACAGCTGTGTTATAAGTGGGGGCATCACAGACAACTTCTCCATACTTATTGACGAGTACGAGCCGTAGTTCAATTCTGATATTCTGCACATGGAAGTCTGCGTATTGGCATGAGATTGATGTGGAGATGGAGCATTCGTCCTAGGACTGCAGTTAAGTATTTTGACGTAGAGGTCTCCAAGGACCACTGGGAGCAACACCAGACGTAGAGATCCCTGTTGCAGCAGTGTGTATTGCATCAAGGAGAGGAGCCATGTGAGGAACCGAGAAAAGAGAACAGCAGTACAATAGACAAGAAGAGAGAATGATCTATATGCGAAGGAAAATTATTGACTTGATTCATTCATAATTGGGCGATACATTCACTATTTGTAACTGGATGTTTGCATGATCTGAACAGACACGTGGCTATTCATGTCTCGATGGATTTTGGATCCATTCACACCAACACCCCCCCTTGGATCGAAAATCCATCAAAGGGGATGAGGTATTTTATTACATTGGTGTTCCTACTACAAGTGCATGATGTAGTGCCTATATGGTATGAAATTGTGCTCTCTTTTTTTTTTGTCAAGGAGAAAGAAAAGAAGTCTATAGCTTTATAGATCAGCTTATAGACCTTACATTGTTTATCCAGGCTCAAATGGAAATTGATTCATGAAAAAAATACAAAGTGAATTTTTTTTTTGACTTTTGCTTCCACTTGTGGTTCAGGACTTGCGATGTTGACATTCCAAGATTTTTTAATGAAATTCTTCACTTTGACTTGTCTTGATTGGGCTCCATCCACTTCCCCCGTCAAGTTGAAGGGAAGAATTTTCATGATATCGATAATGAAGAGTATCTGTCCATCAGTGAAAATAAGAAGCATGGCAAGATATTGAATAATTGTTGAAATAGGATCATTCTGTTGTTGCTGCTCCCTTTGCGCTAAACTTAGAAAAGCCTTGAGATCCGCACGATCAGAATCCAAAGAAAGAACTGAATTTGAAATTATGACCTCATAAGAACCAACTGAATCCATGTGATGATGTCCCAATGCATGCCAAATTGGTTGTGTGACACTTGCCTAGGACGTTTGCAATAAGGGAATAGAACTTTGTGACTTTGCTGTCTTTAGAGAGGCAATTGAACCGTCGGAAAAGGGGCTTGAACCCTTTAAAGTTGTTGCCTTTGCAGAGGGGATTGAGCCCGCCAAAATGATTGTCTTTGTTGAGGGGATTGAACCCTTTGAATTTTTCCAAGTAAGAGGAGCGACCTCTCATATTGCTGCAGGAATGGCTGCTTCTGCAGGCTTTGATATTGGAGAACCAACATGACGGAAACCATAAAGGCCATTGTCTTGATTGAGAGATTCCAAGAAATTTCTGCATGCTGCAGGAAATACTTCATCTGCAGGCTTTTGGAGCATGCTTGAAATATTAGTGTTGATGGCAGGAATTACATGACTCACCCTTACCTCTTTCTGTTGAGTAATGAACAGCGCTCCCCTCTCAACATCATGGTAAACAACAATAGCAGCAACAGGTGGGAAATTGGCATGGACGTTGCATGGAGAATCTCGATCAGAGGCACGCATGGCCATAAAAGTATATTGTCCTTCCGCATGATGGGCCGTTAGATTATGATCCCGGTTTTCAGCAGAATGAAGCAGCTGGGAAGTAATTGTGGCATTAGCATCAACAACATGATCAGAAACATTTGTAAGATCACGAGTGGCAAGATTTTCATGGGAATAATCAGTGTTTCCATTCGCAAAGTGAGTCACTGCATCAGGATCATCATGAGAATTAGAGGCATGGACAGCACCAATAAAAGCGGCACCATCAGCAGCAACAGGGTCGCCATCATCATTAATTGTTGGGGTCCTGTCCTGATAATTGATCACTCCCAAAGAAAAGAGAAAAGTGGAAATTATGGCATCATCCTCATCGCAGGCAGCAGGATCGCCCTGCTCTGATACCATGTTGGAATCAGAGCCTGGGAGCTGTAGAGCATCAAGGAGAGGAGTCATGTGAGGAACCGAGAAAAGAGAACAGCAGTACGATAGACAAGAAGAGAGAATGATCTATATGCAAAGGAAAATTATTGACTTGATTCATTCATCATTGGGCGATACATTCACTATTTGTAACTGGATGTTTGCATGATCTGAACAGACACGTGGCTATTCATGTCTCGATGGATTTTGGATCCATTCACACCAACATGTATCTCTCAAGGGTGTCAATTTGAGCTGACATTCTCTGTTTTTTCTTTTTTCTTTTCTTTGGTGTGTGCAAGGAAATAATGGTTTACTATGTTATTACATTCTTAATTGTTGGCTTCTCTGTTCATCAGCAGAATCACTTAAGTGGTAGGAACCATCAGCCATGACTCTTCAACAAGCCACTTTTGCTGCTGGTTGTTTTTGGAGCGTAGAACTTGTATATCAACGAGTTCCTGGTGTTGTGAAGGTGTAGCCTTTACTCTGGCAAGTTGTCTTAGTCTCATAGGCTTGTAATTTTTTTGAGGAAATTATTGCAGCATGTCTATGACCAAAAGTTTACTGTTGGTGATTCTAAGGGTGTTTGTTTGTCTGTTTGCAAAGAGGTATAATTAACCTTTCCCATACCATATCTATTTTTGAGGATGAAGTGTTGCTGCTAATTGTAAAGCTTTTACTTTACGGACCAGAGAAACAGCGTAGACTTAATGTTTATGCCATGTTGCAGACCACTGTTGGCTATACACAGGGAAATACAAAGAGCCCTACGTATCAAGATGTTTGTTCTGGAAGAACGAATCATGTGGAAGCAGTGCTAGTTGAGTATGATCCTGAACAAGTGACATATGAAAAACTTTTGGAGGTCTTTTGGGGAAAGCATGATCCCACTCAATACAACCGACAGGTTATTACATCTGAGAGTTCAAGGGACTTGGATGATTTATTTGCAGTATATGTGAATGCATGCATGTGTATGTGCATGTGCAAATGCATCGAATGCTTCATGCTGGTCTGCACATGGTAAATTTCCTTTTATAACTACATGTGTGAGGTGTGATCTTAACTCATAGGTATGGGGATTCTTCAATTAATCTGTTTGGATGGTGTATCCGTGAGCAGGCATTTGTTTGTGAGAGTGAGTCCATACTTTCTTTCCTCCATAACACTGCACATGCACAACGTGCACACACATACACACATGTAGGCCCTTGTATGGAACATAAGTCTTGGAGTTGGTTGAACTGACTTTTGGATTTGATAATACAAAATATCAGGGAAATGATGTTGGAACACAATACAGATCGGGCATCTACTACCACAGACCTGAGCAAGAGCAGATAGCCAAAGCATCTCTGCAAGCTGAAGAGGAACGCCTTGGTGCAAAAATTGTGACTGAAATTTTACCAGCTGCAGAGTTTTATCCAGCTGAACAGTATCATCAACAATATCTAGAAAAAGGTGGTCGCTTTGGATTAAAGCAGTCAGGTGCTAAAGGGTGCAAGGACCCTATCAGGTGCTATGGTTGAGGTGCAGCAGCTGTTTGTGCATCATACCAACTTAGGGTTCCACAATGAATGGGGAATAAATTTATGTTGGTGAACAGCAGCTGTAAGCACATTCTATCTTTGGCTTGGATATCAGAGCTCCAGTTTACAAGTTTGTAGTATAATGCCATAAATATTGACCGTCTGGTGTGTAAGTTTGGACATCCCTGCTGAAATTCACTTTGCTTTTTTCTCTGGAAGGAAAAATCACTCTGCTGCATTAGACTTTTGTAAGTTCTCCAATTGGTTTTTAGCATTTTTCAAAGTGCATCTAGACTGGAATATCATTAACAAGAGGATTTTCATCTTGTTTTGGGACGAACTGGCAAGACCTTTTATGGAATACTGGGGTTATACGTCGGTCCCACTTCCTTTGCAGGAAAACGTTGTGCCTTAGGTTCCCGCCACTACCAGGCATTGTTGGGCTGCTTTCTTAGAGAGGGGCTCGCGCGTGGCAATTTACCGGTTTTTGTTCAATAAGTGACTGATCAGATTTAGTTTTACAGTAACACAAGCACTCACAATGGACTGCCTTCTGCTGAATATGGTTCTTTGTTAGCAGACATGTTGTTCTATGTCTTGTATTGCGTACATCTCCTACTTGTAAGCCCCTGTCTGAGTCAGATGAGAGCATTGGGAGCTTTGTCACTGTCAAGATCTGTCAGTCGTTTGTGTTTGTGTGTGTCAGATTGTTCAATTTCAGGCACCTGATTGCTCAATTTCAGGCACATCAGGTGGAGATTAGGGTGGTTTCCAGCCCTTGATCATATCATCCACTGCTTCATTGAGTCTGTCCACACTGTATACTGATCACTTTACTATAGTAGAGTGCATTTGTCATTTGGCCACTTGGGATATCGGGCAGCATCTTTTATCATCAAGGCGGCCATTTTTGGTAGGTGTCATCCTTTTGGCATCTGCTTTGGCTTGTTATTGCATCATATGGCTACATACATAAAGAAAAGTAGCCTACTAAGTTATATAATGCATAACTAACCATGCTATTTGATTGGCGTTTTAACTATGCAAATTGTAGGTAGGTGTAATAAACTAAATATAATAAGTGATAAGTTAGTGGCCATGTGAAAGTTCTAATGATAATCGATGTGTTAATTGTGGATGTGCAGACTTATTTAACCAAGCATTTCATCATCAATATCTATATATGTTGAGCTTGTTATCACTTGAGTGGTACTTTTCATGGTATTTATAAAAAAATTTATAGATATTATTTATGTTGATTAGATTAGCATTTTTTATATTGAAGCTAGGATTTTTATATATTATGAATAATATGTTCTCTCAAGACTAGATGTGGATACATCAAAGATTTGCTAATGTCAAGTTTTTCATCTTTGAGTTGGAAGATTCTTGATAAAGCAATGTTTTCGAGTTTAAACTCAAAATATATCAAGATATTCATAAGGCCATGACTTTTGGAAGCTTCTAAAGAAGAATATGTATATAATGTTTTGTATATTTATATGTCTTTGTAGCTTGCTTCAAAGCAATATATATATAGAGAATGAAGGTTTTATAGATAAGTAGACATTTTCTTGAAGAGGATTTAAATAATATAATGAGACTTTTGAAAATCTAAGGAGTGTGACCCTAAGAGTGAGTGACTTCATTAGGTGCAATGCATATTTTTAATCCTTGGCTTTATCCTACAGCATTTGGTGACAATATCTTGTTTTGAAATTTAATTATAAGATATACAAACTTAGATAAGATACGTAAGTTTCCTTAGATTCTAGTGTGGAGTGTATGTCATTTAAATTTAAGATACATGTTATTTCACATGAAGAAGCAAAGGAGGTTAATGTTATGTTCCAATGGAGTTTAAAGCATGTAATATACATTGGAATTTTTAAATAACACAACTCTTGGATATAAGTTTAAGGTTAATGGTACAATAATTGGAAAAAGAGCAAAATGCTCTTTATCTCGTCTATGCTGTTCTATTGTTTTAAGTGTTGAATCATTAATATATATATATATATATATATATATATATATATATATATATATATATATATATATATAAGAAAAGGAGTTAAATGCTCTTTGTCTTGTATGAGTTGTTTGTCTTTCACTATTATAAGTGTCACAGGTGCTAAGAAACCTAGTATCTTTTAGAAACTTCTACAAGATTGAGAAAGTTCTAGAAGATTCTAGAATATTTTTAAAAAGAAGGTTTGAGAATGTCGATGATGCTTATATAATCGATGATGTTTTCCTCTAAAAGCTTTCCCTTAACATCCTCAACTCTAGTACAAATAAGAGCCTTGGGTTACAAGTCCTTTAGTCTTCCCAATGCCATTGTGAGATTCTTATGAGGTATGCCCTCTCTAGTTCTAGTTTTCTCTTGTCTTGTATTCGATCTAGCCTTGTATCCATAATCTAGCCTTGTTGTAAACACCATTGTATCAATCTTGTGTCAAGAAGTATATTATCATAACTCTTTAGTTTGCAATAAAGAATCATGCTTTTCTTCTCAATCTTCAAGTTATTCTCTTATATATTGTGAGGGGACAATCCTTGTCGTTGCTAAGTTCTTGTCACCCTCATAACAATTTGGCAACACTGCATACTTGATTGAGCCTAGTTGTGATGGATATGGTGATGAAAAGTGCCATCATTTCTTCATAAAATATTCAAGAACTTCACGAGAGTAAGGCACTATTATAAGTAGAGAAATCCTAAGCTTTAGGGTTAGCTATCCAAGATCTTCAAAATTAACTCTAAAAAATGAGAGGCAAGTCTATATCATGAAAGCCTTTCAATATCTTGTAGCTACCCTCCTAGTTACAGGATGGATCCAAAGGGTTAGCCTACTTGAAAAGATTGATGGATCAACTTCAAAGTTTAGAGGTTTTTTGCAGTAGATACAGTTGTTCATTTGCATGCAACTTGAGTGCTATCTTGATGATGCTTCTCAAGTGGGGCTTATTGACACACTCCTCTTAGGTACAACCCTCTCTTGTTTTGCATCTTTACTTGAGAAAGAATCTTGTATACTTTATGATTCCAAAGCTTTTGTTTGAGAATTCTCAATCACCTTCCAAGACACTAAAAAAGCTAGAGTTACTGAGACCAAAATGAGAAGTCTACATCAAGGATCTAGATGTTAGTATTAATTTATACATCTGAAATTTGACAACTCACTTGTGATTTGACTTAGCATGAAGATTACTTTATTATCCAATGATGATGTGAAAGATATGCTATTGACAATGCCAAAGGTTCATACATTAAGTAATATCATTTGTCAAGTAATAAAATGTGACAATTGCCTATTTGAGAGATGCAAAAGAAGCCCCATGAGAATTCATGAAGTCTAATTACCATGATAAAAATGAACTCTGAGAAAAATAAGAAACCAACGTCGAGCCTATGCAGATTGATTTAGTTGGCTTCAGCCATTATTAGCTCAAGGGAAGCAATGATAACATAATCTTGGATTGTGTTTGTATTGTGGAGGACTTGGACATATTGATTAGTATTGTCCTAATAAGAAGCTATAAGTACACAGCTCTATAGTGCTTGCCTACCAACAAGGAAAATCAAACGCATTGTCTTGATGCTCCTACCTTGTACCTAAGAAAGGAGATGTAGTTCATGACCAATATGATTTTATTTTCTTGAAAATAGAAAATTTCTAACTTTATATAATAACAAGAAAAGATCCAAAAGATACAACCTTTCCTCTACAAGTTAAGAAATACTTTTTAAAATCTATTTACCCAAAATTTCAAGTAAAAAATTCAAGAAGGGTATACAAGTATTGAAGGCTTCCAGGATGTTAAAGGCTTAGTCTAGATCAAAGTAAGAAAGTTAATTCCATCGGCACCACCAAGGGCCCAAAGTAGTAGTGTCATTATCATCCACCCTCATTAGGATCCACAACACTAGCCACAAAGTGTTGCATGCTAGTTTGTAGAGTACCATGAGACTAGCATATGTTTAGGAGGAGGGTGATGTTACTCATCCCTAGGAAAGCAATGAAAAGAAGGCCTACACTAATTGTAACAAACTAACATTTAATGACTAATAAATAAGAAATGAAACAAAATATGATGAAATTATGTTGATAGATCTCCACAAATCCATGGCTACTGCAAGATACAATGAATAAGTCAATTAATGTTAGTATTATAGCTAATGCTAAAACAATTCTTGATAGTTTGTCAAATGAGCAAAAAGTATTTACAATGCCAACAAGGCTTTTATACTCCTATGTAATTCTCTCTCTCTCTCTCTCTCTCTGTGCACAATTGTCTTTCTTTTAATTTAATAATGGCCATAGTCTTTGGCAAGCATTTTCCCTTCATTACCAGACCATCCCCTCCTAAAGTAGCTTTGTTCTCAAAGCTTGGATGATAGAAATAATAGAACCAAAGGAATCTCATAAAATTTGGAACACAAGAACTCTATTGAATAGAACCATGGATGGTGAAGTATCCTCCAAGAAATGAAAAGTCACAAGTATGGCAATTTGTAAAAAAATTCCAAGTGCTATCCAGAACAAGGCTGCAAGAGAAAAATGGCCATAACTTTGGATATACAACTTCGAATAAGACAAATGAGGTATCTAAAGATAGAAGACATTCCACAGTACTCATATGGACCATAAAAAAACCAAATTTGATGAAGTTAGGCCAATTATTCTCACTATAAAAATTTAATATAGTAAGTTGTTTTTCCTATCTTGTTTGTTAAGAGTCCTCCTGAAGAAGCCATGGAAAGTTATCCAAATGGATGGCTACCAAGTAGACTCTTTTGATGGTAAACCCTTCTATTTGATGAGATATTTGATAAGAAAATGATTGTGAAGAACCTTCTCATGCTTGCTAATAACTTTTTGGGTTCATAAATGATTAACTTGTCCTCATCAATGGGTGGCAATTTCTCAAGCACTTGAATTTCAGGTCCAACATAAGGCTTCCATTGAGAAACATGAAAGACACGTATTCAAGTAGTAGATGGTAGTTGAAGCCTATAAACAAGGTTTTCAACCATTTGAAGCACTTGGTATGGACCATAGGAAGGGCGAGCCAACTTATTGTGATCTCCTTTGAGTGATGCATAATATGACTTAGGTACTTTTAAAATACCCAATCTCCCAGTTGGAAATCCAGATGCATTCTCTTATCATCCACATAAGACTTCATTATGCCTTGAGCTTTTTGAATATTCTCTTCACATTGCTTCATAAGAGACTCCATGTGCACAAGTTCATCTTCAACTTGAGGATTACCATCATCATGAAAGAGTGCTGAAGGTACTTGGACCTTCTATCCATATAAAGCCCGAAGGGTGACATCCCAATACTCAATTGATGAGTATTATTATAGCAAAACTAAGGAGGGTGAAGCTAATGGTTCCAACTAGACTATGTAACATAGAAATAGTATCCCAAATAAACTTCAATCCATTTATTCACTCTCACTATCTGTCGATCTATTTGGGGATGGTAGGCGATGCTAGGAGTGAGGATAGCGTCCATAGAGTTAAACAAACTCTTCCAAAAGCTATCCATAAACTTGGAATCTTTATTAGAAACAATCTTCATGGGCATACCATGCACTTAAAAAATTTCCTCCATAAATTGATCTGCCACCAAATATTGAGTCTTGATTGGAAGGAAGTGAGCATATTTTTATAGGTGGTCAACAATCACAAAGATACTATTCCAACCATGTTTAGTATTTGGAAGTCCTATAATGAAATCCATGGATATATAAGTCCATTTGCTAGTAGGAATGGGTGATGGCTATAATAATCCCCCAAGAAATAGAGAAGAATCTTTATTTTGCTAACACTTTAACCATTGAGAAATAAATCCTTCACATCTATCTAAAGCCCTTTTCAATAAAAACTTTTAGGAACCTTATCAAATGTCTTAAAAGGCCCAAATACCCCACCATTGGAAAAAAGTGCATCTCTTAAAGAATCTTTTGCTTGAAGTTAGAAAAGGAAATCAAGTATACCCAACCTTTGAATCATAAAAGACCACTATGTCCAATAGATACTCTTCCTGGATATCATCTATCCAATCTTTATAGATAATGGAGATGGTTAATAATGAGCATGCCCACATGCGTGAGAGAGCATTGGCCATCACATTATCCTTTCTAGCCACATATGAGATCTCAAAACTATTATTTTTAAGTGTGAACATCCATCTTCTTTGCTTTGGAGAGTGTGTAAGATACGATAGGAAGTATTTCAATACTCGATGATCACTTTTCACTTTGAATTAGCTACCATAAAGACAATTGTGCCACTTCATGATGGCATGAGGTATTGCTAACATCTCCTGCTCATAAACATATAGGCTCCATTCATTTTCATCCACCTTTCTACTCTCATAAGTAATAACTCGATGGTCTTTGTTGTAGAGATATAGTTGAGCTTGAGGGGGAGTGTTGAGATGGCAAGCTCAACACGTGCAGACATTAATGACGGAATGCCTGGCTAGATGGGTCCGCGCATCTACACTTAGTACATCGGTGGTCATTATGATCCTCACTTAGCACATCGGTGGTCATTATGATCCTCACATGGCCAGTGACTTATCACTTACTGTATTTATTTTGTTGCATCTACCTATAGCTGGCATAGTTATAGCACCAGTCGATGAGTATAGTCAATTATACACTATTTGACTTAGCATGCTACTTTTCTTTATGTTGTATCTTATCTATACTTTATGTACATTGTATTGTGCATGGAGGAAGAATAAAAAACCAGTAAGAAAACATTTTGACCTCCATATCTCTTCTTGTGTTCTTGAGTGAGCTTCCTCTTATGTGTATGGTGTGGTTTGGCACAACATCTCTCAAGCAATAAAACATAATTTCCATCATAATTGAATAGTGCAATCTAATTGGTGGTTCTAAATGGGCCAAAGTGCAATAAAACACAATTTTCATCATGATTGAATAATGCAACCTAATTGGTGGTTAGTTAATATAGATTTTTACCAGAATATTTCTTCCTTCTTAATGAAGTCTCCTTTAATTTTTTTTCTTAATTTTTTTCTTAATTTTTTTTCGTTAATTAAAGAGGGGGTGGGAAATACATTCGGGGCAGGGAAAAAGGGAACATAATCAATATGTCCTCATCTCGAAAGGAATTGGGGGTATTGTTGGTTAAGAGTATTCTCGTCAATCCATGTGGCATCTTCTTTTGGAAAGTCCTTCCACTAGATGAGGTACTCCTTGAGGATTCTACTCCTCAATCTCTTTTCTCAAATGTCTAGGATTCTATCTAGCCAAAGCTCAAGGACTCCTTGGCTTGGCATTACAACTTGTTGATCATTGAGTACATAGCTAGGATTGGATACATATTTCTTTAGTAGGCTAATATGAAATACATTGTGAATTTTTACGTTCTCAGGGAGTTGGAGTTTGTAGGCATTGGGCCTTAGAAATTTGAGGATCCTATAGGGTCCGCAATACCTTGGACTCAATTTTTTAAATTCTTCCAATGATAGGGAAATCTTCTTGGGTCGTACATGAATAAAAAAACATGTCACCCTCATTAAAGAGTTGCTCTTGTCTATTTAGATATGCATAGGCTTTTTGCCTATCCTTGGCAACTCTAATGTCTTGTCTAATGGCCTTAACCTGCTCATCCATTTCCTCGAGCATTTCCTTAGAAGCTTCTACCCTTAAAGTAGGATCTAAAAATTTCAATGGGGTATGGCAATCATGCCCATACAATGCTTGAAAAGGTGTCATTTGAATGCTTTGTTGGTAGGAAGCTTGAAAATGTGTCATTTGAATGCTTTGTTGGTATGAAGCATTATAGGCAAACTCTACCAATGGTAGATATTGGATTCATTTCCTGGGTTCACAATAGCAATAAGCTCTAAGGATATCTTCAATGACTTGGTTGACCCTCTCTGTTTGGCCATTAGCTTGAGTGTGATAGGCTGTACTGAAGCAAAGTTGAGTCCCAATGGCCACGAATATCCTTTTTCGGAAGTGAGATGTGAAGAGGGAGTCACAGTCACTAATGATCCTTCTAGGCAACCCATGAGGTCTGAATATCTCCTTGATGAATAGTCTAGCAATATCTGAAGCTTTGTAGTTTGTCTTGATTGGAATGAGGTGTGCAACCTTGGTGACCATGTCTACTATAACCATAATTGAATTGTAGCCTCCTTGCGGTGAAGGTAGCCCAACAACAATGACCATGTTGATGAATTCCCACTTCATTTGGGGGATGTCGAGAGGTTGCAGCTTCACAGGCATATTGACATGTTTTGCCTTAATGCGCTGGCAAGACAAACATTCTGTGACATATTTGAGCACGTCTCCCTTAAGCCTTCCCCAATGGTAGCTCTTTCTGACTATGTTGAGGGTCTTGACATATCCAGGATGGCCTGAAAAGGGGGAGTCATGTGCTTCCCAAAGTATTCTCTATTTGAGTTTCGTGCTGGAGGGTATGCATAGTCTTGTCCTAAAATAGATAAGTTCCTCATTGACGGAGAATTATTGATATTTGACCTTAAGTCTAGGGTTTTGGTCCTTTTCCAAAATTTCCTTTATCATCTCCAGATATTTTGGATCACGGCTAGCTTCTTCCTTAGCTAGTTCAAGGATAGGGTTGCCAGGCATTGACACCATAGTTTCCAATGATTTGGCCATTGAGGGTTTCTCCATGATAAGGGAGTTGAGGAACACCTTGCGACTTAGGGCGTTAGCGACCACATTCTCTTTGCCGGGTCGATACCTGATCTCAAAATCATACTCCTGTAGAACTTCTATCCAATGACGTTGCCTCATGTTGAGTTTGGGTGAAGATCCATTTAAGGCTCTTATGGTCAGTGACCAAAGAAAACTTATTACCAAAGCAAGTAATGTTGCCAAATTTTGAGGGCATGAATCACTGCTAGTAGCTCCAGGTCATGGGTGGCATAATTTCTTTCATGGGTTTTTAGCTTACGTGAGGAGGAATAGGCTATAGGATGACCCTCTTGCATCAGTACACAGCCCAGTGCAAGTGAGTTAGCATCAGTGACAACTTCAAATTTCTTGCTTAAGTCAGGGAGCTTCAGAATTGGTGCTATCACCAAGCTATGCTTGAGTTGATCAAAACTTGCTTGTTCAGAGGGCGTCCACACTATGGCAACTTGCTTCTTCAACAAATTTGTGAGGGGTGCTGCGATTAAAGCATAATCCTTAATGAAGATCATGTACCAACCTGTTAATCCAAGAAAGCTATGCACTTCTTTAATAGTAGCCAGTGGAGACCACTCTTGGACATCCTTAGGGTCTATAGAGATTTCTTCATTTGACACAATAAATCCAAGATATTCAATCTGCCTTTTGAGGAAGGCACACTTTTTCTTCTTAGCATAAAGGTTATGAGTCCTCATGGTCTCAAGGATGATGCACACTTTGGATTATTGATCCCCCTCTTCCTTGGAATAAACCAAGGTGTCATCAAAGAAGACGAGTACGAAATCATCAAGGTATGGTCTAAAAATGTCCTGCATTAGCTTGTTAAATGTGGCAGGGGCATTACTCAATCCAAAAGACATTACAGCGAATTCAAAATGACCATATCTGGTATTGAATGCTGTCTTCGAAATATCCTCATCCTTGACACGGATCTAATAATACCTTGACCTCAAATCAATCTTGGAGAAGATTATTGCTCCCTGCAGTCGATTGAGTAACTCATCTATCCTCGGAATGGGATATTTATTTTTGATGGTTACTTGGTTTATGCCTCTATAATCGATGCAAAGGCGAAGTGTACCATCCTTCTTCTTTTGGAACAAGATTGGAGCTCCCCAAGGAGAACTGCTGGTGCGTATGTACCCTTGGTTTAGTAGGTGTTTGAGTTGTTCCTTTAACTCAACGGCTTCAGGAATGAACATCTTGTAGGGCCTTTTCGCAACTGGTGTAGCTCCTGGAATTAGCTTAATCTCATGATCTACTTCCCTAGGCAGTGGTAATTCAATCAATTCTTCTGGGAACACATTCACATATTTATTTAACCATGATGGTTCTTCATTGGTGTCCTCCACCTGATTTGGTTTGTTTGGCTTGATCAGGTAGACGGGTAATCCTTTGTTTATTCCTTGAGCTATTCGCGTTGCCTTAGCTAGTTGGATCTTTGGTTCACCTGCTTCTCCTTGTGTTGTAACTAGCTCACCCTTAGGATTCTGAAAGGAGACTTGACCCTTCCACAATGAATGTGGGCATCATTGGGGATTAGTCAATCCATTCCGAGTAGGCATTCATGGATTTTTATGTAGAGCGGCATAAACGGTTGCCCTCTCAATCTCAGCTTTCATGCACGGATCTTCTTCTTCGTCGAATCCTTTAGTGGTAATATTGGAAGTTTTTGCCCTTCCCAATGCTGCATGACCCCGGCCACCACAGGTAGCCCTGGATTGGCCATTGAATTTCCCTTGACGGAAATCTCTGCCAAGTTTGGGACATTCCCTTTTGAAGTGCCTAGGTTCATTGTAGTGAAAACAATGCAGGCTTTGATCACTTCTTTGAGTGGGAACAAATTCATTGATTGCATTTGCTCTCGGCTTCTTCCATTGGTCTTGACTCTGTCCCTGTGCCCTTTTAATTTGAGCTTTCGACATCCATGGATTCTGGTCTTTGTAAGACTGAGGTCTGGACTTTGGCTAGACTTCTTGGACAATAGGTCCTGCTCTTATTAGTGCATCTTGCAAATCTGAAGGATGCATTGATTCCAACCAAGTGTTTATTGATGGGTTCATCCCATCATAGAATTTGAGACTTGTTGGGGGATACTCATTGTCAAGGCGTATTTTACCAAGGAGACAAATTTTGAATAGTATGCCTCCAGTGAGGCCCAACTGTTTCAATTTAAAGAACTCATTCATCTTCTGAGTTTTGTACGCAGGTGGCATATACCTTCCTTACACTGCTTCCTTTAGTTTTTCCCAAGTTATTGTGCTTTCAGTGTGACTGCTTGGTCATTACACCATTGCTTCCACCACAGCCTAGCTTCGCCGGTGGCAATCATGGCTTGGTTCACAGGTGCTGTTCCGGCTGCACTGAAATAGTCCTTCATGGACTCAATCCATATTTTGGCATCGGATTCAATAGTCTTCCCCTTTCCATCAAATTCTGGAGGTTTAATTTGTTTGAGAAGAAACTTCTTCTCTTGTGCCTTTGCCGAGCTTAGTGTGGAAACATGATTCTGGATCTGTGCTTGGGGTTGTATCTGGTTACCAATTTAAACTTTCCATGTTAGGATTGCAGTAACTCTTCCTTATACAACTTAAATCAATGCGCACATATTTTTCATCGCTACAATGCAACAATTCGAATGATCATACAATTCTTATTTAACCATAGGGAAGCGTAATCCTCAAGTGCAATTATTCGGGAATAGATAGGGTTTGGCTGAGATGATTTTCTTTTCAGAAGTTACATTAACGCCAGGTTAATAATTCCCTATTGGATTCAACTACAGGGACAGAATAGTAGTATGGATTGGGGGAATGGATTCTCAGGAAGTGATAAGTCATGGGAAGTTCAGGAAATCTCTATTTTTGATAGCCATGACGTTCATTTTGCCCCATTACTTTAATTTTGTATGCTGGTAAGATTTTAGCAACCTCTTCATAGATGTAACGGTTCTGATCTACTTACTGGCGTCCGATGTGTAGGGTCGAGTTCACACAAGCCTCATGGATGATGAATAAATTGATAATATTCAAGTCTTCCAACCACTTTAACCTCTTCAGATTGTTTTGAAGATAGGCGAGTCAATTGGCATCTATGTAGCAGTATCCCGCACTCCAAGTCCAACACCTTTCCACATACAACAGTGAGGGGTTGTAGAGCCAATCCAAAATCCCCATCATGTCGGACCGTATGCGATAGCTTGAAGAGTTCATAGCTGTCCTGAACATGATATGAAATATGAGGAACCTGCTCCATGCCTCGTAAGTTTGGAACCGATAGCAATCCATAAGTGAGTAAAAGGAAAACATTTTCTAATGAAAACATCATTTCACTCTTCCCGATCTATCCTAATTGTTTTAGTCATTGGTCGGATCTGATACCAATTGTGATTGCCTGTCTATTAGCTTTCCAAGCATGTTTTGGCAGTCCATCGAGAAACAAATCTAAGTGTCATCCACCTGGCACTCTCATGGAATGTCACGGGGTTTGTCGCCTAGGGTTTCTCGAGTCCCCGCCGCCTCGCAACGGAATGTTCGCAACTGAACCCACTAGGATCGACCTGAAACTTGAGTCCCTGGTGGTCAAGGTTTCCCGGTCATTCTACTTTATGCAGAGTTACCCAATCCAAAGCAAGTCCATATCCCACTTGGTTCAAGGAGAAATAGAAATGAGAGGGATGCGTCTCTCCATCTCTCTGCCCCTAGGGCATAATCCCATTCCGATCCCCAAAAATGGTATGAATTCGGGTATTACCTGCACTGCCTAAAGGTCGAACGATGGTAAAATCTTGTGAGAAGCCTCCTAGTTCTTTGGGACCACCCTGCCATAAGACAGACCTGCTAGGAGTTTTGCCCACCCACTTCCCTCAATAGGTGTACTTTAGTTATCTAATTAGCCCTATCACATTTATGCGTGACATGTAAAAGCATCTTTCTTAATTAAGCCTATTAAGGAACATGGTTCGTTCATGTAAATCTTATGGCACTGACATGAAAACAAATTCAAACAGGTTCCTTGGAAGTAAACTTGATATTAGCATTTTATCAGAGATACAAATCTTGTTCAAAAAGAACAATATTCGCAATCTGTGAGGATGCACTTTATTTTCTCCAAGATTTCGCCTTGCACTAGTAACAAGGGCCCTCGAGAATCTATCTCGAGTCACATAGGTCATTTGAGTAGGACCAACTCGGAGGCAGGGAATTCACAGCCAGAGCCCCCCTGGCATCCAAGCATCCTCCTACATTCAAACCAACCCATGTTGAGACCTCTCGTGGCGGGTTCGGTCCACGTTCCCGTCACGGCTATTTAGAATCCCCTTAGCTAGGGTTGGTGGCCATCTGGTGGTGGGTTGGAACCCCTCCAAAAGTTCAACCTAATTCATTATTTCCATTTCTTTTATGAGTTTAGGGTTATGCACTCCTTTTTACAAGCGGTGTTTCTAAATTTACAAGCACAAACAATGGTGCAGGTGAGTACTTGGGACATCTGCTAAGGTGGGGTCCCTCCCTTGAGACTTAGCATTTGTCCTTCTTGCCTTGGTGGCAATTTCCAATATCCTTTGAGGGCTAGGAATACCTTCTTTCCAAACCCACTCATGTGTGATAAGAGTGAGCAATTATGCAATTGGATCTATATTTGATAGTTCTCGGATGGTAGCTATCTTAGCTTGCTAACCTTTAGTCTAGGGTTCTGGTCTTGGAAAAACGGCACCCAAATTTTCTTGTATTAACATCGAGTTGTGTCATGGTTAAGGGTGATATCATCAAGGTTGTTTTGGCTTTATCGAGGCCAGATGTAGGGCAGAGACCAATGAGTGTTTTACTTGTCTCAAGGTCCTCCTAGTAGTTTGACTCACTTACTTTTAAACCCTAAATAAGTTGAGTTAAGCCCTATCCTTGCATATATAGGGTTCATTTTATTGAACGGCCTTGAGCAATTCTAGCATTTCATATGTGCATCTTACAACTATCTTTAAGATGAATCGCTAGCAGCACAACTGAAACTGACCATGACGCCACACAATCTAGATGCGTGTCTTCCCTAAGACGATGATGCGATGTGGGGCTTTTGCTCTTGGGAATTCATTTTGACGCACTTATGCAAAACATAAGTAGAGACTTGTATTTTTGTTTTGAGTGAGGGACATGAAGATATCATGCCTAATGCAAATGTGAGCTACTTCCCTCTAAAGGTTTATAGGATCCCAATACCCGGCTTAGTATTGCAATGACCTAAATATACTTAACTATTACCGTAGCAACTCACGATCCTCATGTACTCGATTCAAGCCTTTACTCCTACCTTCCCAATTTCACAAATTTCACGATGCAAAAAGTATGATTTTCGCTTAATGATGAATATGCTTAATCGTCCCGATAACCCATTTTTCAGTTTCCTTTACCCCTCAAACATGCCAATGCTAGAGGATAAATCTAATGCACTACGAGCACAAACAATAAAGTCCTTGATTTCAGTGTGCGCAAATGCGGAATCATTTGTGCAAGTTGTTTGCTCTAAATGTGCCAGAGTGCAATAAAACACAATTTCCATCATGATTGAATAATGCAACCTAATTGGTGGTTAGTTAACATAGATTTTTACCAGAATACTTCTCCCTTCTTAATGAAGTCGATCTACATTTTTAAGAGTTCCCATCAAAGTAGGATTTATGGGTGCACCTGGTTAGCAAGTGACGTGGTTCCTTGACTCGCAGCTCCATCGGTTGAAGCGGGATTCACGCTTCAATTGGACCTTTCTTCACTTGGGAGGCATCATATAATATTGGCTTTTTCTTCGCGGCTACACACCCAGGTTACAAGAGAGTTGATTCCTTACGGAAGGAAATTTATCTTGGGATTCCTCTCAGAGGGGGGAAAAAGGAAGGGTAAGTTTGGAAGCCTTCAAAGGGGGAAAATCCCCCCCTTCTCTCTCTCTCTATCTTTTCTCTTACTCTCTCTTTCTCTCTCTCCCTCTCTCTCTCTTTTCTCTTACTCTCTCCTTCTCTCTCTCTCTCTCTCTCTCTCTCTCTCTTTTCTCTTACTCTCTCACTCTCACACACACACACACACACACACTCTCTCTCTCTTCTCTTACTCTGATTCTCACACACACACACACACACACACACACACACACACACACACACACACACACACACACACACACACACACACACACACACACACACACACACACACACACACACACACACACACACACACACACACACACACACACACACACACACACACACACACACACACACACACACACACACACACACACACACACACACACACACACACACACACACACACTCTCTCTCTCTCTCTCTCTCTCTCTCTCTCTCTCTCTCTCTCTCTCTCTCTCTCTCTCTCTCTCTCTCTCTCTCTCTCTCTCTCTCTCTCTCTCTCTTCAGATAGCACAGAAGAGTGACGATCCCCCCAATCCCCTCCTCTACACCTAGGGAATTTTATAGTGTATTGGGGGGGGGGGGATAGCATGGTATGGAGGCTCCCCCTTATCTCTTTCTAGGCGGCTAGGTGGTTGGGCTGCTGCCACTCAAGTGTGGTTGACGGGGAGAGAGGGACTAGTGATGTGTCGTCGTCCATAGTAGCTTGCCTCCTCTATTCGCCAGCTAGAGCTCCCCCACACCCACGTATGTCATCACATGACGGCAGCCCCCCCTGCGTCTGCCACCTGGAGCTCCCCCACACCTACTCGTTGTCACGTGGCATTCCCTGCATCCCCGCTTCTGCCCTGGCAGCGTGGGGGTGTTTATTCCTTTAATTTTTTTTCCTTAATTAAAGTGGGGGGTGGGAAATACATTCAGGGGGGGAAAAGGGAAAATATTACATAAACACCTAAAAACTTATAGATTCAAAATCTGTAACCTATGTATCCACTTTTTGGCAGTATACCTGGAAATTGCTGTCATCAATCTTGTGACTCTAAAATGGGGCTCGAAATGGCCTCAAATGTCTAAAAATGCAGCGGGAAAGTCCTAAAGGGATTATTTGTAAATATGTAATGCTATGCTTGCACATCCATCATCACCAATGTTCGCACATGTTGAGCTTGCTATCTCAACAACTTCAATTGTATTAACTATCTCGTTCTCTTTACTCTTCACGTTACCATTCTTTTCATCTACCTTCTTACACAAAAATATACAATTACATGTCCTTTCTTCTTGTAGTAGAAGCACTCTCCTTGAAACTTTTTCTTACCACCCTTCTACTTTTTGTCACCATTGGTAGAGGAACCAGGTTTTCCTTTTGCATTGATGGAGGTTGTAGCATCTCCAATGCTACTACCTTCTCGAGCTTTAAGCCTCAACTTCTCCTCCATTAGTAGTGCATAAAATTTATGAAACATCAAAGATTAGTGTCTCATGTGAGTGTTTTGGACAGTTACCAATCTATCAAAATTTGGTAGTAGACAAATCCAAAGACACCTCTGAGCTAGCTCCTACTAGTCTTTTGTATCCCAACACTAGCCATTTGGTTGCATTGATTCTTGATTTGAGTGAAGAATGCTTCAGCTGCTCTGTCCTTCGACAAACTTCTTGCTACTAGTTGATTCTCCAAGTTTTGACTCCATGTTTGATTTTGCATTTCACACTAACTCTTAGTACGTTCCAAGCCTTTGATGGTATTGAAAGAGGCTTACATGCTACCATACCATACTTGGATAACATATCCAAGCCATACTGTCTTTGGGACAGCCATATACCATCATCGCATCTGCATTTGGAGGAATCATAACATTCAAATCTCATGGGTTGATGGGTGTTGGTTGTGGTTCTAGGTCAGTCCCCAAAAGCATTTCCAGAAGCTCATAAGAATCAAGGATGTTCGTGATTTTAAACTTCCACAAAGTATAGTTTGTACCATCTAACTTGCCTTTGCTGGAAGGTTGGTGGATGGATCCTTAGTGTTTGAATTGTTGGTATAATAGTAGTGCCATTTGATATGCCAACACCGCTACTTGATGTAGCAGATGTCATTTCTCCACTTCAGTATTGAATCCCTTGCCTCTTGCATACTCTTTGTTAATGAGAGATGAGACACATATAGAGGAAAGCCAAGAGAGAGCTCAGTCATGCTCTCATCCTTCATCTATCTTCTTCCATTGTACTTCTTCACTTTTTCAAGTGTAAATCATACACTAGGCTTAACTAATCATGACTAACTCTGGTTAGGTCACATCGACTAACCCAACTTATTAAATGTCCCACACTTGCTGATACAGTCAGACATATGACAGAGAGTCAGAGTGTCGGTTACACATATAGTAAGGATAAAAGAGCTTGAAGTCTTAACACTCCCCCTTAAGCTCAAGACAACCTTTGTACACCAACTAGCTATCGGAAAAACTTGAACTTATCTTTACCTAGAGACTTGGTAAAGATATTTGCTACCTACACATCTGTCTTCACATGCATAAGATCCACTTTTCTTGCAAGAACCATCTCAGGGATGAAATGATAGTGTACCTCAAGGTGTTTAGTTCTAGCATGGTATATTGGATTTGTTGCCAGAAGTACACTATTGAGATTGTCGCATAACAAAGTCATTAGAGCATCCACCTCTATGTCCAAATCATCCATAAGCTTGATCAGCCAAGCACCCTTGTACTCTGCCTCAATGCTAGACAATGCAACAGTTGGTTGCTTCTTGCTACTCCAACTGATCATTCCACTTTCAAAGCTAAAGGCATAACCACTCGTAGACCTGCGATCATATGAGCATCCTTCCCAATTTGCATCCGTGTATCCAACTAGTGTCAAGGGCTTATCTTTCACATAAAACAACCCATAATCCGCCTAACAGCATCCAAGAGTGGCTTTCTTGGCTTCTGCATGAACTGACTTATGAGCCCAACAACATAACTTAAGTCAGGCCTGGCGATGGTCAAGTAGATCAGAATTCCAACCATTTGTCTATACATAGTCACATCATCAAATTTAGCTCCAGTGCTAATGTCCAACTTGACATTCTAATCAAGAGGTGTATTTAGTGGTTTACATTCAGCCATGCCATATTTCTTTAGCATTTCCATGGCATAGTATTTTTACATTAGTCATAAACCATTTTCACCCTTGATCACCTCAATACCCAAGAAATACTTTAGTTTACCTAAGTCTTTCATATCAAATTCAGATTTTAGCATCTATATAGCATGCTGTATTCCTAAGTCATCATCACCTATGATGATCAAATCATCAACATAGATAACCAACACTACTAATTTTTTTTTTCTTTTTTGTAAATAGACTATGATTAGCCCTGCCAACAGTGAATCCCAAACTCTGCAAGCCTTTAGCAGTAGCCAATGCAATCATTGTTCATATGGTTGCCATCTTGGCAACATGATTGAATGTTTCCTCATAGTCTAACCCATATTGCTGAGCATATCCTTTAGTGACCAGCCTGGCTTTGTACCAATCTACACTGCCATCCGACTTGCATTTAATCTTGTAGACCCATTTGCAGCCAATGGTCTTCTTTCCTTCTGGCAGTGGTACAAGATCCCATGTTCTATTTTCAGCCAAGGTAGATTTTTCCTCATCCATAGCTGTGCACCAATTTTTATCCATCACTGCTTCAGCATATGTAGTAGGTTCTTTGACCTTCATCACTTTTGTCATGTAAGCATAATGCTTTGAAGAGTAACCACTGTAAGTCAGCCTATCCATAGGGTACCTAACTCTCTACAAGCATCTAAGCTATGGTGCACTACTCGATTCCACTCTCTAATGAGTCGGAATATACATGTTCTACCTAGTGCCATGCATATACACAGTCGGAATACCAAGCTCACTGTCTAGACTGTCAGTTGAGTCATAGCCTAAAGTCAACTTGCCAAGAGTCATCACACCAAATGTATCATCAGAAGCTTGTTCTTTTCCTTTGTTGTCCACCACATCATATCTGCCCCTCACTGACACATTGGTGTCAATGGACGGTGAGCCAGAGCTCCGCAACCTCCTTGTCCAAGGAGATACTACCATATCACTAGGACCTGTCAATGCAGTACTCTATTGCGAATCAACTATAAGAAGCATGTGTAGAAGACATATCCAATGACACTACAGCCGGTGATGCATACCAAGAGGCCATCTCATCAAAGATAACATCTCTGCTGACTAGTGTCTCCCTAGTAGAGGGATCATAGGATTTATATGCCTTCTTCTCCCCTGCGAATAACCAATAAAGACACACTTATGTGTTTTCGAATCCAACTTCTTCCTCTTCTCATCAGGGATATGCAAAAAAGCAAGACAACCAAATACTTTCATGTGACTGATATCAGGCTTGTAGGCATACACCTTCTCAAATGGTATCATATCATGAATACCTATAGTAGGAGTCTTGTTGTTCAAGATATACGTGGTTGTCATAATAATAGCCTTAGCCCAATAATAGAGTGGCATCTTCTTCTCATTCATAATTGTACACGTAGATTCCATTAAGACCCTATTCTTCCATCTAGCTACCCCATTCTGTTGTGGAGTATAGTTGCATGTAAGCTACCTATGTATGCCATTTTTAGCCAAAAAACTGTCAAACTCATTTGACACATACTCCCCACCACTATCAGATCTCAAACAAGAGATATAGCAATCAAATTCCTTTTCAACCTTTTGTTTAAATTGCTGAAAAATAACAAATACATCATCCTTTGTTTTCAGTATATAAACCCAAGTATAGCGACGGACTGAAGTCATCAATGAATGTCACATAATACTTAGAGCCTCACGTAGATGCATTATGGGTTGGCCCCCACACATTAGACTGAATCAACTGTAAGGGTTTTGTACTATTTCTTACATGCTTGACAAATGGAAACCTTGACTGTTTACCAAATTGACAAGCATCGCAAATATGACCGATATCTGTGTAAGCAAACTTGGGTAGATCTGTAACAAGCCGTTTTTTCTGCATCATTTGCAGCCGCTGAAGATTAACATGCCCCACTCTTTTATGCCATATTTCTAAATCTCTAACTATACTAGAGCCATGGGCAAACATGGCTAATTTCAATTGTGGCAAAGTGGCATCAAGAGTAAACATCCCGCGATTTCTATGACCATGAGTAATCAATTTGCAGCCATTACCAAACTCCTCAATGAAGCAACCATGCTTATTAAAACTAACTTGCAAATTCTTTTCAGTCATTTGGCCCACAAACAACAGATTTTTAATAATTGATGGGACATGCAATACATAATGTAAGTTCTTCTTCTTGCCATCATGGATCACCAAAGGCACTTTTCCTTTATGTTCAATGCTATGTTGTGTGTCATCCCCTATGCATACATAGCCATTCCTCTTAGGCACCATGTCAATAAACTAGTCACCATGAGGGGTCATAATATTTGATGCCCCTAAATCAAAATACCAAACAGCATCCTCGGTAGACTTCTCAGCAGCCTTATCTTTCACATATATCATGGCAAATAGTCTATCCCCAAAAGAATCATCTATCTAACTGGATGATGCATAATGTCCATGCTACTTGCCCTTTTGATTGCCATGCTTCTTCCAGCAGCCCTTGGGAATATGACCATAATTTCCACAATATTGGCAATCATTATCCTTATTAGGATTGTCAAATGGATGTTGCTGTTGCTAGAAGCCTCTACCTCTAGGGCTAGATCTCCCCTTGCCTCTGAAATTTCCACCTCCTCTTGTGAACCCTGCTGGTTATTATTGCTATAAGATACATTTTGCTAGCCTCCTCTGCCAGAACCATAACCTCTACCATGGCTACCATGGCTGCATTGATGCAAATAAAAGACAACATCCTTGCTCGTGGAGGTGCTAGAGCTTGTAGCCAAGCCAAAATTAACTTCCTCATGGATAAGCAATGCAACTAGCTCATCGAAAGCTAGCATTTCAGCCCGCATAGATATGGAAGTATCAAATGACTTATATTTAGATCCCAAGCCATTTAAAGTCACTGCAACCATGTCTTCATCCTCAACCTGTGTGCCAATGGATTCCAATTGATCCACAATAGTCTTAATCTCTGTGACATAATCCTCTATAGATCTACATTTTCTCCATTTTGTTAAATTTTTGCTTTAGTTGTATCTTATTGGCACTTGTAGTTGCACCATAATACCTAATCAATATGTTCCATGCATTTGCTAGTGACTTGCAATTAATTATTTGCATTACCATAGCATCCAAGATATACAAAGATAACCATTGTAGCATTCTACGAGCTCTTTCCAACAAATCTTGGTGCGCTTGTCTTTGATTAGTTGTAGGATTCCTCTCTGGGATTTCAAGTTTAGCTTCAACACTTGTCACCAAGTCCTAGTATCCTTTACCTATCACGAAGTTCTCCACGAAGAACTTCCATATGGCATAATTATTGCTATTAAGATTTCCCCCCACTATCTGGGTTATGTTGTTGGTCCTATCTGCATTTGCCATATTGTAACATACAATGGCTAGTTAGTGCATGACTTCTTGCATGCCAACAAGTCTAACTAACCTACTCCATTATTTGGCTGTTCATGACGATTTTTTGCAATTAATTTTCTACTATAATTAGGTATTTCAGCCCATCAACATCTCAAAACCATCCACAAACATTTGGCATAACTTGTAGATACATCGGTCAACACATAGATCATGTAGTTGCTGTAACTCTGTATCATGCAACCTTACTGCAGTCAACCAAACATGAAGTCTATCAATGACCAATAGCTCTTTCAAGGCCAAAACTGAGATGTATACATGTCATACATGCTCCAAAAAACTTTGAGACATCTGCTAGTACATGTAGGAGTCCATACATGATCATGCGGGCATAGTTCAGTGCATATACATCAAGTACACGTGTCAAATGCCTTAATTGCACGTTGCGGTCAGCTAATACTCTATAAAACTAGATTTATGCAACTCCAAAATGTCCTCAAATTACTTCATACATGTGCTATCAAGTGTAGAGGTCAATACATGACCATAGGGACAACCATAAGCACTCTTTGTCCATAGTTTTATGAGAGTTTTCAGCATGTCATACACTCTCAAATCTGAGTGTTTTGTCCAAGATATTGCAACTCAAATGCATAAGACACAATACATATGTCTTCTAGGATGTATGTATGCTTTACTGAGGTCTATACGGCATGTCAAATAGCTCCAGTTTCCATCCAAGATCAAGTGTATATATTACCTATTCCTTGTTTATAACAAGCTTGCACTTAAATTCAGATCTGTACCTCTATCTCAAAGTCCACTGTTGAGCTCCCAGGCAAGCATTAGAGCTCCAAGGTCTTCAACAACCTTTCAATAAGTGTTTGCAAGCATTTGATAGCTCAACCAATGCTTGTTACCTTGATTTGTAGCCAAGGAAATCTCTTGCAGTAGCAAGCGCAATCATGCTGGCAGCTTGGAGTGTATTTCAGCAAATCTCCATCACAATGATGATTGATGCTCTCTCTAATTGGTCAATGAAGCCTCCAAATGCTCCAAACAAGACCCAAGCACACTCCAATAGCAAAGAGAAACATGAATGACCTATCAACATGAACAATGGCAGCTTGCTCCTCTTCATAGAGATCCTACCTCTTCAATCTTCAGGTTTTCTTCCAAAATACTATCCACCACAGAGCCCTTCATGGCTCTGATACCATGTTATGAGAGATGAGACATAGATAGAGGAAAGCCAAGAGAGAGCTCAGTCATGCTTCATCTATCTTCTTCCATTGTACTTCTTAACTTTTTCATGTGTAAGTCATACACTAGGTTTAACTAGCCATGACTAACTCTAGTTAGGTCACACTGACTAACCTAAATTATTAAATGTCCCACACTTGCTGATACAGCTAGACATATGACAGAGAGTCAGAGTGTCAGCTACACACATATTTAGGGTAAAAGAGCATGAAGTCTTAACACTTTTCACTCCTCAAAGCTCCTTGGGCTTTGATACCACGTAGAAATTACATGACACAATGGAAAGAATCCGAGCAAGGAGTAGAGAACACCCAACAAATATGACAAGAATACAGACTTCTTTAATTTCAAACGAACTAATACAAAGATGGCTCTATCCAATCACGAGCTTCCACCTAGTGTGAAGCTTAGATGGTGATCTAGATAGATGAAATGCAAAGAGCTTAGGGTAGTTGGAAGAACTCTGATTGGGTGAAAGATAGACATATGATGACTTTAGAGGGGTCTTCCTTTTACAACCCAAGAATATCCACTCTATCTACCCAAAGGCTAGATCCACAAAGATCACCTTTTTGCCATCCGATTACATAGACCTCATTTGACATACAAGTCAGAACCCACTCAATGTTTATGTTCACACATAGCTTCTCCTCATAATGGGGGCCTTATAATTTTGAGCACTATGGATCATTACTAGCACTGTACGAGGGTGGGGCATTGAGCATATCTAATAGAAAGTACCCAAGTCTACTTACCATACATCATTATTTGATGAACCATTAGTAGCCATAGTATTCATAAAGTGTTGTATAACAAACAATTGTTCTCTTTTGTCATCATTGTTTCTACTGTTGGAAACATAATTGCATGTTACTTTTTGTCATTTCTAATTTAATCACCAAGCCGATCATGTCAAAAACGACGAAAATCTGTGGCACTCTTGAAGAGATCCTTTCTTTTTGAAGTAGTTTTCAGAAATGTGACTTTTTTTACCACAATGCTAGTACTCCATGCTATCACCAGAATTCTGTTGCCTATTAAAATCTGCAACTTGGCCTCTTTGACTTTCACTTTCTCAGGAAATTCCTCCTCTATTTTGCTGTGCATCATAACCTTGACCACAACCACCACCTTGGCCTCTGCCACACGACATCTACCTTTGCTAGTAGAGTAAAACACTTGTTTATACTTGTTTTTTCTTTGAGAAGAAGAGAAATCCAAGCCAATGTTCTTATCCTCAAGTATCAACGTAGAAATCAAGTCTACAAAACTAGGGATATCATCCCTTATATTCATAGATGAACTGAAGCTCTTGTATTCATCTCCATGTCCATCTAAGCATGCACACACAAAGTCATCATCATCACCTATCACATTGATAGATCCAAAAACTCCCACAATAATCTTGATCTTTGAGGCATAATTATGAATGGATAGCTTCCCTCTTTTCACTTGGTTTAGCTCTACTTGAGCTGCAGCTTTCTAGCCTTTGTATTTACTTTGAACAACCTTGCCAAATTCTTCCATGAAATAGAGGGGGTTTTTGATTCGTGTAAATAGCCCATCATATTATACATAACATATTAGATAGCGAATACATGAATTTACTCTATGTTTGCTCCCAATATTTCTTAGCATTTACATATTATGGTAGCATTTCATACAGAAACTTTAGGTGCTATTGCCATGTCTTGCATTAAAAATTATAGAAAATTAAGAGAATATTTGTGATTGTGTAATGAAGCTGAAGCATGAGGGTTTGCCTCAATTTTTCTTTATTTATATGTTAAAGTGTATATTTAGGACTTAGTTCTATTAAAAATTATCATAAAATCTCCCTACATGTGCAAGCAATCTAAATGTAAATAGTAGGGAGTGTGGGTTGAAATCGAAGGATACTTGATTTGCATATCTTAGCATATAGGCCGCGATTTACATAAGTTTTAAGAGGTTCAGTAGCACGGGTTAGCTCGGTGTTGTTCCTTAGCAACGCAACACGATGCTAGTAGAAAGAAATCATGAAAAGATTGTATGTGCACTTCATGTTGGCTAGTTTTTAGTTAAGTTGTTTGAGCACAAGGTGCCACATACCTTGTATATGCAATGTAAACGTGATATTAGAAGATAAATTCCTGGATGCATTGCAATTGTATGTCTAGGTGATGACCAATGTTGGAGAGTGTAAGATTTTCCTTTGCTGTAGGATAGTGCGATATCATGGAAAATCGATCAAGTGAGGAATATATACAGTCTCTTGGATCATTACGCTTATTTTATGAGAGGACTCTATTATGCTCGAACACAATATTAGTGAGTTTGGGAATCTCCCAATTCCCATGTGGCACCCGGATAACATGCCCATAAGTTTCTCAAAATCGTATGATGTGACCTATCATTGGAAAGCGCTTGAAAAATGGAATCTATTGAGTATAGAGCGCTCAATTTGGAGTTATAGTGTTCAAGTTATGACATATCTAAAGATTTGACCACGTGTCCCAAACTTATGGGAAATTCCTATATTCCCCAATATGGTGTTCTCGTGTTTTATATGTAAGACGACACATCTTAGGGCCAATCCTTGGGGTGTAGGAGAGCTGTAGGAGCCATAGCATTCTGCTATGTTGGGGGAGCTCTTTGTGTATGTGAATCAAGGTTTGATCACTTGTATGTTTGGGTACTCCCTTTGTTGGAGTAGGGAAGGGAAAATGTTGGATTGCAATTGATACAAATACATGATTTATTTACAGTAGTGTGTAACCTCCAAACGCTCTTGGTCATGAGGCCGTGAGGGTGGTTTGGTGAGTATAGGAAGCTTGTTGGCTAGAGCCCTAGAGGCTGTGTCGGGCCCGTTTTAGGTCCTGAAACTATCTAAGAAGCTACATAAGAGGAAGATTGTGGCATAATATATTGAGTGGAGGTGGCCTTGGAATTTCAATGGCTCTTTGTGTTTCTTCTTCTCCCTCCCTTTCATCCTTTCTTCGTCTATACCTCTATCTTGAAAAAGAGGCCTACTCTAACTAGATTAAACTAACTCTCTACACCTAGAAAATAGAAAATCATACAAAGAAATGATATTCATGGCCTACATGCCATGGATGATCCTTTCATTCAATCCACATCACAAGGAAGCCATGTCTATTTTTTGTAAGAAAATACAAAATATATATAACTTGTGCCTTACAAGTTTATGCTAAGCTAAGAATTAATTTTTTATCAAATGAGCCAAAAGTATTTTACAATGATACCTTGTGCCATTTTATACTAAACATTAAAGTCCCAACTAATGGTTCTTTCCCCCAAGTTATTACAAAGGCTCATAGGGCAATTTTTCTGTCATTACAAACTGTCCCTACCTCAAGAAGATTTGTCCTTAAATCTTGAAAATAATAAATATAAAAAAGAATAAATCTCATAAAGATCTTGATCATGAAGGAAGACTGCTGAATATTCCATATTACAGTGAAGTGTCCCCCAGAAGAAGAAAGCATCACTGATAAAATCTCAGAATTCTGGAGTTGATTTGCTACTGATCTTGCAACCTCAACATGGGAAAAGACTCTCCAAATCCTCGATTCAAAGGAGTCGGGTTTCACACTTGGCAAACCCGCATCAAGCTCATTCTGATGAAGAAGGGTCTTTGGGCCATCACAAATGGCAAAGAGAAGAAACCTCGAGATGCGGACCTTGCAGTTACTTGGCAGAAGAATGATGACAAGGCACAAGCCATCATCAAACTGGAATTGGATGACAGCTACATCCATCATGTGGATGCCTATGACACGTCCCATGACACTTGGGATAAATTGGATACCTTATTTGGTGCATAGTCAAAGTCGTCTAAGTATGGTCTATTAATTGAATTTTTCCAACTTGATATGAAGCCTCATACATCCCTGGCATCCCATCTGAACTACATGGAAAGCCTGCTTACTCAACTTGCAGGGATAAAGCTAAAAATGGATGAAGATGTTTGCATTGGTGTCTTGTTAAAAAGTCTGCCTCCTGCCTATGATAATGTATCAACCACTCTAACCAATATGCCTGATCCTCAACTTGTTGATATTAAAGCCTCTCTGCTAGAGGAAGAAAAGAAACTTAAAAGCAAAGAAGAGCCTAGCACTTCAAAGGATGAACAAATGTTATATGTAAACAACAGATACAAAGGTAAAAAGGAACCGCTCTTCTGTGACTTCTGCAAAAGGATCGGACACACTGAGAAGTTCTGTCATGCTAGAAAGAGGTCCCAAAAGGCCTATCTTGCAGCTGTGAAGGAAGAAGAAGACCATGGACTAAAAGATGAAGAAGAAGAAGAAGATGAAGACCACTAGGATCGGAAGGACAAGACTCATCAGTCCTTCTACTCTCATTACTCTGATAGACTATTTTAAAAGCCTTGTATTTCCTTGCCCTAATGCTTCCTGCCATAAGCTTTGTAAACTCCTTATGTAACTTGGCATTACAGTCCCTGTACACTTTGTGAGGCCCCTGTTACAGCCTCTAGATGTCCATCATGTTTTGGTGCCCACACTTAGCCTTTTTTGCGACAGTCTCTGGTGTCTACCATGTTTGTGGTGTGCCCACACTTTGCAGGTGGTTCTCATTACAGCCTCTACACACTTTGTGCCTTTCTAGTTGTGATTGAGGAGGGGTGTTGAGATTCAGAAATCACACTCACTAAACAACCTCTTTGTATGGATCTTCAGGGCCAAGGACATGCAGGCTTACCTATCCCATATGCACAGTGGTGCCTACTGCAGTTTCCTACTTTCCTATAAAGCATTGTACTTGCTTCCTTTTCTTAATGCAATGATAGTACTCTTTTCTTTTTAGTGAAGTGTCAATGTCATTGTCCACATACACAAGATTGTGTTTATGAGTCCAAGTCTCAATCTTGGAACCTAATTCACTTGTGTAACAAAAAGTGTCTTTGTCTTCTCCATCATGAGTCCACACTTCTCTTTCCATCCACCATAACTCACTGCCATGTCTTAGATCCCATATCTTTAACATGATATTAGAGCACAGACGGGCATGGCACTACTTCTTCAGCTCCATTTCACTTTCATCTAGCTCAGCTTGAGCTCAGTACAGCTCAAGACCTCATCTTCTACTCTTTTTTTCTCACTGTCCTGTTTGGCAGCCATATCCAAACCTGCTTCAAGCTCTTATATCTCACTCCACAGGTCAAACCTCCTAGAGCTTCCTTCTGGGAAAGTGTTCCCCTGCTTCCACAACTTCTTCTTGATACATCAATCACTGACTTTGGGCAAGCATAGCTCCAGCATTGTGAAAATTCTCAATCTCTGCCCTGTGTCTGCCATAGCCAGACAAGACCTACCTCACTTGGAGCTTCCATAACTCCTCAACCAGGCCACTTCAGCTCCTGATTCCTTCTAGGGGATTGTTCTCCTACTCTCTGCCCTTCTCCTTGGCACATCATAGAGGCACATTGGCAACTGACAGCCCTGGCATTGCAGAAATTCGTCGACGCTGTCCAGATTTGCGCCGTTTTTGTTCGAGCTCCCTGTGCACGCCGTACTGCCCGCAATCTGATCGATTGTTATGGGGCTTTGATAGCCCTTGACATAAGCTTCCTAGACATGTAAAAAGTTTTGAAAATGATCAACTACAACTCCTGCAATCTGAAAAAAACCAGGCCCTTGTCTCAGAAACCCTAATTCCACCAGAGGGTGGTAGTAATAATTTTATTTAAAATTAAATAAAAGTATTACTACCACCCTCTGTTGTCACGCTGACAGGAAGGAGTGGAGTAGGCAAATAGGAGATGATGAGGGAGGGTAGCTACAGTCGACGTGGAAAGGAGGAGGAAATGGCATGACATCGATAGTAGGGGAAGAAGTTGAGAAGGAGATGACGATCAATTGATTGCAGGTCGCCACCATGCACAACTCCACCTTCACTCCACGTTCCCCCCCCCCCCCCCCCCCCCCCCCCCCCCAATTGTAAAAGGAATACAAAGAGAAAACCTTAGAGGATGGGCCGTTAATTTTCTAGCCCTTGTTGCCGAGAACCCCTCTTGAAGAGAAGGCATATATACCACCTCCTTAGAGAGAATAGAGAGAGAAGAAGAAGAAAAGGGAGAGAGAGAGACAGGGAGAAGAAGAGATAGGGAGAGAGAGAGGAGAAGAAGAAGAGAAGAGGGAGAGAAAAAGGAGAAGAAGAAGAGAAGAAGAAGAAGAAGAAGAGAGAGAGGGGGAAGAGGGGAAGAAGAATAAGAGAGAGGGAGAAAGAGAGAGAAGATAAGAAGAAGAAGGGAAGAAGAAGAAGAGGGAGAGAGAGAGAGAGAGAGAGAGGAAGAAGAAGAGGAAGAGAGAGAGAGAGAGAGAGAGAGAGAGAGAGAGAGAGAGAGAGAGAGAGAGAGAGAGAGAGATATATATATATATATATATATATATATATATATATATATATATATATATATATATATATATATATATATATATTCTTTCCCTTCCCCTCCAAAGAAGGTGGGGCCACACACTCTGACTCTTTCTCGCAATTTATTTCCTTTTCCCTGCGAATTGAGCCCCCGTTGCAATCAAGAAAAGTCACCTTGGCACATCATCTCTCTGACAAAGACAGAGAAAGGGAGAAATTCATAAGCCGAAAGTAGGGCCCCCAAACGGAGGGAGACACGCACCAACGGTAATCTCACACCCAACAATAGAGCCACCGGCCAGGCGTTTCTGCAAATATGAATACAACGTCGGGTATGGATAATTCATATCTGAATATCCAAATACAAATTGCCATCTTCGCTAGTCATTGAGGGATAGGTATGTGCATGAATTCAATTCAACAAATAGCTTGAATTTATCTTTTTTGATAATTAACAAACTCATAGGGGATCATAGGTTAATTCTTTCTACAACCATAGATGGCCTCGCATAGATTTATGCCTATGGTGCATTGAGGTTCATGCAAACCCATGTACTCAAGTACTTTGCATCCCAGTACTACGTGACAAAGTCATACGTGGCATAAAGAACATAAATGTTACTTAAGGGTTATGCACATAGATGGTGCATGCATGGGAAAAATTATATGACACATGCATTGATGGTACACAAATTGACTTTGCATTAAAGTCTTGCTAATGTAACAAGCTACTAGTTCATTGGGTTCTTGAATTTATGTGTAGTTAGTGCAAACAACAATCGTTAGGATTATAACTACAATACCTTGACATCTGTTCGATAGTGAATATGTTTATCAATCCTATTCGGAGTTAGGCTAGATGCAAAAACAACCTTAGGGAAAGCGAAGAGTTCAAGGACTCAGAAATCCTAAGTCAAAGGAAGACTGATGCTTTTGTACTTATTAGGAAAAAGGTTGGGTTGTCGATTAACGTAAGTTCTCAATAGAACTTACATTCTTGCATTGACTCTCTAGATCAATAAAGAAGTCGGATGATGATGCATTCCATACTTTTTCACACTGTGTCCTCATAACATCATGGCATCCACCCCCTCTGAACCTCCACATCCTCGGGTATGTGCCAAAATCCTAGTTGTCACTGGATTCTGAGTCCTCCTCATCCTCTGCAACCATATCCTTTGCTTTTTCATCTTCCATATCTTCCTAGCTAGCCCATGTATCATGGTCACTATTTTCTTCCAATTCTGGCAACTCATAGGCAGTAGATTCCCGCCTTTTGAATAATTTGATTATTTTCCATGCTACCAAAAGTTTTATGGCTGTCCCATCTAGCTCATTTAATGCATAAGTAGCATTATCAAACACCTGTCTTACCACATAGGGTCCAAACTATCTTTTGGAAGCTTTACACATGGCATTATACTGGTTATCTAAACTGCTATCATAAACCAATACCCGATCCCCATCTTGTATGGTTCTTGGTCTCAGTCTATGTCTTTTGTTAAACTGTTTCTTGTTCTGTATCCTTGCTACCCTTAACTTTTGTTGAGATATCGAGCTCCACTCGCGATATGCCAGGGTGACCGTTGTGCATTTATGTCACCGACTTGTCAGTTGCAGATGCGGTTGGTACACCGCCCATGAATAATAGCTACATGACAGCTATCCTTATCTACTCTAGTTCGTGGCTCAGTTAGTATGCCACCTTAGTTAGTTGAGTTTGGTTTGAGACCCATATATAGGATTCTTCTATTTCTTTGTTTTAGAGTTCTTTTGGCTTACACAACTAAGAAGAGGAAAACTGTTTTCAGCCTCAATCCTTGTGTGTATTCCCCCATTGTGCAAGCAAGAAAGCTATAAGTGAGACTCCTTCCTTCTCTCCCACAATCTTGACATGGTATCAGAGCCTTGTTCGTGGTAAGGAGCTCAAGAAAGCAAGCCAAGCTCGCGGTGTTCTGGTAAGAGGAGCAGTGTTGTTTTCACTTTCTGTTTTTGGAGCAGATCTCTGCAGGTAGCACAGCCGGAAATTGCAAGAGTGCATTGTCTCAGGTTGAGACGCCCTTCGCGGTGAAGCAAGAGGCCTGTTTTGGAGGCGGAAGTTTTCTGCACGCACTCAGGAAAAGGCCCAGTTTTATGCTGTGCGACCACTGTTCTACAGGTCGGTGAAAAGTTACTGTAGAAATTGCATCGTATGCTTGTGTGTAGAGACGTTGGGAGTTACAGAATCATCCTTGTTGCCTGTTGATGCAAAATCGTCACTAGGAAGTGACTGTGTGGTCAAATACCACTTTCGTCAGTTTTGTAGATTAGCCCTTGTGAGGCTGAAGGTGTGTTCTTTGCAGTGACAGAACTTTTTGTAGTGTTCTGTAATGGCGTCTGATTCTCTCTCACAGATTGTCACTGAAAAGCTTGACAAGAACAACTTCCAAGCATGGAAGTTTAGAATGACGAATTTCCTTATGGGAAAAGGATATTGGGAATTTGTTGCAGGAAATGAAGAAGAACCAGTTCTTCCTGATGTTCCCAATCAACAGCAAATGCAGGCATTTAAAGCATCGCATGAGAGAGCCAGGAAAGTTATGTATTGGCTGTCTATCAGCATTTCAGACTCTATGATTGTGCATATTCAAGATGCAAGTACGCCAAAGGAGGCATGGGACACTTTGTCAAAAATGTATAGCACAAATACGCAAGCCAAGAAAATGCAGCTCAAGCAAGAGTTGCATAATGTGCAAAGAGAAAATATGAGCATCAATGACTGCCACATGAAGGTGAAAAAGATTGCAGATGCACTTGCTTCCATTGGGTCGCTAGTGGAAGATGATGATTTAGTTTCCGTGACCTTGAATGGTCTAGGAAAGGATTATGCACAGTTTCGAACATCCATTTCCGTCCGTGAAAGATTTCCTGATTTTGAGGAGTTGATTGCTCTTCTAATTTCTGAGGAGCAGAGAAATGGTGGTGCATCGTCTTCAGGAGGAACTTCAAAAGAAGCTGTCTTCTACTCAAATGCTGAAAGAGGTAGAGGCAGAGGTAGAGGAGGCCGATCTAGAACCCACTTCTTTTGAGTAAGCCATGGGAAAAGAAAAATGGGAGAAAGCCATGGATGAAGAAATGGATGCCTTGGAAGCAAATGCTACATGGGAGTTAGTACCTTTGCCTAAAGGTAAGAATGCAATTGGCTGTAAGTGGGTTTATAAGGTGAAGCACAATGCAGATGGTTCTGTGAACAGATACAAGGCAAGATTAGTAGTCAAGGGGTATGCACAAACATATGGCATTGACTATGAAGAAACATTCAGTCCGGTTGCAAGGATGGCAACCGTAAGAGCAGTTATTGCTATGGCTGCATCAAAGGGATGGTCTTTACATCAGATGGATGTAAAGAATGCCTTCTTGCATGGTGATTTGCAAGAAGAGGTCTATATGGAGCAGCCACCAGGTTATGTGTATGCTGTTCATTCTGAGTTTGTTTGCAGGTTGAAGAAAGCCTTGTATGGCTTGAAGCAAGCACCTAGAGCATGGTCTGACAAGATAGGACAGTATCTTGTCACTATTGGCTTTCAGATTTCCAAGGCAGATTTCTCACTTTATGTGAGAAAAACAGAGAAAGGTATTATGCTACTTGTCATTTATGTTGATGATTTGATTATGACAGGTGACAGTGATGAAGATATCCTTCATGTGAAAATGCTATTGAAGCAGAAGTTTGAGATGAAAGATTTGGGAGAGCTGCGTTATTTCTTGGGCATTGAGGTGATTAGATCACCAAGTGGGATACAGCTCTTGCAGAGGCAGTATGGATTGGACATGCTGTCCAAATATGGGGTGACAGGCTGTAAGCCTATTTCAATTCCTTTGGAGTAGAATGTGAAGCTAAGCGCAGATGCAGGTGAGCTTCTGGAAGACCCTACTATGTACAGACGCATAGTAGGAAGTTTGATTTATATGACTATTACTAGGCCAGATTTGAGCTATGCTGTTGGATTGGTAAGTCAGTTTATGCAGGCTCCAAGGAAATCGCATTTGGATGCGGCTAGACGCATACTCAGGTATGTGAAGTCCACATTGCAGTATGGACTATTTTATGAGACTGGGGTTCAGATACAGTTACATGGATACACTGATGCTGATTGGGCTGGTAGTATTTCTGATACACGATCTAATAGTGGGTATGTGTTCTCTTTTGGGAGTGCTGCAGTCACTTGGAGCAGCAAGAAACAGCCTACAGTTGCCTTGTCGAGCACAGAGGCTGAGTACAGGGGTGCAGCAATGGCTGCATGTGAGGTAGCTTGGTTGCATAAGCTACTTTATGATATGCATTAGTCTACAGATGGGCCAGTTGTCATTTATTGTGACAACGTGAGTAGTATACACTTGGCAAATAACCCAGTCTATCATGCTAGAACAAAGCACATTGAGGTGCATTATCACTATGTGCGGGAGAAGGTTTTACTAGGTCTTATTGATCTAGTTTATGTCAGCACGGAGGATCAGGTAGTTGACATATTCACGAAGGCATTGGGCACAGAGAAGCTGCGCAAGTTCAGAGACCTACTTGGTGTGCAGGAATTGGGATTGAGCTCGAGGGGGAGTGTTGAGATATCGAGCTCCACTCACGATATGCCAGGGTGACCGTTGTGCATTTATGTCACCGACTTGTCAGTTGCTGATGCGGTTGGTACACCACCCATGAATAATAGCTACATGACAGCTATCCTTATCTACTCTAGTTCGTGGCTCAGTTAGTATGCCACCTTAGTTAGTTGAGTTTGGTTTGAGACCCATATATAGGGTTCTTCTATTTCTTTGTATTAGAGTTCTTTTGGCTTACACAACTAAGAAGAGGAAAACTATTTTCAGCCTCCATCCTTGTGTGTATTCCCCCATTGTGTAAGCAAGAAAGCTACAAGTGAGACTCCTTCCTTCTCTCCCACAATCTTGACAACTTTGCAGTTGCTGCCTCTATGTCTTCTGACTTTCTTTCCAATTGTCTAATGCGTAAGGCCAACAACTCCTCTCGATTCAACTCCTCCTCCCAAGGTAACACACTCCATGTGTTTGTCATCTCTTCTATTGGCATGATAGTTTTTTGACCATACATCAACTCTACAGGCATATATCCTGTAACAACACTATGAGTTGTTCTGTCAGCCCACAAAGCATAAGGGAGCAATCGTGGCCACTCTTTTACCTTCTCTCCACATGCTTTTGCCAATGTCTTCACGATAGATGGATGACCTATTTCAATTTTTCCATTTCCTTCAGGGTTATAGGCTGAAGTTAAAGCAAGATTTATCCCCAACTGTGCAAAGAAATCATGAGCTTCATCTGCATCCAGCTCACCCCTATTTGCTATAATTTTTCCCACACAGCCATATCGACAAAAGATCTCTTCTAAGAGAAAAGTACATACAGCATTTGTCATCTTAGTACGTAGAGCTCTCCCTTCCACTTGATTAGTCAAGTCTTCACGAGCAAGCACAAGATACCTCATTTGCCAAAGACCTGTAGGCATTTTGACCAAATCCACCACCCACTTAAAATGAAGAGACAATGGGTATGAGGGTTGCAATCCATCCCGATGTCTCATAGTTGAATACATTTGACATGTCGTACATGTTTCCACAAAGAGAGTAACATCCTTATACATACCCTACCACCAATACCTTTCTTTGATCTTTGTAAAAGTATCCCAAACACCTCTATGACCAGCTCATAAGCTTTCATGAAATTCTTGCATAACAATTACTTGTGAAGCTCTATCACCCAAAACTCGCAATGGCATACCCTGTTTCTTTTTAGCATGTTTCCATAAGTATCCATCTTTTAAGAAAAATCCATAGGCTTTCCTCTTGATCTTCTTAAACTCTCATTTGATCATTCATCTCTCTTTGTTAATGTACTAAGATATTGACCAATTCTCAGCCACTTTCCTACATATTTATCTTCTAGAAACACTTCGACACAAGATGTAAAACATTTAAAGTGTCTTCTCTTTGTTGTCCAAGCTTATGTTAATGTTGTAGCAACACCTTGCATTGCTAAATTCACTCTTGCAACATCATTTTTAGCCATAAGAAAGTCATCTTCTTCATCCTCATCCATCATCCCATCTTCATTATCATAGCGTGCCGAGATAACATGCCAGCCAGCCACTGGGTTATCTCTTCCTGCAATATGTTGAAATTTAGGGTTCAAAGATTTGATGTATGCAATCCACCGGAGCATAGCAATGTCCAGAGTAGCACAACTAGTAATCATATCCAATACCAGCAAACAATCGGTGTCAATGACTACATGAGCACCCATAAAATACTCCTTATCACATTTAAGGGATGTCACAATTCCCCATAATTCTCTTTTAACCTGTGGATATCTTCTCTGTCATTCAATCAATACTTTAGCACCAAAGCGAATTGCATATCTTTGCCCTTTCTCATCATCTTGCCCAATTGCCCATCCAGTCCCGATTGGGCTTGTATCAATAGTAATAATGGTAGGCTTTCCATGTGAATAGTTAGCCTTTCTCAATGTAGGAGCAGATTTTAAGAGTTGCTTCAATTTCTTCATTGCTTTTTGATGCTTCCTTTCCCAATGAAATTTCTAACCTTTCCTTAGAAGCTGATAGAGAGCATCGATTACATGTGCAAAGTGAGGAATCCATGTCAAATAGAACACACATGCACCCAAGAATCAACACACCTCTGATACATTCGTGCATACATCTTGCATTCTATCAATCCCATCTATTTTTGCTGGTGATGGCCTTCGCCCATAAGGCCCACACATATGACCAACAATCAAAACCTCTTCAACTCTAAAGACAGAATGTTGTCCAGAAAGAGTTAAATGCACCTCTTCTAGACGTGTCAAGATCCTCTCACAATCCACAATATGGTCTGCAACAAACTGTCTGCGTCCATGAGCATCCATCTCTTCATTCTTTTAATCCACTGCACACCCTTTGATTGGAACATCATCCAAGAAAGGCACAATCAATTGTGGTATAAAATCCCTGAGTACCCTATTCATAGCATTTGTCATGTGTGCCACTGAGTTTGTTGCACCCTGTGGGAGAGTACACATCCATACTAACCCCAAAGGAGTCTTCATGGTTGTGATATCCCTGCTTTCAATTGCAAGCTGAAACTGATCATAACCCGAGTAAAGATCACCCAAAGAATAGATCTCTCTACCTGCAAAAGCCTCTATAAATTCATCAACCACAGGACCTGCACCCACATTTCTTATGGTCACTTTATTGACCGGTTGCATTTCTTGAATAAATCTCAAAGCCCCATTCTTTTTTGGGCATAGTAAACCAATGATTTGAATATGGGGCTGAAGAAGGCTCCAAGATCTTCATGCGAATCTTTTCATTTAGCAAATCCATCAACTTTGGCAAGTAAGCTTTAGGCATTGGAATAGGCCTCAAGCTCCATGGTACATGTGGCACAATAAATATGACCATAGGAGAGACAACATTTGGATCCACACAACCTATTTCACTTGGCTGAAATGCAAATTCCTTTCCAGGTCTAGCCAACATCTGCATTAAATAGTCTCTCTCAACAGGAAAAAGAAACCCTTCCATACTAACTTTCAATTCCTGTAATGTTTCAGATGTAAACTGATGACCTATATCTTTAGGATCTTTTAAGCTTGGCTGCCTTGATACTTTTTCATACATACCCTCACTCTCTGGTGGAAGTGGCAAAGCAATTGGTTTCACCTTTTTGCCAATAGTCTTATACTTTGTCTCCACAAGTGCTTCAGCCCATTGCAATCCTTCCTGCTAAGCAAACAATGCTATAACATCATACATATCCAAAGAACATACTGACAACACTCTGTTTTCAGGCTCATTTTCTGCATGTATAGTTGCTGACATTTCAGCCATAGTGTTAGTAATATTCAACCCATAAAATATGCCTGAAATGCCATCATTTTTAGCTAGCAACCCTAATGCTCTCAGTTTCTTAATATCCCATTTCATAGATATGCGTTCAGTCCTACACATAACTTCCATAGGCTTAAACCAACATGAACTGTTTGCTATAAATTGAGAATTACCAATAGTAAATACATGCTTCATTTCATCAAGAGGCGAGTACACCCACTAAACAGCACTATTGTAGCCCCGCATTACAGCAATGCTTAATGAAAATCCAGGTCTTTGAATTCCCTTGCATTTGGAACCAAAGGAGACTCTCGAAGCATATCCCAATTTCTAGGATGATTAACACAAACAATAAGAAATTGGACTGCTTTTCTCCCATCCTTGCTTCTGACTCTTGCATAAGCAGAACCATCATCAACCACCTTTGTTTCCATACGCACACTTGTAATATAGGGCTGTCCCTAAATCACTGCATATGAGGAATTATCTTGCACAAAGAAGTGTTGCTCACCTCTTCCATAACATGCTCGGGAGGTAGCTGATTTGTAGCTTTAGGCTGATCTACACTTCTTCTTGTCATTCTTTTAGATGTCCCTGCAATATTTTCATATCTTTTTCGTTTTTCTTCCACAAGTACATCCTTTTTTTGTACCTTTGCTAAATATGCATACACTAAATATGCATCTACTGGTGATTCCCAACCATTTATGCCACGAATGTCTTGCCCTGCATGAGACATTTCACTATCAGTGACCTTTCTCTTTTCAGCTGCATGTAAAGCATGTGTCCATATTTCAGCCTTTGGACCAACCATCACTTGGCCATGCATTCTATCCAACTGTAAACCAAAAGTAGAAGCATGTACTGTTGCATAAGCATTTCGGATAGCCAAGTCTTCCAACAACTTCTGCATACCTCCCTTTCCAAAATTCAAAGCAAGAGGAAATCCCGTTTCTTGTGCATGGATCTTGCCATCTTTCCAAAAGATAAGCTATCGTGCCAAGGCCAATTGATAGGCAACACAATCCTTTCTCTTATGCTACAAACTGTCACACCATATACATATTTTTCCAGGCTTAGGGGTTGTTGCCTGTCCCCTTTCCTCTTGTCCTTTTTCGTCCAATTTTGCAACCTTCAATTGAAGATCCCGCATCCCTTTGACCAATTCATCCAAGATATCTTCCCTAACAAAGGGAACAATAGCAGGTACAACCATAGGGTTAGCCACAGAAGCAGGTGACTTACTGGAGACTTCAATTGTTTTGCCTATAATAGTGGGCAAGCTAGAGACATGCAATCTTTCTCTTGTTCCATGCTTCTTCACAAGTGTAGTAACAGCTTCCTTGACATGTCTCCACTCTGTTTTCAAACTTGTCTCTCTGTAGTCTGATCCTCCAGCAAATCATCAAGCTTCTCTTGAAGCTCAAGATCAACTGCCTGTAGAAACAATTCAATTTTTTGACTTGCAAGAGCTTGTTGTTCTGCAAGATCTAACTGCTCAAATTGACTTTCAAATTCTCTTCACAATTCTGTAGCCACAAGACCATTATTGGGTTGTAAAACCCACTCTTGAAAAGTCTTACGCGTAATCAAACTGGTGTCCTCAATGTAAAATTCTTCCCTGAGTGTCTTCTTGAAGGCTACCGAGTCTGCATCCTGCAAGTATAATTCAGTAATCCATGCTTTTAATTCATGAACAATAACACATACAAAATACCGGCTCCATGTAGATTGAGTCACTCCAAAGAATTCCATCTTCTGAGCATAGGTATGTACATATGCAGATACATTTCTGCCATTGAATAACTCCACCTCACACTCAATTGCTTGCAAAGCATTCACCACAACACTTTCTGTTTGAGTTGAAGCTTGCATCACCTATTGTTGTTGTTGTACCTGCATAAGCATATTCATAATGTGCACCAACTGTTGCAAAACATCATTGGAGAATGTATTTAAAGATTCTCCCATCTTGTCTTTCCTTTTTCTGGACGACCTTTCACGTCGGGTTCACCAATGTCGAAGGGGTTTTTATTGAAAGGTTGAATCCACCGGGGATCAAAAGTAGAAGGAAGTAGAGATAGGAGATGGAAAAGGAGATAGAGGATACCCAAGTGGTAAACACTACAAAGATAAAGCACAATGAATTGAATCAATAAGTATTGAAAGAACCTGGAATCTTCACACTACTCAGAAGCAATCTCCATGCATTAGTTCTCCTGGCGCTCCTTCGTAGACCCAAAACATGGATCAGAAAAATCAGCTCTTTCTCTGCTGCTCGGAAGCCAAATCTGATGGCTCCCTTGGCTTCAAAAGGGAGGTAAAATCGTAGGACACCTGATCACGGATCTCCCAGATCACTCCTTCTTCTTCTTTTAGTTCAATCTGTAGTTTACAGCCTGTTTATAGCGATCGCGACGTGCACGATTTCGTCAATCTGTCTTTTTTATGAAAAAACTCCTAATTGGCTGAAAAAGCAACTAGTTTTTTGCATGCCATCCTAATCTAGAATCTTTTTCTAACTTTTTTAGATTTTTACAATAAATAATATAAAAAATAGACTAAAATTATCCAAAAATCTAGTATTTTCAGATAATCCATGCAACTCACACTAGTACTAATGGCTCAGATCACATTGACTCTCTAGATCAATAAAAAAGTCGGATGATGATGCATTCCATACTTTTTCACACTGTGTCCTCATAACATCACGACACTGCGTTTCAACCCAAGAGGGAATTTCTTGATTCACGGGCTGAAGGTCGAGTGGTGAAAAGGTCAATCATGAAAAGTGTGTCTCACTCCTAGGACGCTTGGGGTCAGTGGAGCTCTGGACACCCCTTGCCGAGTCTGGAATGGAGTTGTAGACTTCCGTGAGCCCAATGTCTAGGGCATTGGAAGATGCTATTCTAGATATTGGATAAAAAAGAAAATTACGGTGCCATGTGATTTGGACCACGTACTTCTCTTGGATAGAACGTATATATAATTTCTCTTATATGGGTAGGAGACAAAGATTAACTGGAAAATAAGTTAAGGAACTTGTTTGTCAAAAGGTTTGCTTGCACTGTTTTCATGTCTGTGCTGTAAATTACGCGAATGAACCTTGTTTCCTAAAAGGCTTAATTAAAGAAGCTAATTTTAAATGTCACCATAAATGTGATAGGACCTAATTAGAAAACTAAAGCTATCAAGGGAAGCGGATGGGCAGAACCCTGATGGGTCTATCCTACGGCAGGGTGGTCCTAGAGAACTGGGAGGCTTCTCACAAGGTTTTACCGTCGTTTGACCTTTATGAATGATTAAGCTAGAACCCGATTCATGCCATTTTAGGGGACCAAAATGGGACTATGCCCTATGAGCAGAGAGGTTGAACATCACATCCCTCTCGTTTCCCATTCTCTTTGAGCCAAGTGCGGCATGGATCTGCTTTGGCTTGGGTATCTCTGCGTAAAGTAGGATACCCAGGACTTGACGCTAGAATGCTATTAGGAGACTTTGGTCCCTATGAACCTAGATCTTAGGTTGATCCTAGTGGGTTCGGCCACGAACATTCCATTGCGAGGCGTACTCGGGAGACCCTAGGTGACAAACCCCGGAACATTTCATGGGAGTGCCAAGAGGTGACACTTAGATTCATTTCCTAATGGACCGCCAAAACGTGCCTGGACAATTGATAGGTGGCCACGTTACAGTTGGTATCAGAGCAAAACTTTGTCATGATATGTGATTGATTAATGTATGGTTTGTAGACATATCCTAAACAAAATAACCTAAGTGGTATGGCTTGATTGTGAGGCGCCTTCTGTACCCACGAATGCTGACATGAAAGAGAAGAAATTCCTTCTCAAGCAAATTAAGGCACCCGAGTTTGATGGAGAGGGAATAGACGTCGCAAGAGGCGGAGATATGGATTGAGTCGATGGATGATTATTTCCTTGCTTTGGGAACTGCTGCTACCAATCAAGCAATGAAAGCCAAACTAGTTGTCCAGGCTTGGTTATGGTGGAAGCAATGATGCAAGGGTCAAAGTATTTCTAAAGCCACTGTTACTTGGGCTCAGCTGAAAGATGATGTACGCGGATGATACCTTCCGCAAACCTACCAGACTTTGAGGATGAATGAATTCTTCAAGCTCAAACAGGTGAAAATAACCTTGGAAGCCTACTATTCTAAGTTTGTAACCCTACTAAAATACGCACCACCTATGGGTATTGCACAACAAGTATCCAAGTTTTGCGATAGCCTAAACACTCCTCTGAACCACTATCTAGAAGTAATGCATCCAATGGACTTGCAAAATGCATTATTTCAAGCAAAACCAATAATCCAAGAACTAAATTTGGATAATTGTGACAAAGAGGATTCCTAAGAGCAGGGCAAGAGATGCCACACATGCGGAGAGTTGGGGCACATCCGTAGGAGATGTCCCTATCGTCAATGCTTCCATTGCAATGAGCTAGGGCACATCCAAGAAGACTGCCCTGACTTAAGCCCAAAAGATATTGAGCCTTCAAGAAAATGAAGCTACACAAGTGCAGTCTTTGGATATATAAAGGAATTAGATGAAGAGGAAGACTTAGAACCTACTACACAACTTTAGGATTATTAGAAATCCTAGAAATTTTTTCGACATGAAATATAACTTCTATTGGAATAAAATTTACTCTTGTAACTACAGTTAACTTGAGTAATATGAGTTACATCTATTTTGAGCCTAGAACTTGTAAATGATTAGATGTACTCTAGCAAGGAATGACAGTTATAGCTTGCAATGAATTTCTCTTAAGTCGCTCCTTCTCAAGTAATATAGATTGGGTCTTACTAGAATGTTGAAGCTTGGAGGTATTCGTTAGTATTACAAGAAAAGCCGATTGTCCATGGAGCTCAATCCCGAACTAATAAGAGGACAATTTGGGAACATAGTTTCCAAGATAAAGGACCACTTTGATCTGCTAAAAGGAGCTCAATCCCGAACTAAGAAGAGGACAATCTGGGAACATAGTTTCCAAGATAAAGGACCACTTCAATATGATTAAATGATCCTAGGACAATTTGGTCTAAAGAAGAAACTCCTGCCAAGAACAACCAGAAATCTTGTGACTCCAAGAGATAAAGCTTCACGCCGTTTCTATTGCAAGGAGCTAAGTCATTTCAAAAGGGAATGTCCAAAGCACCCTAAATACTGACTCTCCGAGCACTAGAACATCAAACATAACCATGCCAATTGTCCCAACAAGACTCAAAGAGAACTTGAACTTATAAGGAATGAAATTGTATAAGCTCCAATGAGCCAAAATATACCAAATACTTAGGTAAAACCTAGAGATATCCATGAGATGTAACTACAATAAGCTCTTCACTTGTAATCTAGACTCAGATAGATCTAATACAATAAGTTGATGTTTTGAAAGACCGCATGTTTATGAGTGATCAGAGTAGCACAGGGGACGCATGATGGCTCTCAACCCACAGGTCCTAAGCCCCACTAATGCTTGTCTTCCCCAGTTCTTCCGAGATGAGGACATCTCGAGTTCTCCAAGGGGGAGAGGATGTAATACATTGTCACCTGAAACACCCCCTAATTATTTCAATAATTTTTTTTAAAAAATATTACTACCACCCCCCCTATCGTTGCGCCGATTAGGAAGGAGTGGAGTAGGAAAACGGGAGATGACGAGGGAGGATAGCTGCAATTGACGTGGAAAGAAGGAGGAAACGACGTGACATCAACAGTAGGGGAAGAAGCCGAGAAGGAGATGACGATCAATTGATTACAGGTTGCCACCATGCACAACTCCACCTTCACTCCACATTTCCCTCCCCCCCCAATCGTCAAAGGAATACAGAGAGAAAGCCTTAGAGGATGAGATGTCAATTTTCTAGCCCTTGTTGTCGAGAGCCCCTCCTGAAACAAAGGCATATATACCACCTCCTTATTCCTACTATTGCTGAGAGGGAGGGAGAGAGAGAATAGAGAGAAGAAAAATAAGAAGAAGAAGAAGAAGAAAAGGGAGAGAGAGAGGGAGAGGAAGAGATAGGGAGAGAGAGAGGAGAAGAAGAAGAGAAGAGGGAGAAGAAGAAACAGGGAGAGAAAGAGGAGAAGAAGAAGAAGAAGAAGAAGAGAGGGAGAGAGAGGGAGAAGAAGGGAAGAAGAGTAAGAGAGAGGGAGAGAGAGAGGAGATAAGAAGAGAAGGAGGAAAAGAAGAAGGGAAGAAAGAGAAGAGGGAGAGAGAGAGAGGAAGAAGAGAGAGAGAGAGAGAGAGAGAGAGAGAGAGAGAGAGAGAGAGAGAGAGAGAGAGAGAGAGAGAGAGAGAGAGAGAGAGAGAGAGAGAGAGAGAGAGAGAGAGAGGTTCTTTCCCTTCCCCTCCAAAGAAGGTGGCCACACACTCCGACTCTTTCACACAATTTATTTTCTTTTCCCCACAAATTGAGCCCCCGTTGCAATCAAGGGAAGTCACCCCGGCACATCATCTCTATGAAGAACGATAGAGAAAGTGAGAAATTCATAACCCAAAAGTATGGCCCCCAAATGGAGGGAGACACGCACCAACAGTAATCTCACACCCAACAATGGAGCCACCAGCTAGGGCATTTCTGTGAATATGAATACAGTGTCGGGTATGGATAATTCATATCCAAATATACATGTTCAAATTGCCATCTCCACTAGTCATTGAGGCATAGGTATACGCATGAATTCAATTCAACAAGTAGCTTGAATTTATCTTTTTTGATAATTAACAAACTCATAGGGGATCATAGGTTAATTCTTTCTGCAACCATAGATGGCCTCTCATAGATTTATGCCTATGGCGCATTGAGGTTTGCACAAACCCATGTACTCTACTTTGCATCCCAATGCTATGGGATGAAGTCATACATGGCATAAAGAACATAAGGTTACTTAAGGATTATGCACATAGACGGTGCATGCATGGGAAAAATTATATGACACATGCATCGATGGTACACAAATTGACTTTGCATTAAAGTCTTGCTAATGTCACGAGCTACTAGTTCATTGGGTTCTTGAAGTTATGCATAATTAATGCAAACAACAATCATTAGGATTATAACTACGATGCCTTGAGATTCATCTGATAGTGAATATGTTTATCAATCCTATTCAGAGCCAGACTAGATGCAACAACAACCTTAGGGCAATCGAAGAGCTCAAGGACTAGGAAACCCTAAGTCAAAGGAAGATTGATGCTTTTGTGCTTATTGGGAAAAAGGTCGGGTTGTCGATCAAAGTAAGTGCTCAATAGAACTTACATTCCCGCATTGTTGTATAAGACCTTGGCATGTGTCTTAGGCAACGTGTTAAGTAAATTTTGCATGGAACCACTTAGATCCCAAGGGGGAGAGTGAGTATGCAAGGGAAGGGTTATCGTGACTATTGTTGCAAAGTAAGGAAAGGAGTACCATTGTTTGTTGGTTGATAAAATAACATCCTAAATACTCTTGCATTAAATTGACTGTTGGGATGTGATTGGATGATTACTCCAAGCGCTTGTGTTTGATGGTAAATGCATGGCGGGGTCTGTGATGACAAATTGCCATGAGGAGTAAATGAATGTTTTCCTGGTAAATGATATCAGGCTGTTTTGATTGTGCTTGGTTCTTAACTGGATTAATTAAGGAAGGATATTTTGCGCAGGTGGATCATCTCCAAGGTCATGCCGCATTTCAACCCAAGAGGGCACTACTTGATTCACGGGCCGAAGGTCGAGTGGTGAAAAGGCCAACCACGAAAAGTTTGGCTCACTCCTAGGAAGCTTGGGATTAGTAGAGCTTTGGACAGTACCCCTTGTCGAGTTTGGAATGGAGTTGTAGACTGTCGTGAGCCCAATGTCTAGGGAGTTGGAAGATGCTATTCTAGATACTGGATAAAAAAGAAAATTACGGTGCCATGTGATTTGGACCAGGTACTTCTGTTGGATAGAACGTATACATAATTTCTCTTATATGGGTAGGAGACGAAGATTAACTAGAAAATAAGTTAAGGAACTTGTTTGTCAAAAGGTCTGCTTGTATTGTTTTCATGTCTATGCTATAAATTATGTGAATGAACCTTGTTTTCTAAAAGGCTTAATTAAAGAAGCTGATTTTAAATGTCACCATAAATGTGATAGGACCTAATTAGAAAACTAAAGCTATCAAGGGAAGCGGGTGGGCAGAACCCTGATGGGTCTATCCTATGGCAAGGTGGTCCTAGAGAACTGGGAGGCTTCTCACAAGGTTTTACCGTCGTTTGACCTTTATGAATGATTAAGCTAGAACCCGATTCATGCCGTTTTAGGGGACCAAAATGGGACTATACCCTATGGGCAGAGAGGTTGAACATCACATCCCTCTCGTTTCCCATTCTCTTTGAGCCAAGTGTGGCATGGATCTGCTTTGGCTTGGGTATCTCTACGCAAAGTAGGATATCCAGGAATCGACGCTAGAATGTTGTTAGGAGACTTTGGTCCCTAGGAACCTAGATCTCAGGTCGATCCTAGTGGGTTCGGCCATGAACGTTCCGTTGCAAGGCGGACTTGGGAAACCCTAGGCGACAAACCCTGGAACATTCAATGGGAGTGCTAGGTGGTGATGCTTAGTTTTGTTTCCCGATGGACCGCCAAAACGTGCCTGGACAGGGGCACGTTACATCATGATTGAGGAGATGTCAGTGGTTTTTGAATATAGCATAGCACTTGGAGACTATTTGGATGTTTAATGGAGAGAATGAAGAGGTAGTATCATAACAGATGGATCGTGTTATTTTTTGGGGGACTCGCATAAGCTGGTTAGAAGCATGTTTGCAATATTGCCTTAGTGTTTTCCATTTTAATCAAACAAGTGAACATATGCTTTTAGATGGTGAAATTTTGTTATCACCTGATGATTTTGGATTGGCTACTACAGAGGTTGCGAAGACCATAGAAATTGGATGTAAGGTTGATGCTATTTGCATGAGAATGTTGTACATGGATATGACTAGTACATTATTATCATGAGCTAAGGTCTTTTGGAAGGCTTGTAACTACAGCAAGATAGTGGGTTTGGCTACTCTCCACGTTTTTTTATATTGAAAATATAGAGCTTTTTGTCTACGTGTTCCTTAGGAGGGATTGTACCACTAAATCTTTGAAGCTGCTATCATGATTTCTGGAAGAATCAATTAGTTGGCATGTAGCCAACATGTCCAAGTGGCCTTGAAGGGTTATTATGGTGGCTGACTTGTCACCATGATTCGAGGGGTTGGAGTTTGAAGGCCTGGGGAGTCAAAGTGCAAGGCAGAAGAGAGAGCATTCAAGGAAGGAGGGGCC